>NC_045133.1:9792085-10463995 GCF_007655135.1 Punica granatum
GACAGAATCGGTAAAAAGATACAGTCAAGGTAGAACTTTGGCAAAAGAAAAAAAATGTGATATCACACACGTGAACGTCTACTCTATAACACGAGATTCAAGTCATTCTGCTACTTGTAGTATTTATTTTTATTTTTATTTTAAAAGAGAGTTGGTAAAAAAAACAGAGAGAGAAAGGAAAAGAAAAATATTTTCACAAGGAAATATTTATGAAACTAATTAGTAATTATTTATTATTATTTCTACTGAAAAATCTCTTAATGTTGTAATTTTAAATTTCGAAAATAATCATTAGTGAAATATTTATAATTACTAATGATCATTGCATTAGGTTATGATAATAATTTTGCATAACACTCATCCTTATTTTCTCTCTGCTACTCTCTCCTCTCTCTCCTCTCCTTATATGCTTTATCTCTATCTCTCTATCCAACGCGACCCTCCTTAATTTTTTTACTTTTTAATTTTTAATTTTTATGCTCAACACAACTAATTAATTTTCGTAAAAAACTTGATAGGATCGAAAATATTTCAAGTTTAGAATATCGGACTTTATCTAATAATAAATATTATATTTTTAGTAAATGTGTTATATCATTTTATTATGTTGCATATTTTCTGATGCAGCACAAGTTCTGCCTAATATTACATAAAGTACATAAAATCTTACGGGTACTGCCTAATATAATTGAACAAGCCCCATGAAGAAAAGAAAAAATCCAAAATAAGATGATTTTTCCGGGAGAAATTAGAAAACCCATTGTCAAAAAATTTCTGTTTTCATATATAGAGTGTATGAATATTATGATATACTTGAAATAAATCTGGAAAATTATGGAGAAATTGAAGAACCTTAAAGCTGTTAATTTTTCAATAGAAACATGGTCCAAGCATGTTTTGCCGCAACAATATTTGTTATATGCTGTCAGCCATAAATTAAAGAATTTGACCTCATTTGGCCAAATTATAAATGAAGAAAATTCACGATTGAAAGAGTTTATTTTTCAATAAATTGACTGAGCTTGAATTTGGACTAGTTAGTAATTGGACATCCAAAAAAAAAAATTGGCCCTATTGAAGAGATTTATACTCTTAATTGGTTCCAAATTATTACAACAACAGTTTCACGAATATTGTTTTTCTACTAGTTCATTATAAAATGAATTATCTACTCGTACCTGACATCCGCTGATTAAAGACATTCTTCTGGTCAATATATGAAGATTGAAATTGTAGCAAACATTAACCAAAAAAAGAGTTTATACTTTTAATACAGATTTTTTTTTGGGGGGTTGAAACTTTTAATACAGATAGCTCGCACTCATATGCATCAATTAACATTATTAATCATTAGGTTTTGTGTCCCCCGAGAATTAATAATCACTACAATATAGATTTATGCGCAAGATGCATGTTAGTGCTCTTGCTATACACAATACTTTATAGTTTATAGCTTAATTATACAGGTATATATAATGTATAATACAATATCTCTCTTCATCCAATAAAAGCCTCCCCTTTTCACCTTCTATTTTAAAAAAAATTATTTAGTTCAACATATTGTTTCCGTGCATGGCGAATATAATTGATAGTGATGAGCTAGTTCTGATCCATTGTAGGTCCTTATCCTAATCGATTATATTAATAGGGTGCACAGGTCTCAAATATATATATATATATATATATATAATTATACAAATTAATTAATTAATTATAATTAGTTTCCCATAGTAGCTCCGGTTTTCTGTTTGATCACAACATTAATTCTTTCTCATCCCTAATATTACATTTATTCTCTTTTAGTAATTCCGTTAATTTTTCCTATTATATATAATGTGTTTGAGAAAAAAACCATCAGAGGAAAATATTTTGGAAATAAAGAAAGTGTAAAGTATATAATCCAAAAAATTAATTCGTAGGAGAAAATATTTCTTGTTGTTTACCCCAATCATTTATGCCTAATTTTTGAATGCCCAAAATTTAGGAAAAAAAATATTTATCCATTTTATTTTCAGCCAGTTCAATCTTTTTTTTTCGCGTCATGTTCTGCACGGCACGCCTCCGAATTACAAAAATATAACGAGTATTTGGGTATTTGTGCTAATTCTTACGCTGGTCACTATAAGTTAGATTTCTATTCTCTTCTATGTATGCAATTTTCTTGATTGTCTATCTTATCATAATGAATGATTATCGTTGTTTCAATCATGATTTTGGTAAGTCAATTATCAGAGATATGAAACAATCTTTCGCTTATTGTGTAGTTTCTTTCGATATAGATATATAGAGCTTCTGACAGAATCATATGGAAAATCTTCGAAATAAAAAACTTGACAGTAATAATATGTCGGTCCGATCAAAATAATTTTCTATCCGACTTGACTGGATTACTCGGAGCCTAAATCCACTTTATCTTAATCTTAGGGTATTTTACCAATTAGTGTTCCTTTTCGGTAAAAAAAAACTCTCGCAAGATTCGTATTATGGACCACTTATATTATATATATGTAAGTAGGAACCCTAATTCTAAAGTGAATTTAAAGAGCTTTTACGTATTATTATTGCAAATTAAGTTTATTACCTGTCAGGCACACTCTATAGGTTAATCTTTTTCTTTCATGTAGCGCTTTCGGGGATAAAGTAAACCATATTAATTGCTAGCTCATATATAAAATTACGGCGTCCATAACTACATAAAATTAATCTATATATATATATATATATATATATATATAGCTGCAGGCCGAACACTTGAGACCCCACTGTATAAATTAACAAACGAATCTTTGTTAATGACTTGGAGGAATGTCTCGCACTCGCAAAGAAAGGTTAGACTATATACTAACCATAAAACCAAAGAAAACTGTTGTAATAGAATAAGGAAGTTTATACGGCACCTCAATTCTATTATTTTTTATATATTTGTCTTGAAATTATTCACTGAGACTAATTCCTTTCGAGTGTTTTTTTTTCCCAATAATTCTTTTGAGTGCTCTTTGGACTGGCCTGATATATTCAATTTATTTTGGGTATTGCAACAAATGGACAATAATGTATCAGGTCGTCCATGAGTGTCTTATTTTTATTTTCTATAAATTGAATCCAATTTTTTTTTTCAATATGCACTAATTGATATTGATAAGTCATATGGGCTCCTGCTAATCCATATTTGACCTGGGCCAGTCCATTATGACGTAAAATTCTCTCAATTGTGAATTTTTTCCATTTACATGACTCAAACTTGAAATTTTATTTAAAGAAAAGAGGAATTGAATCATGTGAATCAACTCATATTGATTAATTTAAAGATCCAAATGTTTTTTTTTTAAATTTTCATAATACACTCTTTCAAAGACCCCTGATCTTTTTCTATATTCAAAAGAGCCCCAGTTTGGAAGGGGCTCCTTCAAATTAGGGCTCCCAAGATCCAACTCAAAGAGCCGGTGTGGACTCATTATCAGCCACCACTGCTCTAGTGAGGTTACTCCAACTTGCCAGGTGAGTCCCTATCTTTGCCCCGTTCTCTCTTCAAAGAGAAAAGAGAGGGCTAGTATAGGGCCACGACAATTGAGCACCACCATCGATATTCTTTGCACTATCTTGTAAGAGAGAGGGCAAAGGTTTGAAAAAAAAACGGGGATTGATTCTTAATTTTAGCTATATAAAGTTATCTTTCAAAAATATAGATTCATAAAAATGTTTTCTACGTAGCTATTTTTATTTGATATATTCACTAGACCATTACTTGTCTGACGCGTGAAATGAATATAATTTGTATTTTAAATTATAGTTTTTAATATAAGTAGTTTTGTTCATGAATTTTTTTCTTAAAATGCTATAATATTAATTGATAATTAATGAACGATCTCGTCGGGCCTGTAGTTGCTGAAATTAGGGGGCTCACTGTCATGGAAATGGTCCCCGTATCTCTCATCAGAGAGAGAGAGGAGGCAAAGTGGCATGGTGGTGGCACGAGAGAGAAGGGGACCATTCCTGTGCCGACGGTGTCTGGTGCCCAAAAGAAGTGGCCAGCGATCTCTAGGTACGCCGGCAATCTCGATGGGGCAGCGATGGCCGAAATTGGGCCATCACCGCCCAACACAGTGTTCGACTATGTTCTTTCTTTTTTTGAATTTTGAAAAATATTTTTATTTTTATTTTTGAAAAAGATAGTTATGGCAAATTTGTTCCAAGCCCAAAAAAAAAAAATTATGGCACAATTGTAATTTTGGTCTTATATTCCAATCTCAAATCTAAACATATTCCAAACACTGGATGTAGATATAATTTGCTCTGTTTGGATTCAGAGTTGAATTTTAAAATTTCACTTTAATTTACACAATAAAACAAAATAACTCATACAAAATCAAAAGGTGAGCCTCATTTATACCACTATTTTTCAAAATCAAAATCACATAACTCATATAAAGTCAAAAAGTGGGTCCCATACATAACTATTTTATACTACTCTTTTTCAAAATCAAAATTTGATTTTAAAATGTTACTTACAAACCAAATGTAGCATTATATCTATGGGATTTTAAATCCCAATTCATCCTATTTCAACCCCTATTCTTAACCCGACGACCAAACAAATATAGTATAGTAAAACAAAGGCTTCGGACGATCTCTCTCGGAGATTTGAATAGAGAAAGAGAGAGATGGGAGTATAGAGAGAAGGCTATGACCGGCATTGGCAAACGTCTACCACCGTTGCCCAGGGTAGGTCCATTGGAGACATTTGAGTAGTTCTGACTAAGGGTGATCGGTTCCGGGTATTCTGTATTTTTCACGATATCCGGACTCTGACTTGTAAGGGACATGTTCCAAGATTTTATAATCGGATCCTACCCTGTTGAATCTTAGAACCGGAACCTGTATTATACCACAGGTTCCGGGTACACTTTTGGAACCTGTAAATTTTTGTTCTCTCGCTAAATAAAATCGAAAATATCACATACATAATCAGTAATCAAGCCAAATATCAACAAAATTTAGATTAATCCACAACAAAAAATATATATATGTCTCACCAATCCATCGGCAAATTAAACATTCATAATACGATCTCACACAATAAAGTGCATCTGTTCTGATTCATTAGAGGAGACAGTAACTTTACTCTTTCCTCTTTTTTTTTAAATAAATAACCGGTTCCGGGTACCCTGTAGACAGGAGCCGAAACCGAAACCAATTTTTCACTAATTCCTAATTTTAATACCCAGAACCCACCCTATTTTCAATACGAGCTACCCAAACCTTATCCTAACTGGTAGGTTCCGAGCAGTTTTGAATATACCCGGTACCCGTGCACACCCCTTGTTCTGATGACCATGTTAGGGTGGGTCATAGTTTTTACTTTAATATGGGTTTAGCTAAATTCTGTGCTTAAATGAGTGTAATAACTAAATTGACTTGAAAAGCAAAATGGACGGTAAATTTTATGAGCACTAGGTTTGGAGGATATTTTCCTTTTCTCTTTGGTAATACAAATATGTTGCCTTTCACATGTTTGGTAGGTCGTTAAAAGTTTATCAAAATTTCCACACCCTTGGACATAGATTGATTCAAATAATTTGATACTTAATCGTATTAAATAAGGTCCCGAGTTCGAGTCTTGTGAATAAAAAAAAACATGCTGAAAGAGTTTTACTTTAATAGAATAATCTGGCTCGAATTGAATTGTCAGAACCCATTGGACTTTTAATTCACCTTTGAAATAACAAAATAGAAAGAAGAAAGAATCAATATTGCCTTGAGCTCTCATAAAATATATTCACCTTTGATCATACTTCTCTTCATGGGCAACTACATCAATATTGCCTTAAGCTCTCTGCTGAGTTCTTCTCTTTAATTTGCGTTGCGAGAGCTCGTGAAGGATTGTTGTGCCAGTCTCCTGGTGACCCCCACCTGACGGATGGATGAAGCTAAATACCGATGGGTCGGCTGTGGGTTCACCAGGCAGAGCTAGTGAGGGAGGCATCCTTAGAAACCATTTGGGAGGCTGGGTCCATGGATTCTATCGATCCCTTGGGACTACAAACAGCTTACTTGCAGAATGTTGGGCACTTCGGGATGGGCTTATCCTAACTCACAATTTAGGCATCCAATTTCTCATTATAGAATTGGATGCCTAAGTAATATGTGATTTTCTTTTCTGGATCCTTGCATGATAATCTATTTCTCATGCCTATATCATCTGATTGCAGGACCGTACTCAGGAGATCAGTGGACTTCAAGGTTCGCCGCACTTTCCGTGAAGTAAATATAGTCGCTGATTTTCTTGCCAAACTGCTCGTGACGACTTATTTGATTGTCAAAATGTAGTGTATTTTGATTCTCCGCCTCCTGGGGCTCGAAACATTTTATAAGCTGATATAATTAGTATTATCATGACTCGATTCACTAGTTGTAACCGAAAGCCTATAGCGATTCATTATTAATAAATATATTAGACTCATTTTCTTAAAAAAAAAGGAAAAATAAAAGAAAGAAAAGGAAAAGAAAGAATCACTGACACAATGATATTAATTTAAAATAAATTCCCACTAGTAATTAGTGGATTAGGTGTGGAGGGCACTTCCGAATTTTAGGGTTACTAGGGAAGTAGAAGTCGCAGGGTGACTGATGATTATAGAAAAGCTCGAGGCACGGTTGTCTTTTTTATAGACCACGAGTTGTGTTCAACAGATACATCAAAAACCTGATTTTTTCACATTTAATCTCAAATTTAGCTCTAATTTCAACTTATGTCTCATAGAAATATTCGACTTTTCAATTTTGTCTCGGATAAATCGCGCTGTAAGTTTACTATCACATTTTTCGATGTATCTGCTTACATGGAGCACATATGGTCACACACATGTACAACTCCATTCTCCAGATAAGCAAACGTAATCGGCAACTCATGGATAATTATATTTAACTTGAGACAAAATCGAAAATGGGAATAATTTTATGATACAAATTGATAGTAAGACTTTGGGATAAAAGTGATTATTTGGATTTTATTGATTTAATCTATCTATATCTGTTATAGGATCAGGTTTAGTTCGAAAATTAGAGAGTCGCGATGTGAAATTTTGCTTTCAGATAGGATGTCATCTTATTATATACTCCGAACGCATCTCTGGCACGGGAAAAATGTTGCTGCTTTTTTGCAATAATTAGAGGAGGAAATATTGATGTCCTTGTCCTATGGAATTTTGAAGTGGCCTTGCATCTGACATTATTCTACAAAATTCCTTCTCTCTCACGTTATGGGAAAATTTATCCAGTCCAGTCATGTAACGTTCCGAAATAAACACAGTCAATTACAAAAAATAATATAGTCAATTGAAGTTAAGGGTTTTAGAGTACAATCAATTATGTATACTTTAGTAGTCAACTATATTTATTTGGCCCCGGACTGATACAGGACAAGACCGAATAAGCTCCTCCTCTCTCGATAGCACTATTCAATTCATTGCAATAGTGTCTTTGACTGACGATGACTGCACGATGTATATTAAATAACCCCTTTATTTAATTATTAAATATTAAGATTAATTATTTTAAAAAATACAAACTTTTTACATTTTATTAATTCCAGTACGAACTTTTTTCTTGACTTAAAAATGCATGAACTATCAATTTGATATCAATTTTAGCACGTCTCAACTTTTCTATCGATTTAAACGAGAATAGATGGTCACACCCCTTGATCAAGGTAGCCGAAGTTGCAGAACCTTCTAGAGTGCCGATGGGTCCCGATGAGACCATCATTGCCCGAATTTGAAAAAAAAAAGTAAAATCAAGAAAGGAATGAAAGGGGTAGGCGGTGGGACCCTCATCGACGGCCACCATTCCCCAATTAGGGTCACCCGAGATCTTTGCCGTCATGAGTGACCCGGATTGGGTGGGAGATGGTCGCCATTGAGGCCCACCAATTGAAAAAAATTAACGTCATGCTAACATTGATAATAAATTGATAATTTGTATATTTTTCGGTCAACAAAAAAGGGTTGTGCTAAAATTGATAAAACGTCGAAAGTTTATATTTTTTTAGGTAATTAACCCTAAAAATTATAACTACTTCTCTTTTTTTTTTCCCCTCGGAAAATAGAGAAATGGATAATCTCTTAATCCAATTGCGGAAACATCTACAAGAAATTTTTGTTTCGGGCCCTCTGCACCACAATGGTTTTTTATATTGAAGTTGTCATTAGAATCGTTCTCATATCATCCTTTCTTCACTAAAAGTCATAAACTAATTCGTGTTACAAGAGAGATTCACGAGTTTAATATTGTGGAATAAAAATTCTAAAGAATAATAAATAAGTACGAATAGTCCTACTAAAACGAGATTGTGCACGATTGTGCATAACTGTGCTACAGTCTCTTTGATAGTTATAAACTAATTTATACTATCAAGATTTGTAATACAAAATACAAATAATAATAGAGATATGGTATGAGGTATCACGTGCTTTTGTAGTATTTTGAGATATAAATAGTATTTCACCTTTGAGTGAGAAAAAATAAAAAAAGAATAGCATAGAATCCGAATTACGGTGACTTATTTGGGCCTGAAAATAAGAGGGACTAAATTGATCTAAAGGCACAAGTAGAAGGACCCAACATGCATTTTCATCACTTATTATAAAAAAATAAAAAAATAAAAAAAACATGCATTTTCATCACAGCAGAAAAGGAGCTTTTGCGTTAGAATTTAGAAAATGATGGCGGCGAGATTAGCGGAAGTAATTGTTTCTTTTTTCCTTTTGGCCATAATTGTTTCATGATATGATATGAAACTAGTCTTACGTAAATTTATAATAACATGACGGGTTGATTTTGATATACATCCTATAGTTTGAGAATATCTCAAAATATACGCTATAGTTCAATTTGTTTAAAAAATACTCTGTAGAAGTAGTCAAACTGTCAAATATGTCCCAATACGCTTCAAACCGCTATCACCGGTGATGTTTAGATGGGAAAAGATGCATATGCGATTCACATGACTCTTAATATGCATAATTGAAATTAAACAAACATCAATATCTATATAATGCACAAAGAAAGATACTAAATTAAAAAAAGAAAAAGAAAAATAGTTATCTGTTGTCAATATGTTATGTTTTCGAGTACAATTTCAACAGTGTCGAGTTGAGAAGAGATAAGAAGATACTCCTTCAGTGGCGGCCAAGAGACTTCGGCAAGCAAGGCAAGAGACATATAGCGTTGTTGCTAATTGTAGTATGGAGCAGAATAAATGAGAACCTGAAATGATTGAAACCCTTTTGCTCTTTCTCTTGAGCAATAGAATGAGATTTGAGGAAGAAATGAACAAATTATAGTAAAAATAGATGCAGTGTCCCTTATGAAACTCTCTTTTAATCTTTGGTTCAAATGTCCCCGATAAAGACTCATGTAAATCGCACATGAACCTCTTCCCATTTTATACACAGTAATGATAATAGCAGTTTGGCGCGCATATCGAGACTGTTTAACTATCTTTAGGGAATATTTCGGGACAAATTGGACTATGGGGTATATTTTGAGACTGTCCCCAATTTTTTTTTTTATAACTAAAGTGTCCACAAATTACATGATTTAAAATTTTTAGCACATTACTTGATATTTCCTCAACTCACTTGAGGAATTAAACATCCAAGTAAATAAATAAAGAGATATTTTATTATATATAACTCATTCACATATTTCTTCAGAATAATAGAGATCCACCGACGAATTTCTCCATTATACCACGTCGGCATATATAGTTAGGAAATGCCACAATTTTGTCTCCCCTTCAATGCATAGCTCATGATGGCGTACAGTATAATCGACTATGCATAATTCTTTCTTTTTTCCTTTTCTGTTTCTAGTACAGATTTGTCCCATTAAAAAGAATTGTTTGGCAGGGAAATAATCATCTATCTCCGGAACCATACTGTGTGGGAACATGATTTTCTATGCTAGTTCACGTCGAGATAGGAGTCACTTCAGTCATAACTATATCAATAAATAAATAAATAAAGATTTTCTGCCTTTTTTTTTTGGTAGTAATATTTTAATTTATTTCGCATTGAAGAAATTAAATGGGTATCCAACAATCGAAAATAATTAATTCCAAACTGCCCTCTGAGTCTGAGGAGAGTCGTTGTCTGTGAACTCGAAAGAAGAAAATCACAAGTTCACTGTGCCACAAATATTTTCTCCAAAAAAACAAATCTTTCTTTTTGTGGAAAAAGAATATTATTTTGTCTTTTTTTTTCTTTGAATTATGATTATTGTGTCCACATGTGTCTCCTTTCCAGACTATGACAAATCTAGGTGCGTAAAATTGCTTTAATGGTAAAAATGATGGAAAGATAATATAGCAATTATTGATGAGTTATTTGCAAGTGTTTACTAACTGATTTATTTTGAAAAGTTAAAAGGCACGAGTGCAAAAAAATTGAATCAATCCCGACCAATTCAATTCTAATCGAGTCAAGTTCATTAAAGAACAAAACTCTTCCAATCGATTTTGTAACTTTATTCTTTTTTACCATGGTCTAATGACCACAATGAGTAAGACTTGAATCAATTGTCTTACCATTTTACGTCTAAGTTTTCTTTCGTATAGTCACGGTTTTGGTCACCTGAGCATTGGTAACATTGTTTGTAGGATGGTACGCTTGACTTGGGAGAGTGCACGTAAGCTAACCATCGTCAACCTTTAGTACTTTGAAAGTGGATTACTCCTTGTAATGGTAGCTATGTCGGCCAGCAACTGTCAAGGCTCGAGTGTGACTGCTCACTACTTCGAATTTCATTTTCTTATCATTAAAAGAAAAAAATTTTTTTTACCGTATATCCTATTAAACAGAATTTAAATAGATCCTAACTAATTCAATTCGAGTCCGATTGACCCACTAAATGGTAAATCTTTCCCAATCAAGGACATTTTTCAATCTCTATTTATAAAACTCGAACAAAAAGAAAAGCAAGCGTCAAATTTGCATGAATGAACCATTATTGGTTAAAAATGAATAATTTTCTCTTTTGTGCAAAGTGACCCTAATTGATTGGCAAGCTTTCCAATTCCATTATAATTAAACTGAACTTCTACATAACAGATCCAGCTCACCTCCATCTAAGGTCGGTCCATACAGTTCCTTTCAAATCCAAACAAGCTCTCAAAGACCGACAGTAGAGAGAGAGAGAGAGAGAAGGTTTCTGTTTTTCTGTTTTTTTTTTTAATTTACTAAAGAGAGAACTTAAATTGCAGTACGTGCCATAATTGGAGAAATTGAAATGTGGGATACTTATCAGAAAAGGGAATTGAACAGTACAATTTGGTCAAAGAAAGAAGACATGAGGTGAAGTGGGGGACCGAGGACTGTGCCGAGGGAACCTAGAAATGTTCAAACACCACCAACTCTACAGTCAAAATTTCCACGCACCCCATGACCAATAAATGATGGTATAACTTTCCTCTTTGCAGTGCTAATTATTAAAGCAAGCAACACGAGGGGGTGAGGTGATGGCAGTCTGCCAAAAATGCTTATATTAAATGGTTTTTGATTAGATTGATTGACATATTAGTTGGGGTAATTATTATTTTACCTTTTATTTTCCCTTTATATGATGCAAAAAAAAAAACCCAACAAACTTGCAACAAATGAGAATATATAATATATGCGCAACACGCTCAGATTGTGAGACATAATTTTGCTTAATGACTAAAATGTATTGGTTCTCAATTATCAAAAAAAAAATGTATTGGTTCTCTCGACATGTCATCGTGTAATTATAATTCAGCAAAAAAAAAATTGTGTAATTATAAGAAAAAAAAAATCTGAAATACGGAGCTTTCGACATAGCATCAAGATCATGATCTAGACATGGTCCACGGAGGTTAACCTAAAGAGGTGCCAATGTCGTGAACTCCAACCTTGTTACTTTGTACATGAGATAGCTGTAAATGACAAATAAAACAGTATAATTGACGCGAATAAAGTTAATCCATATCATACTAATTTTAAATTATGATAAATTTTATAAACGTTCCATGTAGTTTAATTATAGGACAATGACATTTCCTATTCAATAACGACGACACTCCTTGTAAGTTATTTAATTAACACGAACATCTTTTATAGAGTTTCAAAATACATCTATTTGTTTTCAAAGTGAAATTTAACTTCATTTTTTTCTCAATTTAATAACGCAATGATTACTTTTTAATTTTTTTTAAATTCTCTCTCATACTTTTTCTTATATATCATTACAATTAATTTTTTAATATCAAATTCTCTCAATTATACAATATTTTTTCCTCAATTCAAATCACAATAATTACTTTTTTATTTTTTTCTTCAAATTCTCTCATACATTTTTCTCAATTATTTTTGTCTTCATCTCGTCAAATTCAACTAAATTAAATTTAATTTCGTTACCAAACACAGTGTATACCACCTCTTGCATGAGGGAAAACTTAGTGTCCGCTTTTAAAATTTTTAGGGTTACTAGAGTCCTTAAATAGAAGGTGTTAGGGCCTTATTTTAAAAATTACAGGTATGAGTGTTACCCTCCTATACGAAATCATAGGGGCGTTTGTATAATTTACATGTTTAATTAAATGATTTTGAAATATAGGGCAGGCTACATAAATTGTTAGGTTTTGCATTAATTTGTTGGAAAAGAAAAAGAATTGGGGTTGGTTCCCATCATTCCGTTTGCTGGCGCTGTTCTAAAACCCCGCCCTTAATTCGCTCTCAATCATTTTTTTTGTCCTTATTTAGCTGGAAAAAGGCAGAAATCTATCAGAAATGGTATAAATTAAGAAAAAATAAAATAAAAATAAAATGCCATTTTAAAAAAATACCGCGAATTACTCGGCTACGACGCTGAAAAGATCGCCGATCACTACGGCAGCTGCATACTCCACTGGGATTTTGACGCGTCAGCAGCAGTAGTTGAGCTTAGTTCAAAGAGGGTCAAAGGAGATGACGGGGCCGGGATCAGGTAAGGTACTGAACTTTCTGTACCGTAGGGTAAACCTAAATCAGTAAATCAGGATCATGGGGCGGTCCCCTCTTTGGAAAAACAAAGGGCAAAAAGAGCCGAAAAAGAATGAAAATTTTCCAATGAAAAAAGAAATTTCACTTTCATTTTTTGGTTTTCCCATTTCTTTTGCTTTTTTTTAACAGAATCATTTTTTTTTATTTTTTTCTTCAAATTTTCTTATATATTTTTTTTCAACTACTTATATTTTCATCTCGTCAAAGCCAAATGCAATGTATATCTCTTGCATGATGAGAAACTCAGTGTGCACTTTTAAAACTTATAGGACGCCAGCGTCCTTAAATAAAGAGTGTTGTTGTCCCATTTTAAAAATTAAAAGTATGAGTGTCGCCGTCCTATACGAAATCATAGGGGCCTTTGCATAATTTACGAGTTTAACTAAATGATTTTGAAATATAGGGCAGGCCACATAAATTGTTAGGTTTTGCATTAATTTGTTGGAAAAGAAAAAGAAGTATATGATTTCCTCCTTGAATGCATCGGTATGCGCCTCTTCGGCCCGGATTAGTCATCGCCATGACTAGACAGGATGTGATGATACTATGACCTTTTATTTTTTCATCCATTATCCAGTTTCTCGATATCAATATTCCACTGTGTTATGGTATCGAGAAGGTGTATGTAAAGACTGCAGAAGGCTGGGAAACTTTGATACCCCGGTGTTAGATCGTGTAATAACATGACCTTTTCTATCTTCTAGTATCTCAATAGCAATATAATTTATTTCGGCACGGAGAAGGTACACATGGAGAAGGCTAGGTATATGTGAACCCTCAATCTTGTACTAACTCGAGAGTTTAGAATATATCTTACACATATAATGTACCAGGGTCATCTTGTGAATTGTTAGATTAATTGCATTATATCGATCTCACTTGTTGTCAGATGAGATTAATTGCATTATATCTAGTGATTCAACAAAAGATATTGAGATTTGTCTGGCTTATCAATAGCGATCACCAACTTACTTTAAGTCACGATACGACACGTATGACTCTCGATATATATAGTTGTACACCCTTTCTCTATTTGAGTTGATTTCCACCATTATACTTTCCACCGTCTTCACCATACTAAAGCAACAAAAATTGATGAGTATTCCAAAATTGTATGTCGTATGACTTCGTTAGGTTCTTTCCCTCTTTACAAAGCATGAGCTATGTGACATTAAAAGATCATGGTAGGTCGTAATTTGTACGGTCTTATCTTTTTTTTTTTTCGGGGTAGGGGTCAACTGTCTAGGATTCTCATGGTGGTTGTAACATATTTTTCGGCAATACCATAAGGTGCAATCAATTTATTAACACACTAATTCTTGCTCGAATCTAGGTTGGCCCCGTCAAAAATATGCTTTTTGTGTAAGATTATGGATATTTTTAATCTATTGATCGAGACTAATTTTCATTCGTATGTCGGTTTGATTCTAATAATAATGTGCTTTCAGTAAGTTTTATATCCCTACATTATACGTAAATGTTGTCCAATGAAAGCTTGATTTGTTGAGCCACACCCTTCTCGCGATGAAGCATTGTATATTTACGTTTGAGCTAATTGAGAAAGAGGGTGTAGCATAGGGTGCATGTCTTCGTATGTCAACCTAGAAGTTCCACATTTGATTTTTATTGTGGAACTCCACGTGCCTCTTTATTAGATATTAGTGTTTTTATTTTTCATTATCTTAGAGCCATAATCTTTTTTTTTGTAACTGAAAAAAATTAAGGTAATGTAATGAAATTACTTTATTTTCGCGAATAATGAAAAATAATTAAAAAGAAATATTATGGTCTCGGTACATTTCGGTTATAAAAGCACTTGGTAAAGCAAAATAGTTCGAGCTTGGAAGGTGTAGTCCCTTCCCTTGTCTTGACCGAGAGAGCTTGCACTAATCCTCTCTCTCTCTCTCTCTCCACTTCTTTCCACCTTACAGACAATTTCCTAGAGAGAGAGAGAGAGAGATCTAATGGAATACGAGAGGATACACAAAGTCCAGGTAATGCCAACACCATTGTTGTGTACAAACCTATGATTGATCTTAAGTTCTCGACCTTTCATTCGGGGATGATTCATGAAAACACCATTTCTTGAATTCTTCTGTGAATGGAAGGGATTGGGTCATTCCTGTGATGGGTTCTTCCCTTCATGAGATTCCCCAGAGCTTACTCTGTTGTTAATGGTGATTGGATTTCTTAGAGTTGCTGGTTTTTGGTTGTCTGAGAAGAAATGGAAGAAAATTGTGGGAGTTTTTTTCAGTTTAATTGAGACGCTAATCATCATGACAAGGTTTATTTTTTGTTGTTTTATTACTAAAGTGGGGTTCCCTTCTGCTTTTGTAGAGATTCATTTGGTCTCATTCTTAACTTACTGTTTTGCTTCTTTTTTTTTTTTTTTGTGGGTGGGTGGGTACTCACTCATCAGACTGGTATAATCTCTCCAAGTAAGTTGAGGATGAAGCTGATAGGGCCCCACCACCACAAGAAGAAGGATGGATCCAACAGCAACTCTGCAAGAACTTCTCCTTCCAAGCTTGAGGATTCTGAGTTTGTCAAGAACAGCTTGTTGGCCTCCACAAATCCCGACTTCGGCGAGGAAGGTGTGTACATCTTGTGTTTGCCTGCATTTGGTATGGCAATTCCATTCGATTTGGCTTCCTTCATTAATTGGTGTCTGAACCTGGCAAGTTCTTCAGAGGATTTTTATTTTTCTGGCCAGTTTACGCGGACAGGTCCTCATGCTGACACTTTCTCTGCAAAAATTGGGAATTATCTTTTATTTTTCCAGCTTCCTATTCTTAATATTCAGTTACTCTTATTGTTGTTTTTTCTTTACTTGCCATTGTTCTTTCTTTGTTCAGTTATAGAATGAAAGACAGCAGTCTTGATGCATTCACGAGCGAATGGCTCGACTTTCCTGTTGTCTTGCCGAAGAAATAAATACAGATTTCACTGTTCTTCAATTTTTTGATAAAGATAGATTTTTATGTTTTCAGCGAGATTGACAATAATTCTTTCACACTGCAATTTTAGCAGCATCCCCTTGTGTTTTCCAAGAAGAGGAAAATGCAAAAATGGGACACTTTTCGAAAATTTTAAATGAGCTTTCTTTGAATTCAAAGGCTCAGTGATGTAGAAGAATGTTTAACTTGCAGCTCCAACTGTCGAAGTCAAGCCAGTCAAAGTGCCTGATGAATCGGTTCCAGGTCCTGCCCAACATGATCAACTTCCTGTCTTCACCAAAGACTCAACCCCGAGGGAAATTGAGCATCTTCCCCGTGTTAGGATGCACCAATTCCCTAAGGGAGATGGCAGCAGCACGATTCACCCTCTAAGAATAATGGAGGATGAAAATCTTGATTATGATAGCAATGCGAGCTCGTCGAGCTTTGAGTTTCACAAGGCTGAGAGAGCTGCAGGGCCTTATGGGGGGTCAAGATCGCTTTCTAGGCCCATGCCTTCTAAGTGGAATGATGCTGAGAAGTGGATAATGAGCAAGCAACATTATTCGCAGCCAAACGGTAACTATCCGAGAAAGAATGTCTTGCAGAACCAGACTAACCGCTTGCCTCCGAATCATAATATGGGTCGGGTTGCTCCTGAGTTTACTGGTTACAATCATAAGCTGCCAATTGATATTAGAGCTGCTGTGGACACGAAGAGGGTTGACTTTTGTAAACCTGTGCCAAACATGGGAGTTGAGAGGTTCTCTTTTGCCCCTGAGGTTCAAGTTTGTGGAGGGAATGGGAATGCGGCAATGAGTTCTGAGAGTAAGGATCTGAACGTTGTGGTTCTTGCAGACCAACCCTGTATTGAAAACCCAATGGAGGAAACTTCAGGTATGGATTGGATCGGTGGATTTTATGTTCATGTTTTATTCACAGAATGAACTTTGAGAAGTGCCTTTGACTCTTGTCAAATTTTAGATCTCTGCTTGACCGTATACATTCAGTTTCGGGATCAATCACCTAGCTTTTTCTTGAGCCTTTGATGAGAAAAAAATAGGCAGAGCCGTTAACCAATTTTGAAGCTCAAGTTTCCGACTTGGAAAACTTCATTTTGAGCTTGGTAACTGAAGAAATGAAGATACGACACGTGCAGACCCCGGTTTATCTTTCCCATCTTAAAAGATGGAGATAATGAAAGTAACGTGTTCAACTCCAATGTGTATGCCCTATTTTCTGGCTTAACATGCATTGCAGATTTTTATCCATGAGGTCTTTTCTTGTAGACAGTTGTGAGTTTTTTTATGGTTGAACAGTGAGATTAATTGGAATATCTGCAGGCATCCTTACTGTGAGAGAAGTCTCTATGCGGGACATGGGAACTGAAATGACACCTGGGGCCAGTCAAGAGCCCTCGAGGACCTCAACTCCAATCGGGTCCGTGACCCCTTTTAGAAGTCCAACTTCCTCAGTTCCGTCCACTCCGAGGAGAAATGAGCCCGCTCCCACACCATTGGATCCCAGTGCAGATGATGAATCGCACCATCCGATAGGATGCAAAAAGAGGGAGCTGTCAGAGGAAGAGATGAAGCTCAAGACAAGGCGAGAGATTGTGGCCCTCGGAGTCCAACTGGGAAAGATGAATATCGCTGCTTGGGCAAGTAAGGATGAGCCCGAGAAGAACAAAGCTTCTTCAGGTGAAGGTGTGACCCCTGAAGAACTTGAGCGGATCGAGTTCGAGAAGCGGGCAGCAGCATGGGAGGAGGTAGAGAAGTCTAAGCACACAGCTAGGTTGTTGTTTTCATCCTTCCTTCTTAACTTCCTCGTTTCCTTTTGGTGTTTCTTTCTATTTATAGGATACTTTGGGATGTTAATGAATGCTCTCACATCGGTGGACTCACCTGATCACGTTTAACGAAACATGCGAGGGTTTGCAATGATTTGCAAAGAATAGAAATGTGTTCCATGTGAATTCTTAACCATGATAGCTGCAGAGACGCTCATTGTTATTTCTTAGGAATGTCTGAATATTTTCTGGGCCTGCATGTATTAGCTATATATGATGTCTCTTAAATCTGAAAATGATGATCTTATAATTTGCAGGTTCAAACGAGAGGAGATCAAAATTCAAGTGTGGGAAAGTCAGCAGAAGGCAAAATTAGAAGCAGAATTGCGGAGAATAGAGGTACTTATCATCTTTCAGAAGATTTGAATGAATTGCTGCAAGAACAGAGATAACAAAAACACTACGACACCTATAAATTTTAACGAAGAGCACCCTTACTATATTTTTCCGAGCCCTGTTTAAATTTCGGAAGGGACGTTTTCAGGCACAGGTCGACCAAATGAGAGCCCAAGCCCAGGCAAAGATGGTGAGAAAGATTGCCATGTCTAGGCAGAGGTCGGAAGAGAAAAGGGCTGCTGCTGAAGCCCGAAGAAACCGGGAAGCCGAAAGGACTGCAGCCCAAGCAGAGTATATTCGTCAGACGGGAAAACTCCCATCATCACAGTACATCTGCTGTGGCTGGTTCTCTTAGAAAAGAATGTGAATGCAACATAAGAACCTAAAGAGGAACGAAGCCGACATATCAAATCAAATTCGGTTTTAGTACAGTTCACAAAACCAAGGGTATCCTGAAAAAGGTTTGTTCTCTTGTATCTGGAAAGCCAGTGCTCCTCTAGTTTAGCAAATGGGTGAGTTGTATATGTGGATTGGTTTGTGGGTTCAGCGGAGTGCTGGATCGGTTTTGGATGCTTGTAGGCGTCAAATTGCTGATTGTAGAGTCTGAATGTTTTTGAAACCAGTGGTCCGTATACAAATAGATACCTGGAATCTTCCTTCTGCTTTCTTCACGGTCTGTTTCGAGTTGTATTCCTTCACTTCCGCCGCCCTTCTAGAGTTCTGTTGAATCCATGAATCAGTGAACTTTAGGTCCATGAATCTCTTTATGTAACCGATAATGGGGTCGCCGGCTCATCTTCTCATCCTCCTGCTGGCTGCCAGTTCTACGAATGGCCTGACCATAATGCCCTTAATTGCTCTATGTTGCCTCCCAATGATACCTTTCCTTCCACAGTTGCTCGGGTTCTTAGGTCTTATGGAACTACAAAAAATGTTCAAGCTGTGGAAAAGTGAATTCAGGTGCAACTCATCGGGTCACGATGGACTTCTCTGACCTCAGTAAAACCAATCTGGCCCGATCATCTCTTGGTTGATGATGGTATAGATTCATCTCTCTGTAGTCTTTCGTGACTTGTCTTTTCTTCGTACCTCTACCGATACAAAATAAAAATATCATGTGCGCTCCCAATATATTCAATTCAAGATTATTATACTTTCTATTCCTACATTTATTCGCGAGAATAATTGTTTCTTTGAACTTCAGCCAAACCACTTTGTTGTGATAAATGTGCACACCCACGAGGAACTTGGGATAAATGTGCGCACCAACAAGGGACTTCTACGGCGACCACTTTAGAGATGGCTTTTACTCTGTTTTCTTTTATTTTCTTTTTTTCATTGACTATAAAGCTTAGTACAAGGAAAAATAAATTACATTTTAAATAAAATATATAGATAGTCTCACCGATAAAAATTAAACTTGAAACTTTTTGATTCTTAAATGACGATATATGCCATTACACAATGCCCCTTTCCTCGAGTTTTACTATGTGCATTTGTCTGATTGGATACCCTTCTCCTCGAGTCAATCTTGTTACTTTATTCGGATCTTCTCTGACACCATTGATTGGGTCATCCCACATTCTCAATCCTTTCACGGCGCTTCATCCGGTTGTCAACTGATTAAAATTTCTCAATTTTCTTTTCCATGACAATTGATAAAACTAACTGCTTCTCGTAGTCATCACCACTCTATGTACTTTTTAGATTTTTACAAGTATTATGACATCGGTCACCATAATATATTCGATATTTTAATTTAAATATTTAATACTTTTAGTAATCATGATTAATATAAGTATTTTTTACTTCTATTTCTAATTTAAGAGTTTAGTATTGAGGTTAAAGTGTTTAATATTTTGTATAATTCATTACGAATAGTAAAAGTAAAATACTAAATATTTGAACTAAAGTACGAAACGTGTCATCGACATCATGTTAGAATTCCCTTACAATAAATTCTCTTGGGGGAGCGTTTAGTACATTGCTGGCAATCTATCCTTTTTTATTTTTTAATTTTATTTTTGACGACTTGGTAGTCTTTCCTTTGATAATAAATAGAGCCTATAAATTAGTGAACTTCTATATTATAGTGTTTGGTGTGCTAAAGAATGTTAGATATACATTATGGAGACATAACTATCTATATTTACATCTCCATCTCCATCATTGTTAAATGTGGTCTATATTATAGTGTTTGCTGTGCTACAAAATTTTAAATTTGATCCCTCCACATTTCAAGGTGCAACATGTCAACTCTAAAATTTTACTGTTTTTTTTTTTTGTGTTATCTGATAAAAAAATTCTTTAAGAAATAATAGGCAACGCGTGTAGTCAGCCTCACCTACTTTCACTTTCTTCGATTTTGCCTCATTTTATTCCTTTTTTATTTTTATCTTTTATTCATTTTTCTATCTGTGTTGAAAAAATGCCTAAAAAGTAAAAAGTAAAAATTATTCCCGTTTTGTTATTTCCCACATTTACTTTGGTTATTTTTATTAATTTTATCATCAGAAAATCAAATATAGAGTGCAAGAGGGATCTGACATTACAGAAATATAAAATGTGGATACCAGCTTACTTTACATGGAGTGCAACCATGTATTTAACATTACAGAAACCATCAGTTGAAAAACATTAAAAGATCCAAAAAGATAATAAGATAATCTATCTATCTATTTTTACATTGAAAACATGTCTCAATCTGAAACCCAAGGATGATGTTCATGCACATGCCAGTGATTTCTTTTTTTCTCTATTTGGATTATGATTTCTATTTCATTGTATTAATGGGCCTTCCTTATCTCCAGAAGTAATGTAGGATTGACCGGCTTCTCTGGTTTGATATATCTGCATATATTGTGTTGTACCTGCTGCTTACCTCCAGCCTTCATATGTAAGAGAACTCAGAACTTTTGTCCAAAGAGTTGATGACATTAACCGGAAGATGAACAGCACAGAAGAATATTCCTTGTTTAGCAATATCTCTTGCAAGTCCAATGGTCGATACAATTCTTTGTTCTACTCATGACCTCAAAGAACTATTCCTACCCTATCGTTTCCCCTACGCGCCATGAGATCACATGGTCGTTTCCTCTTTATCTTTAAGAAACAAGAAATTTTGCTCAATGTCCTGATGAAGAACTTCAAGTAGTGTTCCAGGAAAAGGAAGCTAACCACTGTGGAAAATGAGAAGAAACACCACCAGAAAGAAAATGAATTGGCAAAGCGAGAAAACGTTGCTTGTTTTGCTTGTTCGACATGCAAGAATGTCATTCAAGCGCGCGAATAAAAAGTAACACACTAAGGTCGAGATTCTATCAAGAAGATTATTGTGTGGTCACCTCAATTATCGGTATCCCTGATGATGTCATAAGGGACGCCAGGGTGTGCTAAGACCTGACAGAGGCAACTTTACCCGAGATTGTTCCAAATTCAAGCTTAGTATTCCGTAATCAGGACACATGCCTCAGAAAACAAAATCATAATGCTTTAGCGATTAGTCAGAAAATGTTCACATCGTATATGAATTTCTTTTATTGATATTGCAATGGAGCAATCGGTCAGAAGTCGTTTCGATGAGGGATCATACTTCGAGTGCCCCCCTGAACAAGAAAGCTGCATTTCTTTTCTCTTCAAGCAAGGTCTCGTAAATGTTTCATGCATGATGTCTCAATGAAATCAAAACCATAAGCATCAAATAATATGTCATACTTCCAGTGCCCCTTCTTGCCTAACGACCGCATTTTCCGTTTTGACATTGCACTAGCAAGTGCTCATTGACTAAAACTATAAACGAGAAAGAGAAATGTATGTTATCAAGCCACGAGTTCTCTAGCGAACAAGCTTTCTGGAGACTCATGTTACCGGTGGCAGCAGCAACAAGAGATTGATCATCTCATCAACGTGACTCCCTGCAGCAACATGATCCAACTGGAAATAAAATGTCAACAACTCCAAATAACTTACCGAAGATTCATAGGATTCAGGACAAAAGGAAACAGCTAATCAGCTCACCTGAGCCTACGACTATGAGAGTGCTGTAAGTTTTCGGAGAATTCAGACCGAGGGGTTTGCCGCTCTAATATAAGACGTATGCAATACGGATCAACATGAAAACTGATATGACGATATAAACGCCAAGGGTAATGCCCAGAGCCATGATACTAAAGCAATGGTCTCTGCCGTTTCCTCTGCTAATTCAAGAACAGAACTTGGCCTCCCCTAGAAGCCCATAAATCGATCAACCGATTACAGTGACCCGTTTATAAAAACAGTTAGTTCAATTTTCCATTCAATGAATAGCGAATCAAAATAAGTAGACGTATAATTTATTAATAAAACTCTATTTTAAATATTACAAAAAGAATTCAATTTGGAAAATGATTTGCCATGACAATCCACTCGCTGATAAACAACTAAAGGAGCAGAAAACAAATTATCTTATTAGAATAGGTCTAACATGACGGGCTCCAAAATGTATTGGTTGAATATTTTCAAACCACGATACCAAGCTGGCTACCCTTGGTACGGCCGGGCTCCAAAGGACCAAAAATAACTTAGCTCGAATGGGAATTTCTTTTCCGAAAGATCCACCATAAAGTCTTGTGTCATGAACTGTATACCATGCCTCTAGAAAGACGAAACCAGCTTCTGGGGAAGTAATCACGATTCGGCAGATTTTTGTTTTGTTCGATGCTTATATGCTAGAATCTCAGGAGGTGAGAAGAGAAGAGAAGAGAAGAGAAGAGAAGAGGAGAGGAGACGGGAGAGACGGACGGATGAAAATATGGGTTGGGCCTTCATAAGATATTGAGACAAGCCCCATAGAAAACTTTGCATGGGGCTCTCCAGATCGGTTCGATTAACCATTGTTTTCATTTTCTAGGACAAACGGGTTAATAGCTAAAAAAAAAAATCACAAAATTTTTATATTTTAACGATTTTAACATTTTTTTTCTTTTGCATAAAAAAATCACAAGTTATCGATTTAATAACAATAATAGCATGACATCCATATCCTCATTAATTTTAACTAGAATTGCTTAAGTGTATTTGATGGTGCCACGTAACTCACGGTGATGGTCCAGTGGGACCCAATTTTTTAATAAAAATTATTCTGAAAAATAAAAAAATGAAGGAAAAAAAGTTTAAGGTCGAAAGGGAGGAAGAGGGGAGTTGGCCAGTGGTGGGGGCCTCACTCGCGGCAACCACCCCCCTGGCGATCCCAATTGGGGCGGTGGTGGCTAGTGTTGAGGCTCCTACTGGTCGGAATTGAAAAACCTCCAAATTTGATGTTGTCGTAGACACCAATTGAGAGCTCATGGCGGGCGGTGGGGAACCTACCGTCTGCCACCTCCTCTCTTCCTTCCCATATGGGTTTCGAACTTTGTCTTCATTTTCTTTTTTGTTATTTCTTTATTTTTCATAATAATTTCTATTTTTTAAAAAAATTTGGGACTCACTGGACCAATCACCGTAAGCCAGAGGACCATCAAGTACACGCCAGCGACGATTAAAATTTATGGAGATATTGATGTCGTGCTAACATTGTTATCAAATCAATAGTTTGTGATTTTTTGTGCAACAGAAAAAAATTTGTGTTAAAATCGTTAAAATGTGAAAATTTTGTGATTTTTTTGTTATTAACTCTTAATTAAAATAGAAAAATTATGGCCCACACCTAATGGAAAATTAATTCTCAAACTCACGCGTTTCCAGGCCCATATTTACTCTCCTAAAAGTTTTCTCGAATGAAACTTAACCTCATTTTTATGAAAGGGTTAATTGTACCGCTGGTCCAAAAGGTTTCATGAATGTTTCAAGTTGGTCCAAAATATTTTTTTTGTAACTTGCTGTACAAAAAGTTTCAAAACCGTTTCAATATAGTACATTCCATCAATTATCCTTAACGCCGTTAATATTTTGCTAATGTGGTGCGTCCTATGTGTCATTTTTGTTACGTTAAATCAATCATAGTGCACCACGTCATTTAAGAGAAAATAAAATTTGAAAAAGTCTAATAAAAATACAAAAAAAAAGAGTAAAATTTTAGAAAAAAAATTTTAATTTTTTTAAAAACTTATAAAAATTAAAATAAAAACTTTTAAAAACTTTTAAAAATAATTTTAAAAATAATTTAATTTTAAAAATAATTTAAATTTTAAAATCTTTTAAAAATAATTTTAAACTTTAAATTTTAAATTTTAAATTTTAAATTAAAAGTTTAAAATTATTTTAAAAGTTTTTAAATTTTAAAAAATTTTAAAATAATTTTAAATTTAAAAAATTTTATAATAATTTATTTTTTTCTAAATTTTTACTATTTTTTGTATTTTATTATTATTTTTTTCATTTTTATTGGATTTTTTTCATTTTTATTTTCTCTTAAATGACGTGGTGCACTATGATTGGTTCCACGTAACAAAAGTGACACATAGGACGCACCACGTTAGTAAAATGTTAACGGCGTCAGGAGCAATTGATGAAATGTATTACATTGAAACGGTTTTGAAACTTTTTGTACCAACAAGTTACCAAAAAAATATTTTAGACCAACTTGAAATATTCATGAAATCTTTTGGATCACCGGTGTAATTTACCCTTTTATGAAAACATGACACACCTTCTTATTTGACGATGTTAACTAACGCCTTTAGAATATTCCACAAAATAAAAAAAATAAAGACATACAAGTTGTGGGCCTCTTCGAGGAGGCTGGTGGTGCCAGCGAAAAGTGGCCACTGTTCAGAGCTTGAATAAAAAATATACATACATATATATATATATATATTTATTTAACTTTTTAGTAATTCAAAAATTGTGAAAAGTTAAAATAATAAAAATAAGAAAAAGAGAAGGAATGTCGTTCATGAGGCGATGATTGTCAACAATGAGGCTCCCAACACCACCCTCAACCAAGAATCTAGGACACTGTTTGAATGTTACGTGGAATTATCTAGTTAACTTTTTTAATAAATTGAAGTAGAGTTTAGTGCTAACATTGAAAAACCCGAACAATCATTATCGCAAGAATGACTACAACAGTTTTATCAGCAGACAATATTGCATTTTTGTCAAAGTTTTAAGCCATTTCACATCTTAGTGTTACAAATAACTCTGCCTAAAGAAAATCATGTTATATTATAATCTGACGGTTCCTAATTAATTATATATATTTTTTATGGGCAATATAGGAGAAGGAAAGTGACCCCAACATCTTCCTTCTTTCATTTGTAATATAGAAATATATTTGTTCGATTCAAATTGATACACCTAAATTTAGGCTTCGTTTGGAAGTGCGGTGACGATTGCATATTTTTTTTGTTCTTTCTTTTTGTTGATTTGTAAGTAAAAGTAGTCTTTGGAAAATTATTTTAAAATCATGATTTGATTAATTTTTTAGCGATTGAAAATATGATTTTTTCAATAAGATTAATAGGCGTTTATAAAAATTATTTTTGCTTATTCTTTATTTTAATCATTAATTTTAATTTCGATGGACGTTATCTCCCAAATACTCTTACTTATTCTGAAATCAATACTTATTTTTTAGTAATTATATTGATGTACTTTTATTTCAGCAGTAGTACTCCCAAACCAAGTCTTATGTTGTTTGAAAAACAAACAAGAGTTAAAATTTTTCAATATTTAATTTAAATTTCATGTTGATACGTTGAGATTATTTGTTTCCTAACTCGGTCACCTTTTGAGCCTATAAATAGGTCAATTATACCTCCAAGGATAAAGATGATGATTTTTACCAATGGAGTTATCGGAAACACACTTCTCCTCATCATCATGATGATGATTATTAATCGGAACACCAGAAACAAATGATTCCTTTAATATCATTTTGTCTATTACCATTTTGTCCATTCTGCCTTATTTTAAGCCATTTTCCCTTTTTTTTCTTTACATATCCTTTTTTTTATCGATCGCTTTTCGTCACTTTTGCTCTTGATTATTCACTTCTTCATAGGTTTCAATAATCATGTATCCTCTTTTCACTGATAAGTTTATCATTTTTGTTTTCTAACGGGTCGATGTGTATCATGAGGCTTGTATTTTTGTTGAGCAAATTTGATCAGCATCCTATATTATCTTTCTCACCTTCCCTTTTAATTAGCTTCATCTCTCTTCATGTTTATCAAATCTGCCTTATTATTTACTCTCTTTTTTTTTATATATCATGTTTATTTGTATCTATAGTTAATAGTTTTTTTTTCTTATGTTGTTTAATTCTAAGATGACCTTAAATGATTCAAACTAAACGAAATCATATCGTAGATGTGAATAATTTTTGCAAACAAAATTATTTTGAGCTTACAAATATCTTATCTATATTTATACACTGTTGGGAGAAACTTGCAAAGAATTTTGATCGCCAGAGATAAAAAGATAAAAGATGAATAACGTCATTAATACCGGAAAACCACATGTGACAGATCAATTTCTTGAGCGGCCACCGCAATGCACTGCAAGGAGGGATGGACGAAGGGGGTGTTTGTCGGGTCAGTAGTCGCTCCCTTAAAATTTTGATGTTTTATAAAAAATTATAATTTTTTTCATTTTTAGTAAAATTACTTATATTGGCTCTTCAACTTGACAAAATTACTTTGTCGACAAAAATCTCGGGTCCAACCAATAAGAGTCGGTTCAAGCGGTTCGATACTAAATAAAATCTCGAGTTCGAGTCTTATGAATGAAAAAAGTAATTGATCGGGAGAGCTTTACCCTCAGTTAGCCGACCCGGTTCGAATTAGTTGGACTTTTGGATATTAGAGTAAAAAAAAAACAAAAAACCTGCATCCGTACCTCTCGCACCCTTCCTTAGTCTGAGCTAGAAAACTTGAGAGAGAGAGAGAGAGAGAGAGAGTTACTCCTTTTTCATCCGGACGAACGATCTTTATTCTTCAACCTCTCGTCCGTTGTCTTTCCTACCCTTTTCCTTTATCATGAACTGTATCCAAACCAAACACGCTATTGGGGTTCCAAGTACTGCAAGGACACATGTTAAACACGACGAATAATATCATTTGCCATCCTTTTCTCATTACATTGTGCTTTAATAGACGGTGGGACCAACTTCTTTTTTTATTATATATCTTTTTCTCTTATCATCTCATATTTAAAAATTTAATAAATTTCGATTAATTCAGATTCGAATAAGATCAAATCACTGAGAGATAATCTCTTTTAATCGTGAATTTTTTTTATTTACAAGATTCGGACCCAAAATCTAAATCAATTTAGAAATATAAAAGTTCAAAAAAGAAAAGTGAAAATTTTTTTGTCGTTCAAAAAGGGCGTCCCTGGGGCTCCTCTTCAGCCCTACCTCTAATCGAGAGGACGGCCAGAATGTCCTATGGTGCCCCATCCATGTCAACATTCCATATTCCAGTATTTAGAAAGAAAAAAAGAATAGCATTTTCGAAAGATAACAGATCATCATAGCAACTAGAAATTGATTCCTTTCAAAGAATGAGTTTCGACTCCGTTTAAGGCCGCGATATCTATACTTGTGTATTCAGTCAATATTCATGATTAATACTATATTCTCAGAGTTCAATCAGCCTGCCAATCTGACTTGGGAGCAAACTAACAAAACCGATTGGAGCATTGAGAAAATGAACTCCTTATTCTTTCTTTAAGGAGAAAAAAAAAGGAGATATATATTTTTGGATACGATGATATTGTTGCATTTTATTCAATAATGTCGTCCAATATATATTTTAAGAGCTGTGCTACACCCTCCGATTCGGAAGAGCTGAATCAAAGGGGTGGCATTTCCATAAATATCATATGATGTAGGGGCACTTTCATTATCAAAGGGTGTCGGAGGATATTCCTGCGAAACTTTTCAGAGGAAATAATTTTCCATATTTTAATTAGTTATATATTACAAGTCATCTTTGTTGTTAGCCCGATTAAGTGATCTCATTAAGTTTCAAGTAGTGGGTCTTAATGACATCTCGGTAGACTATGGGATCTAATGTGCAGTTACCAAAAGGTAATTTCTGATTTTATGATGGGCAAAATTAGAAACTACAATAACATCGAGGGTTTAGACACAATTGAGGGGTTGTGGTCTACAAGTCATACGTTAAATAGATTGAGGCCCATTGCTTAGATAGGGAAACAGTAAGTATCGACTTGGAACACAGCAAACCCGAGCTCTCGACTTTTACAATAGGTTTAGGTATGCTTCTGCTTCATTATCAACTTAACGATTTTAGCATGTGCAATCCTAGGATTTTCAAGAAATCAATTTCTAAGAGAAATAACATATTTTCACAGTAATTAATTGAAGAATGATTCTCTTCCTTCCGTGAAGGGTCATATATATATATATATATATATATATACACTTTCATATTATCATAAGCAAAAGGAGTCTGATCGGCATAGCAATCCTCCCAAAGAGTAATCATATGGGTCTAAATCCCGCTGCGAAATATTCAATTTGAGTTATAACTATTCAGAGAACCAGGAGAATGGGCTTGTTACTGCTGCCTCAATGAAGTTACAGAAGAATACCACCCATTCACAAGGCCCTATATAGTTAAATTACTACTGTGCAATCAGTTTTGACGATAAAGAGGAGTCTTCCTCCCATATTTGCTCCCACATCTTAAAAAAAATTGAACCTCTAATCTGAAATTTAAAATATCAGCACGTATCAATTAGTTTGTGAGTTTCTTATTCGATACATAAATATTCGAGCATAACAATGCATAAGATATATGTGTAGTGATTCCATCAGCACTATCACGTGGGTTACCAAGCCAAAACGACAACCTAGTGGAGCGCTGAGAAGCCTCAACAAATTTTTGTTCGTCTTTGTATGAAACTTATATAAATTATATTATATGAATTTTCATCTAGCTTTCATATGCTATGCTCGATAGATTTTCGGATAAGGGGGACCCAAATCAGGAAATTAGAGACGTTCATTTCCTACGTTTCGCAAGTGGCCAAAAGCAACCCTACCCGAAATTCCACAAGGAAGAAGACATCTACCGGAGAGAATAACGGAATATATCGAGAGAATCAAGAAATATTGAAGAGTATTGGAGAGAATCAAGAGATATCGAAAAATACTTGAATCGATCTTATTTTAAAATTTTGTGTAATATATCTTTCCGTATATGTTGTATTTGGCTTACTATAAATAAGGGGACCTTCACACTATTCAGTGCGTCAGACATTCCATCAATCTCTCACTCATTTCTAAAATCTTATAACATCAACATCATCCAACTAGCTTGAAGCTCTCAGTCGAGTTAATTATGTTCAAATGATTGAAGAAAATAATATATATATATATATATATATATATAGAAAAAGTATAAAAATTACGGGACGATAAGTGAAAACACGAACTTAAAATTATATGATTCATTATATTGACGAAATCACTAAAGAATTTTTATTTACGCTTGACTCGATGATTTTTCTGCAAGCCCAATCGTGAGTTCCGTCTTTGGGCAAAATTTTCCCATTTTTTGGTGAAAAGCTTTTCCTTATTTCCTTCTTTTAGTTGTCTAAACTGAGTTCACATAATTTTCTTTCTTTTTTGGGGGATAAAATATCATAAAATGAATATGCATGATCCAACGTCTGAGTTTTCTTCTGCTTTTTTCTTCAAGATTCTTTTTAGAAATTGTATTCGCCAGTTTTTAGCTCTCATCTATTCCAAATATATATATATATATAATATACTAGAAGTTGACCGTGCTACGTTTAGAATAAATTATACCCACCCTAAATTATATATTTTGTAAAAACTTATGTTTTATATTTTAAAAATATTACTTTATATAATGCAAAATATAATATTTTGTTTAAATTATAGATTTTGAAGGTTTATGGTAAAAATATATTTAAGAATAGAATTATGGTATATTGGTGTAGTGAGGATAGAAAAAGAATAGAGTGGGTGGAAGGGTAAAATAGAAAAAAGAGGAGAGCGAGGGAAAGAGAGAATTCTGAGAGGAGTTGAGAGTGAGTGATTAAACATAAGTTAAAATTACATATTACTTTCTCTTATTTAATAAATCATCAAAAAACCATATTATTATTTTACTGGTATTTTGAGAAATTAAAAGTTAGATTTTCCATATATAGTAGTATACCATATTCATACCAGATTTCTGTCTATCCTAACGACTTTTAATTTTTTTAAAACTATCAGTAACTAGAAATGCAAGATAACCTTTTTATGTTGGGGATCCGCGTGGAGAGTTTTATTGCTACCTAGGTTTGTTTATATTGTAGGTATTAAAAGTGTTTGGGTGGAAATGCTGTAAATATGTTACGAGCTGGAAAAGTCTTTTTAGTTTTATTAAATTGTAATGTGAAATAAATAAAAAACTGTTGGGAGACGAGTTACCTTTTTTGGATATATTTATGAGTGAGTTGGTTGGATTAGTTGTATATTTTGATAATTTATTTAAATTGGTTGATGCCCATGCATTGCGCCGTAGTATTTGTCAATTTTTGCATGAATGGAAATAGATAATTAACACATATAATTTACAAATAAAAGGAAAAGGTATATTAAAAACTATATATTTGATCAAGTGAATATAATTAATAAACGCTACAAATTGTAAGTAAGATACTGTCTAAGGGCTAGTTGGGCATGGGAAAACTATAATGAGTAAAAATGATGGAAAAAAAAAATGAATTTTCAAGTCTTGTATTTATAAGATACTAGCCATCCACCCACGCATTATGCGCGAGACTATTACTCATGAAAAATAATATCTTTAAAAATATTAATTAGTTTATGATTGTAGGGTTTAATTTTTGATAATTTGCAAGTTCAGAATTAAATGAAATGACTAAAGTTATTTTAATAGAAATTAAGGTAGTTAAACTTACAAGATAAATTTATCCTATGAATTTTGCAATTCACTTGATATTTTTATTATTGTAGTTTGTTTTGAAACTTGTATTTATATTTTTATGTGTAAATTCTTCTACAACATTTTACTTTTTCATCAAATCAATAGTACTTATATAGTAAAGAACCTATGAATTATGTATAGAATATCAATCATTTTAAAATCTTTATTATTATATTTTTTTCAAATATAATTTTATATATAATTTATGATTTGTGAAACATATAAGTTATTCGAACGATTTATTATTAAGTAAAAGATGTAAAATTATAAATATTTAAATATTTTCTACAATTTCGATTTGCAAGATAAGCCTTGTTCTTTTAAGAGGAGGCCTTTGTTTCTTTTAAGAGGCGACCTTTTTTTCTTTGTTGGGTCAAAGATGAAAATAAGAGTTTGGACAATTATTATTATTATTTAGTTTTGATTTGCAAGAGAAGCCTTGTTTCTTTTAGAGGCGGCCTTTTTTCTTCGCCTCGGTCAAAGATGGAAATAGGAGTTTGGGCAACTATTCTTAATTTCTTTTTTATTTATGATTTGTAAGATTAATTTAAAGGCTGCTCTTTTTTTTCTTTTTTTAAGTCAAATATTTATGGGAGTTTAGACAATTATTATTGATTTTATTTCATTTCCTTGTCAGTCAAGTTATCTCCATAAGCAAACGAAAGGTGACACAATGGTGAGTTGAGGGTTTGACCCTTGAAACGACATTGTTAATCATCTCTCTCCACTTGGAGCGACCTCATTAATTCACACTCTCCGTTTATATTATATATAGATTTGACACATTGAACTTTAAAAATATTACATATTTTAAGAAGTTCTTCTTAATCATCAAAAAGATTTATGAATTTTCAAAAAAAGAAAAAATAATTATATATTATTACAGACAGATAATATAGATAAATAATCAAAGTATTTTGAAAATAAAATATTATAAAAATTCATTGAACTGAAATTGGATGGTCAATTCGACGTGGAGCTGAGATTTCATATTTAAGTTACGTGACATATTATCCTTATGTTCTCCTATTTTTATATATTTTAATAGATAACAGTAGGACAATTTTAGAAATTGAATTTTAGAAATTTCTTTTTTCCTTTTTTGTAGTCATATAAATGTAGAAGTATACATATCTATATATATGGGTCAAATTTCGACAGAGTTAAATCTGCTGACATCTACCGACCCACTATGATTTAATGAAAAATAGGTCAATAATGAAATTTTTTCGATTAATTAATAGAAAATTCAAAATGCTCGGGATGAAAATGAGGGAATGTCTTCAATACCTGGTTTTAATCGGATACATTTTGAAGGATTTTGTAGATTCATTGATCAGGGCTTAAGAGAACAACTTTATAAGGGTTTGACATTTGTTTTCCTTAAGTAAAGTTTCAACTTCAAATATTGTAAATGAAGAAAATCTAATTATGAGAGTTTTACAACTTAGTGGACTAATTGGATTAGTCATAACCTAATTGAGTTTCCGGATGTCAATATTCACGCCAAAAAAAGTCTGCCGACATTTGGTGGGCCCACAAACATCACATGAACATGAGACACTGGCACATGCATGCCTCGTGCACATTATACACATGAACTTTCTAGTTTCAGCAATCCAAATACCCTTACTTACTATACATTGTTCGGATAACGGGCAGAGCTGATTTAAGGAGTGGGGTGCGGTAGTTTATGAAGGACTTTTTTTTTTTTTTTAACTTTCCGAAATTCTTGTGCAGATAGCAATAGCATTATAGAGTGGAAAATTATATATCATGGGCTAAATTATCAAAAAGAATCCAAACTTTACACTTTACTACACTTTTAGCATGGATTTTTATCATAAAAATTCACCAACTATCGAATTAATATCAATGTTAACACGAAGTCATTTTTCCCGTTAATTTAATTGGAATTACTAACATGGCACTCCCCGATACCACATGGCTCACACTAATCACGCCCCCAAAGGTTTCTCAATAATAAATATTATAAAAATTAAAAAAGAAAATGAAAAAAGAATGGGGTTTTCACCCCCTACCACCACCCCCAATTCGAATTGACCCCAACTGCCATTGCTAGAATTCTCACCTTTTCTGACGGGATGATCCATCGTAAAGCTGTAGAAAAGAACTGGCCATGTGCCCCCCAGCCCAGAGCAAGGCATACGAGCGCCCGATTTATTTGCAAGCAGGCAGAGTCGAACCCGCGACTCTCTCCCCTTTGTTCCACCCCCATCTAGCGCCTTAACTATCGAGCTATTGTTATCATTGCTTGTTATTTATTCCCATTTAATTGTATATATGCTATTTAAACTGTTAATATTTATTTATTAAAAACATCAACTTTTATATATTGAATTAATTTTCTTTTTATCGTAACACATTATATAACACAATTGTTGGGGATATGGGTGGAGACGATCGATTCGGAGGCGATGTGGGGTTAACACGATAGGATTCGAGGCGCGAATGACGCTTTCCAAAGAGAACTATTTGTCCACACACAAAGTTATTAGAGGGTTAAGGCAAAGGTCCTCCTGGGATACAACGAAACCTTATGAATTCCTTCAACTAGCAAAATCGATGAATTCCCTAACTCTCACTCTGATTTCTGGAATTTTTTTCATAATAATTTGAGCACTATAGCGTCTCTATTTATATGCACTCAATGGACACTATCGAAGAGTCAGAACCCTTCGTATTGGACATAACTCTTAGATGGAGCATCACCTATGGATAAACAATTAATGATCTTACATGAACACTTAGTTAATGTAGACACTTCCATATACATTACTTGTCTTGCACTCAAATGTATCCATTGAATGAATGAACCTTCACTTCGTAACCCGAGTTCGTCCAAGTACTCATGAATCACACTAAGTGACTCATTAATAAAATCCAATGAATTTGCAATCTATAATTTCCAACAATCCCCCACTAGATTGCTAATTCCAGAACACAAGTACACAACGATCATGCATAAAGAAGTGGTATCCGCAGATTAAACCCTTCCTTAGTGCAAACTCTTAAAGTATCAACAAAGTGATTGGTGGCTAGTCGCTTGAACCATCACTCTTAAAGTCAATACCGGAAAAGTCATACACATAATCGTAAAGTATTCGAGTAAGAGTTTATTTGCTTTAGCACCATTATGGCCATGTACTCATCCCGTTTCATGAACATGTACGAGAGAAAAAATCATAAAGAAAACTCTCGTTGAAGCGGCACCACTTCATGTCTATATAGGTGGATTTCATGACAACTAATGTCCATCCATTAAGAGTAAAACTCATCTTCCTAAAACTCAAGCACTAAATCATAATTCTTAGTGCACGGTGTCATTCGATAACTTGTTATTACCCTTTGAACCTCAAAACTAACTTTTGGCTAGAATGAGGTATGGTTCCCATTATCAATGACGTGATTAGAATGGTTTTAAACCCATCTTAGCGATGGTACTCTTAACCAAATCCCTTGACAAACCTTTCGTCAATGGGTCCGCTAAATTGTCAATTGACCTAACATAGATAACAATTATCACACCGTCCCTAATCAACTGTCTCACATACTCATGTCTCAAACTTATATGTCTAGACTTTCCATTATACACCTTATTGTACACTCGAGACATGGTGGATTCACTATCACAATATACGGAAATGACGAACTTACGTTGTGGGCCACAACTTTATATCTAGCAAGAGATCTCTTAGCAATTCTGCTTCTTTGCCGGCAGCCGCCAAGGCTATAAATTCAGCCTCCATGGTTGAATGTGAGATACAAGTTTGTTTCTTGGAGGCCCAACTAATGGCTCCACCTCCAATCGTAAAAATCCATCCCGATGTGGACTTATTATCACTTAGACTCGTAATCCAACTTGCATATGAGTAACCTTCTAGTATCGCGGGATAATCACCATAGAATAATCCCAAATTTTTGGTCTTCCTAAGATAACCAAGAATCCTACAAATTCCTTTCCAATGATTGGTACTAAGACAACTTGTAAATTTCGCCAATTTGCACACAGCAAATGTGATATCGGGTCTGGTGCAATGCATTGCATACATCAGACTTCCAATTGCGCTAGTTTACTCTAATTGCGCTATAGCCTTGCCATTATTCTCACTTAACTTGAAGTTCGGATCGAATGGAGTGTTTGAATCCTTGATATTCAAGTGTTTGAACTTCTCCAATACTTTCTCGATGTAGTGAGATTGGCTTAGTGCAAAGCCCCTTTCATGCTTTTGCACCTTTATACCTAAGATTGTATCTACCTCGTTGAGATCTTTCATCTTAAAATTCAACGCTAGATACTCTTTGGTCGCATGAACACCTTCCAAATCTGTCCCAAAGATCAACAAATCGTCCACATAGAGACAAATAATTACACCGTACCTATCGGTGAATTTAGTGTAAATACACTTATCCGCACAATTATGCAAAAAACCACATGACAAAATAACCGAGTCAAATTTCTCATGCCACTCTTTAGGCACTTGTTTTAAGCCATATAATGACTTGATCAATTTACACACCTTATTTTCATTCCTGGGAAGCACAAAGCCTTTTGGTTGCTCCATGTAGACTTCCTCTTTGAGATCACCATTCAAAATGGTCGTCTTAACATCCATTTGATGCACATGTAACTTATGGATAGATGCAAGTGCCATAAGGACTCGAATGGAAGTCATCATAGCCACCGGTGCATAGGTGTCAAAATAATCTAGGCCTTTATTTTGCCTAAATCCTTTTGCCATCGATCTAGTCTTAAAAGTCGAAGAACCCCCGATTGGGTTATTCTTCTTTTTAAACACCCATTTAGACCCGATAGGCTTCGATCCTTGAGGAAGATCAACTAGGACCCAAGTATTGTTGAACAATATTGAATCCATTTCATCATTGATCGCCTCTTTCTAAAATGCCGCATCCCTAGAAGCCATGGCTTCACCATAGGTTTGTGGATCACCTTCCACATTAAGCATTATGGGGATCTTCCTAATTACGGATTCTCTATCTCCATCAACGAGATACGCTAGAGATTGCGAGGAAATGAAATTGGGACCAAAGTCTTTTTCTTTTCTCACACTTTGACTTTTCCTCGGCTCCGTATCCTTATTGTCACAAAGATGTCTCTTGTTTTGATCACTTGAGATCATTGGTTCATATTCTAGTTCCGAATCCATTGAATCGTCAGAAAACTTGCTTTCAATGAATACAACATCTCTCGTTTCAATTATCGTATTTGACGCCAAGTCAAGAACACGATAAGCCTTAGAATGTTGGGCATATCCAACGAATACACCCTTAATGGCTCTTGGTTCTAATTTTGTTCTCTATTGGTCGGGAACTCTATAATAAGCCAAACACCCCCACACTTTGAAATAATCTACGTTTGGCTTCTGACCCTTCCATAACTCATATGGAGATACCTTGAATTTTCTCGATGGTATCCTATTAAGGATATGACACGCAGTCAATAATGTTTCACCTCATAAGTTATATGGAAGTTTAGCATTTAACAACATCGAGTTAACCATATCCACTAAGGTACGGTTCTTTCTTTCCGCCAAACCATTTTGTTGTGGAGTATACGGCACGAAACACTCATGTACCACACCTTGTTCCTCACAAAATACATCAAATTTATTGGAAAAGTATTCACCACCTCTATCACTACGAAACACTTTGATTTTCTTGTTAAACAAATTCTCAACCTCATTCTTAAAACGTTTAAACATGCCAAAAGTCTCGTCTTTACTCCTCATGAGATACACATAAGTAAATCTTGAGAAGTCATCAATAAAAGTGAGAAAAATATCGTTTTCCACCTCTTGTTAGAATTCCATTTAATTCACAAACATCCGAATGGATCAAATGTAACACTTGTGAATTTCTTTCACACTTTTTAAGAAACGGTTTCTTGGTGATTTTTGATTGAACACAAATTTCACATTTATCCACAAGTTTATCATCACTTAGATTGATGTAACCATTTTTTTGCATATATTGTAAAGTTTTAAAATTAAAATGTGCTAAACGCACATGCCACAAAGAATAAGATTCAACAATATAAGCAGAAGAATTAGCTTTATTCATATCAATGCTCAACTTGAACATGCCCTCGCTACAGTATCCCTTTCCCAAATACATATCACCCTTAAGCAAGACTAACTTATCGGATTCTAATATAACCTTGAACCCATTGTTGCACAAAAGACTCTCGGACAGTAAATTCTTTTTTATATCGGGAACATGCAACACATTGATTAAGGTTAATTTCTTCCCAGATGTAAACTCGAGTTCCACCGTCCCTTGACCGAGCACCTTGACTGATTGATGATTGCCCATAAGCACCTCACGGTTTGCCACTGGTTCATAGCTCTTGAATTGTTGCCAGTCGTTACACACATGGACAGTAGCTCCGGAGTCGAGCCACTAATTATAGGACTTATCGGTCATGGCTATGTTGAGTTTGGTAATCATACCAATCTCCAAGCTCTCGATTCCTCCCGTAACCATGGCCACTAAGTCCATGTCTTCAACCATATTGGCTTTGGAAGTTATGGCACCTTTCTCCTTTTTGAGAAGTTTACAATCCTTAATGTAGTGCCTTTTCTTATTGCAATGATAGCAATTGCGAGACTTTCTCTTCTTGTCTTGCGTGTCCTCGGTCTCGGACGTAGCCTTTCGCTTGCCTTTCCGAGAGTTCCTGGACTCACTCACATGGTTCACTTTAGAACCTTGGGAAAGATACACCGCATCGCGTTTCCGAGTTTCCTCTTCAATACGCAAATGCCTAAGGATTTTCTCCATAGTGAAGTCCTCCGCCATATGCAGGAGTTTCTTCAGGTAATCGTTCCAAGACGATGGTAACTTTGAGATGATAGCCCCAACTTGTAGCGATTTCGGAATAATAACTTTCAGGTCACGAAACCTGCTTACAAGGATTTGTAGTTCATGGACTTGATCCATGATAAGGACACTATCGAGCATTTTGAATTCGAAATACTCCATCATTAAAAATTTATCGGTACCTTACCGCTCGATGTTGTATTTCTCCTCAAGAGCTTTCCATATCTCCATCGGGGACTGCATTGACATGTAGAGATCATACAGTTGATCGGACAAAGTGTTGAGGATGTGTCCACGACATGTGAATTTGTCTTCCTCGCGCTTCTTCTTGAGTTTGGCCACCTTTGCGATTTCCTCGGGGGTTACATCGGGGGCGGGATCCTTCAAGGGTTGTAGGTTCGGGTCCAGAAGGTACGCCACATTTAAGACGGTAAGGAGGAACAACATCTTGTCCTTCCAGCAGCTGAAGTTTGTGTCGTCAAAGCGATCGAGTTTCACGAACTCTTGGTTCATCACTTTGAACGCGGTGGTAGTCTCCGTCGCCATCTCAAAATATTTCTCTTTGATTGTTGGGGATATGGGTGGAGATGATCGATCCAGAGGCGATGTGGGGTTAACACGATATGATTCGAGGCGCGAATGATACTTTCCAAAGAGAACTATTTGCCCCCACACAAAGTTGCTAGAGGGTTAAGGCAAAGGTCCTCATGGGATACAACGAAATCTTATGAATTCCTTCAACTAGCAAAATCGATGAATTCCCTAACTCTCACTCTGATTTCTGGAATTTTCTTCATAATAATTTGAGCACTATAGCGTCTCTATTTATATGCACTCAATGGACACTATCGAAGAGTCAGAGCCCTTCGTATTGGATGTAACTCTTAGATGGAACATCACCCATAAATAAGCAATTAATGATCTTACATGAACACTTAGTTAATATAGACACTTCCATATACATTGCTTGTCTTGCACTCAAATGTATCTATTGAATGAATGAACCTTCACTTTGTAACCCGAATTCGTCCAAGTACTCATGAATCACACTAAGTGACCCATTAATAAAATCCAATGAATTTACAATCTATAATTTCCAACAACAATTAACACCGTATTCACACTAATAATTCTGCAACAATCTATCATCACAACAAAAATAGTATAATATGCAATTGAATATGCCGTGAGGGGTTAAAAAAATCAACAGAATTTCCCCTTAAATTGTTGATATACCATTACAACACTTCAATGTGTTCACACATTTATCATCTAACATTCATTCGGAATATCCAAAATCACAATACACACATAGGTTCAGCAGGTTCAACATGCTTAAGTTCAACAGGAAGGCAATAAAGTCGAGAAAACATAAATCCAAACACACAAGTATGCCAAACAGGCACACACATCATAAACTAATCGTCCAACGAGGATTGCTCGTCGGACTCCTCCTGACTCTCTTCCTCATCCTCATCTTCATCTTCATCCTCGCGAACTCCTCATCTTCATGTCTCCCCTTCTTGGATCGAGATATACCTTTTTCCATGGATTGATCTTTCTTGTTGCCCTTACCGTGAGAGGATGTTTTCCTCTGTCTCTCCAACTTCTCGATAAGTTTGAGTATGGGGTTACTACGCCATATATCCCATGATTTTACTATTTTCTCAAATTTATTTCATACTTTAAAAATTATCCAAAAGGCCTATGATTTATATCTTTTTTCAAATCTATCACGCCGTCAATTTGTCCGTTAATGAAATGTAAATGGGCGTCAAATCTATCCCATGGTTTTAATTTTTCTCAAATTTATTCCATAGTTTTAATTTTTTCTCAAATCTAATCCGGCTAAAGAGACACAGTGGCAAGAATGGGCCGACTTACATTCCACTTCAGCAACATTGTTAATTGTTGACAGAGAAATTAATGTCATGATAAATTTAAAACCAGATGTAAACCATGGGCCTTTTTGAATAATTTTTAAACCACGGGATAAATCTAAGAAACAGGTGATACCATGAGATATCTAGTGTAATAAGCTCTTTGAGTATCAATCCCTTTATTATCCCCATCTCATTCTTCATTTCGACCATGGGGTCTGATATGAAATGTGCCGTTCCAAGGGCCTTGCTTGGTAGTAATTCGATCGAGGAAGCCATTTGAGCCCATAAGTGCATCCTTTCTTGTTCGTCTTGAGGACCTGCCGCCAATTCTCCATTTGGGTAGGATCGATCTGCAATGAGGTATCCATTCCTTGAGAGGCGGCTTGAGTCACATTTTCCTACAAAAAGAATCAATACCAAATAATTATTCACGACGCTATATGCAAAACTCCCAAAGTAGTATAAATAAATCTTTTTTTTTCATGTATTAACTTACATGTGTCTCTGCCGCATAAGGACTACCACATTGCTTATCTCCTTTTCACCTATGATATCTTACAAACATGCTGGTCATTGAAGGTTCTGAACCCGCGGACTTCTTCTGCAAATGATGGATGGACGACTTATCATGATTATTTCTATCATAACAATAAAAAAAAAACCAAATTGAGTATCTTAGAAGACGCACATCTCGATAAGCATGAGTACTATAGGGTATACTTCCACCGTAGTGAACTGAAGTTTCGGCATTAGACATTCAATTGACCTTGTTTTGTTCACCTTCTTTTGAGTATCTGCCTTTTGCCCATTCTTCCTCCAACTCCAAATGAGCTTCTCCAATGAAGTTGCTCATCGACTTACCCCGTCGGTGGTCGCAATAAATCTGTTGTAGTCGGTCAACACATTTATGAACGAAATAACTACGGTTTAGTATTTGAAGCAATCATATATTCCACTATTGGAATAAGAACTCTTTCTCCTCGTCTGGGACATCCCTATAAAATTTGACTATCGGCCTCTTTGGCTCATAGAAGCTGTCAATGTACTGCCTTAGAACGGATGTAACCATATGGGTGCCTTGAATGAAATCAATCCATTTGCAGACAAGTTTATGTTGTTCAAATTAAGAAAGATAATAGTCGGGGATGTGTACTTATGTCCTTCTCCAAAGTCCGATATAAGAAAAGGAAAGTCATTGATCGTACACGGCTCGGTAGGGTATTGTATAGTCTTGAGCAGCACAGAACGACAACTTGTCTGCTGAAAAAGGGATACTTGAGGATAACTAGGTCCGCTTGATTGTTCTCTTCTCATTTTTATAAACAAAATTGACATTACTCACAAAAGGGACTATTTTTTGTTTTTCTTTTCTAAGGTTTTCAACAGAAAACAAAAAACAAAATAAAATGGTTGTGCATTATATCTTCCGACAAAGTTTCAGATTTATTTATGTTGCAATTGAGTAAGTTCCCTCAATTTTCAGAAATTTTGAACTATAAAAATATTTCCAAAATTATAGATAGAACTTGTTCAAAAATTTCAATTTCAATATATTAAGTCGTCCTTGTAAGAAGTAACTATCGTATTATCCTTTTCTGCGATAAAATTGCAAAAGTAATCACTGAAAAGTAATTCTAGTGTATAAGTTCAAACAAATCACAAAAATTATTATAGTTTAGTGGTTAGTCCTTATGTGGTCACTAAATCCATCAAAAAAAAAAATGAAGCCCCTATTCTTTGACTGATTTAAGATTCGTCCCTAAAATTTATGCTTTTAGTGTCCCCACGTATAAAGTTGCCACAAATGGATGGAAAGCAATGGCCATCTCCGATATTATTTATTTTACGAGTTATTTTGGAACATTTACTACCTTATAGTGTCTGGGTAAAACATTAGTATCATAATACTTACTTTTAATGACAGCATCAGGCATCGTCACAAAATAATTAGATCAAACTACTTAACAACGACTATTTGGAAATTTTATCACTGAACCACTACTTTTTAGTGACTATTGCCATCATAGTAACTGAAAAATTCTCGCTGAAATGTGCTTTCTTGCTGTGAAATTCTAGTTGGCTGGCTGGAGACAAGTGGGATTTAAACGGGTGGGACGATCTTTAGGAAATCGAACAGGTACAATTGGTAGCCAGTTGTCCAAAGACATAAGAAATCTGCTTTTTTTAATAAAAAAAATTAAGCAAATAAAACATCGTGTTTTTAAGGGTTAATTGCATTGGCGGTCCAAAAAATTTCATAAAGATTACAGATTTGTTCAAAAAGTTTTTTTGGTAATTTGTTAGTATATTAAGCTTTAAAACCGTTTCGATGTAGTGCATTCCGCCATCTCGTGTTTGACTTCGTTAGTTCAATGCTGACGTGGCTTATTACGTGTCAGTATTTATCTAATATTGCTCAAATTTTAAAATGAAAAATTTGTTTTTAATTTAAAAAATAAAAACAAATCTAAATTTATGTTTGGAAACAGAGTTATACTCTGTTTAACTCTACTCCAAACTTTTTAAAATTGCAAAACGACCTAAAATTTTAAAAATTTTCAAAATGTACCCCTCCTTATCTCTCTCTTCCTCCTCAACTTTCTCCCTCTTTTGCAAGTTCTCTCTCTCTCTTCATCTCACCGATTGATAATATGAAGATTGAGGATGGTCATCCTGCAATCGCGATCGTGAAGTGAATCGAGGGTTTCCAGATCCTAGGATTTTAGGATTGGTAACGGACTGAGTGAGGAGATTTGAAGATCGAGGATGGAGTCGAAGTTCGTCTTCTTTGCTGGTGTAATAACGACTTCCTCGAGCTTGACAATGGGTGCGACCAAAGCACTGATGTCCTCGTTGGCGACGTTCTCTTCTTCCCCATGCTCATGCTCCGGTTCGGTACTAGCCATATCGAAGAATGTTGGAGCAGACTATAGTGAGAAATGTAGTGTGAGAGAGCCAAGCGAGGGCTCGATTTGATCGAGAAAGAGAGAGGGGGTGGGGTCAGGACGAATCTCGCCGAGTCGAAGGCGAGGGCAGGCTCGAGACGGATCGCTCCTGAGTCGAAGGAGAGGTCGATACGATGAACAGGGGGAAGAAAAGATGAACAGTAAACATGCAGAGCAGAGAGAAGGGTGAAGTAAAATTGAAAACTTTTGAAAAATTTGAGTTATTTTGCAATTTTAAAAAGTTTGAATTTGTTTTTATTTTCCAAATAAAAATTTAGATTTGTTTTTATTTTCTAAATTAAAAACAAAATTTTCATTTTAAAATTTGAAATACATTAGATAAACACCGACACGTAATAAACCACGTCAATGTCAAACTAACGACGTCCAACACGAAATGACGGAATGCACTATATCAAAACGGTTTTAAAACTTAATGTACCAACAAGTTACCAAAAAAACTTATTGAATTAATCTATAACCTTTATGAAACTTTTTGAACCACCAGTACAATTAACCATGTTTTTAATGACTAGGGCTAGGGCAACAGCAAAGAAGACCAACAGGGAACCAAGGAACGTTAAATGGGAATGAATAGGTGCATAGTGGATTTATGGACATAAACCGAGGAGGCACAAAAGTTAAATGTTGTAAGGGAATGGGTTTCGTGCCTTTTCTCATACACACACACACACACACACACACACACACACACACACACACACACACACACACACACACACACACACACACACACATATATAAGGGTATTTGTGAAATTTTATATAAAATACTATGGTATATTTAGAACTTAAAAGTCGAGAAAGAAACACTAAAATGAGCTTCCTATTTTTATATGTAGTATAAATTATTGATGAGAAGAGCTCCATGGGACCTGACGAAGGTAAGATCGGATGCAAAAAGGATGAACAAAGGATGTAAGACGCACAAAGTGAGAAATAGTTCAGGACCACAGATCGAGCACGATGACACTGTACTAAGACCTTTCATATTTCAAGTTCATTTATGTCATAGTAACGTAATCAATCATTTAATGAGTGCTAGAGAAAAGCTAGGTGAGTCGCTACCGAGTTCGAAATAAACACAATCACCTCGTGATTCAATGTCATCCAGTTCCCTATATCTTCGCGACCTAAACAAGTACAGAAATCAAGATGTGTATTGCCATCTAATAACATTTGATTTCTGAACTGAATCAACTGATGACGTCAAACAAGATGTACTAAGTTCAGGTCTTAGTGATTCTGCAGAGGAAAATATCTTATCACACATTGATGGTTATAAGTAAATGGTTCTCTATGACTAGGGCTAGGGCCAAAAACATTGAAGCAGCCTTCCAAACATTAGAAAGACTGAGGAGCGGAATAAACCTTAAAAACCCGGTCGGTCGTGAACAGGGAGGTCTGCCTCAGTAATCGAGGGACCCCACGGATGGAATTCCAGTGCTCAAACTTCGAGAGTCCTGGCGGGTCGTGAAATCATCGCAAGTGGTGGTGCCGTTCGGGAGCCTCTGAATGGGGGTCGCCGAGTTAAGAAGCTCAATGCCACTCTTTCCCATCTCCTGCACTTCTTCTGGGGACAGGATCTTTATGCACCACACACTGCTCACGAACTCCCTGCAATGACAGGAATACATAAGGCAATTTTAATGTTAGTAATTACATGCCGACTAGGCCAACCATGCAAATGGCGAATTGCTTTACAGCCTCATAAATTACGTGGTTTTCAGAAGGAAATCCTTGTCATTTGAAAGCATGACTGTGTTGTTATGCTTTTATGTTCCCTTATTAGTCCATTGTATGAAACACACCGTTGCATTTTGATTAATCTGAGACTAGTAATTCACCCACAATTATATGGCTATTGAGAAAGAGTGTGTAGGGGAGGGAGGAAGAACTCACGGCCAAGGGCCATCGCCGAGGAGGAGAACGTCATTCTCCCTGTCAACGAATACAAGCTGCCAGCCTGATCTCAGTGGGTCCTCCAACAAGCCTTCCAGCCCAAACATTTGGGCTAGCTCGCTTCTTAGCTCGTTGTAGCTGCTGAACTTTGTTATGTCCAGCGACCTGCCGAAGGATCCCGACTTGTAAACCTGTGATGACAAGTCCCCGGAGGATTTTACCAGAAAGCATGTTACTCAATTAATAAAACAGTACAAAGTTAAACCAGTTCAAAGGATGCCTTTTTTTCCCTTTGCAAGTCCCAACAGATAATTGCGATCAATTCAAAATATTTTCTCCATATAACCCTCATTCTCAAAAAGGAAAAAGACAAATGAAAAAGTGAAATTTTTCAACAACTGAAGACAAACTTTTACTTCACCTTCACGAAGGTTTTGGAGGGTGTGTTTCCTTGGCCCGTGTTCTCCGGCGATTGCAGAAAACCGGATCCATCATTGCAACTTGCCGGTGTGATTGACGGGTTCAGGCCAAACTCAGATCCCATATTATTGCTCATGTAGTTTGAAGTGAAGGGCAGATTGGTTGATTCACCATCACTTCCTACGACCCCCCTGAGGCCTGAAAGCCCATTCTGCATCAGAAGTGACGAGGGTTCGAGGTTAACACCAAACAAAAGATGGCTCTGAGGGTCTGTACTTCCTTCTTGGTCCACCGAGCAATCTCTGGCACCGGGAAAGGGTGGCAAGGAAATGGAACTTTGGGTAATACTGTTATTGTGGGCTGGAGGGCCCACTTGCTGCATCTTGGGTGAGACGTTATTGGAATCTCCCGAAGGATGGAGGCGTTCGACTGCAGCCCGCTTCGATGGCCACGAGGAAGGGGATGATATTAGAGGACTGGTTTGAGGCAAAGAACAAAGGAGGTGGGAAGATTCATCCTGAGGGAATGAGCCCAGAAGGCTCTGCAGAGGAGAGACCACCGGGCTTGTGACTGTGTTCCCATTTGAATCTGAGAAACTCATTTGGTGGCAGAGCAAAGGCATGGATTGGGACATTGAGGAAACACTTGGGGCCTGCTGGTGATCGACTAGCTGCTGTTCATTGAATGAGTGCTGCCGTGGCAGCTGTTGCTGAAGGAGTGGGTGCCCCAGGGCCTGGGTCTGGGACTGATGGACTGAATGGAGCTGGCTTTGTTGAAGAAAAGCTTGCTGGGGATGCGGTAACATTTGGGGCTGCTGCATCAAGGAAGATGACCCAGTTGGGAGATTTTGTAACTGCGGGATTTGCATAAAGGTATGTTTGGAAGGTTCAAGAGGCCTCATGTCTTGTTGTAGGGCAGCTGCAGCGGCCACAGCCTGGTACATGTCGGGTTGTAGACCCAGCAAGGAAGCATCAAGGCCACGCGGCTGTGCCCATGGATGTAGACCTAATCCTGAAAAGCTAAGGGATGGAATTCTCTGGTCCCCACCATCTCCTTGGAGCCACATCAGCTGAGATGCCATTCCCATACCATCATCTTTGATACCAAAAAAGACAACAGGAGATGATGATCAATTGAGATACAGAAAAACAATTTCACTCCAAGCTATCTTTCTAGGGAAAACCATAGGAAAATTATCAGGCAGTCCTAGATCTCAAATGCACATAGGTCATAGTTAAGAATTTCAGGTGTAATCAGAGTCTTCCAACAGTATCCACCGCCAAAAAAATTCTACAATGTAAACCACGGTAACGGAAACCTGCTTAGCTTCAGTCGTAAATTTGACTATTACATTTCAAGCATCCAGATTTACAGGCAAGTCAGCAATCAATGTTTCTGATTTACTGTCTATGTAATCTTCCGTAGAATTGATCAAGAAAAGAACATACCTGTCTTTCATGCAATCTAATTTGTCAGGTTCATTTACACCCTACGATTCTCCCTACCAGAAGGCACTTCTAAATGAGAGTATGTTGCATCTAGCAGGAAAAAACCAAGCCAAGAGAGTAGAATACCATGGAAAGGGGGGAGACCAGCCGGCCATGGTCGTTTAAGCCTGAGAGGGAATGGAGAGGGATACATAGGGAATGTTGTCAATGGTTCGATCTCCCACAATGATACTCTAGGCTGCCTTTCCCCTGCTGTGGATTCATCCCAGCCCACCTGCATCCAATTAAGCCCGTTTTTGTAAACCATGACGACAGCTAACAAGTCCTATATAAGGAAAATGCTAACTCGTGCAGTCTTTAATTCTCGAAATCGGATTAGATTTTTTGAACTGACCTTTACTGAGCGCCAGTGTGAATTCGGCCACCGAGCAGGATCCAAGTCACTTATGCCAGTGATCGTGCCCATATACCTGATATTGCCAATGACAAATTATAGTCTGCAAGTGAAAGAGTAAGCTAAAGAGGAACGAGCGACTACACAGCATAGAAAGCTTTGAAGGTGCAAGGCCTACCGCCTGACACTTGATTCTTCAGTCTCAAAAAGCATCCGAAACCGCATGCCGACAGAGATGCGTGTATGGTAGACTGCCTTCACGTACTTGGCCAGGGGTATGACAAATTCGCATGGGCTAGCCCTGAGATAGGAAATGGTAACAAAGATTAGAACAACCACAAAGTCATACTCTGCATGATTTTTTCGGCATGAAAGAAATAACATGTTATAATCTGATATGTCTTCCACAATGCAGTAATTGAACAGGTTCTTTTTTGCCTTATTTTTTGTCTAGTCTTTCAGAAACTGGAAATATAGAAAAGGGGAAAACTTCAGTGTATTTATTTCTCTTTCTTTTTTTGAGTAGGCGAGTATTTCATAAATTTAGAGAACTGGTACCTTGGATTGTAGAATATGGTGAAACGACTATTAGTCGAAGCTGCATGTGCTGCAGCTGCAAGAAGGCCCAAGTGCATACTATCGCTCGACAGAACCGATGATGGCATCACAGTTTGTGGCCGATTAGCGCGTCGAATACCAAGAAGTAACTGGTTCTTCTCATTCCTGATGAGATCCCAAATCTTTAGTTGAAAATTAAATGCAATTGCATGGGTAAAACTTCCGAGTAATATCTGCAATCTTTACGTAAGGCTGTTGAACGAATGAAGTTCATGAAGGCAGTACCATATGAAGAGGACCGAGTCACCAGCAACAAGCCTCTTAGCACTGACAAAAACACTCCATCCTGTTGTAAGGAGGTGCCTCTTGGGCTGCCCTGTTCGAAAGAGGCACCAGTATTTAGCGAAGAATTTGCATTCATAAAACCGATATCAGGATAGTAATGATCACAACCAACCGCAGTTTCAGGAGTGTTGAAGCATTCATTTTACAAATTTGCACCAATATGAGTCATTTTATTTATTTCAGTAACAGGGAGCATGAAGATAAACAATGTAGAAGTTAAAAATTTTAGCACATTAAGATTAAAGATGGATCCTTCCAGGGAAGTTCAAGAGAAAAATTGACCTCGAAATATATGTCTAAACTTCCACTCATTGTCATGAAGATCCCGTGCGATCAGTTCTTGGGCTGGAGGCTGCTGAGAATAGTCCTGCATATTAAGTAGACAGATGCAAAAAGGATCAGAAAAGCTTCGATAATTCTTTTTTGTTGAAACTCTAGATATAAATATATTCCATTAGGGGGCACCAAAAGGGTGAGCAAAATCATGCAACCATACATAAAGGATAGAACAAAATCTGGAGAACTCGAAAGCCAAGAAACAATAGAATCTATCATCTCAACTGCAGAAAAGCTCAAATCTTATCCACCTCATAATGAAGAAAACCCCTCTTTATGAAGAGAAACAGAAAAGTATCATTGGATGCATTTACATTTTAGCGTATTTAACTGGTGATATTAATAATAGAACAGCTGAACACATACAAGAGGAGGAAACACTTTCTCAGCTGCCCGTCGAGGAACAGAGAAGCCCCCATGAGTGCTCGTGTCACTTGCCGTCAAAGTCTTACAGAAGTAATTCGTAGGTTGCTTGCTTAGAGATCCTAACTCTGCAGGAAGGAAGGTCTCCTTTTGCTCTTGCTGCAGAATGAAGTTGAAACTGAAGGAATTCAAAGGAATGAGGAACTTAAAATTCTAAAAAAAATCCTAATTTTGAATACATACTGGACTAAGTGGTTGCAAGGTCATCTGCGCATAAACCTCATCAGTCTCGATGTCTGCCTGGAATCAAAACTGAAACCTGTCAGTGTTCCAGTTATGGAAACCTTCTAGTTAAGTTCATTTACAGAAAGCTATTCAAGTACACCCTTTTCCCATTCCTTGAAAAGCACAAAAATAAGGTAATAATGTTGGACTCTTCTATGGAAGCACGAAAACTTCCCTGTTTTGAAAAGTAGCTCGAATAAGATAGATATCTGAACGCACTTTACCCAGGAAGACAGAATAATTGTCAAGGGCTTTTTGACATTATGAAGTACTTTATTGCACTGACTTTCCTAAGCTTGAAGGGGATTCATTTGCAAGAGATCAACTCCATGCAAGGAAAACCCAGTTTAGTGTCATTCTTACTTGCAGATAGAAACAAAATTAAGTTGTCATGTTTTAATTGGACCAAACATTTTCCACGGTGCAAGGCAGAAAACTACGGTCTCTTGTTTTTCAATATTTTCCAAGAAAAGGAAATGAAAATCAAGAGTTTTCAGCATTAAATTGTGCTTTAGTTGCTCCATCAGAACAACCAGAGGTGGAGCAGAAATGAGATTCTTGCATAATTACATTTCCTTTTTTAGGTTTCCGACAGGGAAAAAAAAAGTTCTTTTGTTCTCAACAAAGTCCTGCAACAATTGAAACCAACTTGATCCATTTTATATTACGAGTAGAAGAATAGGAGCAGAAAGAGAACAGGATCATACTCACATGCATGGTCACATTGTGAAGCTGACAGATAAGCTGTGGCGGTAAGCTTGGGTAGTTGGGAATATGCGCATCTACTTCCCTGTTCGTCGTTGCTGCAACCTGATAAAGATAACAAACCAATTTCGCACCTTTACAGGAAGTTCCATGGTCGAAATTTCGATCTAAAAGCCAGTCAAGTTTCTATTTGAACAATAGTAATGAGGAGGGCTCGGGTTTAATTCAATCCCATCCCATATGTTCTGCCTGATAAAGTGAACTACCATTTTGAGTACAAGGCTATACATTTTAATCTCATCTGATTAATATCAACTTCAAAAATTCCATCTTTCTTTTAGGCCAACTTCAAAATTTCATTTGATTAACACCAACCTGCTCGCTATGGCCCTGAGGAAAGTAGACAACTCTGCTTCCAATGGCTGGTAGTGAGACAAGAGGACCAGCACACGCGTGCCATAGTTCGGAATTCAGGACTCTTTTCTCCCCTGCAATATTTACCAAATCAGTGACCATGACAAGCAAAAAAAAAAAAAACACACACACACACACATGTTCAACTAGAATAATTCAACACATAGAAACCCTCTGATGGAGTTTCGCAGCATATATATTGGAGAAAAAAGCATAGATAGCTTCACCATTTAAAGACGCGACGAACTACAGCAGTACTTATTAGCTGCCAGAAATTGTGGCGTTTTTGCACAATCCCGGATCCAACAATTCCAAAATGAAAAAGCGCATAAAAGAAATCACGAAACCCCTCCTTAAACTCGAAAAGAACATACTGGGACAAGATGCAGTGATTTTGAACTATTCTTGAAATAAATTATTGGAAGCAATCATCATTAACATCTACGTCCCACCCGAATTCAAACAGGACCACGAGTCAACCGATCTGCAAACCCGAGCATGGCAGAGAACAGAGAAACCAAGATCGTAATCTAAAAGCAATTAATTAACCCCCTTTTTTTTCCTTTTCTTTTTTTTTGGGTTTGGGTAAAGTATTAACCATCTCTGCTGGGTTGGTGACAAAACAGAGGGGGCAAGAACAGAGCACAGCAGGAAGACATGGGAAAAGTTGTGTCGTCCTTTTGGCCTCTAAACACCAAGCAGCATCTTTTTCTTCACTCGAATGGTTATTTATCACTCCCCACTTCACTCCACTCATCAAAACTTACGTATATATTCTGTATTCCCTTCAGCCCAACATCAGTTGAGTCTTTCATATACTAATTAAAATGTCAAAAATTCATCATCATTAAGACAATCTTTCCGTTGGTTTCCAACTTTCCAAGAAACATAAAATCCTAATCTCAGACTGTGACTAAAACGAAATTTCGATGTCTTGAAATTGATTTGCCTTTTTGGGTATTCAACTGAGGTAAATTCAGGAGAGCAGAAACCTCGGAGGGAGGGAAAAAGACAGAGTTTTGATGGAAATGGGAACAAATTAGAAATGGGAAGTAATACAGCACAGAATCCGTGAGCCAATTACCTTCCTGGTTTGGGGGCGAAAAACAAGCAGAAGAAAGCCTCATTTCTTGGCTTCCCAACTCTCTGTCAGTTGAAAGAAACACTTGAAACCAATTCTTATTCACTTGAATTTGATCTCAAAGCAACAAAGAAGATCCTTTAGAGAGAATTCCTCAGATTCCAGAGAAATCCTCCCAGCTCATCAGACAACGACCACAGCACTGATCACCAAAGCCAAAACCATTCTCCACGAGCTCCATTTCACCAAGCTGTCATCCTAAGAATGGAGCAGCCGCTACAAGAAGCTGTAATTTTGCTGGTGGAGCTCCATCCGAGAGAGCAAGAGATGCATGACGCAAGGAACCCTTCAACCAAAGCCAGTCCCGCTGCAGAGCACAATCGATTTCAGCTTCATCCGCTCCCAATCCCGTCGACCCACCAAGAGGAGTTGGGGTCTTGATCAGGTGGACTCATGTCAGGTGTTGGAGGCTTCTCCCACGGCCGTCAGCCCTCCATGGGAACGAGACGGGAGGAAAGCTCGGAACTTGAGGGAAGAACAGAAGACCCACAGAGACGAGAAATCCTGTAAATGGAATTTGGGATTGGTTGTTCTTTGGTGGAGTTGTTTCTAGAAACGGATAATGGAGCTCTGTTTCTCTCTTTGTGTTTGTGATAGTAGTAAACGAAGGAGGTGAAGGAGAAAGTGGGGAGGATGGCTCTGCTGCTGCTGCTAGTTGCGCTTTTTAGCTCTCCTCTTCTTCTCTCTCATCTCTTCTACTGCTTCTTCTTCGTCGTCTCCTCTCTCTCTCTAAAAAAATCTGACACGGACACACTCCCCCCCTCTCATCTCATGTGTTTCCCTCTCTCTCTTCCTCTGGTCTTGTCTGTGTATTTCTGACGGTATAAAAAGGGAGTTTTTGCCCCTTCAACACTTCTCTTTGAAAATAATTTTATAATAAACTCCTTTAAAAATTATTTTTCAAAATAGATTTATGTGAGTTTCTTTATTATCTTTCTAGTCCCTATAACTTATTAATTCGTTTCTTTTAAATCCATTTACAAAAAGCCTAATTTAGTTATTTCATGAATGAGTTATTTATAATTTTGCTTTAAACATATCTTAAAATAAATTTTGCGTAAATGAATCTATAAGGTTTATGGATGAAACTACAAAATACATGTTAGAATTTTATTAGAGCTTTGTTAAATTAAAAATATAAAAAATTGGGTAGTCAGAATGTCCTTATGTAGAATAAAAAGAATTACTAAAATACATATTTCTTTTTTTTTCTGGATTTACAGGAATAGATATTGACAATTGCAAATCATTTGACAAAAAGTACGATTATAGTAAACCTAGGAGATGCTATGAAATTAAAATTCTTCCTTTACAATAAATATGTTCTACGGTATGCATGTACCAGCTAAAACTATTCTATATTATTTTATTCCAATAGTTTTAAAATATTAGATTCTCTACATAAAATTTTCAACAGTATTTTAAGCCATTTATAACTATAATTTCTCCAATATTCATATTAATCGAATATATTTTCTAGCTCATATACTCGGATGAACATAACTCTTAAAAGTTTCAAGAAAAATCTTTAGCAATTTCTTATGTAAAATTTAAATTTTAAATTGATGAGAGAAATCTATTAAAAATAATTTATTTGAGAAATAATCACCAAAACTCAAATAAATTATTTGAGGAAGAGTCGAAATAATAAAACAAATCTTTTTAAAGGGATCTAGATGAAACAAATCAAATGTTGTAGGGCTAGAAGAATAATCAAAAGAGTAGTATAAATCTATTTTGTGAAATAGTTTTTGGAGAAGTCTCTTGTGGGAAATAATTTCAAAAAGTTTACTTTTGGTAAAAACTGATAATAGCAAAGGATGGCAATTGCCATGTAAGCCTGGAGAAAGAAAGGAGTTTTATTTAATAAATAAATTGTAACCCAAAATTCGCTATTTTTTCTTTATTTTATTATTTTTTTCCTTCAAAGGTAATTATTTTATTTATTTATGTGTATTAATTTATTGTCACAAAAATAATATGGTTTTTAATTTTTATTAATTTAATCATATGCCCATATGACAAAGAAATCTATCGCACACAGTCAATCCTTCCGCCTTTGAACCAAAAAATAAAAAATCCTATGCATCTGACAGTTGCAGTTCATGTGGGACTCGATCTAAATTGTAACATTGGGCGATTCTTCTATCACATTAAATAAAATAAAAAAACAAAAACTAATTTGAGGATATGTAGCTACGAGAAACAGTTCATTGAAAAGACCGAATAACTTTCCTCGTGATGTCTTTAGACTAGATTTCACACGATCAAACATTTCTGATTTAAATAGTCAACTTAAATCGTTAAACATAACTCATTTTACATGGGCACCATGTCATCTAAGATGGGGAAGATTCACCATGAAAGGACTCGTATGAGCAATGTTTAAAACAAGATACTTGAGTCAAAATGACATGCAAATCATATCATAATAGAGATAAATGCAGTTCTCCCGGCTGTGAGTTGTGTTTTGAAATTTGACATGCTCTTTTTCTTCCAATTTTTTCTTATTCAACTTTTACACGGCTTGCGCTTATCTCTAACATAAAAGTTTAAATTGTTAGGTTGTGGCACTCAAGTCTCATATATACCTAATTAGTTTATTTCCTTTGGCCGATGTGGGATTAAATTCTTCTGACTCTCAACACTCGCCATCAAGTGCCAACTTGTGGTCTATTTTTCCACTTGCCTACGTGTACCAACTACCACGTGCCCTTGAATACCCCACTCAACAATTGACATTGAGTCAAACTCCTCTCTTTCGTGCGTAGGCTCTTTTAGCTACCATGAGTGGGCTTTCTTTTTCACGCTCGGGTTGAAGAGGACTAAAATGAGGCGCATTTTGGATGCACTAAACACTGGGCTTGGCATGGTGTGTGCCCATGTATGCGTAAACCTTACTCTGATATCATTTTAAATTTCCATTAAATCTATACATATTGAATTAATCTCTAACCCAAAAGCTTAATTTGTTATATGGTGGAACTCAAGTTCATGTAACCCAACTATTTTGTTTCTCTTGGTTGGTGTTCTTTGGATAAAGCTAAGCAATTGTTGGGGTTGTGAAAAATCGTGTCTTGATCACGTGCAAGCCACAAGCCTCAAGCTTCCATGAACAACCTGCAAAAGGGGAGGATCGATGGGGAGTCTCGAGCTCCTTCTCCAATGCTTAAATGAGGGAGCATACCAGAAGTAAAGTAAATTGAACTTAGAATTTAAGGGCACATTGAGAGTATTCATGGAGACTGTAGCAAATCTTTAATGGGATATCGTAATCTGTATCAAATATTCAATTGTATACAACAAGTAGATATATTTGCCAAATATAGGATTAGAGATATTATAATATTTCATTGATAGAACATTCTAGAGATATGTCAAAGATATCCATATATGTAGAAGAAATAAAGGTTGAGAAATATCATTAATAGGATTTCGTTATTAATTTGTATGTATCAAAGTGGACCAAGGATTATAAATCGAGCCCCGTGGATCGAGTCAATTTCTTGGTCCCCAACATAACGCCTCACTCTCGTGAGCTGGAGGAGTCGGTCGAGCCCTGTGGATCGAGTCAATTTCTTGGTCTGCAACATAACGCCCCACTCTTGTGAGCTGGAGGGGTCGCATGAAGTGGATTAATTCGTAAGTCCGTTATCGCGTCATGAGTGATGTCTTGGCTCAAAGATAGACTTGTATCACTTGTCCATTCCCGTTAAAAGAAAACCACCCGCCCTTGGTTATCGGACGTTATCCCTTCCACGAAGGAAGACTCCATTCTTAGTTATCGAACATTATTGCTTCCGCAAAGGAAGGTTTTGTCCTTAGTTGTTGAACATTCTTGTTTCCGCAAAGGAAAGCTTCATTGGTTATCGAGAGTCGTTGCTTCCGCGAAGGAAGTCTCCGCTCTTGGTTATGGAGCATTGTTCATCCCTTGGTTATCAGGATGTTGTCCTTGGTTATTGGACTCATTTTCTCTTAGCCTTTAGTTATCAGGCATCGCCCCATCCTTGGTTATCAGATGTTATTCATACCTTGGTTATCAAAATATAATCCTTGGTTACGGACTCAATCGAGACCCTTGGTTATCGAGTTTCACTTTTGGTTATCGGGCATGACGGAGACCCTTGGTTATTGGGTTTGGCCCTGGGTTATCGAGCGTAATCGTTGTCAGAAGCATAGCCCCCCCCCAGCGAAGGGAGATATTCAAGCGCGTCGCTTTTTTATCCATAAAGAGTTAGTAAACCATAACACAAGCCTCATAATTCAAATAAGCGTTCATTAATCACAATAACCATGAAGCATTCATCCCCAAGTATCCCTACAAGCAAAAAGGAAAGACTATGAACTGCAATGGTAGCTTAGTATCTTAATTAATCACCCCCTGTAGAGTGTCCCTGCCTTCATCCTTCTGCCTACAGAAGGGTCCTTAGCCTTGGACAAAGGACTTGAGGTGTCCTTGTCAGATCAACTTCTCAATTTCAAACTTGGGCGTGTGACAATGCTTCGTGTCATGGCCACATGTCTTGTGAAATCTGCAATATTGATTAGAATTCTTACCCAAAGACTTATCTTTTTTCAGCGGTGGGGGCTTCACTAGACCAAGTTACTTCACTCTTGGTGGGTAGTCGCCTTTGGTGCAATGAGGAGCATTAGCGTCCCAAATTGGAAGAGTGGTCGTTTTTCACTAGACCTGCCTTGATGAGATTCCTTCCATTTTTCACCCACATGCTCCTTCTTCTTCTATGTCCAGATGGACTCCTCGATTGTCATGAACTTTCGCACACAAGTAGAGATCTCAGCGAAGTTGTTTGGTGGTGTGATGACCAAGTTCTTTGCGAGGTCCTCATTCCTCAAGCCCCTCTGGAAGGTAGCCATTGCCTCTCATACCCTTTCACCTCAGTCGAGGCCTCAAAAAAATGATCATACCAATCGTGAAGGGATTCTTTCTTCCTTTGCTCCATAGAGAACAACTCAACAATGTTCATCTTCGCCTATCGCATCCTCGTGAGTCTTTGCAGGAGCAACTCCTTCAGCAGTCTGAAACTTGTTATCGAACTAGGTTATAAATAGTGAGACAAATCCGCCACGGCTCTAGTGAGAGTTCTTAAGAACATGAGGCATTGCACTTGTTCTGACACTTCTTTTCCCCAGAAGGAAGCTATGTGGCGACAAACATGGTTCACCAGATCTGTCTTCCCATCATACAAAGTGATCTTAGGAGGAGTGAACTTGTGAGGCACTTTAGTGCGAAGATTCTCCTTGCATAGAGTCAACTTATAATCCTTTTTGATGGGGGGGACGCCCCTGTTGTTGCCATTCTATAATATATATCACGTTGGCTACCTACTCCGCCACCAGACGCTAGATATACCTCGGAGAAAGAACAGCAGGTGGTCCAGAGAGAATTGTGAGTGAAGGCATGTCACTATGCAGTTTTTTAGAGTCCCCTTCACAAGGGATTTGGGCTGAGGCTTGAAGGAGACAGTATCATCCTCTTCTTGGTTCAGCCTTCGGTTAACAGTCGCATGGTTTTTTGAGCCAGCCCGAGTGCCTTAAGAGGCTATGCGGCCACCGATGATTGCTTCCACCACTGATCGAGCATCAAGTGCCTGTAGATCCAGCCGGACCACGTTTGGATCGTGTTGTGGCAATGGCAAATCTTGATGAGCTCACTGTGCTCGGTTGTTTGTTGCAGCCCACCACGAAGGATTTCGAGCCCCCCCGAGACCTGTCATTCTTGGGTTGAGAGTTTGTCGCACTTCTGGTTAGAACCATTGTTTCTTCTCAATGTAGTGGAAAACAATCGATGTAGATGGCTTTTCGTGCCATTTCCCACAGACGACGCCAATGTTAAGGTCGTGAAAAATCGAGTTTTGATCAAGCGCAAGCCACAAGCCTCGGCTTCCGCGAATAACCTGGTAGGGGAGGATCAAGGGAGAGTTTCGGTCTCCTTCTCCGATACTTAAATAAGATCGTGTACTACAAGTAAAGTACATTGAACTTAGAGTTTAGAGGTACTTGGAGGGTATTTATAGAGATTGTAGCAAATCTCTAATACGATATCGTAATCTGTATCAAATATTCAATTCGTACAACTAAGTAGATATACTTGTCAAATATATGGTTAGAGATGGTCTAATATCTCATTGATAGAATATTATAGAGATATGTCAAGGACATTAATATATATACAAGAGATATAGGTAAAGAAATATCATTAATAGGATTTAGTTACCGATTTGGATGTATCAAAGCGGACCTAGGATTCTAAATCGAGCTCGATGAATCGGGTAAATTTCTTGGTCCCCAACAGCAGTGTTTCGTGTTGCTCATGAAGTTTTGAAGAATTCAAGGCGATGTGGAGATTTATTGAGTTGTGTCTCGAATTTTAACCCAATTTTGTTTCTCATTTTGTCTAGAATAATATCTCTTGGATATAATATCTTAAGAATATTTATTTTCAAATATTACTGATAGAGATAAAAGGAAATTCTTTTTTTCAGGATACTATATATATTTGTTGAGAGCATAGTATATGGGTGCAAAGAGTGCATCTAAAATGTTAAGAGTATTTTATGTGAGTCGAGAGGCCCATTGGGAGTTCGGGTTTGCTCTTTTAGTTTAGGCTTTCGCACCTTGAGCGCAAATCCTTTCATTTGTACTCTCTAACGTTAGTTTTTTTTTTTGTGACTGTTTCCTTCTTTACTTGTGGATATTTCCTTCTTGCTTACCTTAATCAAAAGGTCTTTACCACGTAAATTATGTGAGAAATTTCTTCTTTCTTTCGTAATATCTTCATTGTTGGAGCTGATCCCAAACACCCATTCGTCAAGTTTTGGCCAAAATGAGTCACATACATGACATGTTACATTTTCGGTATGTACCTTGGTATCTCGAAATCCAATGGACATTGAATAATCTAGTTCCAGTTTAGTCGGCCCACAAAGAAATAAAACTTTTCCAATAAAATATTTTCTCCATTCATAAGACACATGTGATATTTTCAAGGGAAAAAAATAATTTAACCTATTAAAAAATTCGTAAGATAATAATTGTTAAAAATTTAAAAACAAAAACAATCCAAACCTCCACCTTGTTGGGCGTAACGGGTTACCTCTAACAATTATTCACTTGTTGTGCCAATAGCCATCATCGCTGGGACGAGGTCATCAAGCGTCATCCTTGATGGTGGCTGCCGACAAAACCACCACTTAATGTGAGAAAAATCTTATACTTTTTTTCATTAAGTTGGATTCGAAATAAAACTTAGTTTGAATCGGATTTTTTAAACCTAAGAAACCATTTAACGTGAGAAAAAGTATAGTCTTTTAATTTGTCTCAGTTCAATTTATTCATTACTATTATTTATAAAAAAAAGATAATTTTTATACTTTACCAATAAATTCTCGCCTATATATTCAAAAAACATAAATATAATTTTATTAGAAAAGTTAACATTACAATTATATTATAAATGAAGGTAATACAATGCGTAATGCATTAAAATTTACAAATTAAATTTAACTTTGATATCGCACATGGCGCGGGTTATGCTCTAGTTTTTACATATATACTTCTTGACTCCATTGCAATCTTAACGATTTCACATATTGTTCATTGCTCTAAAAAATCTTATATCTCAGAAAATTTTATACACTTAATATATATGTTCTCAAGTTTAATATCCAACCATTCACATTATAATTTTAGCTTGATTCTCAACTTTCGTGTTATTTAAGGATGCATTTAAATTAAAAATATTTTATATATTATTTTTGATAAAAAATAATACTAATTAAAATAATGTAAATGGGGCAAGATTGGGGATTGAAAATGCTTAGAAGTAAGTGAACAGTATTGTAATGCCGTAAAAAAGTATGAATATGACCAAAGTTAAAATTATTATAATTCAATGTATGTGGAAAATAAATAAAACATACTCTTTCCAATATTATTTTGATGATGCAACAGAAGGGCTAGAAAGATAATAAAATTTTCAACTAACTATAACCAAGAAAACTTAAAAGGTAATTTAATATAAAATGAGTTTCTGAGGAAAACTATATATGCATCATTTAAATTTATTTTTATTTGTTATATTTGAAATGCGGTTAGCTTAATTTTTTCAAGAATTGATTGACACAAGATATATTGTTTTAAAAGAAAGGCCTTCAGACGATTTTTTGAAAACATACATTCAATACAAGAATGCAATTATAATTTAACCTTTTAAAACATAAGTAGCACATGTTTTGATATTGTACGGACCCGAATGTGGGCTCTCATCGGGGCCCGCATGCGCGCTTTTGGATCGCACGGCTTGGGAGTGTCCACCTTCCCGAGGATGTGTGACGGATACGCGTGAAAAGGAGTCGCCACTTATCATTTTACGACCCAAAGGTCGAGGGACGATAAGTTACTCGGGTCTAGGGTTATGAAACACCTAGTTTTGCTAAGGCATTGGTCATGTGGAACCGGAAAGTCTGAGTTCGGGGATTCAAGTTACGTGCGGGTTTATATCTCGCATGCCCTTTCGGTACTCTGGTTTTCTAGGCTTCCATGTTTTAATCATTTATCGCGTGAATTAAGCTGCGCTCAGCTTACACGTTTTGACATCGGAAATTCGGTGAACTAAACGATGTCGGTTGGGAAGCCGAGAAAGAAGTAGGACCGTATGTCGGGGAATCGGTTCACAATCTTGCGGTATAGTTCATCAAACCATGATGTTTGAATTCCTGCGTGAACCGAAACCGCGAGATCTTGGGATTACTCGTGTATGGGCAAACATTGAACCGATTCGATTAGTTCGACTCTCGGACCGTTCGCTCACCGACTGGGATTCTTACAGAATAAATGTACAAAATAAAATCCTTACAGTACTCTCAAAAACAATAAATACAAATTACAAATGGCCGAATCCCAGTCAATTCGCGTTCGGTTATTATTCCGCTCCGACTCACCGTGAGTTCAAGGAAAAATCGAAAACTGAAATTCAATATGCGCTCTCAGTGAATGAGGCATTGGACCCTAAGTGCAATGCGTTCTATGGGTCGGACTCGACTCGCATGGACAAACAATAGCAAAAAAGTAACAAACGACATGCATATTGCAGACAATGTGTTTGTTATTGCCGAGTTTACGTGGATTAACAAGTTATTAACCCAGGTGTATTTTTGTAAGCAAATGCCATATGCTAAACAAGCAAACGTGTGTAAAGCATTTTGCATTCGACTTTGTTTCAAGGACTTGACATATATGACATATGTAGTCAAATCCTTTGTGTGTAAATTGCTTTTACAGTTGTTCTGTATTGTGACACTGAAATTCTACTGAATTCACCAAACTTGTGTTTTGACTCTAGATTTAAAACCTAGAGTTTCCCCTAACCATTATCTAATTTTAGTTAGGTCGTCTAAATGATTAATCAGCAGTTTGCATGTTTTGTGATAGAGATAACCGTTCTAGTTACCCGAGTCTACGATAGGATGACAGAAACTCATCAGTGGATAAGAAAAGGCTTTGCAGATGAACCTGCACCTGAACAGGTGGCCTATTCTTATCCTGATACCGTAGTATTTCTGTCAAGCTAACTCTAGGGGTGTCGTTGAATTGTGAAAAGACAATTTTGCCCTTTATTGAAAATTGTTTTCAGAAAAGGGAAACATCGCAATGCGGACCACCTTGGCCTGTAGCCAATGTCGACCAATTCCCTGGATCGTCCAGGGTTGTGCAAGAACCCCGAAAAAGCCAAAGAATCGGTCAATCTAACTGGAAGTGATCTAGAAAGATCTTCTGTATCCTGACCTGAGTTACTTGAGATCAGATAAAAAATCAAGTTGAGAAACACAAATTCTTTCTAGACGTCCGTGCTACATCGGACTGCGCATTTCAGGTTTTGAAATGGACAAGTTTTGAAAAGGGCATTAACGTTATTTGACAACTCATGGACGCGAGTTATCAGTTAATTACCAATTCATGCAAAAGTTGTTAATGTGAAGTGGGTTTAATCATGTGAGTGTCCCGATTAACCCATTTGTGGATTACAACTTAAAATTAAATGCTGAATGCAGCAAATGTGTGGGTTACAGACAATCAGACAAATCACGAATTGATCCACTGAATAAAGTCAGAATACCCGAAAAGCTTAATTCAATGAAAACAATTCATGACACGGCGACCAAGACGAGTCCAGGAAGGTCGAGGATAATTTGGTCAAAATGACCAAAATACCCTCGAAACCCAAATTGCCCCGAAAGAGTCACCGAGACATGAATTCATGCATTTTTACTTTAAAAACAATGTTTTAAAGTTGTTAGCATGCGGGATTTGCGATGATATTGAAATTTACAATTTGCACAAAATCCAAGAAATGGATTTTATCGAGGTAAAGAGACCGTTCTTGACCCGAATAAGGTCAAAGAACTCTCTGCTCTTTCCTCTTGGGAATAGCCGTGAGTTTCATTGATCAATTTCGGGTTTCAAGCGTTCTTTTTAAACTGATTTCGACTATTTCTCGCATGCTCAAACGTTAAACACGACAAATAACACGTATTTAACAAAATCCGATACCGCCATGAGTTTGAAAAACGCATTCAAGCATACAAACATGTACAAACACGTTATTTATGGAATCGATAAAACGATACAGGCTTCATGGATGTGGTAAAGCGTAAAACTCGGGAAATAACTCAAATTGGGACAAGGAAACCGGTTATAACCCGAAAAACCAAAAAAAGGAGCCACTGTAACCTTCCTCAAAGGGAAACTGTGAGATTCTTTGATCGTTTGGGTTTAAATTGGTATCCTCGACTTTGATTTAAGCGTTTCTCGACATGCTAGCACGTTAAACAATGATAAACATGCATGATATAACATGGAAGTTGCATAAAAATTAAAACTTGGAAGTAAAACATGCTTGAATATGCCTTATAACTCCATAAACATAACAAAAAAGTAAAAGTCCTAGTTTCTCTAAGTCGGGAATGGTTATACCTACTCCCAGGATGTGGGAAGGGACTGTAAAAAGTAGGGTCAGACCGTTGGTGGGTCGGGTTTGGGCTATTTTTCGTTGAACAGACCCGAAAGGCACAAACAAACCCGGCTAGAACACTGAACAGACCCGACTGGCACAAGTCGGGTCGAACGTCACTACAGAGGCTCTCGATGGAATTTTGAGGCAAGGTCAGCGGCCCTGGGTAGCCAAGGGACCCCTCTAAGTGACTGTGGTGGTCGTTTGCTTCCAAAGTTATCGAGTCGACCCGTATAGTCCTGCAAAGATCACGAAAACAGAGTGCGTCTTGGAAACTGGCCCGACTTGGCAGTTTTAGGGTCGTAATTCACCACAGTGGATCCCGATGGAATTTTGATGCAAGTTCAACTGCTCCTGACTCCTAACTCATCTCCGGAGGTGATTGTGGTGGTCTTTTGGCGAAAAGAGTCTCGGATCCACCTAATCTACAAGAAAACAGCAAGAACAGTCAGAAAATTCGATCCGACTGGGCAGTTGGGCTGTTTCGTCGTGTTGTGTTAAAACTGACTGGTTTTTCTTAGATTTATTGACTCCTTGACACCCTAGGGTTGTGTGGGGAGGTGTTCAATGGGTTTTGACAACTCAAACCAACCCGGAAGGCCTTGAAACCCGGGTTGAAAGTTTTGACCCGATAAGGGCAGTTTTTCTATTCGGTTCTGTACTGAGCTGTTCCCATGGGTTAAAGGCTTCGAACTTAAAATCTATGCTCGGAAATAGATAGAGGGGGTCAAAAATATGTGGGATATGAAGTTTGGTAAAGTTTGGATTTAAGCCGGGATGGTAAATACCATGATTCTGACTTAAGTCTTTGCCCGGTTTTTGCTTGGTTTTACTTGTTCTCGCTGAGCTGCGGTTTGCTTGAGCTCTCGAGAGTATTTCAAGAGTGAGAAAGCTTGAGAGATGGTGTATGGTGCATTGTGATTAAGTTAATGACATTTGGACAATATATAGGCAAATATTAAGTGTAATTAAGTGAAACAAAGTGCAATTAAGCCCTTGAGTAGGGGGGTCCGAATTTTTAATTAGGATGGGGATGAAGACTTCTTCAAATGCATTAATGAAGAAGATCCAAATGTATTGATGAAGGTGGAGTATAGAATGGGATTGTGGGCTTGATATTTTGGAGAAGGATAATGCAAATTGGCTTCTTGATTTGATGAAGAAGATGACAAAGGAGGGGCGGCAATGTTACTTGGCAGCTGCCCTAGAGCAAATCATGGGCCCCATGGCTCATGAGGGATGTTTGGGACAAGGTTCGGGTCTCGATTGATCGCGGGTTTGAGGTTTGTGGCTCAAATGAACGTCGAATTGTCAATATGTGCGCGAAAACGGTTCAAATGAACCCAAAATCATCCATTTTGCTCAAAAGAATGTTCGTGTAGTTTTTGGGCTCGGAATCTGATTTTGCTCGTTTCAGGTGATAAGAGCAAAGTTAACCATTTCTGAATGAGCATCTCGTGTCTGCATTCTGAATGAGTCATTTTGACGTGCATTGTCAATCAGACTGAATAATTGACCCTTAAGCCAGTATTGCAAATATGAAGCTAGAGACGTCCTACGAGTCTAAAGCCGGATTTCTCAGAATGCTCTCCGAGCTGCTTGGATGATCCGGAGATCGTTGTGATCTCTGTTCGTTGAGAACGGACTCCGAAGGATTGAAAAAGTGCCTCTGAGACTCTAAAAGCATTGTTCTGAGAGCCTAGATAGGTTGTGAGATTCCGTCTGAGAATTTCACATCGAGTCTTGGGATGAGTAGCACTGGATAGGCCAACCATCCAGCGTCGAGTTTTCGTAAAAAGGACCTCTAGTTATGGATTTCCGTTGAAAACGGTCTTTCTTGTCATTTGGAGGCCATTTGGGAAACTGAAAGGGATATTACAGTCTGATTTGCCCATTTGCGTATGTCCGCTGTAGTTTTTGGGGCAATGCATAGCTAACTTGATTTGCCGATATTCTGTCAGAGCAGTCTCTGGATATGCTTTTCCGTTGAGGGGTATACTTGTTCTGCCGCTCGGGGAGCTATTCGAGGTGTTTGTGTGACTTCCGAGGAGCAATTTGAAGCAATACTCATGCTCTGTATAATTGTTGGATGTGACTGCATCTGACATCGGGCATTAACTTTTCTCTGGTGAACCGGCGTTTTAGGACTCCTACTGAAAAGTTGTCTGTATACATAAAATTGCTCTGTATAGAGCAGATGATATGCGAAATGCATTTGAAAACAATTTTCATATGTTTGGCACCGCAAGGAATTTTTGGAGTTCAATATTGAATATTTTATTATGGTTGAGCGAACCAGCAGAAAATAGCATTGTCGACGATGTATTCTGAAAACACCGGTTTGGATGCCGTTTGGGCTCTCTATGTGCTCTGTATGTTGCTAGATGATTTTGTATGTTCTTCTGTCATGTGCATGAATCATTTGCCTGTTTCTGTTGACTTGAGAATGAATAGCAATTTGCTGCTCTGTCCAGCCTTCTTCTGCATCGATGCTCAAGTCGTGGTCTGAATCATTGCTGATAGACATTGCTTGAATTGGTGAGCCAAAATGAGATGCTGACAGATATGAAATGAATTTTCAGGGAGATGTGCTTGAAATGGGGGAGAAAAACCTAATAAGATTGTAATAAAAGATATCGACAATGATTAAAGTCCTTCAGACGATGGTGTAAAACACATATTCAGTACATGAATACAATTATAATTTAAATTTTTACAACATAACTAGCCCATATTATGCTTTGAAATTAATTTTCAAGAAGATGTGCTTGGATGGAGAAGAAAACATTTTAAGATTTTAATAAAACATATCGGGAAGTATTAGAGTAAAAACTGAAAATTATGTATGTTTGTAGGAATTTTTTTTCGGATATGTAGATTAAAAATTAAAATAAAAAATGGGAGGACACATGTTCCCTTCGCATATCTCATATTCAGACAGACCAGTTTTCGTATAATATTATAATTATAATTTTTCTATTTGCATATATTTTAGGTTAATTATCTAAAAAACACAAGCTTTTCACATTTTATCAGTTCTAGCACTAACTTTTTTTTCTTGAACTTAAAATACACAAACTATCAATCTGATATCAATATTAGCACGACTTTCATTTTTTCGATCGGTGGGCCTCAACGACAACCATTGTCCTCCCAATCAGGGTTGCCAATGGTAGCCGCCGATGAGACTTCCACAATCTACCCCTTCATTCTTTTCTCAATTTTACTTTTCTTTTTTTCAAATTCAAGCAATGAGGGCCTCTTGGGGGCCCACCGCCGGCCCAATAAGGTCATCGGCGACCTCGGCTACCTCGACCGGAGGATGTGACCATAAATTCTCGTTTAAATTAACGGAAAAGTTGAGACATGCTAAAATTGATATCAAATTGATAGTTCGTGCAATTTTAGATCAAGAAAAAAAAGTTCATGCTAAAATTAATAAAATGTGAAAAACTTGTATTTTTTTAGGCAATTAACCCCAAATTTTATGTTCAGATTTGGCCAAGGACTGAAAGTTTAATTTCAAATTTTCAACCATGCTCGTACGGTGCACTCACTCGTCTATGTATCCAAGACACAAAATTTAAGAGTGGGCCCGCAACAACAAAGGGTAAAGGGATTTTCCACAATCTTGCCATTGATTTTGGTTATTAAAAAAAAAACCCACTATTGACACCCAATTTTCCGCAGATTTAGGTAAAGCGAATTGATATGATACAAGCCTATTAAGGCTTGATTTGGGAGTATTGTTGCCAATAGAGAAATACTAAAACAAAATTGATGAAAAATAAGTGTTAATTTTAGAATAAGTTGAAGTATTTGAGAGAAACTAATTTAAAACTATTAAAAGTAAAAAAATGCAATTATTAATACTTGAAACAAAATAAGTACAATCAGATTTCATAAGCATCAATTAATCTATTTGAGAAAATCACATTTGTAACCGTAATTTCGACCCAAACCGTGTTTCAAAATTCTCACCAAATACTAAATCTACTTAAAACTATAACGAAAAGTGATTATAGGGCCTCTCACCATACTCCCAAACAAACTTTATTAGGTAACATGGAAATTGAGCAAGAGCTTGAATTCAATTCTCACAAGTGACTTCTCTATTCTTCTTTTCTTTTTCATATTATTTATGTCATATCTATCTCTTTTTAGGCCGTAATTTGTGAAAAGCAAATCTTAAATCTTAAATACTATAAGTTGTTCGATTTCGAGCAACGTGAGAGAGAATACAAAAATGTTTCATACTCGCAATTTCTTTTAATTCTTTATTATTGTAATAATTTATTTTATTGTATTATATATTTTATTTAATCTTTAATGAATAAAATACGAAAAAAAAGATATTCTATCAGTATTCCTACTTTATCTTATTAGGCAATTTAAAATTTAAAATAAATATATTATTTAATTCATAAAAAAGAAAATGAAATAATCACTCTCATTAATTTCTCTCTTTCTACTCAATATCCTTCATTACTTTTCTCATCAAAAATGAAAAATGAATAATAGTACATGATAGATTTGAGACGAGATCGAAAGTTAAATGATTTTTAAGTTTTTATTCTTTATTATTCTAATAATTTAATTTAATTTATTATGTATTTTATTTAATCTTTAATTAATATATATGAAAAAGAAAGCAATTTTGTTCGTATCCCTACGTCATCTTATTAGGTAATTTAAAATTTAAAATTTAAAATTTAAAATAAATATATATTATTTAATTCATAAAAAAAGAAAATGAAATAATCAATCTCACTACTTTCTATCTTTCTACTCAATCTCCTTCATTACTTTTCTCATCAAATACGAAAAATGAATAATAGTACATGATAAATTAGAGACAAGATTGAAAGTTACTAATTTTTAATGTAATTTATATTATATTTATTTTTCTTTGTCATATCCTATAGAAATCGTCAAATATTTATTTTTAATGTTGGATTTTCCAACAAAAAATTATTAGTAAATTAGTGAGAAAAAATAGAAAATATAAAGTCCATATATGAAGTGAAAAATAGTGTTGTACAGATCTTTTTACTTTACATTTAAGATTTTGATTTATTATATATTATATTATATTCAATTTTAATGAATAAAAAAAGAAAAAAAATTATCATATACTCATGTCGTTTTATTGGGCATAAATTTTAAAAAAAATAAATGAACTATTTCATTCATAAACAAGGAAAATGAATGGGCCTTTTTATTTTCATAAAAATTCTTTCATTCCATCTAGATAAATTCATTTGAGATCATAATCACTTTTTTATGTGTATTTATTTTTTATCTTGAAAGAAATTTTTTTTGTACTTTTAATATTGTCTTTATCATTATTTTGGTTGTTATTAGTATTTCGTAATATTTTGTTAATATTCTAAACATTGGATTGTCTCTTGCAATTAACTTTTATAACAAATTAAAGCAATTCAATGGCCATCTCCACCTCTTAGGAGTAAACTCTTGACATGAAATTTTGCACAATTAATTGTATCAATTGATGTAAGTAAATTAATGTCGTAACATGAGAACAAATGAATACCATAAATGCAATGTCTATCGATGGCAACACCAACCGTGCATGTACGTACAAAAGACTTCTTGGAGAGAATATGGATACATTCTTATAGTTGTTTCGTTGAAGATTTTGTGTTTTTTTTTTTCTAGAATCAATAGTTTCTTTACACTCTCACGCCACATGCTAATTTAAAATATTCATTTTCTCCCACTTTATATTTCCTTCCAATTTCAATCCTCTTTCTACATCTTTCAAAAAATCATGATTTTATTTTTCGATCATATTACAAATATTTCAAGAAATGGAATATTATTATTTAGTGCAAAGGATAACACGCTTTCTTCATTTTGTTTTGTCATATTATCTGATTGATGCCCTTCAGTCAATAAATTAATCGGCTATAATATCAAAAATTGAAGAGTGAAATGCAGAAGCTTCAATTTTTTATAATTCTTATTTCTCTAAAATTTCTTGATCTTTATTATTGTAATTTTACAACTTATTATACTCAATTATTATATTAAAAATCGCAAACGTACATTGAAATTTAATTTCATTGAAAAATAAAAATTTTTCTCTATTCATGAATAAAATTTTAAAATTTTCTTGAAAAGTAAAGATACTCACGATAAATTAAGTAAATTCTCAATTAATTTCAATAAATTAGAATTCAGTATCTCCTTATGCACTTTTACAATGTGTGAGTCTATATCCATAGTCCTTCATAAATAGATGAATATATTCGTCAAGTTCTAAATGATGTTAATCAAGTTTTTCACTCCTCAGCATAGGGCGAGTTAAAAATATCTCAAGTACTGTTTACACTAGATTTCCGCATTCTGCATCAATTGTGGGAGCTGGAGCTAATGAGATGAGATTGAAGACCAATTGAGTTTTGGATTGACGTGGACTAGCCCATGCACGCGACATAGACAGTCCACGTGACATTTGTCAGATGACGAGAAGATGACGAGAAGCTAACAAGAGGCCCGCGAGAGACGTGCTTCAGGCCAGGCCAGTCCGTCAGAAGCGGCAATATCCAAACCAGGTCTACCACGATTAAGGTTGGTGGCCTCAAGTGGAAAGCATCGGGAAAATTTTTGCATCCAAGGAAATTGCGATCTAGAGTAATTTTTAAGATGGCAAGGATGTATTAAAGAAGGGCATTAACATTGTAGCTTGTTTTAGGTCATAGTTATTAAGGAACTATATTCTTTAGTTTCCTGATCTTAATTAGGTTTATTGGAATAAGGCTCAGCCCTACTGACTATTAGCTATCCTAGGTTCGGCTATATAAGCTAGGAGTGTGGATTATTGTATCTTTTTTGACAACACAACATTTGTACCCTTACATTTTTATCTTCTTTTTGGTATTTTACTTTCTCCTGCATTTAGTTTATGTTGTGCATTTCTTTCTTCAATTCTTGCACTTACATAACGCACCTAGGATTTTAGAACCCATCGAGCTTCTTGGTTTATCCATCTACCTTCGTCTAAGCTTATGGGAGGGGATTGAATTCCATCCACGGCTTGGCTTCCGAGCCTTGGCGTGTGCTTCTCTCGGCTTTGCGAGGCCGGGATCCATACCACTCAAGTCTTCCGGGATTCGTGGTGGGTGGACCTATTGGATTGGCTTTAGGGCCAATCATCAATTTGGGCTTAAACTACGCGCACGTGTTGGGAGGATCAAAATGGCTCTACCCTCGTGGTTGTGACAACGTCTGATCTACTAATGTCTACACACACGTCCCCATTCACATCATCAAGAAAACCCAACTGTTGGTTGGACCTGCGGACCACTTGGACTGTGGCATTCAACGTTCTTTTTCGGTGAGGACAGCTGGTAGTTTCAATATTCATATCTCTTGGGACCGTACCCTAGCACGCTTGGCGATCTACTTCCTACCACGTGCAAAGGGGAATTGCGCTGTTTTACGTGGAATAATAACACAAATTAAGAAGTAATTTCATAGAGCCCTATGAATCTTTTTCCTTCATTTTTTTTAATTCTTAGTTTTAATCCATTTAAAATCCTCAAAATTATAATCACTCACAACAACTGATAAGAAAGAACATAAAGTTCTTTCAGTTACATAAATATATGGCCAGTCTCCAAGTGCTTTTTTAAGTGTAGTTATCCGACTATTGCATTTCAATGAGTATTTTCACATGCCGTGATTGAGAGATGATTGTCGTGATGTTTTCTGACTGGGGCAGACTAGTAATCGTCTAAGATAATTTTGAGCGGAACCACACCATCAAAACCATTTTTTCCACAAATCTGCCGCAGAGAATATTGTGCTTAGCCTAAAAAGTCCATCTCTCTCTCTCACTGGTGGTTTATATATTATAATGAGTTAATAATTGATACTAATTATATTTAGTATAACCTAGATTCTTTTTCCCGGATAATACATCCTTGCATTGTACATATATTCACGTAAGAATTAATTCTTGGAGGTATCATCATATTTATATCAATATATGAGTTAAAATGTGACAAATTGTGATGAAGCTCGGGAGTAAAATCAGTCACGAAAAAGATATAACGGTATATATGTATATATATATATATATATGTGTGTTAAGAAAAATTCACATGTTTATTTCGGACTCGGGTCTATCCGCAATTCAAAAAATTAGGTCAATAGGTTGCTAGACCATTATCTCTAATAAACCTATGTATTTTCTCTCAACTTTTCCATATGGGGTTACTTCCAACACCCGTACTCACCATTCTCCATATAGGAGAGAAATCGTCCTAATAATTCTCCCCCTTCTCGACTATGTGGAGGACTTCGTTGTAATCCCTGTGATACGACGGCAAGCAACACGCGGGACACAACTAACTTCGAGTCGGGCTTCCACTTTCGGACTCGGATACTAATTGTTAGGATAGCCACGAGTTCCACACTCGGGCTTAGTGTGGTGTGGGTTTCCAGGCATAGCGTGTGTGCTTCCCCAGGATCGTTACCTTGGACTCTGATACCACTTGTTAGAAAAAATCCACGGGCCTACTTTGGACTCGGGTGTATTCGCAACTCAAAAGTTTAAGCCAATAAGTTGCTAGACCATTATCTATTATAAGCCTATGTATTTCCTCTTAACTTTTTCATGTGAGATTACCTTGAACACCCGCCTTCACCATTCTCCATATAAGAGAGAAATCGCCTCAACAATATATATGTATGTATATATACACCAAAGATATGGACACACAAGATGCTGTGGGAGAAAATTTTCCTAACAACCATATCTCAGTCCCTAGATTTTTATAATTTGTATATCTCAATTTGTCTCTCGACACTTTATCTATTTTTCTAGAAGATCATATAGGCTCTCGAAAATCATATAAAATACATATTCACTGTTTTCCTATCTATTATTAATTTATCTACTTAATTTTTTTTTTATGAAAGATGCACTTTCACCCCTGTAATAATAGGATTTGGCAATAAAAAAATTGAGGATCAATTAGGGCCACGGCCCCGTCATTCACCTAAAAAAAATTAAGGACCAATTGAAAAATAACTAGAAATGTGTTTGCACTACATGCGAATTTTATACTAAAAGTTTTCGAGTTCAAATTTCTTAAGTGAGATTTATTAAATCTTTTTGTGCTCTATTCTCGACATTTTTCACTAAGGATTTTCAATCATGCTAAGTGCAATCTAATATAATTTTTGTTGTTCTTTTGAAAGTTTTTGGAAAAATATTTTTTTAATACTGCATCAAGTAAAATTATTCATAATCATATATATTATTTTATAGAGATAAAGAATTATTTTAGTAATCATAATATCAAATAATAAATAAAATTAATAAAAATGGTGAGGGAACCGAGAATAGAGAGGAAACGTGGGGAAGAGAGAGACAAGACAGAAAAGGAAGAGGAAAGAAGTAAGGATTTACAAAATTATCTTTTAACTACTCCTCGTTTGATGATTATTAATTAATTATAATATTTTTATAAGGGTATATTTGGAGATGAAAAGTTAGATAAACTACTTTCCTTATCTCATTAGATAGTATAGACATTACTTATGGTCATTTCGGAGACTTTTTCTTAAAAGCCTTTAATTTTTTAACAAAAAATTAGCAAGAACAATGCAAATAAATAAATAAATAACATATTATTAGAGAATATGCAATAAATAAAACCTGTAGTATTTCGCAATATCTTTTGTTAATTTATTTAATGGGATTTTGTTATGAAAGATATACATTCTTTTTTCGATCTAATATTAAGATTTGACAAGATAAAGATTGGATGCCAATTTAAAAGAAAAATATCATTTTGAGGTCCACTCATGAATTTTGTTTTTGAAAGGATTCAAAATTGCAAGGAAACAAAATTAGAAAAGTGCAACCAACATGAGTTGGTTCAGTTCAGCACCCATTCCCCTCGAATAGAGTCTCGAATTCGAGTATTATAAATGGAAAAAATTCCCGATTGAGAGATTTTTTTACCCCATAGTGAGCTTATCTAACTCAGAATTGGATTAGTTAGAATCTATTGAATTTCCGAACATTATAATGCGTATCAAAAGAATTAGAAAATGTAAGTAAATAAATAAATAGTATTATATCAATAAAAAAAGATAAAAAAAACTCTTGAGTATAGAAAACTGATCCGCTAGCCCTCTCAAACTGATGGACCAATTTTCATTGTTTAAGGGAAGAAATTGGATTATTCGATACCCATTGAATTTCTGAATATTAGGATGAGAATCAAAAGAATCACAAAATGTAAAATAAATAAATACTATTATATTAATAGAAAAAAAGCTCTTATGTATAGAAAACTGGTCCACTCGCCCTCTCAAGCTAATGGACCAATTTTCACTGTTTAAGAGAAGATTGTTTAGGAGAAGAGATGTTTAAGTGATTGTTTTAAGATCTTTAAGAAACTGTTGTGTGGATGCATTTCTAACTTGGATGCAATTATACCGATATATACTGTGATGGATGAAAGAAAGACAGTTGTAGCCAGGTAGGGTTGGGTAAATTGCAAGTTGCCTAATAAAATAAGAAAAAAAATTGCGTTCGTCGAGAATTAATGGAATATAGAAAGTTAAAAATTTAAGACCATTGCCAGAGAGCGATCTTGCCCATCACCTGACCAAATTTCTTAGTTTGACTTAGGAGAAAAAATATTTATATGTATGTATGTATGTATATTGATAGGACCAATGAGAGGTTCATGCATGCAATATTGGCACTAAAAGAAAAGGAGTCTGCACACACCCTTTGACGCTTGACGGTACTTACTTGGAAGAAAATAATAATAATGTCTCTTTTATATAAATAAAGAATTTATAAATATACTCGATAAATGAGATCTAGATCTTATTATATATAAAAATTTTAAATATGTGGCGACTAAACTAAGGTGACTATATATCAAGATATCAGTCTATATAATATACATTACATGAGCATCAAGCATTTAAGTTTCTCACATTCTCGTGTAATTCCTATTTACAAGAGAGGCTCTTCGCATCACATATATCTGGGAACATATAGGCCAATTTAGCTGATCATCGCCACCAAGGTCTGGCGGTCTTTGGGGTAGTTGTCTTGACTTCTTGGGTTTGAGTCATCTCTCATGCAACTGCAATTCTCCTAAGGCAAGAGTTATGTACTTTACTAGAAATATTTGTAAGGACGTCATACGAAGTCATAGGAGTTCATGTAAATTGTCCCATGCTAACCGCTAACGCTTTGGTAGAGGATTGTGCCCTACAAGAGTTTCCGTGTTGTGTAAAACACTGTTGAGCCTAAGGATTGTGATTGCCCACTACTCCAAACCCCCAATTTTTATTCACAAAAAAAAAACTGAGTCGATCATCTCATAAAGTAGATGAGTTCCTCAACCCTCTTATTCATTTTTTTTTTGTGAATAGTAAATTTTTATTGAAATAAATCGTAATGTACATGGAGGTGGATGCCTAAAGAGACACCCAGATGGATACCTGAAAAGGCATCTAGATCGATGTCTGAAGAGGCATCCATTACATATAGATGGATGGCTGAAGAGACAACCATTACAAAAAGTCGGATGACAAAAGAGTATCCGTTATTGAAAGCAAATACATCGCAAACCATTCACAAAACATAATGGTAATAAACACACCAAACAAAACAAAAAGAAACACAAGTAACTCCGAGCCACTTGGCCATAAGCCAATCCAATCTAAGAAAACCGAGCACAACCTCTTCTTCATATTAGATCGGTTTGATATTATAACTTTTTTAAATATATATCTCGACGATCTTTCTAAGCTAAGGATCCTGGAAAGTTATCCTTCAATGATTAAATATGATAGGAAATATATGCATGCATTATGAACGTTGTATAATAAAAAATGGGAAAATAATAACAAAGTACAACAGCTACAGTAGCTTTAGTTTTTGTTATCTTTTGTTACTCCATCTTTTGTTATGCGATATTATTAGTATATTCATTTCTTGTTACTTTTTGTTTTAATTTTTTGTCCGGGCTTCGATCCCATAATCGACTGAAAAAAAAAAAGAAGAAGTTGTGTGTCTAATAATTTAATTTTTAAGATATTTTTTGGTTACGAATAGCAATGTAAGTCTAATAAAAAAAATTATAAAAATAAATGGACGGGAAAAATATTGCCACTAAAAACTAAATTCATAACTTTTATATTTTAAATCGAAAGTGCGAAGTACCACTGTCTTTCCTAAGTTTTTTCTTATTTATTTATTTGTTTATTTATTTTTGCTTGTTTAGGTCCACCCAATCCGTAGCTGTACCAAATTGGAGATGACCGTATTAGAGTAATTGAAGAAGTAGGGCACATAATCCTCTCCTCATTTAAAATCCAAGGAGCAAAATGTCCGTACGATGGGCCACATATTCAAATGTTCTGGCATCTCCCATCACATTCCCTTCCTTTCATAATTTCTATAAAAAAAATTACCATCCAATTGGAGCAGATAGTAATGGCCAGACTATATATATATATATATATATATATATATATATCTGTGTCCAATATGTACGAACATGCGGAAGTACTCATGGTGCAATGGCCGTTGCATTGAACACTTAATTGGTCGTCATTTTTCCTTTTTAATCGATAATCTGGTGAAGTACTTTGCGGTGGGAGCAAATCAACAATACAGGAGAGAAGTAGTTTTAATGCATACACTAATGACATTCATAATTCTTTGAACAAAAAAAAAATGCCTTTTTAGTCCATAAAATATGATTTTTTTTATATGACTCATAAAAATATTCATTAGACCAGTTGTCTCCCTTTGTCGCGATTCCACAGATCAGCAGTTTGATGTAAAATAATATGAGATTCCTTTTTCTTTTTTTGCTTTTTCGGGTTAACAATATGAGATTCCTAAGTAGGTTATTATCCTTTGACTATCAAATTAGGAATGATTATTCGGTAATTTAATCCAGAAGGAAATATCAGTTCCCTTTGTAGCTTTGAATCAATGCTTCAAGATTATCTTTTTTTTTTTTGCTTTCATGCCCATATAATCTCATTCCTTTGGTGTAGTTACGAAATGTGTCACAAGAAATTTGTTAGCGATCCTATTTGAATATGTAATCTGAAAAAGTGTCAATAGACTATGTAACTAATCGGAGAATTGTTAATTTCTTGAATAATTATCATAATTGCTCTTAAATATTATTAATTTTTTCTAATCACAATATTATGAAGTTGAGCCATTTTTAAGAGTTTTTGACCCAATATTAGGGCTTAACAAGTCAAATTATGGAACTCGAAATTAGTCTAATTAAATACTGTTATGAAGTGCTGCTTGGAAAATTAAAAGGATAGAATATGACATATTATGGTGGAAGTAAATCTTGAGAGATTTTGAGTATTCATACCTTTGATTTGTTTTTTGTTTTTTTTTTATTTTTTGTAGCTCGATGAAATTTCATTAGTACTTAAAGCTCAGTACATCGAGGTACGAGAGTACGGAAGGAATACAAAAAAATTCCTTTGATTTGGTTATAACTAGACTTATACTGGGACTACATGCATAAAACAATGACAATTGTTCATCCTTTTATTAAGCTAACATATGAGTTGTATTACATTAACTATTAATACAAAAGTAGAAAACATGTGAATATAAGAATAGTCAGTTAAAGTAACTGAATTTGATTAATTAAGGTGGTGTTTAATAAATTAATTGCTTAAAAATTGAGCACTTAATTAGTTAAGGGATGAAATATATAGGAGATGGGGAGACAGAATAAGGATGAAAAAAGTTTTGTAAAGAGCAAAGTGCATTAATAAGTGAAAAATAATTTATTTCATCAAGTCAAAATTTTCTATTTATTTCATTAAGTGATTTTATACTTAATGATTAAGTAGTTTAGATTCTCATCTCTTTTTTTTTTCTATTTCTTCCATTCACTTTCATTTACAACTAACTTGTAACTAACTTTTAAACACTTATTTAATTAAGTTGAAATAATACCCTAAGTTTACATGAGATTATTTGGCTGAGCCCTCTCAATTTTGTCTATATGTGTGTGTATATATATATATATATACCAGGGACACATAATTCAAAGTTTGAAAAAATATGCATATATAGTTGTCATATAAGATCTATTTAGTCAGGTATTACTGCAGTATGTAAAATATAGGTAAGGAATATTGGCAAAGGATTAGTGAAGTCTCCTAACTAACAAGGATTTAAGACTACAATTTTTTTGTTCACCCACAAAAAAATGCTACCATTTTCTTTTTGAAAGCATTCAAATTTTAGAATAAATTTTCTTGGCCGTGAATAAGAGTTTACACATATTGTCCTTTTGTTATTTGAGAACAAACTCCTCACATAACCATCTCTAGGGTCACTTCCAAAAGATATAGATGTGTAGTCAAATTGTAGATGACTAAATTGGAACTTGGAAGTTTCCTATTCAATGGTCGAGACCACAAGATTTTCATTCATCGAAAAGAGAAAGTCGGATCACCCCAAATATGTTCATGAAGTTTGTCTATATCGTATTTAGAGCATAAAAGGTTAATTATGAATAGTTAAGAAGAGCACAACTTTTTTTTTTGTTTCAAATTTGCATAGATGCCTTAATAATAATTTATTACTTGTGTATCATGTTTTAGAATCATAGCAAAACTTAAGAGTGCGTTTGGTTTTAGAGTTAAAGTAATTTTGATTTTGATTTTGATTTTGATTGTGGAAAATGACAAATGAGATGGTATTGTAAATTTGACTTGGGAAACGTGTATTTTTGTTGTGTAGTGGGTAGAGTTAAAATCAAAATCATGATTCTAAAATCATTTCATCAAACCAAACAGGCCCTAAGCAGTGTTCTTGGTCCAACCTCGTATTTTTTATGCTGACCAAATAAAAAAGAAAAAAAGGGGGATTAACCTCGCATTGGTATTTGGCTATCTCGTCTTTTCTTCTCCCCCCCCCCCCCCCCCCCCCCCCCCCCCCCCCCCCCCCCCCCCCCCCCCCCCCCCCCCCCCCCCCCCCCCCGACAACGTTCCAAAACAAAAGAGAATAATGATAGATTTGCAAGTTATCAATTATTGAAAATTTTAAAACCATCGTGATAATAGCATGTACTGATCCTACGGCAGTACAGCGGATGTACATCACTGATGTCGAAAGAGCGAATCCTGGCCCAAGATAGCAGCGGTGGGCCCCAAGGTCCCTGATTGCGACAAGACATTTGAGACCGACTGTTGAACTGTCCCAATTCCTATTGGTCCATTTCAGCCGTATGATGTAGAATGGGCACACGCAATCACCGAGAAATCGGTTCGCCCTACAAGCCTCTATCAACCTGAGCCGACCGCTTGCTTCAGGGGCAGTTTTGTTATTTGTTGAAAAATGAATGGCATTTTGGTCCCTCTAGATTCCCGCAAATTGCTGCAGTTTGCTTCGAACAATCATTGGTCTTTGATCTTGACAGCGATGAAGTGATTAACCTTGAGGTTCTCTCTGGCTCCGTTGAACTGATGGTTCTAGTATCCGTGATTATGGGTTAATTTTTCATAGTATTGACTCACAATACAAAATTAATTTTTTTTCAGGTGAATCGCAATACAAAATTTTTAAGGGTTAATCACTTGAAAAAATACAATATTTATATATTTTTTTAAATATAGCACGACTTTTAAAAAATAGCATAAAAATGCACGAATTTTGCATTTTATCCTAAATTTAGCATGATCTTTGGATAATAACACAAGAAGGCACAACATTTGCATGTTTTCCTCAATATAACACGACTTTTAAAATATAACATGAAAGAGTAAGACTTTCAAGTTTAATTACGATTCTAGCACATTAAAAAAGAAGATCGTGCTTGAAGGCCGTGCTTTTCTATGCTATTTTCTATAGGTCGTGCTAAATTTAGGAAAAAAGTGCAAATGTCATGTCTTTCTATGCTACTTTCCAAATGTCGTGTTACATTTAGGAAAAAATGCAAAAAGTCATGCCTCTTTGTTATTTTTCAAAGTCGTGCTATATTTAAGAAAAATGCAAAAATCGTATTTTTCTAGGTGATTATCCCAAAATTTAATTTTGGGATTATATGAAATGATACTGCTTCTTTAATTGGATGTATTTGGCCTTCGAATCATAGGGTCAACTCAAGGGTAATTCTAAAATTAAGTTGTTGGATCGTATGCGGTCTTCGAATCAAAGGATCCACATACACTTTGTTTGAATTGAGAATTATGAGGGTATAAGTTCCATCTAGGCGATGGAATGATCGATCGTGAAATTTAAGGTTGAGAAGGTTGATGGAGCAAATAATTTTGGATTATAATGAAGGCTGTAAAACTTTCATTGGGCTTATAGGCGATTCGACTCATTTCCAATCCAAAAACTCGACTTTTTAAGTTGTAGTATCAAATCTCTTATAAACTCATTGGAATCTTCTTAATTTTTCCTTGCGGGATCTAAACTCTCAACACCCCTCTCACACGGTAATGTGTGGCTTTGATGCTTCACTTATACGTGCCACGTGACTTTGAAGAGCCGTGCCTCAAGAACTGACTACAAGCCACGCATTTTTCTTCCGTGCTCGGACGAGGGGCACAAACTAACCATGAATTCCACACTTGGGTTTAAAATAGACAAACAAGCCTCACTCATGCCAACACGAGCGCACTTTTGGCTGCCCTTGACTAAAAAATATTAGACTTAGCGTGATGTAAGTCCACACGTATGGAACTATAACCTGCTCTGATATCATGTAAAACTTTCATTCCGCCTATAAACGATTAGAACCATATCGAACTCAAAAGCTCGAACTTGTAGGTTATAGTACTCAATCTCTTAATTTTTCAATGTGGGATCTAAACTCTCAGTAGATTTATGGTGTTACATGGCATTAAGGGAGCCCTTGGAAGAAAAACCCCTAAGTGCTGCAGAAAAGGCGTTGCTTGAGTGAAAACTCCGGACACTTGACTTGACCTCAAGTTGTTAAAATGAGAGTGTCTGAAGGGAGGTTGCAACCCTTGCGGGACTACAAGCTAGTGGAAGACAGGCTGAGGAGGCAAACGCCTGAAGGATTTGGGCTTATAGGTATCACGATTTTATAAATATAGCTGAAGTTGTGGAAAAATTGGCTTGTTACGGTATCAATACTAGTGAAGATCTTGCACGAGCAGTGCTGATGAAGCTCGACACCTCAGAGAAATTCAGTGGAGGCTTGGACTGGAGCGTTGAGTGCAGCTCATGAAGTGGAGCCTGCGGGGCAGATTAAGTGAACGGGAGACTGATAGTTTTGGTGCTTGATTGAATACAAGATGAGGTGAAGATTTATTGGGGATATTTTGTATTAAGTCTGAAAACTCGAAGACCATCAAACGAAATATTTTTTTTATGTATTTTTGTGATTTAGAGTAACCTAATAATAGATTTAGAGGAAAGATCCCTGGGTATGATATATAGCCTTATAGGTCTTGTCTGAATTGCAAAAGTACATGAAATCACAGGAATGGCGATGGTTTGATCTTCGCTGAAAGTTCTTGGGTTTCTCTCCTTGTAGTATCTAGGATTCGGAGCGAGTGGATGGAGAGAATTTGAAAATCAAATTAGACTCTTATTGGATCGGATTGGGTTTTGTAACAACAATTAATTGGGATTGAGTGATATTTCTGATGATTATAATCTCTAATTTATTTACTAAGTGAATTTTTCATGCTTTACCCATGGATATTTCCTTCGATTTAAGAGTTTTATCATGTATATATAGTTTTTGATTTTATTTATCTATTCTCTCATCTTGTGTTTAAGGTATCCATCTTATCATTACAGTATTTTATACTAGAGGTGTGTCTCGCGCTATGCGCGAAATTAATTATAAGTCAAAATTTAATATTATACATCCTCTAAATGTGATGTAAATCATTTTTCGTTTCGCATGAAAAGACAAAGAAATATTGGAAATAAAAGTGGGTGAGAGAGAGAAAAAGAGGTAGAAAAGTTACCGTTAATTAAGAGAGAGAGAAGAGAAAAGTGGAGAGTGGAAGATGATAGTTACCATTTGAAATTACTATGGTATTCATGACCAAATGGCTCTTAACTAATAGAATTATCGTAATATGGGCAAAAAGGAAGAGTGAAAGTTATACCACCCTTTTTCAGTATAAGTAGTAATAGATGAAGTAAGTGAATAGTTCTATGAAAATCTTGAAAAGAGTTTCTTATGGCTAAATCAACTAGCAATATTAGTTATTTTCTGAATCCCTTATGAGCTGGCATTGAACCATCATGATCGATGGTTGTGGACCTTATTTGAAGATTTTTTCTAATAATGCAAACATGTCATTAAGACGTCTGAATTTTTTTCTTATACTAAAATAATTTCATTATAGAGAGAAAAGATGTTTGATAAGCGCTCCCATCAAAAGAGTAATACAGTGGCGTACTCCAGGAATTTCATGTTTAATACTGAGTGAGACCATTCGTGCCCTTTTAGTAATTGATAGGATTTTAATTTCATTGTATTATACTTATGGGCATCCATTGTAATCGAAAAAAAAAAATTTTGTTTTCTATATATCCCCTCTAGACCTCAGGTCTCATTTGAAACAACAAATATATATATATATATATATATATGTATATATGTATACGTATTCACTATGGGCAATTGCGAGCAATTTATGTAAGGCCATCATAATTCTTGTACTTCTCTTTTATCAACTTGACTCTTCATAGTCGTTCATTTCACTATACAATCGTCGGTTTTGTTTGGTACTATGTTGTCCTTGAATCACTTCATATTAATATAGTCCATGGAATTTCTTTGAATCAGAGGGCCAATTGCATTTTATTTCTTTAATACATCTCTTTCATAATTTCCCTATAAGGTCTTTTATCTTCTTCAAGTTAGCTTCTTCAACTTACGTTCTATAATTTTTATGTTCAACGATCGTTGACCTATCCACTGCTCTTGATGTCACAGATTTGAAACTTAACTATTTATTTCTCTCTTTTGGTCCTTATTTTTTGCGTTGTATAAGAGATGAGGTCCCTGAACATTGTTTTTTGGAACAATTTTTGCAGAGCAATGCCTTTCCTTTGCTAGGTCAATTTGGTCTTCCTTTGTCATCCAAAAATCTCATTCTCTCTTTTGATCGATTAGGTTCCCTTTTTCTTTTTCCTTTGTTTTTTTTTGGGAATAGATTTGGAAAACTGGAAGAGAAAACTTATGAAGGATCCCCTTCTGGTATTTTTTTTTTGGGTCGGTCCATAGGTCAATTTTATCATATCACAAAAAAACAAAGGAGTTACCTAGGTAGATGCTACGGTTCATGTATTTGAATCATTCATGGGCCCCTTACCACCCACGGTGGTCCACATTGATCCACAGTGATAAAGGACCCAGGAATGATCAAGTTATATGAACCATAGAATTTCCCCATGAAATAAGAAAAAAATTGGAGTACATTACCTCATTGCAAGCATCTGAATTATTATGATTTCTGATTGCGATAAATCTATATATAAAACTAGTGTTTGGGTCCGTGCAACTTGTACGGATTCATTTTCATATATCTCTATGTCTTTTCATATTATAATTATTTATATTTTAAAAACTAATTTTCTCAATATTTTCAATTATTAATTTCAAATTCCACATTTAAAGTAATAATAAGTTTTTTTTGTTTATAAATTAGACTAAGAAAAATAGTTCATTAATATTTTGCAATTTATCGTCTCAACTCATATGCATAAAAAATTTTATTTTTTCACCAAAGAAATTTAAGTTATTTGTTAATATAGATTTATCATGTGCATTTACTTAAGAAATTATAATGTCAAATTGTTTTCCCTTTTCTTAGAACATTTTATGACATCCTTATTTTTCAAGGTTTTTTTTTCATTTAATTTACGATAATTCATGGTTCTATATGACAGACTATTTGTTATATGACCATAAGTTGATATAATTAATGGCATATAACAATTTTCTTGGAAATTTTATATATGATCAATTAATTTTTGAAGTGTTTTTTCCTTTTGCATGTTATGCTTGTTTTACTCATCTATATATCATTACTTTCTTATACCAATTATTTCGATTTTTGGAAAACAAATTTTCCTCTCAACACCATAAATAATCAATTAATAAAATTAAACTAAGTTAGAAATTTCAATGTTTATTTTTGTAAGTAACAATTCCAATTAATGTGCATTGTATTATACAATGAAAAAACCTCGACTGTTTATATTAAGTTTATTCTTATAATAAAAATTATATATATCGACATCCAATTAAATATTTGCTAGTTCTTTTGCCCACGCATTGCATTGGCATTTGCAGTTAAATTTTTTAACTAAATTTTTGTGAAAGAAGAAGAGATGTCTGTGACTACATAAATCGAAGAGTATAAATTAATGAAACACTTAAAAAAATTAATTTTTAACTCATTCGTTACTATCCTACGCCTATATAGGTACGAATAAAAAGTCAAAAAGTCAAAGAGACAGACGACTATGAGTCGAGGGATAGCTCACTGAGCCTATGTGGAGGCTTCTTCTTAAACGAATGAAGCACTCTCCTTAAAGTCATCCAAATTTATATATATATATATACATATAGATTTTTTAGTATAATAATGGATAAATATGTAGATATATAAAGTACTTTTAAAATAATGATAATATTTATTGGGGACATCAATTTTAGGTGTAAGTATAATAATAATAATAATAATAATAATAATAATAATAATAAGAGTTAATTATCCAGAAAAATACGACATTTGCACTTTTTCTTAAATATAGCACGACCTTTAGAAAATAACATAGAAATGCAAGATGTTTATATTTTTTTCCAAATATAGCATGACCTTTTGAGAATAGCTCAGAAATGCACGACATTTGCCTTTTTTCCTAAGTATAGCACGATTTTTAACAAATAGCACAAAAAAGGCACTACTTTCAGGTTTAGCTACGATTCTAGTACGATGTCAATTATTCATAAAATGTAACGATAATAGCTAATGACGCCTCGTAGCACAATATGATTGGACGAGTGGGTCCCACATATTTTTATTTAGTTAAAAAATTTTAAAAATTAAAAAAGCAGATTTTTTTTCTAAAAAAAGAAATAAGCAAATTGTAGATTGTAGGTGGCTCAATAGGGGCCCCCACTAAAATGAAAAAGCCCCCAATTTTGGGATCTTTTGATTCTAACAGTGGGTGCTTCGATTACGACCACCACCCATATAATTAGGGTCCTGTTCCGGACGGCGACACCAATTGGGAGATGGTAGCCATAGGCGTAGCCACCACCGTCAGCCTCTTTCCCCTTTCCTCTTATTAAGTTGAATACCCTTTTCTTTTCTTTTAATTTTTAAAATTAATTTTTAATTAGATAAAAACTATAGGTATACTCGTCCAATCATGTTATATCATGTAGCATCGTTAGCTTTAGATTAGCCGTCATCGTTACAATCTGACTGAATAATCAACGTCGTGCTAGATGTGCAACTAAACCTAAAGGTCTTGCCTTTCTTTGCTATTTTTAAAAGGACATGCTATACTTAGGAAGAAGTGCGAAAGTCAAGTATTTTTGTGCTACTCTCCAAAAGCCGTGCTACATTTAGGAAAAAAATGCAAAAGTCGTGCCTTTTTATACTATTTTCTAAAGGTAGTACAATATTTAGAAAAAAGTGTAAAGATCATGCTTTTCTAGGATAATGATGATAATGATGATGATGATAATTAATAATAATAATAATAATAATAATAATAATAATTGGCTTTTTCACTTATGTTATATGAATTATACCTAATTTTTCTTTCTAATCGATTCGGCATGTATAGTCATTCAAGTGTCCAAATTATTACCAAGAAATCAATAGATTTCTTGAGAAATGAGAAGTCTTTGTTATACGAAAGGTTTTAGAATAATTTAATCATGCATGTAACAAAATCCTTTAAATAGGTTCTTTTAAACAAACGTTTTCCATCCTTACTCATATTCAATTATTAAGGTTTCCATTCTTTACATACGCACACATATTGGTAACTCTTTCTCATTGACGTGCATATGTATTAAGGTATAGCAATATTATCCTAATTGATCATTCTTCACCGTTTTTATTTTTTCAAATTAAACATTTTCTCTATAACGCATACCCGGCTCAATGCACAGACATGCATCTACTTATAATAATATATAAAACATGAAGCACACGACGTGAATGCGCTATCTAAGCTCAGCTAGCAAACCCTTAACTTTACATTGAGTGTCCTTACAATTCTATTGAACGAAATACGCCATATTTGTTAGCTGGATCAAGTTCAATGATTAGTTTCTAATTAGTCCACACCGTTCGTATATATTAATTAATTATTAAATTCTTTTTAAGAAATAAAAATTTACTCGATAATGATAACTACAAAGAGCATCTCGAAATATACATATTTTTAATATAACATTCAATAATTTACATGTTAATAATCTCCCAAGAATAGTTATCACTCACAATTGAAATACCATAAAATTAAGTTTGTCGAACACCCTTTTTCCACTAAAATTTCTCTATCCTTCCTGGCACCTAATTTAATCTGCTCATTTCTCTATATATACTCTCATCTCAATGTGCATATGAATGTATAACTATATATACATATATGTAGGGAAAATAAGATCATGTATCTCAACTTTTACAGGTTATCTTAATTTTATTCCAACGTCGATTTTTTTTCCTTGAGGTATCCTAATCTTAATGGTTTGGTGTCAAACCTATTCCGTCGTAAATGTTCCATCTATCTTTTATGGAAATGCTGACGTGGCGCGTTAATTGCTTAACGACGCTGACGTGAAGAGTGTGTCGGTCCCAATACAAGGGAAAAACAATACTATGTATTACAACATTTAGAATTTTCTCAAAATTTTATCTTTTCATAATTTCTCAAATTTATCCCAACAGTTGAGATAATATTGAGAAAACAGTAAAAAATTGGGATAAAACTGAGAAACTATCAAAATATTGGGATAAAATTGAGAAAACATCAAAATGTTAGTATAAAATTGAGAAATAACAAAAATGTTGGTATGCATGGTGTAATTTTTCTTTATATCGGGACTCACACACTCTCCACGTTAGTATCGTCAAGCAATTAATGTGTCGGCATTTCCGTAAACAAAAATAAATGGAACTTTTACGGTGGAATATATTTGAAACCAAACCATTAAAGTTAGAATACCACATGAATTGACGTTGGGATAAAACTAAGATAATATGTAAACATTGTGATATATAGTGCAATTTTTCTATATATGTATGTGTATATGTTAAATGATTAGCTATACTATTCTCCGCATATATATAAATGTTTAGCTATATAATTAAATGTTTAATTAAGTAGATTGTTTTTACTTTATGTATGTTAAAGCAATCCTCTTTTATAAATTATATATTTTAAATATATGTATTTCTTTTAAAATTAATTCTGTGAATTCTAATTATAAGCAAGGATGGAATGGGGAACTGAAAGGGGCAATCACTCCTAAAATTTTGACGTCTTAAATTGATTTACATATTGTTCCTCAAATTTTGATGAAATTATATTTGCTTCGTAATTTAGAATAATATCTTCTCTTATGAAGAACCTTAACCCCTCGATCAAATCTTGCGTCCATCCCCAAGTCCAAATCTTGCATCCGTCCTTGTTATAAGGTAAATTAATATATTACCTTTACACTTTTAATCTTATTAATATTCCTATAATTTTTTAGATATAATTTGACTTTACATTCACAATAAATTTCCCGTACAATACACGGGTTATTGCCTAATTTTATTTATCATTCGATGTACAACCACAGTAGTGGTAGAGAAGATAAACCATGACACAGAATATTGATGTATTTGGTATTAGTAGAGTCATGATTTACTTAGAGTACCGCTTGATCTTCTAGTTAATCTCGCCTTCCAAGTCCAATGTCATGATTTAGTCACCAATGTTAGATAAATCATTAATGTTGTAAAGTTGGGCTATTGACGAGATCCAACAAGTGAGAAAATTAAGAAGGATATAGGATATACCAATATCATTAAAAATCCATCTATCATTTTCCGTCGCAAAATTAATCAACCACTTCCTATTTCTACTATCGATAAGAATCCAAAACTCTTTGTCTGGTCCATTTATGGGAACCTTGTCCCTATGAGCTAGAATATTTTCAATCGCCTCAAGCTAGCATAACATGGTGTGTCTTCTTCCTCCTTTCTCGATTAGGGTAATTTCAGTCGGTCCAAATATCTAACCCTAGCTGCTCCAATTCTGAAATAGCCACTTCTATTCGGATAGGATATATATATTGGACGCGTGAATTTAATTTCGCGAAAGCAACATCTCCATGTGGGTACGGCTAGGTCCACTAATTTGGCATTAACTAATAAACTCGTGCATTCTCAAACCCTCGGTTACAACGTGATTTAATCCGATTGGTGGATCATCATCATTTTTGGATATCTTAATGTATAATGCGCTGAAAGAATTGTCTCTTTCAAATTAGGTTAGGAAAATTATCTAAGTTAGCAGTCCTTGTAGTTTTGCAATACTCATAAGGAAAAAAAAAAGTATTTACGATGTCCTTGTGCAATTAGTATACACGTTCTGTGCAGTATTATTATTTTTTTCCTTTCCAGTTATATGCTGCATGCTATCGTTAATCTTCTATGCAAAATATTCTATGCATAAGAAAAAAGAAAAGGTATTTACGGTGTCCGTGTGCAATTAGTATAGACGTTCTATTCCCTCCCCCCTCTCTGCCCGTTATATGTTGAATCTTTTATGCATATCTGTTACGATTTGTTGCTTGTACGTAGTCTATTGATAAAATCTTAAAGGATCATAATTCATATCATGTATTTAGAAATAACCAATAAGATTGATACAATCAGCAAAGAGCAAATATCGCGATAGATTATTTGCATGATAAATACCACCTTATATATCTGTCATCGTGATCTAGTTAATACCTTTTTGTTCTATAAAATTTCTCATAAACTATATATATATACACGTGTTACTAACACAGCATGTAGTAATTAAGAAAAATCCAATCAACTCATTATTAATAGTCTCACTACTGTAATTTCGTAATGCAACCTCTCTTTCGGGTCCGCTGATCGGCTGATACTCTAGGTTGTAATTTTTTTGTTTTTGTTTTTTATGAATTACATTTTCCATGTTTTCAGGTTGCTAATCATGATCTCTTCACCCAGACCTATTTTTTCCTTTTGCTAATATTTTATTATAAGGAGAAAGTACTGCAAATTAGGGCAAATGTAAAAAGGGGCTGACAAGGAAGAATCAAGCGACTAAAGGCCCAATAATTAATCATGAATTACGTCCCCCGATTCCCGGAATGACGGAGAAAAAGGAAGAAAGGTCCCCCACGAATCTCCTTTACTTTGCCCAAAAAAAATTAAAAAAATAAAACGGCCAAATTTGTTCATAATTTTAAACCTAAATTTATTGATCATCACATCATTTAATTATTCTATTCTTTAAATAATACGAAAGCATACTTTATCCCCCCAACCCCCACCCAAGATGTAGTTTGCAAGCATAATCCAATTTTTTACTTAGAACTTTGACTAACAACACGTACGACTGCCTACTTCTCAGCTCTATGCTCATAGTTACTTTTCAATTGATTTTGGGTCCTTAAACATGAAATTTGTGGCAAGGATCATAAACTAATCTAGTAAGCTGGCTCAGTCATGGTCGCATCTAATTTATGATCACTGGATCCAAAAAATCACAATGATGAAGTCCTGATGCAATGATCTTAACTCCCTTAACATATTACGCATCAGAAAAGGCTTAAAATTTATTCGGCGAAATGAGATTAATCAAGTTTAGCTAATGACAATTAGCTGATCGTCTTTAATTTTATCTTCAAAGTAAAGACGCAAAATACTTGGGACATCATTTCCTAGCACTGCCATGACTGAGTTTGACCTCTGAGACTGGCAAAATTATTTTTATTCTTTCGCTGCAACCTTAATTCTGCCGAACACAAAAAAAGTTAAAGAAGATGACAGACAGGCGAAGGCTTATTAAAAAAAACCAAGTATGGAGTGGCAGAGAGAATATCCAGAAAGCTGCCACACCGAAGAGACGTATGCAATGCAATAATAATAATAATAATAATCGAATTTCACAAATATATAATATTTGTATGTCGGTGGTTGCATTAATTACAACATAACAATTCCACATATATGCACCGACTTTATGAAAATTCTGTAAAATATGGACAAGGTGTGGGCAATTTCAATCATACACGTTGATAAAACGTTCACCATACAAGAAGTGTACTATTTTGAGAGAGAGAGAGAGAGAGGATAAGGACAATGTGGGTGGATGATGAGATCACATTCCTCAGTGTCCACTTCTTTTATATATTACATGCACACACTCTATCATAAATTATTAGCAGCCGCAACCGGAAGTCCATTGATATTCTATTGATATACGCCATCGATTAAAGAAATTAAACTATGTGCCTAAAAGAAATAGATTTGTTACCACTAAATTAATTAGGTGTTTACATTGAGTATGCCTCTTTACTTGTTGCCACTAAATTACTCGATGTGGCTTTCACATTTATTTTTCTTTATAGTCTACTTAACGGGTCCACTAGAATATCTAGCTCTTGTAATTCTGCATGAATATTTTCCCCTGTATCCGCTTTTGCAGCGGACCAATGTATCATTTTGGATATCAGTGAAGGATACCATTACTGTTTGAGGAAAAAAAAAATAATGATGTACCAAACATAACCTAAAAGAACTGCATATATGAGAGAATGGGTTATATCGTGAAGCACCTATATGTTAAACATTAGCCCATCTATGCAACCCTATCCTAGTTAAATTTTGAAAAGAATAGAGTTCGTTGACATGTATCCATATCCTATCTAGCCAACACATAAATTTGATAACTTACTCGATTAATATTTTTTTAACTCAAGTGAATTCCATTAATAATAGAAACTGTAGCAACATGGAAATCACATAGTTTGCAAGCGGATACATATGGAAGAGGTAACAAAGAAACATCACACGAAGATAAAAAAGAGCATAATAGAACAAAAAGGGAAAAGAGAGATGACAACTACATCCACACTATAAATTCTTGAGCTATGCTGATTTCAAATTTAGCAAGGGAGTCAGCTGTTGAATTTCACTCTCTAGGAGAATATTATACCTGATGGAGTTGAAATGTAAAGGTGAGAGATGGATGTCCATGAGAATTTCCTTACATTTCCAAGGAAAGCCAATGTCCTTGTTAATCCATCCAATTACTCGATTAATATGATCTTGTTGAGTTGAAGATATGCTCCAATTTGATACGATATTCTAATGGAAATTACCCGGTGAAGAGACTCAAAGAATCGATAGATTTAGATAATGGATATATTTTGAATTGGGTAATATATCTTGAGATGTAATCTAGATTCTTAGAGATTTCTTGTGTTTCCATATTAGGAATTGAGATCTTCTAATTTGATTGGGATTTAGTTTCCTAATGTGTATTTATTTTTGGGAGCTCCTTTAAAAGGATTGTATCGGGGTTTAGGGAGACTGACACCTTGTAATCTCTCGTGTATCTCATTGTCGGGAATGAGAAGAAAGCTGTGCGCGGAGTCTTGCCTGTGGATGTGTGGCCTCGTTGTCCAAATCCACGTGTATTGGTCGTGTGTTTTCTTTCTTCATAATCTTCTCAATTATACGAGTTTAATTTTCTACTAGCGATCCCGAAATTTCCTAACTAGTGGTATCAGATCGAGGTTCGTGTAGAGAAATTGTGTTCGTGCTACTTTGATCGTGATGAATGGAAAGAGAATGACCAGATTCCAGATATTGCGGTTTGATGGGACATACTTTGCCCGATGGAAGCTGAAGATGCATGTGGTGCTGGTGAAAGAAAACAGTGCGGTGGCACTCTTGGGCAAACAAAAGAAGCCAAAGGAGTTGTCCGATCCAAAATTTTTTGAAAAGATGAGATGGCGCTGGCTGATTTGCTTCTTGCTTTGGAAAATATGGTGCTATTGAACTTTGTGATGAGGTCACGAACGAGAACTGGATAAGAAAGAAGGGTGAGGGGTAGAACCAACTAAACTCACTCAATAAGATAGCTCGTCACGAATAAGAAAAGTCACTTTGATTCGCCACGCTCAAGGATGAACGATAATAATCGGGGTTTTCGCCACTAAATAAGGAACTTGTTCAAATAAAAAAAGAGAGGAAACGCTCTGGGGAATTTCATTAAAAAATATTGTTTATGAGATCTCCCCTTACAATGTGATGAATAACATATATATAGAGAGAAGACACCTCCATTGACTCTAAAATAGGAAACTGACATATAAACTTCTCTATAATACTTTCCTAAAATAGAATAAGGAAACAATCTGAAATATGAAACTTAAGACTACTGACTCAAGCTAATATGTGAAATAATATATAATAAAGATAAACTATATTATAGCAATATTCTCTTCTCATAACAGCCGGAGTCTTCTAGAATGCGTGTTTGGATCCGAAAATTCGAATACGTGTTGGACTGCAATCTGAAACACATCATCCCCTCTTGGTTGGAAAAAGACGCGGTCTCGAATCTTCGTCGATCTTCTCCTAATCTTCATGTGTGCACTTCGATGTTTTTTATCTTGCCACTTCAATAACATCTTTTCTTTGAGAACTCTTTCTAGTATTTCTTCATAAATCGACTTATTCATTTTTTCTCGCCAACCAACTCGTTGCCTAAACTGCTGCTTTCTTGGTGGAGTCGCATATGCTTTGACAAATTTTGCCTCGATTGGATGAAACACCATCGACAAATCTTCAATAGTAATTTCTTCTTGAAGTTCCACTTGGGGTGAGTTTAAAGTGAGTTCCATTAGGACTTGCTCCGCGGAGTTTGAAATTAGTACCTCCAAAATATTCTCCTCAAAAGATAAATCGTTCATGATCAAGACATGTGTATCTCGCTCTAGCATATCTTGGTTCTTCAACTCTACGTCTTTTTCCTCTTTTGTTTTGCTGTTCCTCTCGGAAGTTGTGTCTTCAACCTACACTTTTTCATCTTCTATCACAACATCAATAATCTTCATATCACCAAGATTTGTCTTTCCATGTTCAAGAGGAAGGCTAGTCTCCGAAAGACAACTTGAAAACTCGAACAACTGTTGCTCACAATCCAATGGCAATAACCTGCCCTTCAAAAATCGTTTCATACACCTCCAAGTAAAGACCAGATTCTTTCCAACTTCAATATGATTTCTTTTAACGCGTGCCACCAAGTAGAAGCTTTATCTTTTAAGCGATAAACAACACGATCAACACGGCTTCCATCATCGGGGATGTTGTAGTAGTTGAAAGAATTGTCCACGTCCGAGATCCACTCTAATACTTCCTCAGCTTTCGCACTTCTATTGAAAGTCAGGATTCTCTTTGGGTGATAATCCTTCTGCACCTATAGGTGTCTTCTTATTCCACTGGAACTCTCGAGGGCTTGGGTCACTCGCTCGAGCCATGCTATAACCTCTTTTGTTCGTTGGAATGTGAGGAGTAGATCTTGGTCGTAAGTAAGCCCTCTTGGAACTCGTTCGGGTTGCCCTTAGCCATTATCTTCGCATATTTACCAAAATCCACTTAATCACACGTGTGTTCACTCCTTCATTTGTTTCACTCGGCCAATAAGAATAGAGCTTTTCGCTTTGATACCAAATGATGAGCTTATGAACCAGAACTGGATAAGAAAGAAGGGTGAAGGGTAGAACCAACTAAACTCACTCGATAAAATAACTCGCCACGAGTAAGAAAAGTCGCTTGATTCACCACGCTCAAGGATGAACAATAAGAATCGGGTTTTCGCCACTAAACAAGAAACTTGTTCATATAAGAAAAGAGAGGAAATATTCTAGGCAATTTCATTAAAAAATAGTGTTTATGAGATCTCCCCTTACAATGAGGTAAGTAGCATATATATAGAGGGAAGACACATCCCTTGACTCTAAAATAAAAAACTGACATCTAACTCCTCTAGATTACTTTCCTAAAATAAAATAAAGAAACAGTCTGAAATAGGAAATTTAAAACTATTGACTCAAGCTAATATAGAAAATAATATCTAATTAATAAAAACTATATTATAACAATATTCTCTTTATCATAACAGCAAGAGTCTTCTATAATGCGTGTTTGGATCCGTAAATTTGAATATTTGTTGGGCTGTAATCTGAAGCACATCACGTTGAGTCCAAGACAACCAGAAATGGGTCGCGCGATAAGCTAAAGTCCATCTATGAGGGAAGTCGTTGATGAACATGACATCATGCGGCGACAGCTGTATAACTTGAGGATGGTAGATGGATCATCGATACAGAGGCATCTTAACATGTTCAATTCCTTAATCAATAAGTTGGCCGCTTGATGTCAAAATTGACACTGAAGAATGGAAGATGGACGACTCCCCAGTATCATATTCTTCGACATTAGGAAGGATTATTTTTGTTGCGGAATATCCAAGGGTCGACATTGCAGGTGAAGTGGGAGCAATTACTCGTGTTTGACGAATCGTCGACATGATCATCGGACAAATATCGTAAACCGGGAGAACATATGTCCCGGATTTGAAGCCTCATGACGTGTGGCTTGTTGGTAAGATTCCATTTTGGCGCAATTCTGAATATTTCTTCAAGGAGATTGTTGAGGTTGAAGGTATATTTCAATTTGATGCGATATTCTGAGGGAAGTTACCCGGTGAAGAGACTCAAAGAATCGGTAGATTTAGATACTCGGTATATTTTGAATTGGGTACTATATCTTTTAATATAATCTAGATTATTTAAGATTTCTTATGTATCCGTATTAGGAATTGGTATCTTCTAATTTGATTGGGATTTAGTTTCATAATGTATAGGGATATTTGGGAGGTCCTTTAAAAGGAAAGTATCGGGGTTTAGGGAGACTAACACCTTGTAATCTCTCGTGTATCTCGTTGTCGGGAATAAGAAGAAAGGTGTACTCGGAATCTTGCCCGTGAATATACGGACCTCGCTGTCACAAATCACGTGTCTTGGTCATGTGATTTCTTTCTTCCTAATCTCGTCAATTGCACGCGTTTATTTTTTTATGAGTGATCCTGAAATTCCCTAACAGATCTGAAACTAGTAGCTGATGCTTGCTTAATTGATTTGATTTTTGATATTGTAACATGTATTTACATAATACGAACCAATAAAAAAAATAAAAACTTACCTACTATACCGTGCATTAATATTATCGAACGGCGAGTGGCAATATTTGATCCTTTCAAACTGAAATTTTGAGTCCCAAGCTTAATATTTATAGGAGTTACTGTCGATCCCGAAGTATCTCCCAAATAAAGCACGCCCATAATATATGCTCAGATATTATCATGAATAACAGAAAGTCGATGACGGACAAGGAGAGATCACATAATCTGCCAATATTTCTTGTTTTTTTCTTTTTGCTGGATGAATTTGCCAATATTTCACGAAATCTTCCTCCTAGCCACAACACGTCCATCTCTCTCAAGTCAAAAAATTGGCTTTACTTCTGTCATGAGTCTTGATCGTGTCACAACCCATATTGGACCGCAGGCTTTGCCTCAAAACCCACCTTAATTACACGAGAAGTGCAAAAAAAGGAGTGTAAACAGGAGGACATTCAACCCGATAGCTTAATTTCCCCTATAGTTTGTTCAGCTTCTATTGATTACTAGTTGACAAGTGCAGTTATCACTTGGAGTCATTCTATCATCAAAACAAGCCGTTAATAACAAGGTGGTCATAGTTACCACGCCATGTATCGAGAAAAAGATGATGAAAGACGGCGATGCAATAGCTCTAATTAAAGAAGCAAGCTGTCAAGAGTGGCAATGTAGTCCGTACGCAATTTTTTTTTAGAAGACAAATTCGGTATTCAAGTTCGAGCATTGAAATATTTGATCTTTAAATGTGTCTAAACTATGGTACAGTTTAATGGCTGCTGGTAATTATTTCATTCAATTTTATTGAACATTTTATGACACTCACGCTTGAACTTTCGTTCATCTCCCAAATTTCAAGACAAATTATTGTGCTTAACTATTATAAGATACTACTTTCAAATTTGTCAATCCAATAATGCTTTCACATAATAAAACCTAAAAGAGAGCATATAATGATATATATTGGTGGCCTTTTTGACTCTACAATAGAAAGAGTATGCAATTTCGTAATATTATATTTTATATGTCATCTTGTTAATATTCTCTTGCCATTCCATATTTGTAAAAGACATGCCATAAAAGTTATTCAAATCCGCATAACCAATTGACTCTTTGGAGTTTGGACAAATCAATAATTTTAAAATCCATCAATATTCTCTATTCTTAAGATAAATCGTGAGTGAGTCGTGAGTAATTTAACAAAAAATATATAATTAAAAATTCGAAGGGGAAGAGAAGAGTGTTCGTACGAGTAATGTGCATTTTTGCAAATGCACTTGGTCGATGGTGGGAATTAGGAAAAGCGATGGATGGATAGGTTGGACGATTTTTGAAAAAGCAACAGCTCACCCTGATTAGATTTGTGGGGGCCACCGCAATTCCTCTCTCTAGATTCGTTTCCCTTTGCCCACCTCCACTCCCCACTCGACCCCTGTTGGCGCGTTATCTTCATTCTCGGAGGAAATCTCATCTAGAACGAATATAATATGTCGAGGTATCCGTATCCGTACAAGTGGTTATAAATTTATTATAATATAAAGGAAAATAAAGTTTTTCATTTAATCTTGAAACACAATATCACACAATACTTCTGATACGCGCAAGTCTTTCTCCCAAAATTCTAGTATTGGAATCTCGATCCCTTGAGGTGGGCTTCGATACCAGCCACCACTACCCAACAGAGTATTAGTTCCCTTAATAGCCACCTGAGTCATCATTGGTAAATTTTTAATACCACCTTCCCACCCTCGGCAGACGCGGAGGGTTTTGAGACTCATTTTTATTTTCTATATTTTTTTTGGTGGGTTTCTATATTTTATTTTTAAGTTTTCTTTTTAAAATTTTAAAGTTTTTGGTAACGTGGCAATTCCATGCCGACAAATTTATAGGAAATCCAATAATATGATAGATGTAAAACTAGATTCAAAGTTTGAGATTTTATGTTGAAGGCTAATATATTTGAGACGAAATGAAAAATTCGATTTTTTTATGTAATTTACTCAATTTAATATATTATTTATTACTTTTCGATTTTTTTCTTAATTATATATATAAGATAATATGCTGACTTTTATGATAATATAAATAAAATGTCAATTTTACGGTATAATTGGGGTATATAGAGGATCAATTTTAGCTCTACGATAGAGAAGAGATTGTGTGTAAATGGAAATATATAATGATAATCATTATTTTGCTCCTTCTCGGTTATCTTCTTCGACATATATGTTGGAGATGATATCTTAAGATAATCGATTTGGAGACAATGGGTAAACCGAATTCGGAATTGGAGAAAACGAACTTCGAAAAAGGTCGATGAAGAACACGAACACAAACTTTGATGATAGACTTCAAGGTGCGGGTGATGCTTTCCAAAGAGAGCTATTTACCTCCACGAACTTGCTAAAAGGTTAAGATAAAGATTCTCTAGAGATAAAATGAAGCCTTATGATAGTTCGTTAGTTAGTAAACTCGAAGAATTGATCTATAATTCTCTCGCACTATTATGAAATTGTTTCAAATAATTTCAATTATGACTTTTGACATAAAAACCTTTTATTTACAAGGAAATTCAAGAGCAGGACGCAAAAAAAAAAAGCCTCATGGTCGTTCAAATATTAAAAGTTCAATTTAATCCACATATATTTCAATCGCATTACAAGATCATCTGGTCACATTAAAAAGTAATCAAATTTGTCGGATTGATGATGTGCCGCGTGGAGACTTCATTGCATGTCATATTCAAACCCGACCCTATTAACTATTACTTCCTGAACAATTAAAGCACGATCCGATGAACAATTAGTCGGGTTTACAATCCACCGATTTTTAAAATCGATTGGTTTAATACAAGGTTGGTCACAACTAATTTGGTTCTATATTATCGGTTTGGTTAATTCGACCACTCAATTTAAACATCGAGTCATTCTACTAAAGCACAATTGCCAGCCATGGCAGTCCGTCATTGCTGGAGAACAAAACTACGATCTTAGGTTTTAATTGGAGAGAAACAATAGATAATCCAGTGAATCAAATGGAGGAATATAGTCATCTTATCTAGAATTTCATCTGTGGCCTAGATAAAACGACGTGATGATCGTTGATATGGATAAAAACCCCAATACTGATCGATATCTTGAGCCAAATTAATGATCAGCCCAAGCATGCTAGAAAAAGTGTCAAACATAGATGATTGGCCAAGACAGGATCTACAACCAGCTGAGGCTAAGTAATATGTTAATAGCATGTGCACAGTGTTCAAATTTATATTCCTCATAATAAATATGTTAAAGGATACAATATCAAAAATATAAACTTGAGCAAATTGTGCCATGCACTCGAGCCAGTAGTTAGTAAACTATTGTAAGCTTTGTTTTTCCTACCAAGATAAATCACTATTCGGCATTGCTAATGGTTGGACTAGTTCGGGCCCTCGCATTAAAGAATCAATGTGTTATTATAATTAGATCAATTTATAAACATAGGCTTGAGCGCATAAGACAAATATGTTTTACAAAGAAAATTTAACTCTGGAACGAAATAAGGTTGAAAAATATTCTTAATTTTAGCCAAGAAAATAAGAAAATCATCGTTGCAAAAAAAAGAGGAATTATTGTGCGAGGAACCAAAGATATCGTGCAAGCTATTTCGTGAAGATATCCCTTTATTTTATGGAATAAAATCTAGAAATTACAACGTGGGAAAGAAAAAGAAATAACTGACTGCTCTAGCGTGGCATAGATATACAATATTGGCTCGAGCTTATAAAAAAAAAAAAAGGCCCAGGCCAATTGTACGGTGCTAATGATGCATTTGATTAATCTACTTGTCATTTAGGTTTAGCTTGTGTGCATTATAAACATAGGCTCGAGCAAATAAGACGACTCAGTTTTGAAAAGAAAAATCTAATTTTTGAACAAAATAAGATTGGAAAATAACCTTAATTTTAGCGAAGAAAATGAGAAAATCACCGTTGCAAAAAATATCAAGAATTTATCATACGAGGAACCAAAGATATCGTGCAAGTTATTTCGTGAAGATATCCCTTGATTAAAGGGAATAAAATTAGGATGTTACATTATGGGAAAAAAAAAACTGATTGTACTAGCATGGCATAGATATATAATATTGGCTCGAGCTTATAAAAACAGGCGCCAAGGTAAATTACATGGTGATAATAATATATTCGATTAATCTATTTGTCATCTAGGTTTAGCTCATGGTTATTATACACGTAAGGCTGAGCAAATAAGAAAAATCAGTTTTAGAAAGAAAATCTAACTTTGGAACAAAATAAGGTTGGAAAATATCCCTTAATTTCAGGAAACAAAATAAGGAAATCATCGTTGCAAAAGTAAATAAATAAATAAAAGGGGGCTAAAAAAAAGAGAAAGATTGACATTGCCTAGCCTCCGGCAAACTCTCAGTGAATTCTACTGCTAACAGCCATTGAAATTTGTTAACATGCTTGTCGGAAGAATCTGGTGCTTGTGGTTTCACGTTGTCAACAAGACATGTTCTAAAAATTGACCATCCATTTGGTAAACTCTAATGCTTAGCGCCGTTGAAAATTGCTCATGGGGCAGTCAAGAAGCGATGGCATTTTAACGATGTGAACCGAAACATGTTGATAGGAATTGGTCATCGTCGTCGAAACTAGTTTCCTGTCGCAATGATGGAACTTCTAATAGGGGCCGGTTAGATGATGAATCAATATGGTGATCGGATTTGAAAATGATAAAATGAACTAATGAAAAACCGTATAAACCGGTTTAGAAAAGAAGACCAAATCTGGTTTGCAAAAAAAGAAGAAGGAAAAACCGAATTATCATGTTCGGTTATTAACCCGATTAGGGTCGGATTTCGCCCATCACCCGATTATATGTTGGATTGTGAGTGGACATGTGTCACAATGTGATTAAGCCACATGTCAAATGAGTGAGGAACAACTTATAATATTAGTGGGCGAAAATCACTAAATGAATAAGTGAAGGAATACAATATAAAGGGTAAAATAAGTAAAACTATGATTAGCCCAAATTAAATGTTAGAATATTTAATGGAGGGGACTAGTTTCCCACAACAATACATTTTTTGGCATCTGGCTCTAGAATCAATCTACTTACAATGATCAATGGGAACCAACAAAGAGTCCATCCCTATTTCTCTTCGTATTGGACGTCTCTGTTGAAACTAGTCCTACAAAGAAACCTTTTCAATATTTAAACATTTTTGAACGTCTCTGAAAAAATAACTGTCACCCTCGATATTCAGAACATAATCCGAAATTCTTAGTTCTAACTATTCACAGTTGTTCGAAATATTCCTTCGAACGTGATATGAAAAACGTTTACATCTGAAACCATGATTTCATCCAAGTGTGCGTGAATAACGTCAAGTAATCCACCAAAATATAAGCCCAATAAATTTGCTATTAACTTTCAACAATATATTCACTCTTGATATTGTTTAGTCTAGAAAAAGATAATTATGGGATCACATCATCAATAGAGTGACAAATCTGACTGCCCCCACCACCTACCATGGATATTTGTCATTCTACTATTGTTTTGTAATATTTGTTTAATAAAATCAAATATGTTATGGATCACATATTATAAAATTAGTCTCCGTCCACCGAATTCCTTAATGAGAACTACAGATCAAATCAAGTGAATATTTTCAGCATAGGGAAAAAACGATATTTTAATTATTGAATTAAATCTGAATAATTCCTTTGTATATATACTTATATATTTTTTATCCTAAGGAAAGATAATAAGTCTAGTACGAAAAAAACTAAAAATTTAATAAAATAGCACAAATGGTCATATTATAAGAATCAAATCTATAACATCTTATTTGGTAAGAATGTGTACTGCAGCACTGTACCCCTCAATCATAATTCCTTTGTATTAAATATATAAATAAGTCTAGTTTCTATCCTTCGAAGTCTTATATTTCATTCTTCACCATCGTACTACTGTAAGAATTTCAATTTGGTTGCTCCAGGACGGATGTGAACGTAGTCTATGATGGCAGGCAAAGTACCAAAATGACCTGTCGAGGGGCCCAAACTCTTAGAGGTCACGAAACATTGGACTATAACTATCTAATAGTAGTCTTCAATTAGTTGTTACTATCCCGGAGTGAAGATCTATCCAGTGAAGTTCAAAGAGATATACAGGAGTTGAGAAGTAAAACACACCAGACAAACAAACAAGGAATTAGATTTGTGCGAGTAGTTGAATTTTATCATTTGATAGCTCGAATTTTTGGATTGAAAATGAGTCTAAATTCATATACGTTTGTTAAAATGCTTTTACTGTCAATATATATTTTTTGTTCAATGATGATGGGACAACATATGAAATTTCGAAGATTTTACCATAATGTTCTTTTTACTATTGGATTTACAGTGCGGGTCACTGTAAAATATAATGACTTATAGTCGCGCGTGGCTTGTATGAGAGTGCAGCCACGAGCAAGATTCGTTGGATGCCCAATGATTAATTTCAAAAGATTAACTAATTCCAAATTGGACATCGAAAGGTACACTGGAACATATATTCTTTGCCTCTAGTTTGATAAACAACATTTAATTAATTTTTTAATTCTAATTATTCGGACAAGTTGAGGAGCAAGTGTCATTGATGTTGGAGACAATCCCACTAATAGATGATTAATGTGGATCCCATCTGTTAATTATGTTTTGAGGGTGTCTTAATGAACATTTGACAAAAAGGGATTATGACAGTGAAGCTACTCATTATATTTCATGATTTTTTATTAGGGAAGCTGATAATGATGACTTATATTAATTGCTTTATTATTTAATATACCGATATTAGTATATTTATTTTGAGTTTCTTCCTGGATCTTTTTGCATATCACGAAGAAATTCTTACTTGGTCCCATTTTAGCATGTGGCATGAGAAAAAATCAACATACATCATTTGTAGAAACAAATGAATTGGTATTTAGCACGAGGTGTGGCACTATTTCTCTTATTCGTATAAGTTTTATGGGAAATTATTGGTTACTGCGGCTGAATATTCAGTCGAGACCCATACGAAACGTTATTCTCCTTGTATAAAAAAAATACTTCTCCAAGTACGAAAATGTTCTGTACCAAACGTCAATCGACTGATTCGAACATGCAGTCGACTGATTTGTTAATGTTTTTGTATTTGGAGAATAATGGTTTGTACATGGAGAAAAAAGCCAAAAATGAGTGAACGTTCAACCGCGAGACCGAAAAAACGCCTAATTTTTATTAGTTCTTTCTGATCAAATAGTCTTAAGGTAGGATAATTTAAGAATTCGTTATATATCGAAAGAGTGAAAACGTAAAAATTGTTGAAATGCCATAATAAGTACTATAACAATGGTTGGTTCAAGCGGTTCAATACTTATTCTTTTTTAGTAACGTTTTGGGTTCGAATCATGTGGATGGAGAAAATTCTTGATTGTGAGAATTTTACCGTTTAGTATAATTACCCAGCTCGAGTTAGATTAGTCGAATCTTATTGGGTTTTAGATGCTAGGTATATATCGAAAAAAATAATGAGATAGCCTTGAACTTTACGACTCGAGAAGTCAACCTTTCTATTTTAATATAGGTTTCTCAAAGCGAAATTCTACGAGCAGAAGTTCGTAAATACAATTGATAATTATAAGAACCGAGGGAAATATATTGCAAGAGGATGCGTTGATGGCCTATAATATACTTCGATTCCTAGATATCAATTTTTGTTAAGACGATTACTGATGACTTTGGTCATTGAGCCTTCTGAAACTGATTATCGATGATCAATTAAGACATATGAATACCTTAATGTATTGATATACATGCTCTGTTCACCGTAAATGTTTAATTTGAGTTTTCATTTCATTTGATTCTTTTTTTCCCCCCTCTGTGACTTTTTTTTTTCTCTCTCTCTTTTCAAGTTGGACAGCGGGGTGGGGGCAAAGCAAAACAAAGACAGCAGTCCAACAACATCGGATGAATCTTTTTTCTTTCTTCTTGACCATGTTTTGGGGGACAGGGAAGGGAAAGAGCAGCAGCAGCAGCACAAAACCTTAAACCAACTTACGAGGCCAAATAGGTGATAATAATAGCTGTTGTTTCCTCAGATTGCTCCTTAATCATTCCTATATCATCATCCGTCGTCTAAATCCCTACATGCATTACTGATGAGATGATATATACATATGTCATCGGTAATATATATATTCATCTAAGCTAATTTAGAAAACATAAAGTATGATATAATGAATTTAATATGCCCAGAGCTATGTTTACAACGATCAGCTTCACTGAGTTTACCCAATAGAACTCGGCAAATCGCTATATGTTCGTGATGCTCTTTTGCTGTGGAGAGGAAATACCAATAGTATTACAATAATGAATGAATTTATCTTTAGCAGGTCAGTATGTCATAATTCTTTTTCATCTGAATTGGCTGATATGAATCATATGATTATTTATATAATATTTTAAAAGAAAATGCTCAAAGGACATATAATTGAATATATTCTCTATCTCAGACAATTTGATTGACTAACCGTTGTTGCCCTTTTTGCCCTTTTCTGGACCAGCACTATCCTTAAGTGGTCCAATTATTTCAGTATCTCCAAATTTTTATAAGGGAATTCTTCTGAGCCTCCTAAGATTGTGCGTCTAGCTAAGCCCCCCAATGAAATTTATGTCCTGCCCAGATGGAATGAGGTTTAACTGCTGATCATAGTTAGTAGTATTAGGTTGGGTCTATAATAATTGGTCATATGCAGAATTATTACTTAAGATCTACGGTATTTCAGGAATTCAGTCTAGCAAGGTTGCCAATTTTGCTCAAGTGGCAAAAAGTTAAATGTCGTACTATCAATTCTTCACCAGTGGCTCTCTTCCAAGATTCCAATGAAAAAGAAAGGTCCCAGATACGAGATATCAATCTTAATTTTAGCGCTTTATCGTGATAGAAGTGCGTGGAATCACATTAATTATTTTTGAAAGATCGATGCTCCGGATGGTGAGTGGCTTGTGATACCTAGGCGTGTGGGGGCTCCCATTCTTTTGAAAAGAAGTTAACAAGACTCGAGCGATTTTTTTGGACCACAGATGATGGGTTCTTTTGCAACAATGAACTTTGTCTTGTAACAAATCACAGGATGTTCATGTTGTGAGTGGTCAAAGATTATTTCATTATCCTATAGATCTCATTCTTCGCTGAAATTGAGCTGATTCGGGGATTTATTATATATCCTAGCTGCAATTGCTAGGAAGGATGGAGATTCTCACATTTTGTATTCAAGAGGATCAGTGGGTCGAGAAATAATTAAAAACAAAAAACAAAAATTGGAACATTTGATTTAAGGTCTACATAATTCATATAATAATATGAAAGCATATATAAAATTTAAAAATTTAAAAATATTCCAGCAAAAATATATATATAAATAAAATAAGATGAGGATCTTCGGCTTCCACAGTTTGAATGGGACCCCAAATTATTTTTCTCGCTTTTTCTTTTCCGCGAGAAAACATCAATTGAAAGCGACCCCCCTCTGAACTCTTGAAGCCAGAAAGCACAAAAGTATGGCCAGGTTTGAATAATGACATTACTTGGGCAATTATTTTTTTACCTTTTGTACATTTTCTTTTTCTTGATCAACCAATTCGAAATTAAAAGAAACAACGCCCGACAGCTTATTGCCAATGAGAAATTTTATAGTGATCCAAACTTATTATTTTGTTTTTTTTTTTTGGAAATTTAATTGAAATGAACTCAATTCTTATTTAGAATTTTTTTTTCTAGTACACGAAGGTTCATGAACATGATATAAAGAAATAGAAAACCTAGCTAATAGGTGATACACATACTCCCACAACAAGAGTTAAAATTGAAAATTCTTAGTTACCTAATAAGGGCATATTCCACTATTCTCGTAATTTTCAGGAGATCGAATATTAAAAATTATTTCTCCTCTCAACAAGTATGTTTTTTCGAGATTCGAATTTATGTCACTCTTTTTATTGAAGTTGAAACTGTAACTCAAATAACACTTTGTTGACGTTTAGAGTACATTTCGAATAGAGTAATCTCTTTGCATAAGATATTAAAATTTGAAGTTATCAGCTTCTAAAAGAACTGAATTCTGGCTAAATTTGATCGATATTGTGACACGATTTGAAATTCGATGGAAATATTATATTTCAGTAGGAAAATTATGTGTCATGTCAGATGTTGCTTTATTGCTAATGTCCACAAGCCTTAATCACCTATCACAATCCGCAGATAAATCTCAAATTTCATATTAACATAAAGTAATTGCATTTCACATCAGTGATTTGAGTGAAGATATTTCGATATGGGGAGGGAGGAGAGAGAGGGAAAGAGAGAGAGAGAGAGAGGAGAGAGAGAGGAATACAGATATAAAGCACTTTTGAGATCTTGCAAAGGCATCAGTTAGATTTGGTAGGCCACACCTAATAAATTAAGGTTTAGATGGTGACATCCATCCATCAATCCACAGCACACAAATTGGGTGAGCTTGCAAACCCGATGCGTTGTATGATGCACATTTTTGCTTACATAAGAAGAAAAAATATCCATCTCTGGCCCTAACAGGGCCCGGCTATCCCGAGATAACATTAAAGTCAAATTGGAAATGAATCAGAACCATCGGCCAAGTTGGTTCCTTTCCGGATTGTCTTTCTCAACAGCCCATTTCGGATTCGATATTCTGGGGTTGGTTTACTCAGCTGCGTCAAGGTTTTACGGTCCAAACTGCCGGCTCAACCCAAAGATATATTAATAGTTTCGAATTTGGCTAATTACATAAAGTAGTATGGCATTTGCTCAAATTTTCAATTTAGCATAACATTTCGAAAATAGCATAAAAATGCACGACATTTCATGCTATTATCAAATCTAGCACGCCGTTAAATATTCTATTAATTCTAACGGTATTGGCTAACTAGATATTAACGGTGTCACGTGTTGCCATATTATTCGATGAGTGGACCTTATATTTTTTTATTTAATAAAAATAATTCTGATTTTTTTTTTAAAAAAAAAGGTAGAGGAAGGGTCAACTGAAGACAAAAAGAGAACGGACCGGCGGCGGTGGCCTCAATTGCGGCCATCACCAACCCAATTGGGGTCGGCGGTGACCTCGGTGGGGACTGCAATTGAGGCCACCGCCCCTCTAATCGGGGTTGGCGACGACCCCATCATGGCCGCCGACCCTAATTGGGGAAAGTGGTGATCGCAATCGAGGCCATCACCGTGCCCCCCTTCTCCTTAGCTTCAACCCAACCCTTCCCCCTTTTTCTAATTTTTAGATTTATTACTATTTAATAAAAGATGTGGAGTTCATTCATCGAATAATATGACGACACGTAGCACCATTAATGGCTAGTTAGCCAATACTATTAGAATTGATGGAATATTTAACGGTGTGTTAGAGTTTGAAACTAAAACGAAAGGTTATGCATTTATGTGCTATTTCCAAAAGGTCGATTTAAAATTAAGAATTCAAGAAAAAGTTGTGCATTTTTACGTAATTAGCCCATTCCGAATTCATTCTCTTCATCAGTGTAACTACTGTGACTAAGATAAAATTTTTCAGTTTTAACGGAAGGCAGTAATATCACTCAATTCATAACTACATAATAGTTTTCTTGATAAGTTTATGCTAATAAATAAGTAAACCACGCCATCATCAAATAAAATTAACTTTTTCGAACATAATTTTTCTATAGAAATATTCAGGTCAATCGAATACGGCCTTAGTAACTGGTGGGATCGATTAGAATCAATTGGTTATAACCTTCTAAATAAATGAGATATTTTCTTGGGCAGGATGATTATGTACAGATATTCGAGGGATCCATAATTGGGTCTGTGTAACAATAGAATATAAAAAGATAATACCAGCTATTCGGTTAGACGATCAATCCATTGAGAGAATTTGCTCCCATACAGTGAGAGAGTGGTTAAGGGCTTTTGTTCTGTGAAGAGTGTGGTCTTGCTCGATCTCGTAGCAAAACCCACTACAGGGATTACTTTCTTTGCTATTGTTGTAGGTGACTGCCAGTTTGCTACTAGCAATCACGAACGGAAATTCCCGAGGCCGTGGAGTCCTTTCATTGACCAGGTTGTGATCATTCTGCCCGATCTTGGAGGCGTTAATAGAGTTTTAATCAGATAACCCTAAACTTCTAATTGAGTTTAGTATACGATTTTCTAGGCTTGAATTTCCTACATTTTCCAATGGCTTTGATTTGCGATACACATGAATGCGGTTGTGTGGAGCTTATCGAAACTGTTCTTCGAAGCCTGATGTACCTGATGTAAAAATTTGGTTGGGCCCTTTGGGCTGGAGCTTGGCCCTAAAACCAAGCCCATGACCTACTTCTGTTAATTTATGAAGCTCTTTAGTTTCTGCCTTTCCTTCTGAATTCCAAAAACACTCCACATTCTCAGTTTTTCTATCACATCATATATATATATATATATATATATTATTGTGGGATCTTCCCTTGGGGGAGACAAGGAAAAAGAAGCATATAGAACGGGGGTTGATCACAATATGATTTTCGGGAAGTATCGTGTGATCATCCAAAATGCTCATGAATACCACACTCAATGAACAAGTCGCCTACCCTTTTTTTTTTTTTTGATAATTCATTCAAATTTCATTAATAGAGGTGATCTTATGAGGCGAAATTCACAAGAGGTTTACAAAAGAATCAGAAGCAACCCCTTCAACCACAAACAAGCGAAAGCACAATGAGATACTTATAAAAGAGATACAAGACAACCCCTACAACCAGGCAATAAAATTCGAAGGCATATCAACACCCGATTTGGCTAAACAATCCGCAAAACCATTGGATTCTCCACGAGAGTATTGGTACCGAGCTAAAGTGAAGAGCATAGTAGACAGCTGAATGTCCAAGAGTATGCTCTGATATTTCCATGGTGAGCCGGTAGCTTTAGTAATCCAGGATAAAGCCATCCTGGAATCCGACTCGATGATGAGAGATGAACCAAGGAAAATGAAGTTTGAAGAAGAGATTTGCAGGGCACGTCCAATTGCAAGCAACTCAGCAAGATTTGAATTTATAATGCTAGAAGAAGAAGAAGAGAATAGACAAATAATAAGACTATTTGAATATCTGAGAATACATCCGATACCCGCGGAACTAGATTTGCCAAAAGAAGATCCGTTGGTATTTCACTTGAAACCTCCGATACCCAAGAAAGTCGCCTATCTCTAAGACGGATTATGTTATATAACTTATATGCAGGGTTATGGGCATGCGTTTTAGGAGAAAAGAGAAGTGGAGTGCTAAGAGAAGAACCGAGTGATTAAAAATGAAAAACAAATTGGAAAAAGAAAGGGAAAAAAAAAGTCACATGCAAATACGAGGTTTCGAGTGTATATCTCGTACGTTTTTAAGGTTAGTTTTTGCATAAATTTTAGGTTTCAGGCACCTTCGAAGGAGATAGGAATTACGAGACTACTATGATCCAGCCAAAAGATTAAAAGAAAAAGGGAAAAAAGAGGGAGACTAATATGATAATTCAAAGGACTTAATGGACAAATTGGACAGGTATGAGAGAACTAAGAGGATTTTAATCAACTATGGTAATATATATAAATATACATATACATATATATATATATATAGGCGCCCATAGGTTATAGAGCTCTTTAAACGGTATCATTGGTCAAACCTAGGGGTGCAAATGGTCACACCAGTTTTTTGAATTTCGAAGTCTTAATAATGATCTGGGAATTTGAGGTCAAAAAAGAAAAAAAGAAAAAAGAAAAAGACCACCACTAGCTTGGATTTTAATGGTCAATTTAATGAGGCCCAAACTCGAACAAAATCATGATTTTTAAACGATAATCTTACATGTAAATAGAACAAAATGGAGTGCCCATAATACAAAAATACTGAACATGTAGTCTAAATTGAACAAAATAAATCTATTACTAATATGAAAATATGAAGCTCAGTGAAGTGCTTCTCCACATTTCATAATTTCGCTTCTACCCTTCAAATAATTACATGCAACTTTTCATCTTCTCTCTCTGTTCATTTCTCCGGAGAAACATACTAATTAGTTTCTTTCATCTCCTTTCAGGGGAAATTCCACAATGGGTACAAAACTTTTTTGAAATGTAATACCTTCGTACAAAAACTAAAAATTGTAACGATTTCATAGAAAACGTTTATGTTATGTTTCAATGTTCAACAATTCATCAATTTATACCGATGTGGTTTCACAATGGTTGTTGACGTGTCCAATAATGCTGACATGGCGTGCCACATCGTTAATATAACAATAAAAATAAAAAAGGGAAAATACAATAAAATTTCATAAAAATGATAAAAAAATCCAAAACATACAATAAAATCTCAGAAAAATAACAAAAGTTTTTAAAATTATTATTTTCAGAAGATTTTTTTAAAAAACTCAATAAAATTTCATGAAACTTTTTTCAAAATGCACCACTAAATTTTGAAAATTCAATAAAAAGAAAAAATTAAAAAAATTAAGAAAATTAGAATATATTTTTTTCAGAAAACTTTTGAGAAACAACACTAAATCTGAAAAATACAATAAAAATTTAAGAAATATAAAAAAATGTAAAAATACAAAAAATTCAAATAAATAACAAACTAAATTTGGAAAAATACAAAAAAAAATTCTGAAAAATAACAAAGCTTTTCAAAAAATATAATATTTTCTAAAATTTTCGAAAATACCATTTAGTTATTTGTTTTTCAAATAATAATTTTACTCAACTCAAATCAACTATATTCTTCCCTATATTCAACAATATAATTATTTCTATTTTGTCTTTTCAGCCATTTAATAATAATTTCTCACATATATTTTTTTCTAACTATTTTTTAATAATAAATTTTCCATCTACTTTCACATCTATATATACATACATATATATATTCTCACACATTAACATATTTGTCAACATTTGTAATCATTGTACGACATCAAGTTGAGTTGAATCATTTATTCAACTCGAAAACCAAACACAAGCTTAGTATTTTTCAAGAGTTTTTTTGTTATTTTCTAAAATTTTATATTATCTTTTCAATTTTTTTGGTATTTTTCTAAAAATTTCATTGTACTTTTAAGATTATGTAGTCTTTTTAAAAAAATTTATAGAAAAATTTTCTTTAATTTTAGTATTTTTCGAAATAATTTTGTTATATTACTGAAACTTTATGATATTTTTCCAATTTTTTTGTTATTTTAAAAAGATTATTATATTTTATGGATTAGTGGTGATTTTAAATTTTCTTTAAAAATATCTTCATTTAGTATTTTTGGGATTTTTTTGATAGTTTTGTGAAGTTTTATTTAATTTTTTATTTAGTTTTGTTTTTCAAAACTTTTTTGAAAGAACATAATTTTAATATAAAATTCTTAGATTTTATTGTATGTTTTAGAATTTTTATCATTTTTCTAAAATATTATTATATTTTCCCACTTTTTATTTTTATTTTTATTTGATATATTAATGATGTGGCACGCCACGTTAGCATTGTTGGACATGTCAACTGCTACCATGAAGCTACGTCAACAAAAATTGACGGATTGTTCAACATCGAAACATAATATAAATATTTTGTATGAAATCATTACAATTTTTACATTATGTATGAAAGTGTTACATTTCAAAAAGATTTTGTACCAATGGTAGAATTTCCCTCTCCTTTCATCCACTTCTTTTATGTTGCTCCCTTACCCCTTTGTGTCTGTGATAGTTGATCAGAAACCAATTTCTCTTTTCCTATGTACCATCCTTAGCCTGCTTGTGATGCGATGATAACCTCTCAATGTTTGCTGACGTCAGAGTCTCCCATTACATTTGAATTGAACTGTTCTTTTTACCTTTCTTTGTTCACCCCCTTATTAGATTGAACTCCATGAGAGAATAGTTGAACAATAATTAATGGTGCCTTTGGTAACGGAATGGAATTATAATTTTGCTTTTACCCTTCAAATAACTCCCCATTGGGGTCGGGGAAGTTCACAGCCTTGTTGCTTGGAGAGAGGGACAACCACAGGAACAACGACTTAACGACGCCATAGGTGCCTTCCTAGGAGGGGGAGACCCTTGAATCGGTGAGAAACGAGGGTTCCCATTCGAAGAACATGAAAGGCGGTGGTGAGGAGGCAAAAGACGGCTTGGGCTGACAACTGCGGCGGTGAGGCACCAGAACTCGCTACACGCAGAGGGCGTGCAGGCAAAGGCAACGATCTCTGGGAGGGAGGGGAAGGAGAATATGCAGAGCTGGAAGTCCTTTAGGAACACCGCGAAAGAAATTGCGTGGGAACTCGAATCCATGATTGATTGCCCGAAATTAAGAATCGATCTTTCTGGGTCGAATCGAAAGAACTGAAACTTCTTGATGGGCAAGAGGAGATTTGGAAGAAAATCAGGTAGAGAGGAGAGAAGGGATGTGGCACATTTTGAAAAATATTAAAAAGTCTAGGTCATTTAAAATTTTAAAAAGTTTGTAGTAAAGTAAAATAAAGTTTAACTTTGTAACCAAACAAGCCCTAAATCTTTTTGTTGCAGAATTGTTTAAAATTAAAAGCCTTAGTTTCTCTTTTCCGATGTACCATGCATCCCTAGCCATTTTGCCATGCGATGATAACCTCAAGATGTCTACTGATACCAGTCTCCCGTTATATTTGCTTTGAAAAATTTAAATGATATCAGCATTAATTGATAGGCATCCTTCTTTTTACCTTTTCTTTTTGCCCTTTTATTAGATTGCACTCAATGAGAGAATCGTTGGACAATCATTAGTTTTTCATTTCAGAGTTGTCTAAAATTAATAGTTCTTTGAAGATATATCCCTCTTCCATGCTTTTACCTGTTCTGATTAGTACACAATTGGACCAATCCTCTCCAGTCTTCTCCTGCTCTGCTTAGAGCCTAGAAAGAAAGGAAAAATATTAAATTTGCAATGTAAATGAAAATCAAATAAACCATTGTGGCTCCAATTGAGCAAACTAATCTCAGATGCTTATGAGGTCGAAAAAAGATTGAAAGGGGGAGGTCAAAATCCAATTATTGGAAGAATGAACTATTTGCAAGTAGAAAAACCATGCCTAGCTTTCTCTCCCGAATGTACGGGAAATAAATCACGAAGATATGAAAGGACAAGAAGGCATATCAGTTCCTGATCCTGATTCACCAAATCTCACCTAATTAGACAGTACTTATGTATAATATATGTGCATAATATTTTATCTTAATACTTTCCTATTGTACATTGTCTGCTCAGTATATGTATATCTCTCAAGAACAATAATGAAGCCAACCGAAATCATATTCACAAACACCTTGTTTAGCTCTTGTTCATTTGGTATTAGAGCCATAGGAGGAGTTATTTTCTTCCCCTTTACTCACATAATGGCCAATGCTACCGCCCCTTACCTGTTCCCCTCAAATCTTAATGTGGCAAATTTTGTCACCATTAAGCTTAATGAAGACAATTACTTGCTATGGGAAACACAGGTTGTGTCTCCAATTGAAAGTCAGGACCTTCTTGGTTTTTTGACCGAAGAAACTGAAGCACCAGCTTAGACTATTCCTGGAGCTGATGAAGGAACTACTGCTGCAAATCCTGCTTTCTCTGGTTGGGTTCGTACGGATAGGCTTGTTAAGTCGTGGCTTGTGGGAACTATGTTTGAAGAAGTGTTGGGGCTTGCAATTGGGCTAAAAACCACTGCACTAGTATGGAAGGCTCTTACTGAGCACTTTGCCCAGCACTCTATTGCACGAGAATTTGATTTGCTTAGTCAACTCCAACATATTTAGAAAGGAGATCTTACATTAAGCAAATATCTCGGTACTTTTAAGTCTATCTGTGATCAACTCTCTGCAATTGGAAAGCCTGTTTCAGATGTTAACGAAGTATTCAGGCAATTGAAAGGGCTCGGAGACAAATATGAGTCTTTCAAGACTACCATGCTCCGTCCACCACTCCCAAGTTATGTTGATCTTGTCTTTCAGCTCAAAGGTTATGAGTTGCACAATAGGAACATCCTTCATCTCATTCCTTCACATTCTGTTGCCTTTGTGGCTCAAACTCCCAGTGATTATAGTTGTCAGCACCTAATTTCGGTCCATTGGCTCCGAGGGGGGCAAAATTGTCATTTCCCAATTTATCACCTTTTCTTAAAAAAAAATTATTATTATTATTTTTAATTAAATTAAATATGTAAAAAAAACGAAAAGAAAAGAAAAGAAAAGAAAAGAAAAGAGTCGGGCAGGGCCGGGCAGGCTGGGCAGCGTTGACCGGCTGCCCGTGACCCGCCGGCCCTAATTTAAAAAAAAAAAGAGATTCGGGCAGGGGCCGGGCAGCGCTCGCCGGCTGCCCGCGATCCCCGGCCAGCCCAGAACCCCAATATCGCGATTTCCGCTATTTTCGGCCAAATCAGTCGAAATCTCAACGGAAAGGTGATGGAATTGCAATTAAATGGAACAGAAATGCGATTTGGGAAGGGAGGAACAGAACTCAGTAAAAGAAATCGCGAAATTCTTCTCGGATTGGGGGAATTTTGCAAATCGGAGCTCGATTGGAACCGCGTCGGAAAACCGTGAAATCTCCGCAATCTCGACCGTTCCGGCCACCGGTGAAGCCTAGATCGGAACCGGCGTCCCCCATGCGGCGCTCAGAACACTCACCCGCTCCTCTTCGCGCCGTTGTTGCGACGCCCAACGGTCGGAACCGCCGCTCTCAGCCGCTCGGCGCTGCCAGCGTTACCGTCCGACGAATCCGCCACTAACGGGCTTCGGCCCATTGCGTTTCCATTGCAGGTCCAACCCAGCCAGCCCAGCCCGTCAGCCGCGGCCCAACGCCTTTCGCGGCCCAAGTCCCAGTCCGGCCCGAAATCCAGTCCAGCCCAACACCCCTCCGGGCGGTTTCCTCCTTCGGACGGGCTGACCGATGCGATCCGACCTGACCCGTCCGTCCGGCAGTTTTCTTATATTACAGAAACGTCCCCAAACTTTCGGACTAGGTAAATTCTCAACTTAGTGGCATGATTATGGCTCCTTTCCTGAATATTATTGCTTGCTTGATGGATATAATGTGAAATGAGTATTCTTGGGTCGCGTGGGTGATCGGATTTGTCCCGAACTCGATTTTACGAACTTTCCATTTTGTCACATTTCAGCCCAGAGGACTCATTTTATTTTTTTTTCAGATCTGCCCCGAACTCTAAAATTTATTTTCAACCAAGTCCCGATCATTTCACTATTTTTCAATCAGTCATTGGATTTTTTAGAATTTCTCAAGCACCCCAAAGGACTTTTTAAGTTGTTTCAGTTTAGTCCCTAGGCCATTTTTCACCCTTTTCAGATCTGCCCCGAATTTCAAAATTTATTTTCAATCAAGTCCCATTCATTTTACTATTTTCCAATCAGCCCTGGAATTCCCAGAATTTTTCAAGAACCCCTAGGAACTTTTCGAGTTATTTCAGTTTAGTCCTGGGGCCATATCTTCGTTTTCAGATCAGTCCCGATTTTCAATTTCATTTCAAATAAGTCCTAGGACATTTTCAGTAATTTTTTTTATAGTCCCCATTTTTTAGAATTTTCAAATCAGTCCCCAATATTTTCAAAATTTTCAAATCAGTCCCTACTCTTTTAAAATCGTTCAATTCAGTCCCCTGGACATTTTCTAAAATATCCGGCCCTTTTCTACTTGGATCACCCACCGACAATGTATGTGCCCCATTTAAATATTTCATATTTGTAATTATGTGACCATGTCGGAAATTAGGGTTTATCGGGCGGTCAACTAATGGCCATCTCGACGGCTCGAAATCTGTAGACTAAAGCATTCGGCAAGTTTTTTTTAATTAACCTAAAATTCTACACACGGGATAATCAGGACGTTAAATTTGGCTAAATTAAATTACTTGATTTCTTTAAATGGATTACATGAATTGATTAATAATTTGTAATCGCGTCGACAGTTCAAGAACTGTTAGTTATGCCCTTTTTAAAATTCACAATTTCAAAAGCACCGAGATACGTACAACGTAATCTTGATTTTCATGCACACACATATTTACCGATTCAAGGGCATGATTACCGGTTCTTGTCCTGCCGTAATCCCAGCGTAGGTTTGTGCATAGAATTGGTCAAAACAAGGAAAAACGGATTAATCACAAACTCGGCTTAGATCAAACATGGGCAATAGTCAAATAGAGGGTTAGGTTTTGGGTTTTTAGGTGAAAATACTTTTAATCTGTAAAAGCCATATTGTCACGATACAGAATAATTTAAAAACAACCCACACATTCGAGACTTGACTATGGACATCACGTCTGTCGGGTCCGTTAAAATAATGCCGAATGCTACATACCCTATCCATCACCCTTTTTGCTTGTTTTAAGGTAGGATTTGTATGCCAAGATACCTCGGTTAATAATCAATTAATCCACGTAAATTCGGCGATAACAAAACCCCATTGATTGTTTATTTGAGTTTGCTTGTTACATCTTTTGCATTTGATTGTTATGCGGATCGTGCCCGACCCTTTAGGACTCGATTCACACTGGGTCCAACGCCTATAACCGTCGATCACGGGGTCCAATGCCCCCATACACCGAGTGCGCATTTAATTTAATTTTCGGTTAATTTTCCAAAACTATACGGTGAGTATGAGTGAAATCATGGCCGAATGCGAACCGACCGGGATCTAGTCATTGTAGCTTTTTATTTTTATTTATCTATTGGAGAGAACAATGTAAGGTTTTATATTATACATATATTTATGTAAAATCTCGGTCGGAGAGTGGACGGTCAGAGTGTTTTTTCGAATTTACGGTGTCAAAACGTGTAAGATGAGCGGAACTTAATTAAGCGGTAATTAAATAAAAATGGCAAGCCTAGACAAGCTAGAGTATCGATAGGGCATGCGAGATATAGGCTCGCATGTAACAGAACCCCCGAATTCGGAATCTCGGGTTTCGCAGACCATATGCCTTAGCAATTAGGTGTACCCCGTACCCCTAGGCCCGGGCAACTCACCGGCCCTTGACCTTCGGGTCGTAAACAGGTAGTGGCGACTCCTTCTCACGTGCGTCCGTCGCGCGTCCCCGGGAAGGTGGACACTCCCAAGCCGCGTTGCATTTAGGCGCGCGCATGCGTGCCATGACGAGACGAAATTCGGGTGCGCACAATAGTAGCTCTAGCAAAGGCAAGGGATACTCTCGTGGAAAGGACTATTTTAATCATGCAAGTCAACCTCGATAGACTCAGCAAAAGAATCAGAGGAGCTCGAGTCAGGGAGGTCCTCACAAGCCCATAATTCCTACTTGTCAAATCTGTAGGAGACGAGGGCACACTGCATTGAAATGCTATCACGGGTTTGACAATAGCTATCAAGCTAATGGCATCCCTCAAGCCCAGGTAGCCTTAGAGATCTCTGATGTGGCTGAGGAGGACTGGCACCCAGATACTGGAGCCAATGTTCATGTTACTAATGATCTAGGTAAACTTCATGATATGGTTTTTTATTGTGGCTCAGATAATTTAATGGTTGGAAATGGTGCTGCTCTTTCTATTACACATACTGGATCAAGCCATATTGACCAACCACCATGTCAGCTCAAGTTGAAAAATGTTCTAGTGGTACCTGAGATTAAGAAGAATTTGCCGTCAGTCTCACAGTTAACACATGATTATCCTTGTTACTCTATCTTTGATAGTGCTGGATTTTATGTCAAGGATTCAAAGTCAAATCAAGTCTTGGTCACGGGAACTAAGGATCATGGACTCTACAGAGACAAGAGCAATGGATGGGCAACTTTCTTCTTGCATGGAAATAAGTCTGCATCTATTGATGTATGGCATCGACGCTTGGGACATTCTAATGATTGCGTCCTGCAACATCTCAGGAAGCTAGGACAATTTTCTGTTTCAATGAATAAGACTAATCACGAGTTTTGTGATAGTTGTCAAATAAGGAAGAGCTCCAAGTTGCCCTTTAGTTGTAGTACTTCAAAGAGTATTTTTCCATTACAGAAAATTCACTTTGACTTATGGGGGGCCTGCCCCAATTTCATCTATACAAGGGTTTAGATATTATGCTATTCTTATTGATGATTTCTCACACTACTGCTGGATTTATCCCTTGAAGAGGAAGTTTAATTTTTTTCCAGATTTTAATCTTTTTTCAAAATATGGCTGAGAATCAATTTGATCGCAAAATTAAAATTTTTCAATATGATGGTAGAGGAGAATTTGTTGGATCTGATTTTTAGTCACATTTAGTTAGCTGTGGTGTTCAACACCTTATCTCATGTTCGAATACACCAAAACATAATGGCATGGCTGAACGAATACATCGACTGATTGTTGAACTAGGCTTTGCAATGATGTATGATTCCTCTATGCCTCTAAGTTATTGGGTTGAGGCTTTCACCACAGTTGTCTTCATTAATAATCGGCTTCCTTCTTTCTCCTTGATGATGAAGAGTCCATACATGGTGTTATTCCATAAAATCCCGATTATTCCATGCTTTGAGTAGTTGGCTATCGACGTTATCCATATCTTCAACATTACTCGAAGAACAAATTTGAGCAGTGGTCTTTTCCATGTGTTTTCTTGGGGTATAATGAAAAACACAAAGGCTATCGATGCTTGCATATTTCTACTGGTCGAGTTTATATCTCATGACATGTCATATTTGATGAATGCTCTTTCCCTTTCAAGAATACCTCACTGGTGGAGCAATCTACTTCTCAAAAGGAGTCTTCGATATGGACAAAAACACGAGAATGGGCTCGACTTTTTAATTCAGTAAATGTCTTTGTTGTAGCTCTAAATTCTTCTAGTTTACCTTTTCCTTATCAGCTTCCTAATGCAAAACCAGCTGACGTGAACTTCCCCCCAGCTCCAGCTCCCACGACATTCACTGAGACATAAGCTCTTTAGCCTCCTCCTCCCCCTACTACAAGTTTGCACCCAATGATCACTCGTGCTCGAGCTGGTATATCCAAACCCAATCCCAAGTTTACTAATCTTTCTCTGTTAGATATTCTAGTGGAACCTCAGAGTGTCTAGAGTGCTCTCAAACATCCTAGGTGGAAGGAGGTACTGCTCGAAGAATTGTATGCTCTTTGTCAAAATCACGCATAGGAGCTTGTTCCTCGCATTGATAGGATGAACGTGGTTGGTTTCAAATGGGTGTTTAAGACCAAACTTCGGGCGGATGGTACTCTGGATAGACTTAAAGCACGAGTAGTGGCTAAGGGATTTCATCAAGAAGAAGAGGTTGATTATTTTGAAACCTTTAGTCCAGTCATTAAACCAGGTACAATCCGTATTGTTCTCACTCTAGCTGTTGTTCGAAATTTGTCTATTCGACAACTTAATGTTAAAAACGCATTCTTGCATGGAACTCTGGATGTACCTGTTTATATGGAGCAACCCACTTCCGTAATGATACACGTCCTGCACATGTTTTTCTTCTACGTTGTGCACTCTATGGACTTAAACAAGCTCTGAGGGCCTGGTTTGAAAGATTCTGTGATTTTATTATTCAATATGGGTTTCAATGTAGTTTGGTCGACCCCTCCCCATTCGTATATCATCGTGATCAACACATTTTTATTCTTCTTCTGTATGAGGATGATATAATCGTCACAAGGGACTCTGATTCATTAATTCATGACTTAATTGTCTCTCTTAGATGTGTCTTTTCCATGAAAGATCTCGGCCCATTACATTATTTCTTGGGTGTTGAGTTAGTAGAACTTCTAATGACATTTTTCTCTCCCAAAGGAAATATGCATGTGATATCCTTGACCGTGCTCTCATGGGACAATGCACAGCCATTGCGACTCCAAAAGCACTCAAGCAGCCTCTTGGGAAGTTAGATGACCAGCCTTATTCGGAAGCTCCTTACTATAGAAGTCTCGTTGGTGCTCTTTAATATTTAACTCTTACCAGGCCAGACATAGCTTACTCTGTCAATATTGTCTCTCAAAAAATGCATTCCCCGACTTTGGCTGACTTCCAACATGTCAAACATATACTCATATTCAGGGATCACTTTCTCTTGGCCTTTGCATTTTGTCAAATAGCAGCCTCGATCTGCATGCGTTCTCAAATGCGGGTTGGTTAGGTGCAAAGAAACAAGAAGATCAACCACTGGGTTTTGTGCTTGTCTAGGGGCTAACTGTATTTCTTGGGGAGTCAAGAAGAAACCAATTGTTGCTCGTTCTACTGCCAAAGCTGAATATAAAGCTCTCGCAATGGCCACTGCCGAACTATCGTTGATCTCCTACATTCTTTAGGATTGTGGAGTGTATCAACTGCGACCCTTATTGCTCTTTACCGACAACATTTTTGCTCTACATCTAACGTCAAATCTTGTTTTTCATGCTCGAACGAAGCATGTGGAAATCGACTATCATTTTGTATGAGAGAAAGTAGCTCTTGGGTCCATTGTTACACGGTTTGTTCCCACATCACTTCAAGTGGCAGATATTTTCACTAAACTGCTGGTTCGGGCTAATTTTATTAACATACGAAACAAACTTGGCCTTTGAGAATTACCCACGATCGGTTTGAATGGGAGTGTAAGGAAAATAATTCATGAAGAGAATCACGAGAATCACAAAGATATGAAAGGATAATAAGGGATATCAGTTCTTGATCTCCATTCACCAAATCTCACATAATTAGATAGTACATATATAGAATATATGTGTAGAATATTTCATCTTTAATACTTTCCTATTGTACACTATCTGCTCAGTATATGTATATCTCAAGAACAGTAATGAAGCCAACCAAAATCATATTCACAAATACTTTGTTTATCTCTTGTTCATTTTGAAGATATGTCGTCTGGCTTCATACAGAGAAGTTTCTGTTAATGTTGGATGATCACCGCAAAGCATCACTTGCCCCGTCTCGGCCATGGCTTTTAGAAAGACCTGCACTATCAAGGACCATAATAAATCAGTGGCATAGATAGTTAGCTAGAGAAAATTAAAAGATACCGTTTCAGAATCAAGCCTCCTCCTTTGCCATCTAGACGGTCGTTCCTTATAAGGCTTCCTCCAGTTCCTTCTGGCCAATAGTCCTCTCCAGGAATGCTGCCACTAGCCCCGAGGCAGGTTCAAGCTGCCCGAATATTGAGTCTTAAGTAAGTATAGTAAGGTGGGCACTACTACTGATACATGTTCAATCGAATCATCGTCTTTCTCACACTTCACACAATGCCGTAGAGGAGCTCGTCTAATTCAATGCATTCCGACATGCAGGGTCCGGGCTCGAAATGAACTCAAGAATGATGTCTGTATAATAAGCCACAGGTAGATCAAACTAAAGCAATGTTTGGAGGAGAGGATAGAAATGAGACGTTAGAATTAATCTATAAACGAACATTTTATAAAGATGATGCCTTTCTATTTTATGTCTTGTTCTTCTTACTAAATATCACATAGAAAGCTGCAGAAACATATAATTAATGAAAGGGACAAATGAACAAATATAAACAAAGTGCACAACCGAAAACAAGAACTTGGATTTAGTTGCATGATTTCGTCAAAAAGATGTACCTGCAAGCGATAGGAATTCAGTCTCGTGCAAAGAACACCGTCAGTATTTATGGCACTTCTCAATGCTGTGACTGCGTAAGTCAAAGAAAATTATCTTCAGTGAGAAAAATACAAACGCCATTTGAGATAACATCACTCTTGTAAACTCAAGATGAAACTCTATCTCCAACTTCTCCACTACCCGAGAGAAAATAGCAGGTCATAAGTTGCCCTTTCACAACATCATGCAGTATAAGAGCACCGATAAATACAATCCATTCAGCTTCAATAACTTTCCATAGAGCTGGCCCATGTTAAGACTTCACATTCTGCTCTGACGAGTGACTAAGATTCGAGTCTGCCCTTAGCAGCTTAACTTAGTAATTTTCCTCGATATTTCAGGTTCGATAAACTTTATAAGTGTTGGGGGGTAAGTGAAAATCATATGCTAATGGGGACCTTGATCTATTGGAACTTATGAAATGGTGACATTTATTTATCTCTTAGGTTTTGAAATTTGTGCCCCAAATTTGTTCCAATAATAATGCGACCAAGAGATGAGACTCATCTCCTCCGTTCTCCTTTTAAGGTGCTGTCAACCTCAAAGGGCCACCTCATTTGTTGGCACCCGTTTCTGTTCGACAAAATTGACAATTTTGCTGTAAATTGGTCCCTGAAACATATTGTGTATACTAGTTAGTCTCAAATTTTGAAACTTTAGAACACTTTAGTCCTTCCGCTCAATTTTTTTGCAGGCCCCCTGACGAAATTTGATGACATGGTCATTATATGCTGATGTGGCTTTGTCACTGGGACTCAAGGAACACAAACCCACGAAATAAAATCACCAAATCATATTCCTTCCTTCCTTTCCCAGATTTCAAGAGAAAAACCCTATAAACACATTTCACCCCAATCATTTGCACTTCCAACCATTTGCATGTTTAACTCATTTGCACTTCCAACCATCTGCAGCTTCAACCCATCTACACTTCCAACCATCTCAGCATAGTCCATAGCAGATATAGGATGTGAAGGAAGCCAGTGAAGTGGGAAAAAACAATATGTTGAAAAGTCCACAGCTTCTTCACCAATTGAGGAATTAGTCAGTCTCTGTGGGTATAGAAGGAAGCTCCCGTTGCAAACATCTACTGAGAAACAAAGTTATGGTAGGTTTTTTCTTGGTTATCCTTTATGCAAAAGAAGTGATCTTACCTGTGGATACTTTGAATGGGTTGATAATGAGGAGCAGCTTGAAGTGCAACAGACTACAAGACCTCGGACTGGAGCTTCTTTTACATCCCACGAGAAACAAACTTAAAATGGACAAGATAACAAGCTTATGAAGAAGACAAAGAAGAAAATTCAAATGTATACATGAAAACAAAATGTTGAAAATTGCATGTTGTTTATTGATTCCTCATTGTTTTAATCTTAGTTGGTGTTTGTCTTAGGATATGGTAGTTTGTTAAGTAGGGAATATTGTAAGCAACAAGGCATGACTTTTGCATCGTAATGAAAGAATGTGCTCCCATGTCACATATTTTCATCCAATCACCAAACATAAGAAGTATAAGTGGTAGTTAACTGAGATAAGAAGCAACATATTCTATTAACCAAAAAGAGCAAGTCACATAGTCAATTTAACTGGATACAAAAAACTGGCTATTGATTAGTATGTTCCATTTGATTCATATCCTAGTAAAATCAGTATCATATACCACCAATAAAATGATATATCCCAACTAACACCACATATCAACCAAAAAAAAACAACATAGCTTATTGAGTTTCTTCATAAGTTAATGCCCATGAAGTAGTAACAAAAGTACTAATAAAATGATATCCTTAGCTTGATCTTGGGTTGATGGTGTTTGATCCTTGTGATGCGATGACATGGAAAGTTTATGCTAAAGTTGTTGAAGCTGGTGCAAGTACTCGTGGCTTTATAGGATGGGATCTATTAGCATGAAAACTCCAATTGCTTCTACCCATCATTGCTGCAATGAACCTGAATGGAATTGTGCTTAGACTTGGAGATGAACTAAATGGTGTTAGAGGCCTCCAATTAGGTCATTCGTTTGCTGGTATCCCAATTCTTGAGCTAAAAGTCCCTTGTTGAACCTATAAAAACAAGAAGTCAAGTAGTGGCATTGATAACTACTAGATTTATATGTTGGCTTTCCTTAGTAAAAATAATTTCTATACTCAATGTGAGTTCATTCAACCTGAGCAGAAGATTGTGAAGTAGATGGAATTGATTCTAATATTCCTGAGGTAAATGGGGGTGTTTCAACCTGCCAAAAAAGTAACAAGTCATTACCAATTAAATTTCAAACTATATTGAACATAACTAACAGTTATTATACCTGTGAAACAGATACAATAGGGCTCGAGAAGCTAGAGACTTGAGACCCTACAATGGAAGCATATGCAGCTTGTCTTGGTATTCCATAGGGGCTTAAGGGTGCTTCAATTTACCAAAAGAGCAATATAAGATAAAGTCAATTGAATTTATCATACTTAACATAATAAAAAGTCATTATACTTCTGAAACAGATTGGCCTGAGATGCCAAAGGCTTGAGAGCCTATAATGGAAGCAAATGTAGCTTATCCTGATACTCTTGAGGGGCCTGAGGGTGATTCAACCTACCAAAAGAGCAAGATAAGACGAAGCCAATTGAATTTAAAATCATACTTAACATAATAAACAATAGTTATACCTATGAAACAAATGCATTAGGGCCTGCCATTTTAGATGCAATGCCCCCAGTTTTTCTTTTCTTTCCCTTTTTATTTGGAGCATCATTAGTTGTTTTATTAGTACATCTCCTTATGTTGTGGTCAGTCCATCCACATCTAGAGCAATGAGTCTCTCCATACTTTCTTGTTGCATTGGATGAGTTGCTTGCGTCACTCTCTAATTTCCTTCTCTTTTGCTTATGCCTTTTCATATGGTCTTTTGAAAGCTGGTGGTTTAATTGGTGGCAGTTCAGTGTGTTACCAATCATTTTCACCAGTAATTAGTTGAATGTACGAGATATAAATGGCTCTCCATCATTAAGTAGAATACCATGAGTGAACATACTTCTCAGGTTCCCAATTATTGTAAGCCATGCAAGCAATAACATATGCATATGCTATCCTAATTAACCACCACATTCTACCATTGCAAGTTTCAGCCCATAAATCTACCACATTGCATTGGGGCCTTTTCCATACTTCAAATTTGTACCCCTCTGTATCACTAACCCATTCTGGGGTTCATTGTGAACTATCTTTTCTAAACTTCTCTAGTCTACTATTTGCTATTGGACAAATTGGTCCCATATAGCTATTTGCCCTTAATTTGTGCTTATTCATCTTCCCCATCAAATAATATCTAATCTCTTCAAGCATTGTAACACTTGGCTTACCTTTGAACTTCGAAATCTTCGAGTAAAAATGTTCACATGTATTATTTAGTAGATTGTCATTGTTAAGATGACCACTAAATCCAGCCTTGCTCTAAGCATCCAACTTAAATCTCTTTAGCCATGCCATGCAGCCTCATTCTCTCTCTTCATTATCATCATATTCTGTCCAAACTCCACTATCGTGGTACTTCTTGCACATTTCTAGAGTTGCTTGGTTAGATCCATATTCTTGAATTTGCTATAGAAGTTCCTTCATATGTGCAACACATAATTCCTATGTAGAGCACCAGGACATTGTTCTTCCAAAGTCAATTTCGAACCCTGCAAGAATCTTCATTGTCAATTAATGTATTAGTTTTAGTCCATACTTAAAAAATACAGTAAATTGATGGGTACATTCTGTTGATTTGATATAAAGTTCCAGCAATTCTCTCTGTAATGTCCAATATCCTCAAGCAAATTTGTCAAAAACTAACTCCATGTATCCCTAGTTTCTTGCTCAGCGACGGCTAATGCAATCACATAAAAATGATGATTGTCATCTTGAACAACAACAGATAGTAACTGCCCTCCATAATACTCCTTTAGAAAACATCCATCCAGCCCAAGGAAAAGCCTACAGCCTGCTTTAAACCCTTGGACATTTGCGTTAAAACAAATGTATAGTCTATCAAATGTTGGTGGCAACTCTAAAGTAGGTGCATGCACAATCAAACCAAATGTAGAGTTAGGATTTCTCCTCCTAAGTTCCTCAGAGTAGTCCCACAATTTTTGATATTGCAACTTCTCAGATTCCTCTACAATTTGTCTGGCAAACCTCATTGCTCTGTATATTTGACAGTCATCTACATGAATACCTCTATACCTTTTAAACCACTCAAAAGCATCAGTTACTAATTTTTGGGTATGATCTTAATTCATCAACAAGCTGAGCAGCCAACCACTTCTTATTAACTTGTTTGTTTTTGAATCCCCTAGTACAAGTATGGAGCTCGACGAACTTCTTTACTTTGAAAGTGTTTACCGATTTGCTACAAGAGCGAAAGATCTCCCATCGACACCCTTCTGATCTGTACTTTGCCCTAACCCTTTCATTGTCATTCTTCACAAACTTGAACACACTTCCTATTGCTATATTATAATCTATCACATCTTTCTTGAACATAGTGAAGTTTGGGAATAACATGTGCAGTTGTAATTGAACTTCCCCAAACGTGGCATTCTTATTAGACTCAAGATACATTCTTAACTCCTCTTTACTCTCGTCATCATTAGAGACACTCCTATCCACTAACTCTTCTGAAATATAACCTTCCTCTTCATCACTTGAGATGACCATATCAGTTGTTGTTGGTGCTAATTTGACAAGTATCTACTCCTTATTTTCAAATTCTGATCCTTCTCCAAGATGCTCTTCTTCCTCTTCTTCTTCTTCACCCAAATGACCTTAACCAGATCATCACCTTCATAATCATTAAATATATTTTTTGGATCTCAGGAAATGTCTAAATCAACATGTTCTTTCCATCTCCTCATTCCAACATCTTCAGTACCTTCATAGCTTTCAAACTCAAAATGGTTCTCCTGCCCATCTAGATCATATACTTCAAGATTATCCTCCTCACCATCCTCATCATCATTCCTTCATAAAACCAAACAATATAATAAGTTAAACCTAATAATTCAGCTTGCAAACCTCATTAATTTGATTAATCAATTTTAACAAGAATCAAACAAATTAGTGAAGAGGTTAATGCACCATCGGTCAAATCTCTATATAATTATAGAAAAAAAAGAAGACATAAGTCAGGTTGCTTCTCTTTGGTCCCTGTAATCTATATAAACAAATGGTTATAACTATTGATAACCTTAAAAGAACAAAGAAGAGAGAACTTTGGTCCCTCCAATGAGCATTCGAACATCTGTTCAAAATATTATAATAAAAAAATTCCCTAAATTGCTTATTCCACACCCTTGCAGGCAAAAATAAAATTAGTTACAATACTCAAAGCAATACAATTCAGCACGCTTCCCTTTATAGACAAAATCGAGAGTTTTTGGGATCACATTCAGCAAAAACAATGCCTTAATCACTTTCATCAAGGCAATAATTGAAAAAATTAAGACAAATATATTGACACGCTCCCCATATGCCACGCAAAACTACAGGTTTTGAGCCAACTCCCACAGTAACAATGGAAGTAGCTTCTCACACGAAAGCCACCAACAATCACGAATGCAACTTCTCAAGATCACAAGCGACACTCTAAACCATTGTTATGAGAACCGGACCGGCCCGGCCGATTTGACCGGTCGGACTGGAAACCAAACCTATGATCGGTCCGGTTCACCTAAAAACTGGAAATGCATAAAAAAATCGGTGAACCTTAAAAATCGGTCGGTTTTTACATGAACCCATCAAACCCATTCGAATCGGCCGGTTCATGGGTTCAGCAATTTTAAGCAGAATCCAACTTGAACTCCTTGCGTCCCGACCTGAGCGGAATTGCAGAAATCAAAATACAGACAACAGACTGCAGAGTTGAATTGAAATCTGGAAAAAATCGTAAACCTTCCAACCTTAGTCGTCTTCTTCTCGAGTTCATCTCTTCCTCTTCGACTCTTCCTTCTATTGTTCTTCTTCATCAGCTCATCTTCATGCGTTCTTCTTCCTTCAGCTATGATTCTTCTTCATCAGCTCATCAGCTTTCCGACCGGTCGCTCCTTTGATTCTTCTTCTCCTTCGAAATCCCCAAGACCTGAGCGGAAATTGCATAGTTTATCTTCGAGATTCTTCCTGTTGTTCTTCATCAGTTCGTCGCTCCTCTAATTCTTCTCCTTCAAGCAGCAAAGTCGACCCTTACTGGAGAATCAAGTGGCAGCAGAGTCGACCCATTTTGGTTCAAGTTTCCTCTCCCTCTTCTCCTTTGCTTGTGGTTGCGGTGACAAATTGAGGCATTGGTTGGTTGATTTTCTGATAATATGCGGTCTAAATTAGACTTAGAGTTCTTTGATGAATTAGACTTATGATCGGCATCTGTGTATGTGATGGAATTTGGAAATGCCGTGTGAAAGTTGTCTGGCACAAGAAAGTTTCTTGTGATACTTGTATTTCCAACAGTTTGAATAAGTTTTCCAGCAACATATAATGTGTCTAAACTGACTTTGGTCCAACCGGTTTGGATCTCAAACCAAATTTTCGAGAAAGATTTTCTTTAGAACACATTTGATTGAATGATTCTTGAAACTGGCAATACAGACATTAATCAATCAACCTGAACTAATAGGTTCTGTAAATGATGTGCTAGCTGATGAGAAACAGGAAAATTTTCGTTATAGTCATGGTTCCAAGACTAGATAAGAACTAGATGGATCAGTCCTCACTTGATTAGGTTAACTATGTTTACTCTTTCCAAAATCTCATGACTTCTTGAATGGGTGATGTTAAAACTTGAAAACACCGGTATCTTTTACTAAAATTCTTGTTGTGAAATGAGAAACAAAGTCTCGAGAAACCATCATCTGTCTTTCTCACCCCTATTAGTAGGATACAAAACTGAACTTAGATGAAAACTTTAGTTCTCAAGTTCAACTTTCCAATTATCTTTTGCTCTATCCACTAGTTTAATAAAAAATGCCTTTCGATAGAAAAATGCTTTCATTATATCGGGGCTTGCAGTTTTTATCATAGCATACGATTATCAAGTACTTAATTTACTTCTGTTTGTACTTGCAATTGCAGATATTAAAATGTCTATAGTGAACCACATCATACTTGCTTTGTCTGTGATATGCATGAAATTGGGGTTGTTGTATCATTATTTTGCTTGTTTCATGCTTGTATTGGCATAATCTTACCTTCTCTTGCCAGATTGAGGACCATGTGAGTCAGATACTTGTACTTTCGTTGACTATCATAGTGAAGATTCATAGTTCTGATACTTGGAACTGAAGCTGGTACTTATGCGAATTATATTTGCTAGGTATGTGCCGATCGAGTTCATATCGCATCCAAAAAAGAAGAAATTGGATGGAATCATTTGCAATGGGAAGAAATGTGTGCTGAGGTTGTTTTGGTCTTATGAGTTATAACTCATGTGTTGTATGTTGTTTCTAATCCATTCCATCTCTTTAGGCGATTTCTTTTGACATTGGAAAAGTTTCAACTCTTGACTAATTGGGCACTATCAAATGATTATCAGTTCTTTTCTACGAATCATTTACAATCAGATGCAAATAATCTTTTTTCTTATATTTTTTTGGACACATATTAATTATTATCTAATATATATTACTATTTTTTTTGTATTTTATATTATTTTCTTAAAATAATATTTATTTATTTATTTTATAAATAAACATGTGGTCCGACCCATCGAACCTCCGGTTGAATCTATGAACCCATGAACTCATGCTTCGGTCGGTTCGATGTCCGGTCCGGTTCTGATAACATTGCTCTAAACTGCAAAATTCTTGCGGCGTTTGGTCGAATTTGATGATTGGATTAGGGTTTTCAAACGAGCGGGAAGGAAGTTTTGAGGGGAATCTGATTTTGTTCTTTGTTTTGGGGGTTTGGCTTCCAGACAAGCTGTTGTGGCACTTAATGAGCCACATCAACATATAACAGCCATGCCATCAAATTCCATCAGGGACCTGCAAAAAAATTGAACGGAATGACTAAATTGTTTTAAAGTTTCAAACGTCGAGACTAACTAGTGCACACAATATATTTTAGGGACCAACTTATAGTTAGGTGTATCTTTCAGGGACCAAATTGTCAATTTTGTCGTTTATGTTCCTTCCGCCCACTGCCAGTCGCCTACCCGCCGGTGCACCTGCCGCTGGAGCCACTCCACGAATCAATAACTGCTCCCTTGAGAAGCTGTCCGCCACCAACTACGTGCTGACCTTGTACGTGAAGTCTTGGAAACTCTTTGATGCGCACTGTCTATTCGACGAAATTCCCAACAGGGACGTTCGCTCATGGACGACCCTTCCCTCGAGCTTTTCTCAGGCCGGGGCTTCTCCCACGTCGGTCCTGGACCTCTTTCGGAGTATGCAAGTGGAGGGTGTGTGCGACCGAACAATTTCACTTTGTCGACCGTCCTCAAGAGCTGCACGAGCTTAACAAAGCTGAAGCCCGGGTAGGAAGTTCATGGATAGATTTTGAGGAATGGAGTCGAGGTGGACTCTGTCCTGGGGAAATCTATTCTTGATTTGTACGTAAAATGTGGGGAGTTTAACATTGCGCAGAGGTTGTTTCATTCGATGGAGGAGATCAGTATTGTGACCTGGAATGTTAAACTTGGTGGATACGTGAACAGTGGTGAGTTCGAAAAGTCACTGGCTTTGTTCTAGGCAATGCCCTTTAAGGATGTTGCGAGTTGGAACATGATTACACACGGGCTGATGCAAAATGGGCAGGAGAGACTGGCTCTAGAGCTTCTATATGAGAAGGCAATGCCCTTTAAGGATGTTGCGAGTTGAAACATGATCACACACGGGCTGATGCAAAATGGGCAGGAGAGAATGGCTCTAGAGCTTCTATATGAGAAGGAGCTGGGACCAAACTTTAATGAGTTCACTTTCTCAATAGTTCTGAGCTTGGCTGCTGCTTTAACTCTGTTGGATCTCGGAATGCAGATTCATGGCCATGTTATAAGATGCGAAATCGGTGTTAATGGCTTCATAAGGACTTCTCTTGTTGATATGTACTGTAAATGTGGAAAGGTGGCTAAGGCCAATGTTGTTCTCGTGAAACTGCCCGCTGGGTCTGAGACAATCCGAAATAATAAGAAGTCCCATGAGAAATTATCTAGACAGACAGTTTCATACAGTTCGTTGATTTCTGGGTACGTTCTTAAAGGGGATTTTGAGAGTGCCTTCAGGACTTTTAGATCCATGGTCTGTGGGCAGCTCAAGGTGAATGAGTATATTGTCACGACGAGCACTCTGTCCGTCTGTGCCAGCACTGGGATATTAGGACTTGGTCTACAGCTCCATGCCTATATCCAAAAAGTTGGACACAAAATGGATGTTCCATTGCGATCCTCGCTAATAGATATGTACAGTAAGTGTGGGAGTTTGGAAGATGCGAAGTTGATCTTTTAAGGAGGCAGAGATTCCAGTGTTGGCTTGTGGACTACAATGATATTGGGCCTCGCCGCCAATGGGAGCGGCAGGGACGCCGTTGACCACTTCAAACTTATGATGAATAAGGGGGTTAAACCGAACGAAGAAACTTTCATGGCAGTTTTAAGTGCTTGTAGCCATTCTGGCCTACTTGAAGAAGGCAAAGAATATTTTGAGCTCATGAAAAAAGTTTATGGAATCAAACCTGGTGTCGAACACTTCACATGTATGGTTGATTTATATGGTCGAAAAGGACCGTTGGATGAGATCAAGCAGTTCATTTACCAAGAAGGTATCTCAAATGTGACTTCAGTGTGGAAGTAATTTCTATCCTCTAGACGATTCCATGGAAACGTTGAGTCAGGGAAATGGGTACGTGAAAATCTGCTCAGTTTTATTCCAAATGATCCCGAGCCTTATGTTTTGTTGTCGAACATATGTGCTGATGATGGGAGATGGGAAGAGGCAGCTAAAATTAGGAGAGCCAAATGCAAAAGAGAGGGCTGAAGAAAGTCCCAGGGCAATCTTGGATCCAATTGAAGAATATTGTCTATACTTCTGTCATGGGAGATGATACGCACCCAAATTCTTCGGAGATACGTTCTTTCTTGGATGAGCTGATTGAGAGGCTGAAGGAAATTGGCTACTTACCCCAAGCTAAATTAGTGATGCAGGATGTGGAAGAAGAAGGGGAAATGTTGGTTGGGTTTCACAGCGAGAAGCTCGCAATAGCTTATGGAGTCTTGAACACTGGCCCTGGGATGCCGATCAGAGTCACGAAAAACCTCTGAATTTGCTTGGACTGCCACAATTTCATCAAGTATGCTTCACGACTTTTGGATTGGGAAAGAGTCGTGAGAGATATCCACCGGTTCCATCACTTCAGAGATGGGAAATGCTCATGTCGTGATTGGCGGTGAATGCAGAGAACGCTGATGACATCGTGTGGGTGCTGATCAGATCCAACTATATCCTATGATGGTGTGGGTTTACTATTGGAAAGGATGACCATGCTTAAAGATGCGATTCTCGACCTGGAAAATCCATCATTAATTCTTCACTTCACAGATGGGAGATTTTTTTGAACTTGGCTCAAGAAACTCTAGCTTGAACAAGTCCTTCAATGAACTAATGTCATTTTGGTCGAGAATCATTGTTCAAGGGTCTTGGCAATGTACAAAGGATTTGAGGAAGTTAACGAGCTGATGGATGTCGTGGATGGAATGGCAACTATGTTTCAGCTGATTACCTCTGCATGTCTGCATATGTGAGGGATCAACTTTGATCTGCCGCATGTCATTCTGGACGCTCCTAGCTACGAAGGCAAGTCGAGATATCTGCATGCATTTCATCGAGCATGTGGCCGGAGACATGTTACATTCACTGCAGAGACAATCAGGATGAAGGTAATTTGATATGTTGGTTCTGTTACATAAATGTCGTAAATAATGTATGGTAAATCTGTATATCTGACTAGTATCAATAGGAAAAATAGATATTCTGCTTTAAAAATAAGGAATTTCATATATAATAGTAAGAATAATAATTTGTTTAAAAGTATTTAACGGATGTTCGGAATAATTACATTCAATTTTAATATAGATTACAGTTGCTTTTAACGCTATATCGGTATATATGGGTCGGGTCCCAGAATCAGCCTGATTCGATTTGTTTGGTGCATTTGGGCCATTATCTAGGCTTTGGACATATACTGCATCCTTAAATTTTCATTTATTCCATTATGGACCCTGTAGGGGTTTTTGTCCCACTTCTCCACCATGGCCCAAAATTTTAAAATATCCATTATTTTTTTTTCATTTTTATAAGAGACTCATGAACCTAGTACAATGAAGTGAAAAACCTAATAGTTAATAAAATGAGACTAATAGTTTCAGCATGATAATAGAAAATGAAACTAATAGGTTAGCAAGCGATGATATATATCACTGTGATACACTCTCTTTCTCAAAATTCATTATAGTTTTAGATAATTGCTCTTTATTGTGATATTCTAATTAGTCCTTAAGAAGTTCTAGAAGATCTTCAAAGTTGCAATTATGAAGATGGTTCTGAGAAAGTAAATAAGAATGATCAAGTAATGAAGGTTTTCCTCTTAAATTTTCGAGCTGCCAGGGAAAGCTAAATAAGAACCAAACCCATACTGCCTGGTACAATATGGGAAATTGTTTAACTTTGGGACTAAAAGGGGAAAAAGAATATGCATCAAATTTCATATATATATATATATATATATATATATTTGATAACGACGAGTTTATTCTTTTCGGGTCTATAAACACCCCACAAACCCACAGATCCAAGTAAGTCCATGTATAAGCACATGTGTGATTAGCCTCACCAAGGGGTACGCGCACAAGGGGGAGATTCGAACTTATGACCTTTTGAACTATTTAATGAGCATACGCACGTCCTAACCACTTGTGTTAATCCTTGGAGTTCATCAAATTTCATATTACTTTTTCATGATGAAAAAAAGGGGACCAAAAAAAAAAAAAGAATTCATGATACAAAATTAAATATTCCCTAAAAACTATCAGATCAATTGATAAGGTTGCGTGGCCTAACATATGTATCCTTCAACATTTTTTCTTTTTTCTGTGAATCATTTCATATCAGAGAACTTTGTGAGAGGTAGAGGTAGGGCCAAGTCACTATCCGTAGAATTTGGCAAATTGTACTGGGATTCTTATTGAACTTAGAAGTATAAATTAATAGCATCTTAATTTCTTGGGCTGAAGTTAAATCATAATTACTTTAATGATTTCCATAAATTGATTTTCCTTTTTTTTTTAAAAAAAAATTAGGAAGTACTTATGCCAATGAACTTTTTTTTTTGGTTGAAAAATGGCAACAAACATTATATCTAAAATTCATTTTTTTTTGTCTAAATAGAATGTCATTAGCGTTATAAAAAAACGATTTTCATTAGCAGTATTAATTAATCCCTTGAATAAATGAAGTATGGAGAAGGTCATGTGAAGTCCCAGCAATAGCAATAGTATCTTGGACCTCACATTTTTGGGAGATCATCCGGTCCTTTAACCATACCGCTGCTTAACTTTTTCAAACTATTGGATCAGCACTTAATGGGAACCTCGAATTAATAATACAATGGCATCGAGAGAGACCAGGGGACCGATCTGCGCCCCCCTCTTGGACCATATAGTTTACCAATATTTTGGATGGTCATAGAATGGTATGTGGACCCTTATTTTTCTCTACAAATATGTACTTCTACTTGATGTACGTTTCAGGCATTAATTAATCCATGACTTGGACGACGAGCAATGCAAGAAGCTACTAAGGAACTGCTGGGCCAAGAAGCACTCCCCGAGAAGGGGAAGTTGATGGTCATGGAGGTCACGGCGCCCACTCATGAGTCGGGCAATGACGACCAGTAGTAGGAGTTGTCAGAGATTACGGCGATGTCGGAGTTCCATGTTATGCTTTTGAATCTCAACGGCAAAGAATGCACTGCCAAATAGTTTGACGAACTAGCAAAGGCCGCAGGGTTCACGAACAAGAAGTTTTTAAACGTCAAAAACGGCATGTATGTCATGGAGTTCTTGAAGAAACCCCATCACTAGTTTAATGAGGTGGAAATTTGTCGATAAAATTTCACGACGTGGGAGAAGGGGGTTTATTTACTAGTACAGTGACACTCGTTATCATGATATGGAAAACTACCAGTTAATTTGGACTAGCATTACTTTGTATTGCTGCATCAAGAAGTAGTTTGAACATGCAGAAGTAACACAAGCATTTGTATGTTTTCAATGAAGGATTGCATTTTTCGTCAAAATTAACACAAATACCATAAAAAAATGCTATTAGTAGCTACTCATACCAAATCATGGGGCCGATCAACTGAGCAATTGATCAGTCTCTCGATGTTGACAAGGGATGGAAGGATACAGAGAGACAACATTTCTCCATGGTAATACCGATTTTAAACCTTATGAAACCGGAAAATGTTCATCAGGAAGTTTAGCAAGAACTCGAACTTGGAGATAAACTTCTTTCGTTCTAAACATTTGTTCTGGTCATCATATTTGTATTCGGATCGGCTTTATGATTCAGGGAATGTAAATTAATTCTTGCGTGGTCCAGGGTAAGAGACATCATTTGTTTTCCCATAAGAAATTATATTTATTTTTTTGATTACAAGAGATACCCATAAGTCTAACACAATAAAATAAAAATATTAAATAACTAATAAATGAATACAAATAATATCATCACAAGTATCGAACTTGAAGTTTTTTTATTATTAGGTAAAAATATGCGCTACTGCGCTTGTATTTTTTAAGTAGGACGACGATGAATGTAGAAGGATTGGATCTAGAGCGGATTATTAAGCTAGGCATGCATGGTTCCGACCAATTACTCGAGACACGTATAGATGGCGCCATTTATCTTAAACGTGAGGGCAAGCAACTCATGAGCCTTGGTGGATCTTGACGACCAAGGTCCCATCCCTATCCCCTGGAGAAGATGCTAAGCAATTGGGTCCCACGTCACGTCCCAAAGTTCCTTCCCTTTTATCCACTTGCCTAAAAAGCAACGCAAGCATAGACGGAGAATTTGTGAATAATATCATCCTCGATCTGAGATTAAAATATGTTGGATTCGTGTTTCTTGATAGTGAAACTTCCAAAACTACTGTTTTCTTCTCTCCTATATATCCGTTGCTAGGTTCATGAAACTCATTTATAATTATTTTTTTTAAAAAAAAAGTAAGGTAGCCATATTTTCTTATATGCCATCATAATTGAATTTTTTTCTCCTTTTAATAATTTCAATGAACAAAAGATAATATGCATCAATAGTGCGCATAATTTTTTCTTTTTGGATGATGATGGAGGGAAGGTGAAGATGGAGATGATACTATTCATTGTGTCATTACTTACCATGATTTTCTTGAATAGACAAGAAAGGAGTCGAGTGTAGCAACATGACCTTCGCTTAGACCAAGATGAATTTGATATTCACTGTCATGCCGCTTCATATGTTGCTCCCCTATTTATACTAATTTTAAACCCATGATCTTCTTAGTAATCGAAAAAAATCATTGATAGATTAGACGGATCTCTCACAAATTTTGTTTGTAGATGCCAGTGATCTGAATACATGAACTGGCATGCAAAGAAATGACTATCCATAAGCTGATGAATTGCTCAAATAATCTATGTGGAAGGCTCTTATTGAACAAAACGGAAGCCTCTCATCGCACGATACCATGGAGTATAGATTAATAACTTGTATATAGATTGTAGCTTAATTGTATGGTTAAGAAATCGTGAGTAATTAACACAATTGTTATTATTTGTGACATTTTTATTGGTTTTTGCAAAATTACATCATTGTGCGACAGGACAAACATTTAAAAATTTCCCTTATACAATAATTTGCGTTGATTAGTACACGTGCCATGACGAATTTGAAACAAGTAGATCGTATACTCGTGATACGGCGGCATTATGTTAGATATATTATGTGATACAAATTTTTAATAGGAATGTAATCAATTTTTATATTAATATAAAATATTAAAAAATTAACTAAATTAATTATTGCTTTTCGGTAGAAATTAATGTTGATTTAAAAGAAAGGGAGAGAATGCAGTCACTCGTCCCTACGGTCTGCTCTATTTTAACTACATTAAATTTTTTCTTTTAGTTTTGCAAATGCTCGCTTTAGCAAAGTTAACGGAAAATGTAACTGCAGGATCAAAGTGTCAAAAAGGCTAAAGGTATGGACAAGAATAGCAAAAAATAAAAGTTTAGGACCGAAACGATAAAAAGCCAAAAATTGAGACCAAAATTGTCTTTTTCCCAATATGGAACGTTGTTGTTATCAAAGACCGAAGCAAGATAAATGTCCCAGGTGCAAAATGGGAAATGGGCAAAGGGATAGCACTATCAACTATTAAGGAGGATAAATACCTATTATAATAAAAGAAAAATCTTATATATTAATTAGTGACATAAATAATTTCACTAAATATGAACCTGTTAACCATCAGCCGAATGCAACTATCCCTTCTTCCTCAATCTTCTTCCCCTCTCTCTCTCCAATTAATAAAGTAACTGAACTTGCTGTAATCGTCCATCCATCCATCCCACCGACGGCGACAACACCAATTTGAGCACGAAAACGAATATCAGCAGAGTAATAAAAGAGAACAAGATTCCTTTTTTGCTGAGTAAATAGAACAAGAATCTTGGACAAGTCCCCATTAAAAAAAAAAAAAAAAAAAAAAAACCCACACACACAGCCCCCAACCCCACCACTCAGCTAATCAATTCAGTCACACACTCCCCCTCAGACTCACTGTGTCCCTCCCGCGTATATATATATTATTGCTTACTTCCTTACTTCATGCCCTTTATATATTTTGCATTACATCAACTTCTCCTCTTCCACAATGTCCCTTTGACGGTTCTGCACTATACCCGGTTGAGAGAAGAGGAGATCCCAAGTAGTTGGTTAGCAGAAGTTTAGTGGAGTGAAGGATGGATTTGAGCTCATACGTGACGTCGCTGGCGACTGTTGTTCCTGATATTCGTGGTGCTGATGCTGCTGTTCGTCTGGCTCTCCAGGAAGCCCGGCAACAAGTTCATCTACTACCCCAATCGCATCCTCAAGGGCCTTGATGCCATCGAAGGCGGATATGCCTCCCGCAACCCCTTTGCCTGGATCCACGAGGCCCTCTCCTCTACTGAGCAGGACGTCATCGCCATCTCTGGCGTCGACACTGCCGTCTACTTCGTGTTCCTCAGCACCAGTTTGTCCCTCTTCCCCTGTTCTTTGTCCTGCCTTGTCTCCTTCTCGTTCTGTTCGTAGGCTCGCTGCGTTTACTTGATACTTTCGAGGACATTGCCGACTATCTTCTGGGTAGTTCTAATTCGATTATCTTCGTGGATTTTTGGTGGAAGAATGTCGATTTTATCCGTTCGAATGCTGATTATTCTTGTAGATCATGTTGATTGAGCGATTTGATGAATGTTTTAACACTTCTCCACCTATAGTCCATTTGATGGGATAGGAAATCAGCTAATCCGGAGTCCATCACTGATACCATGTGAAACTGTGACAAATCGTGCTTCAAAATGGATACGATAATAGTCAACAAAAGTCGGTACTCGTGCTTACTCATGGATGGAGCAGTGAAATATTAAATAGCAGATCATGAGTCTTTAGCCACTTTTATTCGATTTTCACCGCTTCGCAAGTTACTTGAATGATGATAATATATGCTGACTACATGTTTACAAGCTGTTGCCATAAAATCTCAGTACAAGTGCATTTTCTATTGTTGCTTACATGTGTTTCTACTTTGTGTGAAAAGATTTCTGGGTGTGGTCCCAGTTTTGTCCTTTTTTTCTTTCCATTTTGGAAGTTGGTGGTTAAATCAAATCCATAGATTTGACTTTTTTGTTTATTTAATTCCTTATTATGGGCTTGGTCTCGTAAGCTTCCTTCCTCTTTGCAGCTTTATTATTCCAATAGTTTACTTCTATTACATATTTCACAACTGAACATGCAAGGATTACCATATATACTTTTGCTCTCTTGTTATTTTTTCCCATTTTTCGGGCTTTAAACGAGATTGAGAAATCATAACACTAAGACGATCTCGCTTGTACATATTCTTGAGTTTGCAATTCTGCAGTTTTTAAGTTTAGGTGTTCTTCAGTAGGGGTGTGCGAGTTCGGGTACCCTATTTTTTTTGCGATACCCGAACTCCACTCTGTAAGGGACATGTTTCAAGATTTTGAAACTGGACTTTACCCTGTTAGAACCTGAAATCGGAACATATCCAGAATCTGAATTACACTATAGGTTCCAAGTACCCTGTTGGAACCTGTAACTTTTTTTATTTGCACAATAAATGAAATAAATAACTAAAATCGAAGAGATCTAGTTCACAATCACTTAAAACAAATAAATGTCGATATAGATTAATCGGATCACATCTATCCACAGAACTAAAGGATTATGTAACTCTCCTTAAAATTATATAATAAACAAAGCAAATACGCAACTAAAAGATTATGTAGCTATTTAATAAAAAAATGATGATGTAGTTCTTTTTAGTAGACAAAGCAAATTAAGTTTTCATTAGGAATTCTGTAGCTATTATATCACACATAGAGGATTATGTAAATATAAAATAAATTTTTTAGAAAAAATATAGTCCTGGGTACTAGTTTCGTGGGTACCTTGCATGTTGGAACCGAAATTTATTTTCACTGGTTTCTTAAATTACTATCCGGATCCTACCCTATTTTCAAATGGAGTTATTCAGACCTTACAGTAACGAGTATGTTTCAACCGGTTCCGGGTATAGCCGGTATCCATGCATACCCCTATTCTTCAGCATAACGAGGAACGTGGAGTGACACTATTATCAGATACATATTTACAATTGTTAATGGTTGACTGACATATAAATTGCTATGCGTTCCATTGGCCATGTAATTCTTGAAGTTTAGACGGGGCGAGATAGATCAAGTGGTGCTTAGTCTTCTTTGCAATTGACTCTGATAAACAGATACTCAACATGCACAAATGAGTAATGGAATCTGTGGAAGATTAAGCAAATTCATGGATCAATCAGTCAGTAGTTATTGGTTAGTAGAATAAAGCAAAGTTTGATCGTCTTAATGGAAGTCCTCTACTGCTACATATCGAGTCACTTCCTGCCATATGAGAAATTTGTGCCACTGAAAGCACAAGGATAGCGCTTAAATTTCAGAAGCCATGCGTTCTCGGTATAGATAGGAAGCACTGTTGGTTTTAAAGTGTACTTTCTGTAGCTTGTCTTTTAAATGGCGTGTTTCTAAGAGAAATTTCTGACCTCTTCCTTCTTTGTTTGTTCGTTGTCTCTCAGTCTTGGGAATATTAGTGTTGTCTGGGCTTCTGCTACTGCCAGTCCTCCTTCCTGTTGCTGCCACTGACAACAGTGCAAAGCCATCCAACTCGACCATGAGCAATGGCACATTCAATGACGTAGACAAGTTGTCAATGGAAAACATTGGGGTGAGCTCCTGAAGCTTTCTCTACGTTTTTTGCTTGGTAGTACGTGTTTTTGTGTCACATTCTTGTTTGACTTCATGCTTTTTCTAATGTGTCGGATTTAAACCATCTAGATGTTGAGCCTGTAGCTTTTGAATGTATGTCTGATTGTGTGATGTTCAAGGTAGTGGGTCCATTTGATATTATTCTCCACGTAATTCCACTGCCGTATCTTTCTAGTCTGGCCCTGTCGGGCACTGCTGGCACAAATTAGGTGCTAAATCGCTCAATCTAGATAAAGTGATTTCTGGCCCATTCTCTCTTCCCTCACTCTCTCCCCTTTTTTCGTCGTAGCTCTGCTAACTCTAAACTATCTTATGCAACACAACCTTAGTTTTCCAATTTGCACTAGTTTGTATGAAGAACGTGCATTGGTGGCAGCGCTAACTTTTAAGTCAGTCTCTACTTTGCAATGAGCAGAACAAAAATAGGCTGTGGGCTTTCCTCATTGCGACATACTGGGTTACCTTCGTCACATATTATTTGCTATGGAAGGCATACAAGCATGTATCTGACCTGAGAACTAACGCGTTGGTGTCTCCTGAAGTGAAACCCGAGCAGTTCGCTGTTCTTGTTAGGGACATTCCTGATCTCCCTGAAGGTCAAACTAGGAAGGAGCAGATTGATTCGTACTTCAAATCTATCTATCCAGAAACTTTCTATCGGTCAATGGTTGTCACAAACAACAGACAGGTAAGTTAGTAAACTCTCCTGTCAAATGAAAAGATCTTACAAGTGTCTTCTAAAAGTTTTGCACGGTGCCAGCGTCTTGCTTATTTGCCTGCTTTAAATCATTTCTTGTGCGAACTTTGTGAACTTTGTCATACAGTGACGTAATTTTAACTGCAAGTCTATCCTCTGGAGCCATGTTTAGCACAAAGGAATGAACACGTTTTCACGTGAGATCGTAGTATAATTCGTGTATCATTAATTTTGACAACTCCATTTAATTCTTAAAATTCTTTCATACCTTAGATCAATGGGTGAGTTTTCTTTAGGACTTCTGTACTCCCAAATACTTTTACGCCTATTGAAACATTACTAGTGTCTGATTTTCTCAGGCGAACAAAATCTATGAAGAATTAGAAGGGTACAAGAAAAAGCTGATACGGGCAGAGGCAATCTATGCAGACTCCGAGACCACAGACAAGCCTGAAGGGACGCGGCCCACGGACAAGACCGGTTTCTTGGGCCTCTGTGGGGAGAAAGTTGATAGCATCGAGTACTACAATGAGAAGACTAAGGAGCTCCTCCCAAAGTTAGAAGCTGAGCAGAAGGCAACCCTGAGGGAGAAACAACAGGGAGCGGCCCTTGTATTCTTCACAAGCCGAGTCACTGCCGCCTCAGCAGCCCAGAGTCTCCACGCTCAAATTGTTGATGCATGGACAGTGATGGATGCTCCTGAGCCCCGGCTGCTGATATGGACTGACCTCAATATAAAGTTCTTCAACCGCCAAATAAGGCAAAATGTTGTGTATGTGATTGTGGCCCTCACAATATTCTTCTACATGATCCCGATTGGGTTCATCTCTGCGTTCACAACTTTGGCGAACTTAAGGAAGCAGCTGCCTTTCCTAAAAGTGATAGTGGACCAAGCTGCGATCAAGACGGTCCTCGAGGCCTACCTCCCCCAGATCGCGCTGATTGTCTTCCTTGCCGTGCTGCCCAAGTTCCTAATGTTCCTATCAAAGACCGAGGGCATCCCCTCTCAAAGCCACATAGAGAGGGCTGCCTCCGGGAAGTATTTCTACTTCTCGGTGTTGAATGTGTTCATTGGTGTCACGGTTGGTGGGACCCTTTTCTCTACATTCAAGCTGATCAAGAAGGACCCAAACTCCGTCATCAGAATTCTGGCATACAGTCTTCCCGGAAATGCAACATTTTTCCTCACTTATGTGGCTCTCAAGTAAGATTTAAAGGCTTTATTCAGCTTTAGTTCTTATGATTTTAGTTCTTCATCGAGTGATGATCATATCAAACATGTGATCGTAATTACTTCAGTTGACTAAGTTGTCTCTGTTGACGTATGGATATTCCCAGGTTCTTTGTTGAATACGGACTTGAGTTATCCCGCATTGTTCCTCTCATCATCTTCCACTTGAAGAAGAAGTATCTATGTAAGACCGAGGAGGAAGTTAAACAATATATTTCCAATATCCAACTATATGTATTTTGCAATTGAACAAAATATAAAAATATTGTTATGCATAATATATTTGTATATGTCACGTATATGTAATTATTTGGGAATGTAAAAAATCATTTGCACCCCAAAGTGACTTCGAAGAATTGAAATTTAAATAATTGAATTAAGGCCTGATAGTTAACTAATCTATCTTATTTGATATTTTGATTTTATTATTATAGATTATCATGTTCATGAATTCTTACTTATGAAAAAGAATAAAAAGGGCAATCAAGCTCTCTAGTGCAGTCTAAACCTTATGGGGTTTATAATCTTCGATCCTGGTTAGGAAAGAAAAAAAAAAAAGCGTTGATTGATTAGCGAAAGCTTATTCAGATAAGGTGCTAGTAAAGGTATACACACATATAAGAAAGAACTCTACCTGAAAACCTCAAGCTCTAAATGAGCAAACAAATCATAATTTTAGATAACAACAAACATCTATCAGGGCAAGTTTCAGTAATCATGTAATTCCTTTATTCTATAACTCTATATGCCATAATTTGGTATGTTATAATATATTATATGAAAATTGATAACGCAATAGTATAGAATGAATTGTATTACATGTTCAACATTTCATGACTCCCTCCCCTTATGGAAAAAAAAATTATGTTAAGTTCATGATATTATCTTATATTATCTTATTCAACCAATGTGTTAATTTACACTGGGCGAGTGTTGTCTGATGTAAATTTGTTTGAATTAATAGAAGAATCAACACTTATCCAAAAAAATAAAACTTCTTAAATTTGGAGTTGCTGAGTTGAAAAATTAGTGAATTAACGCATTAAATTATAGTGGTAAATATATTTACCAATGTGAACATAACCATCATACGAAACAATTGTACAAAAGATAAAGTAGATGCAATAGGAGGAAGATGTGTGCTAACCTTATCAAAAAATATATAGGATAAAAAGGGAGAAATTATTGAGGAACTACTTCTGCAAGTAGGAGAGCTTGATATTTTATTGGAGATACGAAGGACTATCTCCCTCAATCTAAACAGTTCAGTCAAAGGCCTTTCAAATCAATTTAGCGAATTTATTATACTTTCTTATAGCAAGAAGAAAATTGAAGACATAAAGCATCTAAAATCCCACAATCTGGCGCTAAAATACTTTTTGTCTTCTCCTTACACTTTGAAGCTACACTATTTCATTTTCGCATTAATGTCCTTCCAATGAATTCTTCTTTCCATCACGTTCTTCAATCTTATCTATATCTATAATATCTATAGCGTTACTATTTTAGAAAAATCAATGCTGTAGCCAAACTAAATTATACTAAGACCCAAAAAAAAAAATCCTCTTCACATTGTTAAAAGGTTTTTTTTTTAAATCATTTTCTGGATTTAGCATATAAAAAAAATGTTCAATTTAGACAGGTATTCATTTATAATAGTCGAACCAAATCATCACAATCAAATTATTATCACAATCACTCAAACCAACAATAAACTACATCAAGTTTGGAACACCCGCATCTAATTTTTTCAATCGAAGAAGCTGTAACTGTTAAGGATAGTATTGCTATTGCTTCCTTCCTTACTTGATCCCCTTTATATATTTTGCATTATATCAACTCCTCCTCTTCCACTATGTCCCTTTGACGGTTCTGCACTATACCCACTTGTGAGAAGAGGAGATCCGAAGTAGTTGGTTAGCAGAAGTTTAGTGGAGTGAAGGATGGATTTGAGCTCGTTCATGACGTCGCTGGTGACGTCGTTCCTGATATTCGTGGTGTTGATGCTGCTCTTGGCCTGGCTCTCCAGGAAGGCCGGCAACAAGTTCGTCTACCACCTCAACTGCATCCTCAAGGGCCTCGATCCCGTTGAATGCGGATATGCCTCCCGCAAACCCCTTTGCCTGGATCCGCGAGGTCCTGTCCTCTACTGAGCAGGACGTCATCGCCATCTCTGGCATCGACACTGCTGTCTACTTTGTCTTCCTCAGCACCAGTTTGTCCCTCTTCCCCTGTTTTTTGTCCTGTCGTTTCTTCTTCTCGTTCTGTTCGTAGGCTTGCCGCGTTTACCTTCGGGGACATTGCCAACTATCTTCTGGGTATAGTTTTAAGGGCAAATCCAGGACTCGAGATTAGTGGGTGCAAGATACAATCGTTATACTCTTATAAATATATATTTAGATAATCCATAAGATACCAAATGCTATCAATAAGAATATTTAAAATTTGAAAATATGTAGAAATTTTAGGGTTTTAGGACAAGTTTGCTTATACTACTAAAAATACCGGGATTACTGAGGGAATTACCAAGGGAATGCGTCCCTCGGAAACTTTATTGGGGTATTTCCAAGGGATTTTTTCCTAGGTAATTACCAAGGGAAAATTCCTTGTAATTCCCTTCGTAAAATTAAATAAATTAATGAGGGATTTTTCCCTCAATAAAAATAAAAAAATAAAAAATTATTTTTTAAAAATAATTTACCGAGGAAAAAAGCTCTCGGTAAACGGTGTGACGCCTGTTCCACTTAAATAAGGTCTCGTGTTCGAGTCATTGTGAATGTAAAAAATTTATGCTGTGAGAGTTTTACCCATTGTTATCAGAACCGGACCGGACCGGCCGGTTCGACCGGTCGGACCGGGAACCGGCACCAAGTCCGGTCCGGTTCGCCTAAAAACCGAAATGGCAGCTTTGAACCGCCGGACCCATTGAACCGGCCGGTTTTAAGCAAAATTTCATTAAACCGGCCGGTTCTATGGGTTTTTATGGGTTTCCTATTTAATGTAAAAATTGGTTGGTTGTGTAAGGATTTGAACTCATGACCTCTTGCTTTTCATATTAGCATACTACCAACCAAGCCACCACCACTTTTTTGTTCTTTTAACTCTACTTTTAAGTACTTATTAAAATAAAATATTTATTTTGAAGTAAGAAATATTAAATATAGATACTTTCTTATACTATTGTTATATTTCTTTAAAATCATCATACTTTTATCTTAATTATCATAATTTTTTTAATAATATGAATATTTATTTTATTTTAAATAAACGAGCGGTCCGACCCATCGAACCCCCGGTTGGACCCATAAACCCATGACCCCGTACCCCTTCCGGTTCATCATCCGGTCCGGTTCTGATAACACTGGTTTTACCCCTTAGTGGGTCGACCCGGCTCGACTGGACTAGTTGGAGCCCAATTAAGCTTTCGAATATGAGGGTTCACACAAAAAAAATCAAATGAGAAAATATTTATTTGCTTTAAAATAATAATTGTATTGATATATATCACATATAAATTATATTTCTTGAAGAGAGCAATATATTGTTAGTTAAATATAAAATAATTTAATTCAAGATTGAAAGTGTTAAATATTTATATTAAATATGAAATTAATTAATTTGATTATTTAAAATTTTGAGTTTTTTTTAAAATATATAGATATAAGTATACAAATATAATTAGGTGTAGGAAATGGACATGCTAATTTCATCTCCTAGTTAATAAACAATAGTTTACACACTAAAACTAACTAAGATTATTTTTACGCTCGGAGCGCTAGTCATAAATAAATGCATTTGATAGTTTCTTATCATTTTAATATCGTATATGACAAGTTAAAAAAAAGGAAAGAATGAAATAAATAGTATTAGAAATCAACCTAAAAAATTAATATGGGGTATTTATATCAAATAAATACAACATAAATACAACTATACAGTAAATAATTAACATTAATTTTAATTATTTTAGAAAAAATTGTAACAAATTTATGTTGCTAAATAAAAATATTAGAAGGTAATTAAAAAATTAAATACAGTGATGTATATTATAAGTAGAAACAATTGCATACGAAGGACACAAGGACATGGCATAGCGTGGTGGTAGTGCGTGTGCACCTCGGGTTTGAATCTTACCTAGCGGGAGGGCATGCTCCCCCCGTATGTGTGCCAGCTTGGGTTGGCAGATTATCGAGGGAATTTTCCCTCGGTAATCCCTCGGTTTTACGGAGGGAAAAAACCCTCGGAAGATCAGTCGGTAATATTCAGGGTTTTTTTTTTCCCCTGGCAAGGATTAGCGAGGGATACAAAACCCCTGGGAAATCCCTTGGTAATCTCGGTAATTATAGCAGTGTTACATAATTGTACATCTCTCTCTTGGTCTATTATCCACGTGATTGTTGCTCTCATAGCAAGACTAGTTCTCCTTACAATTTCATTTTTGTAATCTTTCTAAAAATGATACAAAATTCGCTTCAATTAACTCACATGAATCCATATATAATTTGAATTTTAAAATTAAATTTATTAATATAATAAAATAGACAACATATTTGTAATTCTTGCAAAAACATTTGAAATCACAATAATTGAGCCGTAATTTTATATCAGTATTGGCGATCAGGAGCGCCTTGATTCTTATGACTGATGGATGGACTTGGAGTCGGTGGTATTTTAGGATTTTTTAAGGATTCTAGAGTTCTAGAGCAACCCATTAATTAATTAGGTGAAGACTCCACAAAATTGTTAAAGTACCTAAATTATTAATAACCCGTAAATTTCAAATAAACAAGCAATTATTACACTTGCAATACTAAAAGGAAAACAAGCACCTCTGGCGGAATATTAGTGATGAAAGAATTCTGTTACGAATCGTGGCTTATTTGTAAATAATTGATATAGATTTGAGAATTGAATCCAATATATATTGTAAAAGCACCAGGAGCCGAGAGGCGCAAGAGGAAGAGAAAAAGATTGGATTCTGATATTTTAGGTCTAATGTTTACAGTAGCTGCTGACCCACCCATGCTTTGCGTGAGTATGATAGTAAGAAAATTAATATATCAAAAAAAAATCTCTAATTTATGGACAAAGATAATTTTTTAAATTAAGATTTATTTGCTAATTTAGTATTTTATTTTTATTTTGCATGAACAATTCTAATAGTTATTTAAAATTTCATTATTTCCACCCAACTTCTTTCCTAGTCCATATTTTCCCAACCCACCAAGAAGAAGAAGAAGAAGAAGAAGAAGAAGAAGAAGAAGAAGAAGATTCGAAGAAAGAAATAATCTAGAGCAATTGCACGAGAAAGTGGAAGTAGATTGTAGACCGAAGTGATAGAGAATGCTTGCTGCTGCATTTTCGGTATCTGAAAAGGCAAACACCTCCATTGTTGCATCTCCGAGCTTGAGCGAGAGTATCATTGATCCTTGAAGGGAGAGATTGAGCTCTCAAAAGTCCTATGTATGCAGGTAGTTGAGGAATATATATGGAGCGTGAGATGCCGGGAAAACCAAAGGGGCTGACTTGTGGAATTTGAGGTCCCGTTGACGTGTCTATGCTCCTAAGTCCTAAGCATCTTTTAATCCTCCAAGAAATGAGATGAAGGGCGCAACACGACCTCTCAAAAAGGGAAATTGATTGGCCGAAGTTCATGAACTTGCAGGAAATACAGATGTACTTTCCATATATCAATGCTAAAAATTAATTAATTACATGAACCTTCTATAAAGAATTTAATTTTTTGAGCAATTGTAAAAACAAACAATTACGAGCTGAGGGTTCAAAAATGATGAATCATGGTGCATTCTCACATTGATAGCCAGAGACTGTTCCATATGACCTTCCGAGTGGGAATTAATGGCCAGAGATGGTTTGATATGATACTCCGAGCAGGTAAAGAGCCAAACAACCAAGAGCCAATTGTTTTCAAACGAAAGTGTTTCAGAAGTTCTTTCGGCTTTTATATATTATATATATTTAAAGTAGCCTCCTCCCAACGAGAGTCCTCCGTTCATTCAACAAGAGCGTACAATTGGCCTTCCCCGCAGCTCGTGGTGCAATGTCCTTTCATGTTCCATGTCCATCAATTATATTCATGATATTGAAAACAACTAATTAAGAAACGAAAAGAAAATAAATTATTTATTGAATTAAAAAAATAAAAATAATTAACGAGAGAAAATAACAGGACTCAAGAAACATCATTGCCCCTGTAATTCTTCATTAGTTGTAAGTATTTTTCTTTTAAGACCTGTTATTTAATCTCAAAATTTTCACATGACTAAGAGATGTTGGTTGCGATTATTGATAGTCAATTATTTTGGGAGAATATTACTTATAATGTAATAAAAAAATAAAAGTGCAAATCCCGCGCAAGAACTGGTATATATAAAATAGATGAGAAAGAGATTTGTGGGATTTGCATTTGATTATTCGCTAAATTTTTGTTTATTTCTATATGTGTGAAAGAGTAAGAGAAGAAAGTGGGTGCAATTAATTTTTGTCACTATACTTCTTTTTAGTTTTTTCTAGCTAAGAGGGATAAAAATGAAAATCTCTTTGCAATTAATAGTATCCATGTAGAATTTTTCAAAATTAGTATCCACTATTTATACCATAAATACGCCCCGAAAATATATCTTCTTGGACTTTTTGGTGGAAGAATGTCGAGTTTACCCATTCGAATGCTGATTATTTTTGTAGATCATGTGGATTTTGTTGAGAATATTAATCCAACATGGAAGAAGTTGAAAAAATAACTATGGGTTTATATGAGACTTGATTACCATCACTTATATGCTTGAGTTTTTAAGCGGAAATTGGTCCAGACCCGTATAAGTCCAATGGAAATTCAATTTGATATCAAAACGCAGATTATGAGTATGCGCGCCCACGTGTGGAAGAACAAAGGGATAAAGGTAGCACAAGATATGTTCCTAGCATATGCATATCAGCAAGATCACCACAAAATCTTGTCGGTGGGCAACTCCCACAGAGACCGAGTTTGAGGCGTAAACCAACAAATATATCCCTGGATAACAGTTTGGTCAGGATATCAGCCAACTGTAGAGACGAGGGCTCGTACTGAGTGACAACAGAACCAAGAGCGACCTTCTTTGGTCGGACGAATACAGTAAGAGCCCAATACTAGGCCTTGGTAGATGAACGAGCAATAGTAGGCTGCTCCTTAGCTACTACCCAAGAAATACAATTCGACCCCAGAAACGTGCAAAATCCTGTTGTTGAACGCCACGTGTCCTTGCAGCCCACCCAATCGGCATCTGCAAAAAGCAAAGAGCTCGAGGGAACTCTATGACAAAATTCCAAGCCCCAGATCAAGTGTGCCACGTACATAATGCGAGATTCATTTCAGCATTTGAAAGTGAAGCAAGGTCAGGGCATGCATATGCTGGCAGACCACATTAACCGCCAGAGCTAAATCAGGTGCTGTGAGAGTAAGATATTGGAACGCACCGACCAAACTTCGGAAATGCGATGGATCATGATAGAGGCAATCACCATTCTTAAGAGTGGGTTGCTTCATCGTCATAGGTGTGGAGATAGGTTTGCAATGCTCCAAAGAAGCTCGAGTAAGAATATCTATAGCATATTGCCGATGAAACAAATAAATTTCTTCACTGGACCAAGAGACTCCCACCCCTGGGAAGTAGTGGAGCGGTCCCAAGTCCTTCAAGGAGAAAACTCGAGCAAGATCATCAATGAGTCTTTGCATCTGAGAAGGAGGTCACCCGTTAAGATGATGTTGTCTACTTAAAGGAGCAACAGAAGAGCGCACCCATCACATCGAAGCACAAGTAATGAAAGATCAGCAATGCTGCTGAAAAATCCATAAAGGAGAAATCGACTGAACCTATCAAACCAGGCACGTGGCACTTGCCGCAGACCATATAGAGCACGATTAAGCCTGCAGACATAGTTCGGGTGAGCAGGGTCAGTGAACCCCGGAGGCTGCTCCATGTAGACAGGCACGATGAGCTATCCATGGAGGAACACATTTTTTTACATCAAGCTAGCGCAGAGACCAACCACAAACTATAGCAACAGACAACACAAGATGAATAGTGCCAGGTTTAATCACCAGACTGAAGGTCTCCAAAAAATCAATGTCAGGCTCTTAATGAAAAGCCTTTGGCGACCAGCCTGGCTTAAGTCGGTCGAGTGTGCCATCGGCCTTCAATTTTGACTTGAAAACCCACTTACAACCCACAACATTTATCAAGGGGTCTTGAGGAACCAACTCCCCAGTCTGGTTAGCAGTTGAAGCATTCAATTCTTCAATCATAGCAGCCTTCTAGCCTGGATGAGAAACATCAGACTTCACCAATCGGGGAGCAGCAAGTATATTTGTTAGAGCAATGTTGGCATACCTTGGATTGGGTTTTTGAATGCCTGCTTGAAGCCGTGTAACCATAGGATGCGTAAAGCGAGGTGGAGACAAGGCAACTTATGAGACCAACTCTGACTCCGTTTCTGACTCCGATTCTAGAACAGGAGCTGTATGTTGAGGTGAAGAATGCAAGGAAGAGTCTGGTGCATCAGACAGAACATCAGGAGGCTGCGAAACAGACGGAGCAGGGGTCTCTTTGTCACGGGCCTGCTTAGGAGAGCCTTGCTCTGTGACAGAAACGGGCACAAAGAGCTGAGCCCTCTCAAGAGGCTCGTGCAAAACAGCACCAGAGGAGGCAGAGCGATTATTAGCAGCCCATGATAAAACTGCTTGCTCATGTACTGCGGCTTTCTGGGGGGACATCTTGCAGGGCATGTTTTCATAAAAAATAACATGCCTCGAGAAATAGACACGACCCGAGGAGCAATGTAAGTGGCAAAATCCCTTATGTTTTTGGCTATAGACTAGGAATATATTGTTAGGAGTAGTTGGTTGCATTTAGATCCCATAGACTCCTCCATCTCGAAAACACTGAAAAACTCAAACTTCTCAAGAGAAGTGCATTGAGAAGATTTTGGATCGGCTCAATATGGGTAATGTTAAACTAGTTTCATCACCACTTGCTTCTCATTTTAAACTTAGCTCGAAGCAATGCCCTACAAGTTAGAAGGAGAAAGAAGAGATGAAGAAAGTTCATTACTCATAAGCTGTAGAGAGTTTGATGTATTCCATGGTCTGTACAAGACCAGATATAGCTCATTATGTTGGTGTGGTTAGTCGTTTTCTCTCCAATCCGGGGAAAGAACATTGGAATGTAGTTAAGTGGATCTTGAGGTATCTTAGAGGAACATCCAAGTTGTGTTTGCACTTTGGCACAAGTAAGTCGGAGTTAGTAGGCTACACGGATGCGGATATGGCAGGAGATATCGATTCTCAGAAATCCACTTCGGGATACTTGATGACTTTTGTAGGGGGAGCTATCTCATGGCAATCAATGCTTCAAAAGTGCATTGCTTTGTCTACAATGGAAGCCAAATACATTGTAGTGACCGAAGGTTGCAAGGAAATGTTATGGTTGCAAAAGTTTTTGCAAGAGTTGAGCTTGAAGCAAGAGAGGTATGTTCTACACTGTGATAGTCAAAGCGCCATTCATCTTTACAAGAATCTCACTTTCCATTCGAGGTCGAAGCCTATCGATATTAAGTTTCATTGGATTAGAGATATGTTGGAGTCTAAGTTAGCGAAACCAGACAAAGTGCACACTGACGAGAATGGAGCTGATATGATGACAAAATCTCTCGCTAAGGAGAAGCTACATGTTTGTCGGAATATAACGGGTATGTTCAAAGCCTCCAAATAGTCAGGAAGAGGAGTTTGTTGGGTATCCCTCCAATTTGGAGAAAGTTGGGCTCAAATCATGTTAGGCATTTATCGGGCTTTAATAGGCCCAAGGATCCACTTTGTTAGGGTTAATTTCAGCTCAAACAGAGGCTGGAAACAGAGGTTGAGCGGTAGAACAGATCAGCACAGAAAGCAGCAGCAAAGTACAGAGAGCAGCAATGTAAATTTTCAGTCCGACCAGCTGGAGATCAAACCTCGATCGGGAAGTCAAACGAACTACAATCGGGACGAAATTTTGGCAGCAGCTTCATGACACGTGGGGCTAAGTTCTGAACGGTCAGAATTCGTATTCAAGCTCTCTAGGTGCTGTTGTGGTTGGTTTTATAAACCACCCTTGTGGGGGACGAATTTCGGGTTTGAACGATCCAAGAGAGTGTATCTCTTGAGTTTGGTGATCCAAAGGTTTACCCTTGATGAAAAACATTGTGTAATCTTCCTTAATAGTGGATCGTTAATTCTACAGTTGGTCCCGTGATTTTTCCCTACATCAGGGTTTTCCACGTAAAAGTTCTAGGTGTCTTTTTCTTTACTGCTTGTTGGTTGATTTGGTTGGTTCCTATCTCGATTACACTAGTAGGGAAGGAAGACTAATCGTTGCGTTGTTATTTGACTGAGCACACCCTTCCCAACAAGTGGTATCAAAGCCCAGGGTAACGATCATGGGGAAGCGCACACGTTATGTATGGAAACCCACATCACACCTAGCTCGAGTGTGGAACTCGTGGCTCGTGAAGGTCCTAACAATTGATATCTGAGTTCGGAAGTAGAAGCCCGGCTCAAAGTTAGTTGTGTCCAGTGTGTTGTTTGCCGTCGTATCAATAGGATTATGACGAAGTCCACCACATAATCGAGAAGGGAGAGAATTGTTGTGACGGTTTCTCTTCTATATAGAGAATGGTGAAGGCGGGTATTGGAGGTAATCCCACATGAAAAGTTGAGGGGAAATCCATAGGTGTATAAGAGACAATGGTCTATCAACCTATTGGCTTAATCTTTTAGGTTGCAGATAGACTTGAGTCCGAAGTAGGCCTGTGGATTTTTCCCAACATATATGAGGCAACGAATGGTGATCAAACTTAATAATCATGTAACGGCGAAGATTGGGGTAGCAACATGATCCAAAGACACGAAGAACCGTACAAGATCCTTGTTAAAACGTACTGAGAAAGGAGATTTACACCTAAGTCGCATGGACGGAGGTCGATTTATAAGATAGTTGGTCGTGGAAAAGGCATCCACCCAATAGCACATGGGCATAGAGGCCTCACAGAGAGCTGCCAAGTCAAGTTCCACAACATGTTGATGCTTCCTCTCAGCCACTCCATTTTGTTCAGGATTGTTGGGACAAGAAATTCGGTGTTGGATCCTGCAATCGCGCAAATGAGTTATGAAACTTGAACTCGGAAATTCACTACCACCAACTGACTAGAAGATTTTGATCTTTCTGTCAATTTGATTCTCTAATTGTTTTTGGAAAGATCGGAAAACATCAAAGAAGTCCGATTTATATTTTGGAGGAAACAACCTACAATATCAAGAAAAGTCATCGATAAAGACTATATAGTAACGATATTTCTGAATAGATGGAACAAGAGCAGGCCCCTAGAGAACACAATGTAACTTGTCCAAGAGAAAAGAACACTGAGTTTCTAACAAAGAAAACAAGAGCTTAGAGCTCTTACTCATCTAACAACTCACACGCAGTGTGTTGGATGTCTTATTGACATTAATTTATTGCTCCATAAGAATTGCAACACACAACTACTGGGATGACCCAAGCAACGATGCCGCGTGAGTTCAGCAGCCGCAACACACATGTGGATCTTTGCTCGTGTAGAGCCCTTGGTGATTAGGCCCCATCAGTAGCACATGTCCCGTCCTGGAGTCCTTGATAGAGAAACCATTGGCGTCAAATACAAAGTAGCATAGATAATCCCTTGTTAACAGAGCAACAAATAATAATTTTTCTGTATTTCTAGCACAACCAAGACATTACGAAGCGGAAAAGTCTATCTGATTTTTCCTTTACCAATATGATTGATCTGTAGTTTATCACCATTGCTGATAGTTACATCTCCAGGACCATGATACGAAATCAGATCAGTTAAGATACGTGGTTTATCGGTGATGTAGGTAATGGCACTAGTGTCAGGTTGTCATTCCTCCTGCAAATCAGTGATGTGTAAATCCACGAGGACCTGTGGTATATCATTGGGCTGGTAGCTATTGTTGAACCTGCTCCAGCATCGTGGCCAGATTTGGCAGACTATATGAGGTCAGCCATTATTAGGCTGAGAGGAAGCTGCATGACCACCATCGGTTGATTGTCTATTACCAGATTAATTATTCATCTACTGCCGACTTCCATTGGTGGTTTTGATTGAACCCCCGTCCTTTAGAGTTGAAGGAGGCTCGACCACGGCCTCTGGAATTACCAGCTCTTCGTCGAGGATTGTCCTGAGCAGCAAACGCATTGGTGGAGTTTTGGAACATTGGCAGTGGCATTGGCAACGGACAAGGTGCATCTGGCTCTGAGCTTGTAGCTCTGAAGCTGAGGTATCAACTCATGAGTCTGGTTCTGAGCTCGTAGCTCTAGAGCTGAGGTATCAACTCAACAAAAGGATGGGATCGGTGACCTCAGCATTGTGGTCTTGAAAGACTCATATGAGTCATCCAACCCCTCAACAATCGAAATACCTTGATGGTGTCGATGACTGGTTTTTCAATAGCCTGCAACTGATCACAGATATTGACGCAGCGTACACGCGAGCAACTGTCACAGATCCAATGCATTGGAATTTCGCGTTTGAATTTGGGATATATATAGTATTTTGGGGTTAATAATGAAAAAGTACAAACTTTTCACATTTTAATAATTCTAACATGAACTTATGCACAAACTTTCGATTTGATAACAATTCTAGTACGACGTCAAATTTTTCGTTAATTTGAACGGAATCGAGGCCACAGAGGATACCGATGACCCCAATCGAAGGAGGGTGCCAGCGAGGGGGTGATGGTCGGGGTCGTGGCTCCACCTGGTGGAATCGGAAGAATTCCCAATTTGAGGTTTCTCCCGATTCTGATAAGTGGGGGTCTCGATTCTGGCCACACCCCCGGATTGGGGTTGCTGGTGTCCTCACCTCGATTGGAATCATCGGCGCCTTCGATGGCCTTAATTCCGTCTAAATTAACGGAAAACTTGAAGACGTGCTAAAATTATTATCAAATTGAAAGTTCATGTATTTTTAGGTTATCGAAAAAAGTTTGTGCTAGAATTGTTAATATGAAAAATTTGTGCCTTTTTTTGTTTATTAAACCTATTTTATACTGTACACAACTTGTGGATTTCTACGTACCTACGCGAGTCCCAGAATTTGAAAAGATGTTCCTACTTATTTAAGTCTAAGTCAGTTAACAATTATCACAAATTGTATTTTCGTAATTAAATTTTTTTTAAAATACTATAGATATATGAGTATGATAGTCATTTCTAAAATAATGTCAACTTATTTGAAAAATTATCCACCTCATTAGATGCATAAGCCACAAATTTTTTTAATTATAATGAAAGATTAAATCTTCATCAATTTATCGTTTGAATCAGTCATAATGTTGACACTCCTTAGCGGAACAATTAGAAGTAATTAAATTTTTTTAGTATGAATAACATTTTAATATATATATATATATATATGTATGTATGTATACTATTAGATTTAAACAATCGCATGACATCTTCGTTATGGTCTTTCAGGAAATAATTGATAAACCATGTTTCTAATGTTATTGATCTTATACATTGCTTTGTACTTTTTAGATTCATGCATTAATTTCTTAGCATTAATATGTCGATATCGTTATTAATTATATATCAACAAGAAAAAGAAAACTAAAGTTTCATCAAAGAAATGATTATTGCTAAGTATAATAGGTCAATCGAGTATTTTGTATAATATTAATTACAAAATATTATTTGAGATAAAAGCTAAACACAGATTGATTCTAGCAATTCGACGCTTCTTCTCCTTCAGTAAGGTCTCGAGTTCAAATCTTGTGAATAGAGAAAATTCACTGATGGGAGAGCTTTACATTTTAGTAAACCGACCAAACTTGATTAGATTAGTTAGCGTCTAATTGGACTTTCAGATACTTTGGTTCACATAAAAAATAAAAAAAGGGACATTTGTAACTATTCTAAAAAAAAGTTATTTCGTATATAATAAGTTTCTTGTTATTCTTTAGAGAATCCTTAAAATTACACTTATGTTTAACGATGTTTCTCGTACCCTAGCATCACTCTTTTGATTATTTATTATGTAAACCTAGCTGCCCACCCCATATTGTGCAGGTATCATGTCAAAGATGCAGTTTTGGAGGGTGGCCTGCCTTTCAGCAAGGCCTACGGTGGGAAGACCCTGTTTGATTACATCCCCGGAGACCCAATGTTAAAAGAGGTATTTAATGGGGCAATGTCGGACAACACCAGCATCGTCCAGAAGAAGATCCTTGAGACGTATGAGGGCTTCATGTGCCTTAGGACCATAGTTGATGTCGGGGGCGGCACAGGTACTATGCTTAACCTGATCGTCACTAAGTACCCCTCCATAAAGGGCATCAATTTCGATCTGCCGCATGTGATTGCCGAAGCTCCATCTTACCCTGGTAAGCACAATGATATGATTCCTTGCTTTGTTTTCTTAAAATTCGATCATTCGATAACTATTTGATCTTATGTGTAATGGTATTGTGTTAACTGCTAGTAAGGTGTCGAACACGTTGGAGGAGACATGTTCATTAGTGTTCCTAAAGGAGATGCTATCTTCATGAAGGTGAGAACCATGCAACAATAAGAATATTGTCATCATCAAACATTACCTTAATCTCATCAAATGACTTTATGGTGATGCAGTGGATATCTCACAACTGGGGAGACGAACCGCTAATGAAGCTCTTGAAGAACTGTCACGATGCGCTACCACAAAATGGGAAGGTGATCTTGGCGGATCATATACTTCCCCAGATACCAGACACCAGCATCGACACCAAGGTGGCATTTCATTTAGATTCCCTGATGTTGGTTCTTTGTCCTGGCGGAAAAGAGCGTACCATGGAGGAGCTCGAGGAATTAGCTAAAAGAGCGGGTTTCAGGGGCTTCCGAGTCACTTCTAAAGTCTATGGCATCGCCATTATGGAATTATTTAAGGAGGCTTGATCCGTGCTTCGGACTTGCATGGTCTCCTCAACACCTTACTCGTGTTACTTCATGCTTCTTCTCGTTTCTGAATTCATCCCGCCTCTGCATTAGCTTTACTAAAGCAGCGCACCAAAGTGATAATGTATTCACGTTCGAATTTGATATATATGCAATGTTCACATATGAATTTGATTTGATATATATGTAATTCTCATCAAATATTGCATTAATTTTTGTGTACCCTGGTTTCTAAAAGCCTATTGGGCCTTGACTAATCTAGTTCGAGCCAAGTTGGTCCACCTCCCAATCGTAGATTTTATGCTTTCACAAAGACTCGAATCCGAGAACTTGCTTAATCGGAACAAGCGTCGAACCGCTTGAACCAACCTACATTAGTAAATATTGCATTGATATTTAGAATATCACATATGATTTGATATATGATGTTGTAACAAGATGCCCAAACGAGATTAGAATAATGAGAAATCGAAAAATAAACTATACCAAATATATGTGGTAAAACTCTCAAGGCGAGAGAAACATCCACAGACAGAGCAGAAGTATCCATTAGATCGAAAATATGAGATTACAATAGAGATCACACTCATGTTTTCTAGCCCCTTTACAAGACCCAATCCAAGAAAAGTCTAACCACCCTCTTAATTCTCACAACTCTCTTACTTTATGAAGCCTAAATACTCCAAAAAAGTAACCCAAGAACTTTTCAAGAAGATTACATGTGATTCTCACTCAACAATGTATATTGCCTTCTAAGACTCTTTCCATATTTATATATTACAAGACCTACATCCTTGGTATCAGATATATACTCTAAATATCCCCAAAAATATATCATAAAATATTCATCTTTGAGGATATCTACAAGACCACCTTGAAATATTTATCCTTTGTATGGATTATGAGTTGTAAAGAAATCGCACCAAAATGGAAACTAAATTATGAGATCTTCATTCTCTCAGCCAACTTTGCCATGACAATCACAACAATTGTTGCGGCAATTTTGTTGCATTCGCGTCTGTTCAAATTGTCGTACCAATTCAAGTTTTTTGTAGTGGCAATTTTTCCTGATTGTTAATTTCTGTCTTCGGTCGATTCTTTGTTCTCGTTTCTAGGTCTTCGAGTCTTTTGGGTCTTCCGCGCTTAATGTGAGATACCTTTAACAAATTTTCACCTTGGCTCGCATCGAGCCAAAACATGATCTAGCATTTTTTCATACTCGACTGCTCCATCACCACCCTCACAAACTCTGCCCTCACGGGCTCCACCTCTACTCTTGCACGTGCCACTTAAGTCCAAGCCACCCTTGGACTTATCAGAGGTGTCGGGCTTCGTTGGAATTTCTACATAACTTTCACCGACCATGAGACAAGTCGAATTTGACACGACTTTAGCATTCTCCAAATCCACTAATTCTCCAAGCCCATATTTCTTCAGCAGCTTTGACTGCTCCCTTGCTTGTCTCTTGCTCGCGAACTACTCCATAGAGAATTTTGTCTCCTCTCAAATCTTTCCATCTGAACATCCTCTATCACCACAGGCTGAGATTCAGGTGTTCTTGAGTTTTCAAACTCTACCTTCTTCCAAGATGTCGCCTTCGAACAAGGCTCCACATTCACCTGGGATGCGCTCTTACACTACTTGGTCGAGGCAACTTTTCACAAGGGATTTTGAAGACTTACCAACCATCTTGCACTCTTTGCACTAGTTCACCCTTACGTGCCCAAGAACATCCAGGTACTTTTCTTCTAAAGTCCACTCAATTGCTTAAGTAAATCTTGTTTTATTTTGCAAGACATACAGTCTTTCCAGTAGAACTACAGGACTTTCATGACCCCGTCCTAGATCCTGTACTTACAACCAAGACCATCAAGACATCCTAACGAGATCAATTTTTTCCTTATAACCAAGACATGCCTAACATCTAACAATCTTACCTCACTACCATCATACATCTCGATTCTAACTCTACCAACCCCAACAATATCACATGTGTGACTAGCCATAAGAATTCTACCACCCTCTATCGATTTTTATCACGATAAATATGATAACAGTTACCCCAATCAAGAATCCACGGTGTACCTAACCGACTCGATGTAGTGAGGGTCTTTATCCCCCTATCCGCTGCAACTCTGAGAATATCATATTTTCCATCGCTTTGCTCTGCCACCCCCATATTCATCGTTCTCGGACTTTTCGCCTTAAACAGTTCATTCTGCCCCTCATGGTAAGTCCCTCGTTGTTGCTCCCCTAGTGAACAGTCACCTTCTTCTACAACTCTTTCTAGTTTAACCACATTGACATCCTCCAAGGTGATACTTGTTCTCCCATAGAGCGAGGCGACGACAAACCTCTCATAGGACGCAAATAGAGTGCTCAACAGCAATAAGGCTCGATCCTCATTACTTATCTTGATATCGAAGTTGATGAGACTCATCACGATCTTCTCGTCTGGTGACAGGATCGCGGGCAGCTTGCTCTCTCCTTCTAGTGCTCCCTGAAGGCCCAGCTCCACCAACAAAGCGTTCATCTCTATATGACACAATTCGAAACCGTTCGTCCCATCGAATCTCACGCATGACATCTTCAATAGCTCTGAGACATGTGCTCTGATACCACTTGTTGTAACGAGATTCCCAAACAATATTAGAATAACAAAAAATTCGAAAAATATATAACACCAAATATACGTGGTAAAATCCTCAAAGCAAAGGAAACATCCATGAATAGAGTAGGAGTATCCACTAGATCGAAAACAAAAGATTATAATGGAGATCACACTCGTGTTTTTCAACCCCCTTTACAAGACCCAACCCAAGAAGAGTTTAACAAACCTCTTAATTCTCACAACTCTCTTACTCTATGAACCATAGAGACTCTAAGAAAATAACCCGAGAACTTTTCAAAAAGATTGCACCTGATTCTCACTCAACAATGTAAATTGTCTTCCAAGGCTCTTCCCATATTTATAGATTACAAGACCCATATCGCTATTATCAGATATATACTCTAATTATCCCTAAGAATATATCCAAGAATATTTATCTATAAGGATATATACCCGACTACCTTGAAATATCTCTCCTTTGTATGGATTTTGAATTGTAAAGGAATCGCACCAAAATGGAAACTAAATCCCGAGATGGCTCTCAGCCTACTTTACCATGGCAATAGCAACAATTGTCGGGGCAATTTTGTTGCATTCGCCTCTGTTCGAATTGTCGTAGCAATTCAAGTATTTTGTTGTGGCAATTTTTTCCTGATTGCTTATTTCTTTCCTTCGGTCAATTCGTCGTTCTCATTTCAGGGTCTTCAAGTCTTTGGGTCTTCCGAGCTTGATGCGAGACACCTCTAATAGATGTTGGGAGATTTTATGAAATTTTCAGTTATTATATAATATATATATATATATATATATTATAAATAAGATTGATGATTCCATCAATGAGCCAGCATATGATTTATCAAGCGGAAAAAGAGAGAGAGAGAGAGCTCCAGTAGGGCCGTTCAAAAAGAATCAACAATGAACCAAGCTGGAGAACTGAATCGAGCCAAACTATTTCGAATTAAACCACTTGAACTGGTTTGTTTTTGGTTCGGTTCGGTAGGGTAGAACGGCTTGGTTAGTTGCAGAACCATCTCCAATCGGTTAACTATGATTAACCGAACTGAACCATTTATGAGAATTATTGGAAGAATCCAACTTATTTTCCATTAAATCAATTGACACAGTATATAGGCTGTGTAGTATTACAAAAGAGGAAACTAATTAATTGTCATGAGCCTAATATCCTAGACTTCCGAAAATGTCAAATACCAAATATACGGGTTCCTAATATACAATTTTACAATCTATAATACTCCCCCTCAAGTTGGAGCGTGAGGATTACAAATCCCAAACTTGGAAAGGATAAAGCGGAAGCGATCTCAACCAAGTGCCTTCGTGAAGATGTCTGCTAGCTGAAGTCTTGTAGACAAATGGTTGGTAATCACGACTCTTGATTTGATATGCTCACATACGAAATGACAATCAATCTCAATGTGCTTGGTTCGTTCATGAAACACAGGATTCGCAGCAATATGTATTGCAGCTTGATTATCACAGAATAAGTGAGTCAGTGTGGTCATATGAATAGATTCCGCAACCAAATAATCTCACTAACGGTTGTTGCCATGGTGCGATACTTTGCTTCAGCAGATGAGCGAGAAACCATTGTTTGTTTCTTTGTCTTCCATGAGATTGGGCATCCTCCAAGCATAATGAAGTATCCTGTAACAGAACGACGGGTCAAAGGACAACTTGCCCAATCCGAGTCACAAAAAGCTTCGAGCTCCAGAGAAGTAGGCCGCAGGTAAATTCCCTGACCGGGAGACTATTTCAAGTAACGAAGAACCCGCATAGCAGCATCCCAATGATCTTGGCGTGGATCCTGCATAAATTGTGCCAAAGTGTGAAGGGAATAGCTGAGTTCTGGCTTCATGATAGTTAGATAGATGAGTCTCCCAATCAGACGCCTGTATTTGCCTGGATCTGATAACAAATCACTGGAACTCGTGGATAGGTGATGACGCTGCTCCATGGGAAAAGGTGATGGTCGTGATGCCAACATCCCACACTCAGCCAAAATATCAAGGACATACTTCCGCTGACTGAGAAAAAAAACCAGAGCCCATCCTAGTAACCTCAATGCCAAGAAAATACTTCAGCGGTCCCAAATCCTTTATGCGGAAGCACCTATCCAGATATCCCTTAAAAGATTCACAGTGGCTAGCACTGTTGCCTACGATGATCAGGTCGTCCACATAGATCAGCACACCAAGGAAAATATTTCCTCGATTAAAAATAAAAAGGGAATGGTCCGCACCTAATTGAATGAACCCATAGTGCCGAAGTGCCTTCGCAAACTTCGAGAACCAATTTCTTGATGCCTGACGTAGTCCATATAAAGACTTGCGAAGCCTACACATGGTTCCATTACTCGAAGTAGAAAAACCAGGAGGTAGTTTCATATATACTTCTTCCTCCAGGTCCCCATGTAAAAAGGCATTGTTGACGTCCATATGATGGATGTGCCACTCTTTTGCTACTTCCACTGTTAAGAAGTTACCAACTTGGATACTGGTGCAAAAGTCTCATGGTAGTCAATTCCTTCGACCTGGGTGAAACCCTTTGCAACTTGTCTCGCCTTATATCGTTCTATGCTTCCATCAGCCCGACGCTTCACCTTATACACCCATTTGCAGCCAATAGGATGTTTACCAGGAGGTAATTGTACAATCGTCCATGTCTTGTTTAATTCGAGAGTGTGAATTTCTTCAGCCATTGCGTCTCTCCATCTTGGATTTTGGACAGCCTCTCGATAAGATGAGGGCTCTCTGTTTGAATCAATTGCAGCTAGAAATGCCTTGTGTTGGTTAGAGACAGTGGAATAATCAACAAATCTCTCAATGGGATAGGACGTACCTGAGGAGTGCAAGGTAGTGGGCAAAACAGGAGAAGGGGACTTATAGCGAGCAGTGTGGATGATATAATCCTTGAAATGTTTAGGAAGGCTGGGAACCCGTTCAGATCGCCGCAAAGTCACTTCTTGACTATCCTCTAAATTTCCAGAAGAAATTCCCTTTTTGGATGATTCTCCTTCCCTTTTAAATTGCGAAATTCTCCTCTTTGCGTCCATAATACTCCCCCTAGCTTCTATAATCCGGACGGGCTCTTTTATGTTCGACCCAGGGAGGAATTATCCCTTATTGTTTCCAGAACTGGCCCAGCAGGCCTCTCAACTTGGCCCAGATCAGAAATTTCTTCCTAGGCTGCCCAATCTTTTCCTCCCTGACCGCGGCCCATTCGCTCCGCAGTGTGATCTGCCGTTAGTGATTGCTGGGCTAGACTAGGCCCATCTGTATCACTGGGCCTCTCTTCCTCCTCAGTGTTGGCCTGCCGCTACCGAGCGCGACTGGGCTTCTCCCAGCGCTTGGACCGGTCTGATGAAGATTCACCTAAAAAGTCCAATTGCTCTCCTTGGGCCAGCTGAGGTATCTTCGAGAAAAAGTGGGCCGCCTCCTTCTTGTTGGTTTGATTTTTCATCCTCCTTGGCAAAAGGAAAAATCGTTTCACAAAATCTCACATCTCTTGACATGAACATCTGCCGATTCTGTAAATCATAGAGTCTCCATCCCTTCTTTCCATGGGGATACCCAATAAAAGCACATCGTCGAGACCTTGGCTCAAACTTATCTTTGGTTCGTGTGTAAGCATAGCATAATGACCCAAAACTCGTAAATTTGAGTAATTAGGCTATTTTCCGAAAAGTACCTCATGTGAGCTCTTGTTATCAAGTAAAGGCGTCGGAGTGATGTTTATCAAGTGGACAGCCATTGAGATATACTCCCCCCAGAACTTTGTCGGTAATGAGGCCTGAAACATTAGAGCCCTAGCGACGTTGAGGATATGTCGATGCTTCCTTTCAACCTGACCATTCTGCTGCGATGTATTTGTGCAAGACATCTGATGCACAATACCATGTGTAGAAAAGAATTCTCGTAGCTCCCTTGACAAAAACTCCATCCCATTATCACTTCTCAGAATTTTGATCGTGCGACTGAATTGATTCTTTATTAAATTATAAAAATCAATGATAAATCACTGAGCCTCTGACTTTTCTCGCAATAAATAAACCCACACACCTCGACTAAAATCATCAATAATAGTCAAGAAATAATTGGTTCCACAACTTGCTTTGACTCTATACGGTCCCCACAAATCGCAGTGTATCAACTGAAATGGGTATTTAGCTTTATTCATACTCAAGTGAAATTGTGAGCGTGTCTGTTTCGCTCTAAGGCACACATCACACTCCTTATTACTTATTTCTAAAAAATTTAAATCAATACCCTTCAACTTTATCATGCAAGATGGATGACCAAGCCTCTGTTGCCAAATATTTGCAAACTCTTCCACAACTACTTGACATTTCTGTGGTGCAGTAGCCACTTGCTTCAAATAATAGACCCCTCCTCGAAGTTCACCTAATCCAAGCGTCCTCCTCGAGGTGCGGTCCTGGATAACACATAAATCAGAGCAAAACATCACATAACAATCCAGCTCCTTTGACAATTGTGCAATCGAAATTAAATTGCAATTGAAACTGGGCACATAAAGCACGTTGGTAATCTCCATCAGTCCTACAATTATCACATTTCTCGCCCGGGTGGCTTACACCATGCCCCAGTTTGGAATATATACCGGTGCTCCGCCCTTGATTGGAATAGATATCAAAAAATATTCAAGACATCCTGTCATGTGTCGTGATGCTCCTGTGTCCAAAATCCATTCATTCTGCAAAGTCACTAAATTAAATTTATTACCGACAAGTAGGTTCGGGTCGACGACATCCTGGGAAAGCATGGATAACAGTCGCTGGAAATGTTCGTCGGGTAGGGCCTCTAGGCGTTCGGCTCGCGAACTCGCTCCCTGCACTGTCTGGGCTGCGTTCACTTGATCTGGGCCTCGCTGAGTTTGGGCCTTTCCTCGCAGCCCAGCATTTTGCTTGGCCTGTCCCGTCCTGGGCCCCTTTCCTGCACCCGCCTTGGACTTGAAATGCCAGGCCGGGTATCCGATTATGGCCCAGCACATGCCCTTCGTGTGGCCCGGTTTCCCACAGTGACTGCAGGTCACTTTCCCTTCCCCCAAAGCTCTGCAACTTTTCAATCCCAGGTCGTCCGTGTTCTGTTTCTCCTCTGGCAAGGAAGATAGCGGATGCCGGGACGGTTTCTCTCGACCGAGTGACCATCCTCTGCCTCTCTTCATTCGCTACCATCTTATATATCTTGTTCAGGTTCGGCAGTGGTTTGATGCTGAGAATCGTCGATCGGATTGTGTTGAATTCCGAGGTAAGTCCCATAAGGAACTGATAGCACTTCTCTGCTTCTATCTGTGCCGCAATCGTTGCGTTCGCTCCACAGCTACAGCCCGGGTGTTCCAAATAGAATTCCAACTCGTCCCACAGTAATTTCAATTTGCCGTAGTATTCCCGAACACTCAATCCATCCTGTTTGAGAAGACAAATGTCAGTCTTGATTTGAAAAACCCTAGATTGATTCCCTTCGGAAAATCTCTCCTTGAGATCGTCCCATAGGCTTCTGGCACCCACCGTGTAAGCTACGGTGGCCTGGAGACTCCCCTCCATGGTGTTAAATATCCACGCCAAGACCGTGGAATTACACCTCTCCCACCTCTCTCTAAGAGGGTCTTTATCGTCTGGTCTCTCCAGAGATCCATCGATGAAAGCTAGCTTGTTCCTGGCTTGAAGCGCAATTAGCATAGCCCGTGACCATGTTAGGTAGTTGTCACCGTTGAGGGTGCACCCAATCACCTGGGCTCCTGTGCTGTCAGAAGACGCAAGTCGATAAACCGGCGGGACCTCCATGCTCCTTACTGAGTCGTCCCCTGCTTTCCTATCCTTTGATGATCTAGAGTCCAACCTTGGACTCTTCTCATCATCACTGACATCAGACATTTTGTTGCAGGAAAAAAAAATAAAAATAAAAACTTCAATCGGTCCAGGAGCACAGATGCTCTGATACCATGAGAATTATTGGAAGAATCCAACTTATTTTGCATTGAATCAATTGACACAGTATATAGGCTGTGTAGTATTACAAAAGAGGAAACTAATTAATTGTCATGAGCCTAATATCCAAGACTACCGAAAATGTCAAATACCAAATATACGGGTTCCTAATATACAATTGTACAATCTATAATAACTTAAGTGAAAAAAATATTCTTCTTCTCTTCTCTTCAACTCAAACTCGACACTAAGGCTATTCAAAAGGAACAAAAACTGAACAGAACCAAAATAACTGGTTCAAAATGATTCGGTTTTTTGGATGTCAAATGGTTCGGATCAGATCGGTACTCAAGTGACCAACCGAAGCACCTTTGTTGTTCGAAACGGTTCAGTTCAGTTCTCGTCATAAGAGCCATGAGCACCCCTAAGAGCCAGCATATGTGGAAAAACTATCTGGTCCCTTGATGAACGTCCCGGAACATATTTATCGTCATATCAACTTCTTTGGTGTAGATTCCACGATAAAAAATTGATCCAACAGCTTCTAGACATTACGAACCGTTGCTAATTATATTTCTCATGATTACTGCAGGTGGTGCTGGGTTTAATGATTGTGGGGTTCACGCAAAGCTCAGAATGCAGTTTCACTACACCAATGATAATACACAAAGTTGTGCAAAAACCATCTCTGATACTCTAGCAAAATTTCCCTCCGCAAATGCCAGGACTAATTTCACGACACATCATCGTGATGTACATTGATTGTTCCTATCCTGGTTTTAATCTCCGATGGAAAAACGATTGATCATTCTTCATTTTCATTCAAAGTCCATAAGAAAGTCCACAAGGTTCTCGGAATAACCCATAGCCTCTTCTTGTGACATGGGATCCTCCTCCTTTGGTTTACCCTGCAAGGTTTCAGAAGAGAACAAAGATGCATATGAAATCTGCTCCAACTACTTGTCCTAAGCTCATGTAAACTCGACAATTTGCTGCAATGCTGCACGGATGCTTGTCTCGGAAAACTGAAATTTTTGTATGATTGGTAGTTTATGCAGGATATGATGAGGTAAAGAAAAAATTGGGAGAGGCATGATTAAGCTTCACGTAAGTGGAGAAAAATATGCAATTGATCGAATGCAAGCACTTACCTTCGACTTGCGGAGCTCAGTAGTGCTTTTCAGGACTCTCCAATTGCAAGTAATCTTCTCTTCCTCCACTTCACTGGTTCACCCTCAGACTCATCGCATCATTTTCCCTAATATCAACAGCTTCAGCCATTGCTTCATTCATATATGTTTTCAGCTCATAGATAAGATGCAACAAGTTAATTACACAATTGAGATGAGATGACTTGCTTCTACCGGTTAACATCCCGAGAATTATGTAAAATTTCTTGAAAGAAAGACGAAATTGAGATATTTGTTCTGTTCAATTATTCATACAGAAGTGCAAAACTCTATGGTCATAAATTAGAAAAGAATTCGTGACCTCAAGTTACTCGGTCTTCTCTTTTGCAAGAACATAATCTTTTCAAGCTTATCCCTCGATTTGATCTTCCTGTGCTGATTAGAAGGATAACTGTCGGCATTTGAAGACATTAGAACAAACACAGATGCTTTAACTTCAGCATCTGATTAGCCATATGTAATCCATACAAGGAAAGATCAAAGTAGAGAGGTGCATATTTGCACTCTGTGCCTGTTCATAGAATACTGACCTCTTTCGGATAAGATAGCATATCAGGCGTCGGTTCATGAAAGTCCGGACCTCATTCGGATCTTGGATGTTCATAGTTTACTGGCTTGTGACATTGCCACATGATATATATAGTACATATAAGACTTTATCCCACCCCATATTGCAACATCCAAATTAATACTCTCACTATTGCAGTATCAAAAAGAGAAGGGATAATAAAATATGCAGATTAGATAAGTTCATCTGATTGCTAAATGACTGATATTTCTTTAGCTCCATCCAGCTGCTCCTCATTCAGTTCTGCTCTGCCGGGTGACCGAGGTTCAAGTCTGCCCTTAGCAGCTCTGCCTAGTAATTTTCCTCAATATTTCTGGTTTGCCAAACTTGTAAAATGTTGGGGGGTAAGTGAAAATAATACGCTAATGGGGATCTTGATCTATTGGAACTTATGAAACGGTGTCATTATCTCTCAAGTTCTGAAATTGGTGGCCCAAATTTCTTCCGATAATAATGCGATGAAGAGATGAGACTGACCTCCTCCGTTCTCCACCTAAGGCGCCGTCAAACTCAAAGGGCCACCTCTCTTGTGGACACCCATTTCTGCTCCTTCTGCCCCCTCTCGGTTGCTTTCCACCCACCACCGGCCGTCTAGACATACAGTTTCATACAGTTCGTTGATTTCTAGGTACGTTCATAAAAGGGACTTTGAGATTGCCTTTAGGACTTTTAGATCCATGGTCTGTGGACAGCTTGAGGTGAATGAGTATATTGTCACGAGCCTTCAGTCCGCCCGTGCCAGCACTGAGATATTAGGACTTGATCCACATCTCCATGCCTATATTCATAAGGTTGGACACAAAATGGATGTTCCATTGCGATCCTCGTTATTAGATATGTACAGTAAGTGTGGGAGTTTGGAAGATGCGAAGTTGATCTTTGAAGGAGGCAGAGATTCTTGTGTTGGCTTGTGGGCGGCAATGATATCGGGCCTCGCCGCCAATGAGGAGTGGCAGGGAGGCCTTTCACCTCTTCAAACTTATGATGGATAAGGGGCTTAAACCGAATGAAGTAACTTTCGTGGCAATTTTAAGTGCTTGTAGCCATTCATCGGGGTTACTTGAAGAACAAGGCAAATAATATTTTGAGCTCATGAAAGAAGTTTATGGAATCAAACCTGGTGTCGAACACTTCACATGTATGGTCGATTTATATGGTCGAAGTGGACAATTGGATGAGATCAAGCAGTTCATTTATCAAAACGGTATCTCGAATGTTACTTCATAATGGTAGTCATTTCTATCCTCTGGCCGATATGTGGAAAGCTGCTCAGTCTTAGTCCAAATGATCCCGAGCCTTATGTTTTGTGGTCGAACATATGGGCTGATGATGGGAGATGGGACGAGGAGGCTAAAATTAGGAGCCATATGCAAAAGAGAGTGCTGAAGAAAGTCCCAGGGCAATCATGGATCCAGTTGAAGAATATCATCCCAGGGCTGAAGAAAGACCCAAATGCTTTGGAGATGCGTTCGTTCTTGGATCAGCTAATTGAGAGGCTGAAGGGAATCGGCTACTTACCCGACGCTAATTTCGGGATGGACAGCCACAATTTCATCAAGTATGCTTCCGGCTTTTGGACAGGGAAATAGTCGTGAGAGAGATATCCACCGGTTCCATCACTTCAGAGATGGAAGATGCTCATGTGGTGATATGGTGGTTCTGTTACATATATAAATAATGTAAATCATGAATCGTAAATCCCTAGAACAGACGAGTATTAATAGGAATAAACCATTGGATAGAAATTCTGCTTAAAAAATTAATAATTTCAGAAAATAACATGTTCAAACGTAATTTAATGGATGTTCAGAGTAATTATATTCAATTTCAGCATAGATTATCAGAATCAGCCTGATTCGATTTGATCCACCGTTTGGTGCATTTGGGCCATTATCTACAGCATTGATTAGTCCTCTTGGTTCGATTATCACACCCTCAAAATTGACTTTAGCGTGTCTGCAGCCTTAACTTTTCATTTATCCCATTGTGCACCCTGTTTTTCAATATTCATTGTAGTTTTAAATTATTGCTCTTTATTGTGATATTCTAGTTAGTCCTTGAGAAGTCCTAAAAGATCTTCAAAGTTGCAATTATGAAGAAGGTTTAAAGAAAGTAAATAAGAATGATCAAGTATTGAAGGTTTTCCTCTTGAAATTTTCGAGCAGGGAAAGCAAAATAAGACCAAAACCCATAATGCATGGTGCAATATGGGAAATTGTTCAACATTGAGATTAACAGGGGAAAAATAAGAGAAAAAAGAGATCCAATCTATCAAATTTCATGATACTTTTTCACCCGGGGAAAAAGGACAAAAAAAAAAAGAAATTCATGATACGAAATTAAATATTTCCTGAGAAAATATCAGATCGATAGATAAGGTTGCGTGGCCTAACACATGCATCGTTATCAGAGAACCTTTTTTTCTTTTTTTTTTGTTTTTCTTTCTGTTAATCATATCATATCAGAGAACTTTGTGAGAGGTAGGACCAAGTCACTATCTTTAGAATAGTAGGGTCTTACATTACCATATATCATGTGACATGGGGATCACAGTCATCCACTTTACGAGAGTTCCGCGTTTAACTGTGATGATTTCATATCACATGACAAGAGATCATGTAAGAATTTTCCCTCTAGAATTTGGCAAATTATACTAGAATTCTTGTGGAACTTAGAAATATAAATTAATAGCATCTTTCTTGGGCTGAAGTTAAATCATAATTACTTTAATGATTCCATAAATTGATTTTAGTTTTTTTTTAATTTAAGGAAGTACTTATGCCAACAACCTTGGGGAAGGAATGCCAACAACCATTTCATCTAAAATTGAATTTTTTTTTTCTAAATAGGTTTTCATTAGCGTGGTCAGAAAAATAGATTTTCATTGGCAGTGTTAATTAATCCCATGAATAAATGAAATGGGGAGACGGTCATGTCAAGTCCCAGCAATAGCAATAGTATGTAGGACCTCAGATTTTTGGGAGATCATTCAGTCCCTTAACTGTACCGTTGCTTAACTTCTTGAAACTACTGGATCACCGCTAACACTTTGTTTGGATTGAGTGTTATGGGGAATATGGAGGAGAGTTTTATGGAGAGATTAAAATAATTCATGTTTGGCAATTAAAAGATAGAGAATTATGAAGAGTTATGGTGGGATTACTTGACTCTCCATAATCCACCAACGACTCGTATTTTCGTTCTATCAGTTTGCGATATTATGAACGAATAAGTTGTCAAAAATCACTTTTAATCCTCATCTTTTCACAAAATTGCAATATAATGCCCTCTCTAACTATATTACATTTGCTCGCTCATATATATACACCTAAATGTATATATATGCATATATAGATATTATAAATCCTTTTCTTTATCTATACACACATCTATGATATATATATATATATATATAGTCTAAACTCTATTATATATTTTATTTCTATTGTTCGGCCACCTCTATCTACCATGATTCTCATATATATATTTATATATATACACATATATATACATATGATTATATATATATTTATTCATTATACATTTGGGACATACATATATATATATATACCTATATGTATATATTGTAAATATTATAAAATCTATTTTTTTTTTTCGCATTATATGAAATGGTATAATAGTAAAATAATATATTTATATTATTTCACAATATTTTTTCTTGATGCTATCCAAACATGAATTATAAAGAATTAACAGAATCCCCTCATAAACTACCCAGCCCACCCTTCCATAACCTACTCCACCCCATCCCTCCATAATCCATCACATCCCATTATACAAACAAATGTTAATGGGGCCTCGTATTCGTATTAATAATACAGTGACATCGAGAGAGACCAAGACTGGTCTGTGCCCTAAGGGCGGACCATATAGTTCCATATTTTGGATGGTCATAGAATGGTACTTATCGACCCTTACATTTCTCTACAAATATGTACTACTTGATGTGTGTTTCAGGCGATACTCCATGACTGGGACGGCGAACAGTGTAAGAAGCTGTTGCGGAATTGCTGGAAGGCACTCCCTAAGAAGGGGAAGTTGATGGTCATGAAGGTCATAACTCCCGATCACGATTCGGGCGATGACGACCAGCATGAGGACTTGTTAGAGATCGCCATGATGTCGTGAGTTCCATGTAATTCTTTTGAATCTCAACGGGCAAAGAACACACCGCCAAACAGTTAGACGAATTAGCAAAGGCCACAGGGTTCACGGACACGAAGTTTTTTGACATCAGAGACGGCTTGTATGTCATGGGAGTTCTTGTAGTGACACTCGTCATCATGATTAGAGAAATCACCTCTGCAATTTGGATTAGCAATACTTTGTTTTGCTGCATCAAATATATAGTTTGAACATGTAGAAGTAACACAAGCAATTGCGTTTTCTCAATGAAGGATTCCGATTTGCATTTTGCGGAAATTAACACAAATACCATAAAATGCCTATTAGCGACTCATACCAAAGTCATCGAGCCAATCGACTCAGCAATTGATTAGGGTGTGTTTGTTTTCGCAACAAAATTTAACTCAACTCAACTCAACTTCACTTATCTTCAATTCAACATCACAATCATTACTTTTTTTTATTTTTTAAATATTTTTAACCATTCAATTCAATTTTTAATATTAAATTCTCTCAACTATTCATTACTTTTTCACAATTCAACAACACAATCATTACTTAATCATTATTTTTTCTCAATTATTTATTACTTTTTCACACTTTTTCTCATAATTCAACAATACAATCATTACAAACCAATTAAAACCAAAACTCAACTCAACTCAACTCTCAATCCAAACACACTCTTAGTCTCTCAATGTTGACCGGAGATAGAAGGACAGGCGGAGAGACAACATGTCTTGTCTCTGTGGATATGTGGTATATCGATTTCAAAACTTACTAAACCAGAAAATATTCGTCACAAAGTATAGCGAGGTCCCGCCCATTAGGCCAGAAAGGCCATCGCCTTAAGCCCCTAAAATTATAGGCCTCCGGGTTCTTAGGACCATTGCTTATTTTATTATAAATAAAGGCCTCAAAGACCTCATTTAATTTTATAATCTATATCTTTGTCTGTCACCGTCATTAATTAGTCCACTATTACCTTATTAATTTCCCACATTCCTTTTTTTTTTCTCCATCAACCCATTTTATTTCTGACTTTCCAATTATATCTCTCTTAACTCTTCCTATCAACTAACAAACAATCCTAATTAATTCCCTTGATTAATCTTACCGGAATAAAGGTTTATTTGACTAGTTAATCATTAATTGCCAATTAAAACAAACTAAGCAGAACAAACAGACACATATTCTTGTCAAATGGAAGTCATCAAAAAATCTTCCAGTCGAACGGTTATTTTGCAAAATATTAAAAAAAAACTCAATTAGCAATTATACATGCAAATCCTCAATTTCTATAGAATAATGTTAAAGATTTATGTAGCAGTAATTTCGGTAGAAAGAAGTTTTTCAAAGTTGAAATTAATAAAATCTTACTTAAAATCTACAATGTCTTAACAAAGATACAATGGACTAGTTTTATTATCAATTGACAAAGAAATATTTTAAAAAATTAATTATAAAAATCTAATTAGTAAATATGCATCTCAAAAAATTAGAAAATAATTTGACATAAAATTTTATATCAACTTTATTTAATAAATGCAAGGTCCTATTTTGGTATTTCGCCTTTGGCCACAATATGACTTAGGCCGGCCCTGAGCGAGGTAATTAAGTCATATCGAAGTCTTAAGACGAACTCGGACTTCGAGATAACTTTTGTCTAAGCATTTGTTTTGGTCATATTCGTATTCTATACTATTCAGGGGAAAGCAAAATTAACATAGCATAGTTCGAGTAATCGACATCTATTTTTTAGTAGGACGACAACAAATGTGGCAATTTGGTAGCTTTTTATAGATAGATAGATAGATAGATAGATAGATAGATAGATAGATAGATAGATAGATAATCCTTGAGAAGGGTTGGATGTGGAGTGGATAGAGCTGGGGCATGCATGGTCCCGACCAATTACTCCAGACACGTATAGATGGCGCCATTTATCTTAAACGTGAGGGCAAGCAACTCATGAGCGTTGATGGATCTTGATTGATGTTCAAGCTAGGTCCCATCCCATCCCTTATGATGCAGAAGATACCGAGCAATCGGGTCCCACGGCCCCAAGTTCTTTCCCTTTCATCAACTTGCCTAAAAAGCAATACAAGCGGAGAAGGAAGATTTTGTGCAATAATATCATCTTCAATTGAGATTAAGAGGTTTTGGATTCGTTTCTTATTAATGAAACTAGTATTTCTATATTGCCTTCTTCTATATCTTTTTAGGTTCATGGAACTCATTTATAACTAAAAAAAAGTTATAAAAAACAAAAAAGCAAGCTAGCCATATTTTCTTATATGCCATCATGATTGGAACTTTTTCTCCCTCTAATATTTTCTTTTTTTCTCAATAATCAATTAATGTCCATTGATAATAAAAACTAGTTTGAGGGAAAAATATTCATGATGGTACATTACAAAAACAGAAAAATACAGCAGATCCATTGAGATTACTGCAAAGGAAGATAATATGTGACTAATGCACAAGTAAATCTAGATATAATTACATAAATCATTTCAATTGTTGTAATTCATTCTTAACCTCTTGAAACTAAACAATATATGGACTCAGTGAAAACCGAAAAGCAGAGCATAATATAATCCATATAAAGACTGCTACTACTGTGGGAACAGAGACACGGACCCAAGACGGAGCCAAGAGGAGTCTTCGATCGGTACCCGACGCGGGAACCGTTCACAGATGACACCCTTAGACAAATATAATCAATCAATTCTTAAACGACACAATCCGTAGACATTCAAACCAATTCAGCTAGGATCCTTCGATGGCTTCAAACCAATGGTAGCATAACTAATCAAAACCAGTTAGTCTATCAAGTCAAGGTACCTAACTTCATTGATCGGTTCAAAGTAGTGAATATTGTCAATGAGTTGAAACTTACAAAAACCAACAACAAAAGGCGCAACATTGAAAGGCCAATTTTGCAGGCAATCGGTACTATTGATTGGGCCAAGAGTACAATCCTTTGTAGTAGAAGGCGGGGATTCCATTGATAGCAATTTTCCATAGAGTAGAAGCCACCATCTTGAAGGGGGAAGAGTCAGACAAAGTCAGATAGACTGGGGAGGAAGAGACCATTAGTGCCACTAGTTAAGGGCGGTTTGCTAGTTGGGTGCTGGTCGGTTAGAGCAGGAGGCGATCAGGCAGATAGCGGGTCAATTGGGTCAGAGCGGGTCAGCTTGGATCGAATCAAACACTGTCTGGTCAACCTGGGTCGGTTGGATAGGGTTCGGGTTAGCCTCAGACTGGTCATAATTGGTTCGGCATATCCTCTGTCGTCACAGTCATCGACAACTAAAGAATTGAGAGCTGACTTCACTCTTCGCTATAAATCTACTCGAAGCCGGAGATGGCAAGACTCCGACGGGGAGTTGGAGAGTGCTCCATCAAGGGACACCTCTACGCACCATTGGAAATGAAGAAGATGTTGGAAAATCGAGCACGTACGCAGCAGAAAGTTTAATTACGGTAAAAATCAAATTTTTATCGCGTGCTCGTTTAATCAAAAACTTCAAGATCACATCTTGACATAAGAATCGCCTTCTAAACGAATAGATAACATCACACAATGAATCCATAAAAAAAGTTACGAACTTTTCACTAACTTTATTTATTCGAGTCGATCAAATTAGCCGTCCAAGTGTCCGACCTCTAGCTCATCCACACAAGCACGTCTCCACCGAGATTAGACTCCTCTCGACCCGTACACTCCGATCTAGGTCACCGATCTCGAACGGAATCGTCACGGAATGAAAGGATCTCTTCAAGGACGCCAAGGACAACACCGAAACGCCGAATCGGATCCGAGAAGAACTCCGATCAGCCTTGGGAGTTCACGGCAACAACTGTTCAACCGTCTCTCCTCTTTCCTCTCTTTCTAATATTAGGTTTTTCAATTAATTAACCTCTAGGGTTAACCGTAAGAACATATCTATATATATTCTTACCCTAGGGACTAAAATGCAATTATTAATTAATCCGAATTAATTAATAAATCACAAATGAGTCCGCACAATTTAAGTCATCCAATGACTTGCCCTTGTTGTAAGAAAGAAAGATCAAACAAGTCCTTGACACGAGTTTCGATCAATAGACGATCTATTTACAGAAACTCTTCAAATAAGGAAACTATCGTATTTCCTTAATTAGATTTATCCTTGATATTGAACTCGGTTTCAGGATGTGCTAGCACCCTTGCAACCACATTGCAAACCTCGTTCGATAATTAATTTCTAATTAACTTCCTTAATTAGAATTAATTCTATTTTCGATTTAGACACGCTTAATGTGTGTGACTAACTAGGTTCATCATCAAATGGCAATGGGATTATAGTATCAACTCATTTGATACTACGAGAAACTCTTTCTGTAATCGAAAGCATAATTCCCAAAATGCCCTTGGTTCCCAAAGTTCACGAGTGACACCTAGCAGCATATCGTGACAATCCAAAAGATGACGAATGTATAATTGAAACATTCTGATGAACCTCTGATCGTATATACCATGCATTGAATCCCTTCACTACAAGATCTCAATCTAGCCAAAGTTATGGTAAATGCCAAACTCTAAAGCCGATCATATGGACTCTCTAATTTCATTCTTAGATCTGTAGCACTTGAATAGAAACTCTATCTACCCCGGCCGAGGATTTCTCGATCCAGAATAAAAATCATATCCATAGGACATTTTCCCTGTTTACTCAGGTTAGTGAATCCCATCTTGATCAGACACCTAACTCCAAGTATAACTAACTAGGACCACTATCTGCCGAATACTCACGCTAAGCACAAATACATTAGCAGTAGCAAATCCTAATTACCTATACTTGAGATAGCGTTCCATCTCAAGTCTAAGGACTATATGCACTAATACGATCCAGATAACATTCATTGACATTAGTAAATTACCGTATGAACATTATCTGCACGTCACGTTCGACTACTTATCATATAAGTACCCACATATCTGTCATGATAACAGTTATCAAATAGCATGAGACTCACTACTCCATCTTTATTAGTATCTGTATACTAATCATGGAAACAGACAGAGGAGACGATCTATCTGGAGAAATAATGTCCAGTTAAGTCTTCTACGATCGTGAACAGTTTAAAGATATTCTTACCAAATTACTTCGTCACTCATATTCTTAACTCTTAAGAATGAAGCATTCAAAATATCTTAAGGACTTTATTCTAATAAACATAGACAATATACGAATAATAGAATAAACTTTATTGCCATAAAAGGAATTATCCAAATACATAAATCAAGCTCTAAGGCATATCACTAACAATCTCCCACTTGCACTAGAGCCACTCAGTACAGTATCGAAGACCCATCTTCTCAAGATGTTTCTCTAGCTGCTGCTGCGTCATGGCCTTCGTGAGTGGATCAGCGACATTATCTGCTGAAGCTACTTTCTGCACAGCTATATCGCCTCTCCCGATAATCTCCCTGATAATATGATATCTCCACTCAATGTGTTTGGACTTCTGATGTGACCTCGGTTCCTTTGCCTGAGCAATCGCTCCAGTATTATCACAGTACAGCTCTACTGGTGACGATATGGAGTGAACAATACCGAGTTCAGTCACAAACTTCCGAATCCAAATTGCCTCCTTCGCTACATCAGATGCAGCAATATACTCAGCCTCTGTGGTGGAATCTGCAGTCGTCTCTTGCTTAGAACTCTTCCAGCTAACTGCACCTCCATTACAGGTGAATATATAACCGGCGATAGACTTTCTATCATCCACATCTGATTGAAAATCAGAATCTGTAAACCCGTCTAGTCTCAACTCGCCTCCTCCATATACCAGAACCATATCCTTAGTTCTTTTCAAGTACTTAAGGATGTTCTTGACAGCAGTCCAATGATCAAGTCCTGGGTTGGATTGATACCTGCTAGTCATACTAACAGCATACACAATATCCGGCCTTGTACACAGCATAGCATACATCAAGCTACTTATAGCAGAAGCATAAGGCACTTGTGCCATCTTCTCTCTCTCCTCAGGAGTCTTGGGAGACATCGCTTTAGAGAGATGGATACCGTGTCTCACAGGGAGCAATCCTCTTATGGAATCTTGCATGTTGAACCTCTTCAACACCTTATCTAGATATAGAGCTTGGGATAGACCTATCAATCTTTTCGGTCTATCTCTATAGATCCGAATACCTAGTATATAGGTCGCTTCACCCAAATCCTTCATGGAGAAAGTATTAGACAACCAGACCTTTACAGAAGTGAGCATACCAATATCATTACCTATCAGCAGAATGTCATCCACGTATAATACAAGAAAGGCGATCATGCTCCCACTAGCCTTCTTATACACACATGGTTCATCTTCGTTCTTGATGAAGCCAAAGGACTTTACAGCCTCATCAAAACGTCGATTCCAGCTCCTCGAAGCCTGCTTAAGACCATAAATGGATCTCTTAAGCTTGCACACCTTGGACTTATCCTTGGATTCAAAACCCTTGGGTTGGTCCATGAATATGTCTTCCTCAATGTATTTGTTGAGGAAGGCGGTCTTGACATCCATCTGTCAAACCTCATAATCATAGTGCGCAGCAACGGCTAGCATTATCCTAATGGACTTCAGCATGGCTACAGGCGAGAAAGTCTCCTCATAGTCGACTCCCTGCTTCTGGCGATAACCCTTCGCCACTAGCCTAGCTTTATAGGTCTCTACCTTTCCATCAGCACCAATCTTCCTCTTGAAAATCCATTTGTTCCCTATAGGTACTATACCTTCAGGAGGGTCAACAAGATCCCAGACTTGGTCCTTGCTCATGGAGTCCATCTCGGACTTCTTGGCCTCTAGCCATTTAGAAGAATCTATATCTGATATAGCTTCCTCATAAATGGTAGGATCATCCCTATGATCATTATCTCCATGAACGAACAACTCTTGTACGTTCTCATGGAGATTAAGGTATCTCGCGGGAGTATGAGTTACCCTACCAGACCTTCGAGGTTCTGTGACATTCTCAATCTGAATAGGTGTCTCAACTGGTTTATCAATGTCCATCGAAATGGGCATCTGATCGGTTTGTGGTACTGACGACGCCTCATCAAGTACTATCTGCCTTCCCATGCCACCTTCCTGGACAAACTGTTTCTCCAAAAAGATCGCATCTCTACTAATAACAACCCTTTGCTCAGTAGGGAAATAAAAATAGTATCCAAGGCTGTCACTTGGATAACCAACAAACCTGCCTTTCTCGGACCGGGTTTCCAACTTATCGGTCTTCTGTTTCTTAATGAATGCAAGACAACCCCAAATCTTAACGTGCTTAAGACTAGGTGTCCTACCATTCCATATCTCATATGGAGTGGTAGAGACCGACTTGCTTGGAATTCTGTTAAGCAAGTAACACGCGGTTTGCAGCGCATATCCCCACATCGAAATGGGGAGATCTATATAGCTCATCATCGACCGAACCATGTCCAACAGGATACAGTTCCTCCTTTTAGAAACTCCATTCAATTGTGGTGTTCCTAGTAGAGTGAATTGAGAAACAATACCGCGTTCCTTCAGGAAATCACCAAACTCAGTACTCATGTACTCTCCTCCTCGATCTGATCGAAGAGTCTTGATGCTCTTCCCTTTCTGTTTTTCTACTTCAGCTTTGAATTCCTTGAACTTTTCAAAGGATTCGTGTTTATACTTCATAAGATAAACATACCCAAAACGAGAATAATCATCGGTAAAGGTAATGAAGTAGGAATAACCACCCCGAGCCATTTCACTAAATGGACCACACACATCGCTATGTATGAGTTCTAAAACTTCCTTAGCCCTCTCCATTTGTCCCACAAATGGAGTCCTAGTCATCTTGCCTTGAAGACAAGACTCACAAGTTGAATTGGGTTCAAAACCCAATGGAACTATAAGTCCCATCTTTTCCAACTTACTTATCCTATCATCTGCAACATGCCCTAGTCTAAGGTGCCAAAGTTGCTTTAAACTTGGAATAGATTTGGATACGGTGTTAATCTCAATCGTGTTGGGAATCGTTTTATTTCTAGCTCTAAGATAATAAAGGCCATCGTGTAAATAACCAACGCCAATAACTTTATTACCATAATAAATGTTGCGAACATCATGTTTGAAATCAAACAAGTATCCACTCCTAGTCAAACTAGAAACATAAATAATATTCCGATAGGCGTTTGGTAAAACTAAAACACGATCTAGAAATAAAACATGTCCATCCAGATGTAACGAAGTCGACCCCACAGCTTTGGCCGCAACACTTGCTCCATTGCCGATCTTTAGGCAGACCTCATTCCTTTCGAGGACCCTACTGCTTGCTAGCCCCTGCATAGAGGTACAAACGTGTGAGCTTGCACCAATATCAAGAACCCAAGCTGTAGATGAGCTATATGAACCATTGGAATTAACATAACAAGAGATAGACATACTTTCTAAAGGTTTCTTTCCCTTATTTGCCTTCAACGGGGCGAGGTACTGCTGACAGTTCCTCTTCCAATGTCCATTCTTGCCGCAGTGGAAACAAGTTCCCTTATCCGCAGCAACCTTTGCCTTGCCCTTATTCTTGGACACCCCTGCTGACTGCTGAGGAACAGAGCCTTTCTTGGACTTCTTATTCTTCTTCCCAATCTTATTGGAAGAAGTACCAGCCACAAGAACGACTTCCTTATCCTTCCTTTTGTTGTTCATAGCATTCTGTGCAGTGACCAACATGTTCAGCAGCTCAGACAACGAACATGATAACTTGTTCATGTGAAAGTTCACAATGAACCCTGAGAAAGAATCGGGGAGAGACTGAAGAACTAAATCCACATGGAGTTCTTTGTCCATCTGGAACTCAAGCTTCTTAAGCTGTTGAATCAACCTGATCATCTTCTGCACATGAGCTGCGACTTCAGTTCCCTCCTGCATTCTCGCACGGAACAATTCCTTCGATATCTCATATCGTGCGGTCCTGCTATTCTCCCCATATAGCTCCCTGAGATTCTTCAAGATCTCACGTTCTCATGCTGCTTCTGCAACTCATTGCTCATAGAAGCAAGCATATAGCAGCGGACCTTCGTGTCATCAACAGACCACTGATCATATGCGTCCTGCTGATCACTCGTAGCATCCCCGGCAGGGAGTTCAATCTCCTGAGTCTCCAGGATATATCCCAGAGCCTCCATGTTTAGGACAATGTTCAGGTTACGGAGCCAGTCCGAAAAGTTAGGCCCAGTGAGCCTATTATCATTCAGTATGCACGAGAGAGGATTCATAGATTTCATACTTATCATGACTGCAGAAAATAACAAGATTAAATTAATGAATTTATGTATATATAACCATAATGACCATGGACTTTCAATCAAAATGGTCTCCCACTATCTTTTCGAGTCCTACACTTCCAAAATAGGAAACGGGAATCCTAATCGAGAAAAATTCCTAGTGGGTGATTGAATTCTCATAAAATACTAATTCCCTCAGGTACCTGCCATTATTGGAAACAAGTATTCTACAAGTGAACAACTCTTTATTCAGTACATCTCTATGTACGGCTCAATCAATTCGGCTCCTAGTACTCTGGACCTCAGGTGCCTGCCGTTATTGGTCCATTATACATAGTTAAGTCTAACCCACCAAACCCTAGATATCAGCTACCTCAGGTGCCTGCCGTTATTGGCAACTGACAATCTAAAACATCACATGTTTTAATATTCATGCAAAAAGATCTCTTAGTCTGTCTCATGCCCCCGTGTGTCCACGACCAACAACGAAACAAATTAAAACTCTCTGGAGAATGCTTTGGTGGAGAGCCATGACAGAGGTTCACAACCTCATACCATTCTCGACTTAATATTTTAATTTGGAAGATTTTCTTTAAGGTAACCAAATTACTATTCGGTTTCACTTTGCACATTATCCGTATTCACACATCACATGCATAAATATGTACTCGGAATCGATAAAAACATGATTATGGACTTACTATTAGCCTAATCCTAGAGCCACAAGAATTAAGCAAAAATTTCCTAAAGCCCATAATCACACACCATGCTCGAAATTTATAAAAGGAAACTAATAGCATAAAAGGAAATAAATTTCGTGCCAATTTTGTAACTCTTTACAAAATATCCAAATATCACATATTAGGAAATTTCCAATTTTGAAAAATATACAAGATATCATATACCTAGTGTATCTTCAAAATTCCTTTTTGATATCAAATATCAAATTTCTAATCTCATTAGAATAGGATATCAAATATCCAATTTCCATAAAATCAAATTTTACGAAAACAATTTTGGTAATTAATTGTTTCAAAAATCTAATTTCCAAAATTATCGAAAATGCCCATTACGCGATTATCGCCGGCTCGGGGCAATCAACCCGTGAGCGGCAACCAAAATGCCTTGCCGCAATTGGCAACAACTTCCAAAACTGTTGTTCATCATCCAACAGTCCGTGACTTAGGCAACAATTGCCCGAACAACAATCAACACGTTGTTCTGCCCAGCTCCAGCCAAAGATTTTTTTTTTTTCTAATTACTGAACAGCAGCATGGAAGTTGCTGCTGGCCATGATCTTAGAAGCCCCCGTGCATGCAACGATTGCCCAAAAAATAGTCAACACTAAAGATCTAATTGTAATGTCTAGGACTAGTCACGAAAAACAATTCCTCGTGACGGATTCGATATCGATTTATCAAACAATTCAATAAATCACAATCAACCACCAAAATTAGGCATAAATCATGTATCCAATCGATTAGAAGGGAGGCTCTGATACCACTATTGGAAAATCGAGCACGTACGCAGCGGAAAGTTTAATTATGGTAAAAATCAAATTTTTATCGCATGCTCGTTTAATCAAAAACTTCAAGATCACATCTTGACATAAGAATCGCCTTCTAAACGAATAGATAACATCACACAATGAATCCATAAGAAAAGTTACGAACTTTTCACTAACTTTATTGATTCGAGTCGATCAAATTAGCCGTCCAAGTGTCCAACCTCTAGCTCGTCCACACAAGCACGTCTCCACCGAGATTAGACTCCTCTCGACCCGTACACTCCGATCTAGGTTACCGATCTCGAACGGAATCGTCACGGAATGAAAGGATCTCTTCAAGGACGCCAAAGACAACACCGAAACGCCGAATCGGATCCGAGAAGAACTCCAATCAGCCTTGGGAGTTCACGGCAACAACTGCTTAGTCGTCTCTCCTCTTTCCTCTCTTTCTAATATTAGGGTTTTTCAATTAATTAACCTCTAGGGTTAACCGTAAGAACATATCTATACATATTCTTACCCTAGGGACTAAAATGCAATTATTAATTAATCCGAATTAATTAATAAATCACAAATGAGTCCTCACAATTTAAATCATCCATTGACTTGCCCTTGTTGTAAGAAAGAAAGATCAAACAAGTCCTTGACACGAGTTTCGATCAATAGATGATCTATTTACAGAAACTCTTCAAATAAGGAAACTATCGTATTTCTTTAATTAGATTTATCCTTGATATTGAACTCGGTTTCAGGATGTGCTAGCACCCTTGCAACCACATTGCAAACCTCGTTCGAAAAATTAATTTCTAATTAACTTTCTTAATTAGAAGTAATTCTATTCTCGGTTTAGACACGCTCAATGTGTGTGACTAACTAGGTTCATCATCAAATGGCAATGGGATTATAGTATCAACTCATTTGATACTACGAGAAACTCTTTCTGTAATCGAAAGCATAATTCCCAAAATGCCCTTGGTTCCCAAAGTTCACGAGTGACACCTAGCAGCATATCGTGACAATCCAAAAGATGACGAATGTATAATTGAAACATTCTGATGAACCTCTGATCGTATATACCATGCATTGAATCCCTTCACTACAAGATCCCAATCTAGCCAGAGTTACGGTAAATGCCAAACTCTAAAGCCGATCATATGGACTCTCTAATTTCATTCTTAGATCTGTAGCACTTGAACAGAAACTCTTTTCTATTCAAGTCTATCTACCCCGGCCGAGGATTTCTCGATCCAGAATAAAAATCATATCCATAGGACATTTTCCCTGTTTACTCAGGTTAGTGAATCTCGTCTTGATCAGACACCTAACTCCAAGTATAACTAACTAGGACCACTATCTGCCGAATACTCACGCTAAGCACAAATACATTAGCAGTAGCAAATCCTAATTACCTATACTTGAGATAACGTTACATCTCAGGTCTAAGGACTATATGCACTAATACGATCCAGATAACATTCATTGACATTAGTAAATTACCGTATGAACATTATCTGCACGTCACGTTCGACTACTTATCATATAAGTATCAACATATCTGTCATGATAACAGTTATTAAATAGCATGAGACTCACTACTGCATCTTCATTAGTATCTGTATACTAATCATGGAAACAGACAGAGGAGACGATCTATCTGGAGAAATAATGTCCAGTTAAGTCTCCTACGATCGTGAACAGTTTAAAGATATTCTTACCAAATTACTTCGTCACTCATATTCTTAACTCTTAAGAATGAAGCATTCAAAATATCTTAAGGACTTTATTCTAATAACATAGACAATATACGAATAATAGAATAAAGTTTATTGCCATAAAATGAATTATCCAAATACATAAATCAAGCTCTATGGCATATCACTAACAGAAGAGGAGGAGGGGAGCCGCTGCGACCTCCGGGACACCAACAAACATGGTCTTCGGGTCAGATATAAGGAGGAGATGTCGAAGGCAACCTTCATCTCCAAGGGCAACCGAAGAAGAATCTAAGAGGAGTGCTGCGACCCTTGCCGTACGCGGCAAAGGTCGATCACACAAAGGAATGTGCTAGCCCAGAACGTGTTGAGGTAGTGGAGTACCGAGACCCGCGCTGTGGAGGACACTATGACTAGCACCGAAACTCAGGCAGAGGACAGCCATGCCTTGAAGGAACCACGCGGAGGAGCTCTAAGGACGACCGGCTAGAAGCTGAGGCAGAAGACAGCGACGCCATGGAGGAGCACCATGGAAGAGCGCCTAAACAAAGCCATGGTGCTGGCGGCGACGTCGTGTCCCTTAGCCACTGTCATATGTCCAGAGAGTAGGAAGAGTGTGGTGGAGAGGATAAAGAGAGAGGAGCCACCAGGAGCGAAGACAATTGGTAGATAGAAGGAGGCGCCGACTTCCCGATCTAGTGGCGGTGTGGCTGGAAGCGCTCGGCCGAAGCCACTTCGGTGAGGACAGCTCAACTTAGGGGGTGGGTGAGGACTGAGATATGTAACTGCAAAACAATGCAGTAGCCAATCCAAAATCCCGATTCAAGACCTCTTGCCATCCCACATGGACCCCGGCAAACAGAAGGGAGGGGTCTTCAAGCCAACGATCTGTAAATATGAATTTGGATGCAAATGGATTATTATCCATAAGCCGACGAATTACTGAAGTAATCTATGTCAAAAGCTCTTGTTAAACGAATGAAAGCCTCTCATTGCACGATATTAAGGGGCCTAAATTAAATAACTTTTATATAGATTGTAGCTTTGCTTAATGTATTGTAAAAAAATTCACGAGTAATTAACATAATTGTTACTAATTTTAACATTTTTATTGGTTATTCCAAAACTACATCATTGTGCGCGACAGGAAAAACATTTAAAATTTTCCCTTATTTGTATACTATGATAATTAGTGGGAGACTCAAAATGAAGGTAACGCGAGTTGAGATTATGCCCGAACGCATATATGGAATCCTCTCGTCAAGAGAACAAAAGGCACTCATACAATAAAACCTACTTTGATTAGGACCCGTGTCATGATGAATTTGACACAGCATTATGTTAGATATATATTTATTATGTGATGCATTTTTCTAATGGGAATGTAATCAATGTTTATAATATTTTTATATAAATATAGAATATCAAAATTAACTAAATTAATTATTGTTTTTCGATAGAAACTAGCGTTCAAAACCGTGCAACATTTTTAATAATTATTTTTCATAATTTTTCAAAAATAAATTTACTTCTTATAATCAGAATAATTATGAATTTTAAATTAAATTATTTTTAATATTTAATTACATTAAATCAATATTATTTTTTATTACTCAAGTGAATTTTACTTATATAAAGATAGATTGTTGATGAATTTAAAAGATAGAAAGAAAGAATTAGAAGTTGGTTAGGGAGAGAATATAGAGAGAAATGGGTGGGGGAGAGAAAGGTCAGTGGTGAAAATAGGTGGTTAACGAAAATGTTCAAATTAATACTTTATTCTTTGACTTTCTCTCAATTTAAGAGCTTTTTTATTTTTACCTTTTATATTATGATGGGCATTTTAGAGCAAAGAAAAATTTACATCAATTGTTTTCCTTTTTCTCTTTATTATTGATATAAAAACAGTATAGATAAATATAGATAGATAGAATATAATATAATAGATGCCCAAAAATTAAGAGTAATGGACGAACAAAATTGAAAATTAAAAACATAAATGGATGGAATCGGCCTATATCATAGTATATTTTTTCTGTGTGCCACTATAGAATCAATCCTAGGATAGATAGATTCGATAGATTGCCCTTGAAAATGACTGATTAGATGTCATAACTGTCGGGTAGCACTAGAGACTACAATCCGCGTGGCATTCCTCGATTTTTAAGTTCGACAGAATTTGATGATGTTTTCATATCAATGAATAGAAGATTTAACATTTACTGAAAATATCTCATAATCATATCTAAATTAATATCGAATGAGATTATTTTTAATCAATAAAGTAAAATTTAATATTCCATTATTCACCGAAAAAAGGCATTCAGGGTTATATTGTGATATTCAAGTGATAATTGTTTATATTTAATAATTTGATCCATCAATAAAAGAAAGTATCTAATGACTTGGGCTCAAGTACGAGAATACGACTCAGCAAAGTGTTACCATTTGAAATACTCAGCCTCTCTGACCGAGATTTAAAGAAATAATAAAGGTAAAAAAAAACTATTTGGGCCCCGCTTCTTTTCCCTTCCCATTGGCCGACAATTTATCACGCCGTTATCAATTTATCACCAAGAATAGAATCCGATCGACTTTAGCAGATATGTCAAAGATATAATTTAATATACAGATATTTCACCTATTAAATTAAAGGAAAATAGCTCCATATAGTATAATTTTTACCTTATTTTCACTTCCTAGCACGTTTTTAAAAGTTGTCACGATCTAGTACGAATCGCCATTTTATTCCCGGATCTAGCACGCCGTTAAACTCCGTCTAAAAACCGTTAAATACCGTTAAACGGAGTGTAACGGTGTGCTAGATCCAGGAATAAAATGGTGATTCGTGCTAGATCGTGACAACTTTTAAAAACGTGCTAGGAAGTGAAAATAAGGTAAAACTGTGCTATATGAGGCAATTTTCCTTTTTTTTATTTGAAGATTCACCTCCCAAAAAAATCTGAAAATTAGTGTGGAGCCTTATAATAATATCAAGAACACGGGTTAAAATTTTAAGCTATTTTTGAGATCGAATGATTCACAAAAACAATCAAAATCAGAATACCAAAAAAATGGATAAATATTTTTTATTTGAAAATTCAACAGCCAGAAAAATCTGAAAATCTGTGTGGAGCTTTATAATAATATCAGGAATATGGGGTAAAAGTTTCATCTCATTTTGGGATTGGGCGATTCACAAAAATTATCAAAGTCGGAACATCGAAAGATAGGTAAATATATTTTATTTGAAAATTCACTGCCCAGAAAAATATGAAAATCAGTGAGGAGCTTTATAATAATGTTAGGAACATGGAGAAAAAGTTTCATCTAGTTTTGAGATCAGACGGATCACAAAAATATCAAAATCAGAGTACCGAAAAGAATGGTAATTATTTTTTATCTGAAGATTCACCTCCCAAAAAATTTGAAATTTTGTACAGGGCTTTATAATAATATCAGGAACATAGGGTAAAATTTTCACCTCGTTTTGAAATCAAACGATTCACAAAAGCTATCTAAATCACAACATCAAAAAAAGAGGTAAATATTTTTTACCTGAAGATTCACCATCCATAAAAATTTGAAAATTTGTGTGGAGCTTTATAATAACATCAAGAACATGGGGTAGACTTTTCATCTTGTTTTGAGGACGGGGCATTCACAAAAACTATCAAAATCGGAACATCGAAAAGATGGGTAAATATATTTTATTTGAAGATTCACTGCCCAAAAAAATCTGAAAATCTGTGAGGAGCTTTATAATAATGTTAGGAACATGGGGAAAATTTTTCATCTCGTTTTTAGATCGGACGGTTCACAAAAACTATCAAAATCATTGCACCAAAAAGAAGGGTAATTATTTTTTATTTGAAGATTCACCATCCAGAAAAATTTGAAAATTTGTGTAGAGCTTTATAATAATATTAGAAACGTGGGATAAAAGTTTCACCTCGTTTTGAGATTGGATGATTCACAAAAGCTACCTAAATCACAACACCAAAAAAAGAGGTAAATATTTTTTATCTAAAAATTCACCATCTAGAAAAATCTGAAAATTTGTGTGCAACTTTATAATAACATCAGGAACATGGGGTAAAAGTTTCACCTCATTTTGAGATCATACGGTTCACTAAAATTATCAAAATCAGAACACCGAAAAGAGTGGTAAATATTTTTTTAAGGGAAAATAGCCCCATATAGCACAATTTTTACCTTATTTTCACTTCCTAGCACGTTTTTAAAAGTTGTCACGATTTAGCACAAATCACCATTTTATTCCCGGATCTAGCACATCGTTAAACTCCATCTAACGATGTTTAACGATTTTTAGACGGAGTTTAACGGTGTGCTAGATCCTGGAATAAAATGGTAATTCATGCTACATCGTGACAACTTTTAAAAACATTCTAGGAAGTGAAATAAGGTAAAAGTTGTGTTATATGAGACTATTTTTCCTATTATTATAAAGCTCCATACAAATTTTCAAATTTTTCTAGATGGTGAATCTTCAAATAAAAAATAATTACCCTTCTTTTTGGTGCTTTGATTTTGATAGTTTTTATGAACCGTCTGATCTAAAAACGAGATGAAAATTTTTCCCCATATTCCTAACATTATTATAAAGATCCTCACAGATTTTCAGATTTTTTTTGGTAGTGAATCTTCAAATAAAATATATTTACCCATTTTTTCGATGTTTCGATTTTGATAGTTTTTGTGAATTGCCCTATCTCAAAACATGATGAAAAGTTTGCCCCATGTTCCTGATGTTATTATAAAGCTCCACACAAATTTTCAAATTTTTATGTATGGTGAATCTTCAGATAAAAAATATTTACCTCTTTTTTTTATGTTGTGATTTAGATAGCTTTTGTGAATCGTCCAATTTCAAACGAGGTGAAACTTTTACCCTACATTCCTGATATTATTATAAAGCCCTGTACAACGGTGCCTCATATAGCACAGTTTTTACCTTATTTTCACTTCCTAGCACGTTTTTAAAAGTTATCAGGATCTAGCACGAATCACCATTTTATTCCCGGATCTAGCACACCGTTAAACTTCGTCTAACGGTGTTTAACGCTTTTTAGAAGGAATTTAACAACATGCTAGATCCGGGAATAAAATGGCGATTCGTGCTAGATCGTGATAACTTTTAAAAACGTGTTAGGAAGTGAAAATAAGGTAAAAATTGTGTTATATGGGGCTATTTTCCCTAAATTAAATCATCATCATTGGAACTTGGAAGATCTACTCACATTATTCTCCCAACAAATTTGATTTTGATTGAGAAAGTTGATGCCGACGCCACCCTGTAATTTGAATCGTAATTAAAAATCAGCAATGTGCTATTATATTATTAGCTTATATTATTGAGACGTGAAAGTAACCAAGTTATACAATACTACGAGTAGTACATTCCATTGTTCCTCATTATTAATGGATAGATTATTATCAACATACTTATTGAGAATTGTATCTTAAATTTGGATCAGGTTCAATTTTCTATTTTGTAGATTTAAATTTCTATATTTTATGAGAGAATATTTTGAAATTTATTTAAAGATATTTTCAATAGAGATCAAATAGGTATTTTTTCTGTTGAGAGTGAATCGTGGTACTATATATATGTGTCGAGAGCTTTGTTATAAAGGTGCTAGGAGAACTTCTAGAGATTAGGAATATTCCTAAGATGTGATAACTTTTCGAGGGTTATGATTCCTCATTTGTGTTCGGCTATTGTGCTTGTGAGTGATGCACCGGTATTGTATTCCACTCAATTATTTATTGCTCAATGAGAAGTTACCGTCGAGTCTCTTTTGCCCATGAATGTTTCCTTTAAACCTTTCCTTCTGCATTTGAGGGTTTTACCACGTATATCTTGTGTGCAATTTCTTCTCTCTTACGCATTACTTCATTGATCGTTGAGTCAATTCCCAACAATACTATAGTTATTTTTATGATATTTATATATACTAGTCGAATGGGCTTGCACATATGCATGGGCTAGAATTGTCTGATAATTAACAAAATTACTATTATAATACTTTCGTTAGAACTTCTAAAATATGGGTTTTTTTATACTTATACATTTTATTCAGGTAATTTGTTATCTTAATATGTTCGTGATCTCAGTACTTAACTCACTGTCAAAATATATCAATTCTCTCTTATTCCTAAAATAGTTTAATGAATATATATTATTTTATTCATACAACAAAAAAGTAACAACGAATAATTTACCAAATTTTATATAATTTCGCACGACTCCTATTAACTAAATAATACAATTCAATAATTTATAAATATAATCATGAACTTATTATTTAAGAGTTTACTTTTTTATTTAATATGTTTTTTCATGAGTTCAAGTCTTTTTTGCTTCTAGATTCAATGTGACAATGTGACATCGCACCATGTCTCACGTTGTTGTTGGTGGTGACTCGAAAAGTCTCGCAATCAAAGGTTCGCTTAGTCTTACACGGCGTCTTCTTATGTGTTGGCTTGGGATTTATAATTTATATAGATATAGATCCTATTATATGAAGGAAATCTTGTCTCACTTTCTCATTTTGAATTTACTCATATTAAATATATTTTGATTAATAAGAGCAATCAATTTGAGGGCAAAAGAGTAAATTTACGCACAAGAAGTACTTACATCTCTTTTAACTCCTATTTTTTCTCCCCTCTTTCCTCTTTCCTCTTTTTGAACGTGCTCAACTCAAGTTCTAATAACAATTTTATATGATTTCACATATAATGATAAATTTATTATATTTATTGAATCTATTATATACATTTAAAGTAGACTCTGATTGATGACGGAGTTCCGTTCCATCGCGAGAGCTCACCATTGGCCTTCCCCTTTAATCATGGTACAACGTCCTTTCATGTCCCCTGTTCATTTATCATATTATTGATATAAAGAACAATTCAACAAAGCAATAAAAAAATTAGATATAGAATTAAAATATTAAAATATATCTATTAGATATAACAACATATTTCCAATGCTTATAAATTCAATGAGACCGAGAGATGAGAGTTGATGAGGTGTATATATAAATACGTATATATACGTAATCTGCGAAATTCACATAATAATCCTACAACAAAAAATTCGCGGAGTAGTCTATAATGATTTTCCAACATAAATAATTCATATAATAAAATTTACATAAAAATTTTACCGAAAAGTTCACATAAAAAATTCGAACCCGCACAAGGCGTGGGACACACGACTAGTTACTATATATTGTGCTCAAGCTACTTAATACAAATTTTTAGTTATTGATTTGTTGATTCTCTAATTACGGGATTTATCATAAAGTACCATTACAATAATTGGTCTTTTAGTTGTATCTAAAATTTATCAATGACAAATAAAATATATAAAAAAAAAAAAGTTGAGTTTAGGAAGAATATGACTAAATTGATTTAAGGAGGGAGAGAAACGGCCAAAGCTGGGGGAGGGAGAGAGAGAGAGAGAATTGAGAAAGAGTAGGGCAGTGAAGAAATCTCGAAAATCAAATCCTCTCACAAAATTGTTCCGAACTAAACATAAGAAAATCAAATTAATTGGTTACGTGAATTTTGTGGTTCAGGAATTTGAAGGAAATGATTATGATTTTGAAGATTAGAAATCGCGGTTAACCGTTCCATTTCCAATTTATATTTTTTATTTATATTAATATATTTAATATTAAAATATATAAGTCAAAGAGTAAAATCTTGAACCCCTAATTCCAAATTCCATTTTACTTTTATATACAATACAGAGTCGTCTCGATATTTTATATCTATAAAAGTATTATTATAATTAAATGTATAAAAGTCAATAGTATAATCAAAATCCCTAATCTCCATTTCACGCTTAAATTCTTGATTTTGGTTTTTTCATAATTTTCTTAATAACGGTACGGTTCGATTAAACCCAAAAATCAGTTTTTTCTGCAATATTTTTTTTCCAATATAGTTACAATTACGGATAGTGAAATTTATGAATCGAAAACTAAGGCCAGTTACGGTTCATACTAGAAACCGTACCGATCCGTCCCGTTTCCATCAAAGAAAATTTGAAAAGTAGAGTACTCAGAAAGAATTGTGAAAATTAATGGTGAGTTTTTGGTTACAGGAGGATTAATTGACGAATTTGTCTCCAACTATTGTCTAATCTAATGGCCCCATTTTTTTTTCAAAAGATTATCTACAATGGGCATTTTGGGAAGTTGACTGTTAGACAAAGGTCTTCCTTCTAAATTTTCTATAGTACAAATATAAATAATTGAAATTTCAAATTAATCAGAAGTAACAAAAATCCCCATTCCATATTATTTTGCCTATAAAGTATTTTTTTTAACTTTTCTTTTGTGTTTTTCCTTGCGCGGCACAGGTGTACCACCTCCAATAAAGTATATAAATATGAACCATTCATTTTCTTAATATATTCAGTTACAATCTACATATGAATATTCACTAACCGAACAAATTGATTATTGAATCTTTTTCACTTGAAAACTGTTTTTATAATTTGTTATGCGCTGAAAGATTTACGTAAAGCTTATGCAGATCGAAAAACTGATGAACAATCTTGATTATATGAAAGACTTTAGAGCAATTGGACTAATTGCAATCCTTCAACATTCCTTGACCTTTTTTTTTTCTTTAATTGCGATTGGTAAACGTCACACGCGTGAAAACTACATTGGAGACATGAATAGATTATAATATAATAAAACACATTTTCCATATGATTCTGTTATTATATATAATATATGCACTGTCGACTCCATTGCCTTATAATACTTAGTCTTATTAAACTTTATAAATTAAAAATTAACTATTTCGATACTTGAGTGCCTTTAGATAATCAATTCCGAAATCTTCAAAATGGAAAAGTTGCTTGTAAAACTAATAATTTTTAAGAGACCAACATTTTACCAATATGTGTTTACTAAGTGATTCGACGTTTGTTTCCTTCAAGTAAGATTTCGAATTCGAATTCTGTGAATTAAGAAAATACATGCTAGAAGAGTTATATCCACTCAGCTGGCAAATCCAACTCAAATTAAATTAATCGCCATTCATTAGATTTCCAAATACCATAGTATATACCAAAAAGAGAGGCCAACGCTTTTCCCAAAAGATTTTCTTTTTATACATAATGAGAAGTTTATTTTGTTCAATTCCGTGAACGTCTCACAAAGCCATGCATCAAGGTAGGCAAGTGTATGCAAGTATATATGTGGATGGCCTCAAATTGATTGTTTGGTTCGAGGTATATGAAAAAATGTATTAACCGAAATAACTAACTATCTTATATAATTTTGTATTTTTCAAAAATAATTTGAAATTGTGAAATAATATCGACGATACTTCTACAGTGACTAAAGGGACCCGGCATGCCTAATTTCGGATTTTCAATAAAAGAAGATTTAAGGTGTACTCACTTTATAAAATGACCGTATGCAAAGTATTAGATTACTTAAAGTTACGCTAAAGTACCTCAATTCTATCTATTTTAATATTTGGCATCCATACATGTGATTTATGTACAAAAAATGCTTTTACTTTGTTTCAAATATCAATAAATAATCCACTTTGATTTCACCAGTTTTAATTTTATGCTGAAAATGAACCTCTATTTATAGGCATAGAGGAGTCGAGGATCATTTTGCAAATACCGACTGTTTAAGGACGAAATGCAATTTAATTTTTAAAGTTTGAGACTTCGGACGGGTTCAACTGTTCGAACCTGCCCGTTGGGACAGTTGGTCCGTAGGCGCAGTTACCAACCGCACAGCACGATTAGTACACGTGCCTCCGTACAGGGACGCGGGAGCAAACTACACCCCTGTCCTAAATATCCACCTCGGTGGGAGCTCACTTGAACCAGTTGAGTTGAACTAGTTTGGTCGGACGAAAATTACATATTTGCCCTCAAACTTTTAAAAACATTACATTTTTACTCTTTTCGGTCGGGATTTTAAAGCACATTTGTGCGGAGAAAAATTATCAAAAAATATTATCGAGTTTAGAAAGCATTTATTTAACTAAAAACCACCCTGACATGAATATTTTCGCTACGTGAGAATATTGATTTCCCGTCTTCAACCCTTATCCTATTAAATAAAATACATAAATCAAAGGGTTTTAATCAGAGAAAATTTATCGTGCATTCTTATATGAAAAATACGAGCAATTGGGTTTCAAACTAAGGTCTCCGGAGGATGAGCGTCACGTTTCAAAATTCGTTTTACGCGCAAGTCCCCGAAGAAATAAATATTGACAATTAACTCGTATAATTTTGAAAATAGGTACTGATAGTTAAAATTAAATACTTAGCATTCGATAACTTATATATTTAATCAGAGAAATTTATCGTGCATTCTTATATGAAAAATACGAGCAATTGGGTTTCAAACTAAGGTCTCCGGAGGATGAGCGTCACGTTTCAAAATTCGTTTTACGCGCAAGTCCCCGGAGAAATAAATATTGACAATTAACTCGTATAATTTTGAAAATAGGTACTGATAGTTAAAATTAAATACTTAGCATTCGATAACTTATATATTTATTCTGGAAAGTCCATCGTATGACGTACAAACCCCAAGTGCTTTCATCTAGTCTCTGATTTAATATGTTTCCAGAATAGTAGACCTAACCTGGGCTAGAACAAGGTGCTTACACCGATTGATAAGGTTATGTTGAAATTTCAACAAGTTTTTTATAAAATAAAAATACACCGTAGTAATATAATATAAAACTGCAACATGATGGATTAATAAAAGCCATGAACCTCTATTACTCAAAGGCACCGGAAACAAGCTAATTAATTCTTCACTTGCACGATATGATATTTGGACAATCAACCAGGCCCTGAGTAATCAAGGTTTAAGCCCGATCAGCCCACTTAAGAGAAATTCTCCCAATTGTGGATTTTATTCATTCACAAAGGCTCGAACTTAAAAGTTTTCTTAAGAAAAAAATGTATCGAACTATCTGAACCAATAAATAGATTAACAAGCTAGAATTAATTAACTATTCTTAAATTCCACCAAACTTACATGAGTTTGGGCTCAACTCAACTCAAAAGCTCGAGCATTGTGAGGCCTAATCTCATATAAACCATTTTATTTTCTTTTATACTTTCGATGTGGGATTAACTTTTTTCAATTGATTGCGCTTATTCTCACGTGATACCATGTGGTCTTTCTCACTCGTTGCCTACATGTGCCACGTGAACCCTAACCATGTTGATGATATTAATCCCACATTGAAAAAATAAATCAATATACATTAGTTTATATAAGACTTGAGTACCAACATTTATCAATTTGAGCTTTTAATTGAATATGGGTACAAGCCTGTATAAGCCCAATGGAAATTCAATGTGGTATTAGATCCCGAGTTACGCATATGTGCGCCCATAGGCACACAACACCACACCAGGCTCAATATGTCCGAGTGCAGCCAAGAGTGCGCTTCGTGTTAGCCCCCTCTCGCCCGAGCACGAAAGATGAGCCTGACTCGAGATCAGTTGTTGAGGGCGGATGTTTAAGGGCACCTGACAACGTGTAAGTAAAAATAGATCACACATTGCACGTGAGGGATGTTGAATATATTAATTCCACATGAAAAAGATGAATCAACAATTATCAGCTTGATCTTTTAAGTGGATATGGGCCAAAACCCCGTATAATCCATAAAAATTCAATAATTATAATTATAGACATTCAAGAAACAAGTTTGCCAAAACGGAAAGTGAAAAAACCAAATGAAAGTAATATATAATATGTTTCTTGGCCTTTTCCTGGTAAATAAATAAATAAATAAATAAAAAGCAGTTTGAATTTTTCAAATGGAATTCAACCAACTGTAATGTACGAAAAAGAGAAGAATTGAATCAAAACGGAAAGTTTGCCAAAACGGAAAGTGAAAAAACCAAACGAAAGTAATATATAATATGTTTCTTGGCCTTTTCCTGGTAAATAAATAAATAAATGAATAAATAGCAGTTTGATTTTCCAAATGGAATTTAACCAACTGTAATGTAAGAAAAAGAGCATAATTGAATCAAAACGGTAATGGTGCATTTGTTTTTTAAAAAAATTTCAACTCAACTCTACTTATTTTCAATTCAACATCACAATCATTACTTTTTTTCATTTTTTAAATTTTTTTAACCATTCAATTCAATTTTTAATATTAAATTCTCTCAACTATTCATTACTTTTTCACAATTCAACAACACAATCATTACTTTCTTTCAATTATTTATTACTTTTTCAAACTTTTTCTCATAATTCAATAATACAATCATTACAAATCAATTAAAACCAAAACTCAACTCAACTCAACTCTAAATCCAAATGCATTCTAAGTTTGCCAAAACGGAAAGTGAAAAAAACCAAACCGAAAGTAATATATAATATTTTTCTCGGCCTTTTCCTGGTAAATAAATAAATAAATGAATTAAAAACAGTTTGATTTTTTTCAAATGGAATTCAACCAACTCTAAGAAAAAGAGAAGAATTGAATAAAAAATGAATGTGGACCCCACAGTGGGTCAAACGGCCGCGATCTCCCCGCGCCAAACATCACGGAAAAATATCCGCGCAGAAACAGTCCCCTCTCCACACGCACAAAACGAAGGCGACGACGAACTGTGTGTCTGTCGGCAGCACGATAGCCGGCCACGTGTCCCCCCGTCCCCTCAAGCAGATCCCTGGCTGCTTTGTACCACGTCCCTCCCCCTTTGACTGTCCGTTGGCCACGGACAAATGCCCTCACCTCCCACGCGCTGTTTCCGTACTCGCGCTCTCAAGTTGGACACGTCGACCCACCCACGGCTAAGAGGAGTAGCTGGCAGGCGCCGTGTCGTTTCTCCATGAGGAGAGTGAAATGTACGCGCATGGAAGGGGGGGTTGGGGAAAAGATGCAATCTCAGCGGCCGACGTCTCACGATCGAGTGGATAAATCGTCGAGCACATGATAGCGGAGTGGAATGACGGAATTGCCCCTCGGGCGTTTCCGTCATTTGATCTTTCCAACGGCAAGTGCGGTTTGTCGTATTACCATTCTGCCCTCCGAGCCGAGTCTCGGGAATCGGGACTTCGAGGTTTTTGCTTCGATTCAGCATTTTTCACTTTCGCTCCCGACATTTTACTTTTACCCTATTGAGGCCCTGAAGGAAAGGATCATTATCTTTATTTCTTTTCCTTCCCTTTTCATCTTTTTTGCTTGGATAAGTTCATGCAGTATCTTACCATCGCTTCTATCTGGTTGTCGATTTATGGATCGATCCAATAACTTCTCTACGACTGGGTGTATCTTGAGATTAAATTTTGTAAGCAATAGTTTTTTTTTTCCACTTATAATGAAGGCTTATAAATCTAGTACAATGAAATATAAATCCTAATAACTAATAAAAGAGCACGGGTACTCTCGCTGAGTAATGAACCTGTAATCTCTTAGTTACTATGCGAGAAGGTCCGTCACTGCGCTATACTATTTTTTGATCTTGGCAAAGGTTTTAAAAGTGGCATTTTGATGCCACTCTAATGGCCTAACCTATTAAAATAATTGTTTGATTTTGAACCTTTTTTATTATTATTGTTGGTAGCATGTATCTTATGACTGATTTGGTTAAGGTGGGTCCTAATTATCTTTTATTTTGTATTGTTTGGTCCCTGACATTTGGGTAACACAATTTTAGCATTGGTTATATTAAAAAATGCCATGTGTAGACTCCGTTATTGTTCTACTATTAGAAAAAAATTTCCGCGCATTGCTGCGAATTAATTTCATGATAAATTAATACCATAAGCTCATTAAATTATATTAAATTTGAAATTATTTTAACTTTCTTAAATATGCAATATTTGGTTATTCGTAATATGTTCTCCTCTAATATTCCCCCATAATTCAAATTATCGAATATTCGAACTATATTATGGCAATAAAGGATTAAATAACGTTTCATGAATTAAAAAATAAATTTAAAATTGATAGAAATTTAAAGAAAATATGGAAATAGAGAGTATTCAAATTAATGTAGATGATGCTTATATAAAACTATAAGAACTTGTTGAGCAATATATTAAATAGGTTCTTTTTTCATATTAATGGAGTTGCGAGAAAATTTTGAAAGGAAAAATAGTTGTTTGGAAGTTAGGACTTATATGAGGATGAACAATAATATGGAGAAGCTTTTGAAGAAAAAAAGAAAAAAATTGAACTAACTAATAATTAATTGACACGTGTCAAGCAAAGGAGAGCAAAACTCTCATTTAGCTTATAAGTATAGGCATTTAGATAGATGTGTTTCTTTCCATTTTTTTTATTTGAGTATCTTTACCTTACGTTTTATTTGTCAGTCTTGCGAAAGTTTTCAAATTTGCATAATACAAGTCCAATTCATTGCTTTTTCTTTTCTTTTTTCTATATCCCACTATCTCTATTTCTTATGGTTCGATTTGTTATCTTCTATTTGTACTGTTTTACCCTAGCTTCAAATTAATTTACTACAGTGACCCATTTTGTTTTCTTTATTTAGATCCATCCCTTGATCAAGTTTTTTTCCTTGGGTGTTTAATTTTTGATTATTTATCTTCATTATATGAGGTTGCAAGAGACCTTCGAGAATATCGTAATTTATAATGTTTTTGAATGATTTTTACAAAAATTGTTTCATTAGAACGATGCTATATATGAATCATAATCATTATTGGAAACTTATTATGTTCTTATCTTAATGATTTTAGCATGCTCAACAGAATTTTCCATCAATTTATATATATATAGACATACATATATATATATATAAATACAGTTCTATAATGAGACACAATCAGATATTAAATAGTTGGTCTGCATGTGTGCTTAGTCTGCCTCATGATTACGATTATCAGCAGCAAACGAGGAAGGTTATATGTAAAGCAAATTAAACGGATTTATATGTGCAGCAAAGGTCTACCTAACGCTTTCGACAATAACATGACTTGCCATAATATCACTCAATTTATTAATGATGTTGTATGGTATTAAAATAAAAGACGACATATTAAATTGTATATCTCTAATCGATTATATAGAAACAGAAAGTCAAAGATATTTATTGTGGCCAACCATTTTTTCTTTTCTTTAATTTTTTTTTTTTGCGGCCAATCCTTGCAAATGCCCGAAACATAAAATAAATAGCCTCTATGCATGTTTCGTTATAATCATAGCACCTCAAGCCCAGCTAGACCGGCCTTTTTATAAAGCATTAAAATATGTTTCCATACCAAAGATGAAAAAGAAAAACCAAAAGGTTTAGAAGCGAATACTTTTTTGAGAGTGCGTAGATTAATTTCTCGAGAACACTTATAAGTAGTGTGTGCATATTTTACTATTATATTATAAATTAAGTATAATAATTCTAATTTTAATAGAATTATTTGTCACCCTGCCAGCCATTGTTAGAATAATACTATGCATATACAATTGATTCTCAATATTTGTCAACATTCCAGTAATTTGACCATTTTCAAATTAGAGAGCTAATTTGTAAATAGGCTTACAAAGCTCGAGAGGTAATATTACATATGATATTATGAATTTATGATATGATTTATTGTGTAATTTTTATATTTTAAAATTAGCCCGTAACATCCAAAAGACTATTGTAGCTTTTTCTCTTATCCTTATTTTTATTTTTATTTTTTTCCTTTTTTGATCAAGTTTATTAGGGTCAAATTTACAAATAGGACACTAGTTCAAGAGCTATACACACTTTGTCTACAAGCAATAAATGTTTCATGCTTTATCGTCCATCATAGATTAAATTAATGTTTGCATACTAGACAAAGGGAGCGAGTCACCGTGGATTTTGACATGATGAGATTAAAAGGAATCGTTTTCTTATAAATAGAGAAATTTGAAGTGTGTATATATATATATATACACACACATTTACAGTACGAAGTCCAATATTTTTAGTTAGAAGTCTTATATGTTCTTCTGCTCAGTGCACATGAACCAATCATGTATCATAACATGCACTAATTTACTATAACAAATTCAAATCAAAATTTGAACCAATCAGGATGATCCCTTGGTCTTTCGATAAAGAAAAAGAAAAAATTTTAAATCCAAGAAATTTATCGGGAAAAAAAATCAAAAGTGTCACAGGTTGCAAAATAGGAAAAGGCCATAACTGGAGGGGTAGAACTGTCAAGCAGCAGAGTTCGATCAGTGGGAAGCGACAAAAGGCAGTTGAAGTCGGGAGGGGCATTTGCGTCATTGCCCCAACTGTCCCCTTCTCTCTGTCTGTCTCTCTCCTGCTGCTCACCTTCTTCTTCAATCTTCTTCCTCGCTCATTACTGCACCTTAACTCAGTCACTCTCTCTCTCTCTGTCTAACTCTGCACTAAATAAAGAAGGATAAATTTCGAGCATACCTTTATAAAATGACGAGCGGCACTTCTCATTTAAAAATTAATCATACTATCCCTCATTTTGTTGATTTTTACTGTTTTATTAACTTGGATCAGATTTAATTCGGTTAAAAAAATCAAATAACAGGCTAGTTTATGTTGTTTTGCGATATGAGATTCACGTGACAAAATTAATATTTTCTTGATGTCACATCAGTGAAGGGGATGGTGTGTAATTAATTTTTGAAAAGAGCACGTGTCGGTCTATGTCGTTTTACGACATATGGAATCCACGTGACAAAGTAAATATTTTATTAGTGTCACGTTAGCAAAATGTGATAAGTTTATAAAAAGAGGGATATTGTTGGTAGTTTCACGAACTATGGTGCCGTCGAAATTTATCAAAAATAAAGATATCAACTTATTGTAATAATCATCCATCCATCCCACCCACAGCACCAATCTGGGCAAGGAAACGGACATCAGCAGAGAAGAAGAAGAAGAGAAACAAAAATCTTGAACGATGTCCCCATCAAGAAAAGCCAACACACGCAGCCCCCCAACCCCACCACACAGCTAATCAATTCAATCACAACCCTCCCCCTCACACTCGCTGTGTCCCTCCCGCGTAGATATCATTGCTTCCTTCGTCCCCTTACCCTATCCTTTGCGTTATATTAACTCCTCCTCTCCCTCGACCCACCTGTGTCTCTGTGACTCCCCAAACGGTCACTTTTCGTTCTCACTGCCCCCTTTGACGTTTCTACGCCATACCCGGTTGTGAGAAGAGGAGATCCCAAGTAGCTGGTTAGCAGAAGTTTGGTGGAGTGAAGGATGGATTTGAGCTCGTTCGTGACGTCGCTGGTGACGTCGTTCCTGCTATTCGTGGTGTTGATGCTGCTCTTCGCCTGGCTCTCCAGGAAGCCCGGCAACATGTTCGTCTACTACCCCAACCGCATCCTCAAGGGCCTCGATCCCATCGACACCGGTTATGCCGCCCGCAACCCCTTCGCCTGGGCTCGCGAGGCCCTCTCCTCCACCGAACAGGACGTCATCGCCATGTCCGGCATCGACACCGCCGTCTACTTCGTCTTCCTCAGCACCGGTCTCTCCTCTTCCCCCGTTGTTTGTCCTGTCTTTTCTCCTTCTCCTTCTCCTTGTCCTTCTCCTTCTGTTCGTAGGCTTGCCGCTTTTACTTGATACTTTCGAGGACAGTGCCGGCTATCTTCTGGGTAGTTCTAATTCGATTACCTTCGTGGATTTTTGGTGGAAGAATGTCGATTTTATCCGTTCGAATGCTGATTATTCTCGTAGATCGATTTGATGAATGTTTTGACACTTCTTCGCCTATAGTCCATTTGATGGGATAGGAAAATGAGCTGATCCGGAGTCTAGCACTGATACCATGTGAAAACTGTGACAAATCGTGCTTTGAAATGGATACGATCATAGTCAGCAAGAGTCGGTAGTCGTGCTTACTCATGGATGGAGCAGCTGAAATGTTATATAGCAGATCATGAGTCTTTAGCCACTTTTATTCGATTTTCACCGCTTCGCAAGTTACTGGGATGATGATAATATATGCTGACTATATGTTTACAAGCTGTTGCTATAAAATTCCAGTACAAATGCATTTTCTATTGTTGCTTACAGATGTGTTTCTTATTTGGGTGAAAAGATTTCTGGGTGTGGTACAAGTTTTGTCCTTTTTTCTTTCCATTTTGGATGTTGGTGGTTAAATCTAATCCATCGATTTGACTTTTTTGTTTATTTAATTCCTTATTAGGGGCTTGGTCTCGTTAGCTTCCTTCCTTTTTGCAGCCTTTATTATACCAAAAGTTTACGGCTATTGCATATTTCACAACTGAACATTCAAGGATTACCATATATACTTTTGCTCTCTTGTTAATTTTTTCCTTTTTAAACTAGACTGAGAAATCATAACACTAAGACCGGCTCGCTTGTACATATTCTCGAGTTTGCAATTCTGCAGTTTCTAAGTTGAGGTGTTGTTCAGCATAACGGGGAATGTAGAGTGACACTATTATCAGATACATATTTACAATTGTTAATGGTTGACTGACATATAAATTGCTATGCGTTCCATTGGCCATGTAATTCTTGAAGTTTAGACGGGGCGAGATAGATCAAGTAGTGCTTAGTCTTCTTTGCAATTGACTCTGATAAACAGATACTCAATGTGCACAAATGAGTAATGGAATCTGTGGAAGCTTAAACAAATTCATGGATCAATCTATCAGTAGTTATTGGTTAGTAGAATAAAGCAAAGCTTGATCGTCTTAATGGAAGTCCTCTACTGCTACATATCGAGTCACTTTCTGCAATATGAGAAATTTATGCTGCTGAAAGCACAAGGATAGTGCTTAAATTTCAGGAACCACGCGTTCTCGGTATAGATAGGAAGCACTGTTGGTTTTAAAGTGTACTTTCTGTAGCATATCTTTTAAATGGCGCGTTTCTAAGAGAAATTTCTAACCTCTTCCTTCTTTGTTTGTTTGTTGTCTCTCAGTCTTGGGAATATTAGTGTTGTCTGGGCTTCTGCTGCTGCCAGTCCTCCTTCCTGTTGCTGCCACTGACAACAGTGCAAAGCCATCCAACTCGACCACAAGCAATGGCACATTCAATGACGTAGACAAGTTGTCAATGGGAAACATTGGGGTGAGCCCCTGAAGCTTTCTCTACGTTTTTGCTTGGTAGTTTGTATTTTTGTGTCACATTCTTGTTTGACTTCATGCCTTTTCTAATGTGTCGGATTAAAACCATCTGGGTGTTGAGCCTGTAGCTTTTGAATGTATGTCTGATTGTGTTATGTTCAAGGTAGTGGGTCCATTTGGTATTATTCTCCACGTAATTCCACTGCCGTATCTTTCTAGTCTGGCCCTGTCGGGCACTGCTGGCACAAATTAGGTGCTAAATCGCTCCATCTAGATAAAGTGATTTCTGGCTCATCTTGTTCCCAAATCTCTCTTGCATCGTGTTCCTATTCTCTCCTCCCTCACTCACTCCCCCTTTTTCGTCGTAACTCTGCTAACTCTAAACTATCTTATGTAACACAACCTTAATTTTCCAATTTGCACTAGTTTGTAAGATGAACAGGCATTGGTGGCAGCGCTAACTTCTAAGTCCATCTCTACTTTGCAATGAACAGGACAACAATAGGCTGTGGGCTTTCCTCATTGCGACATACTGGGTTTCCTTCGTCACATATTACTTGCTATGGAAGGCATACAAGCATGTATCTGAGCTGAGAGCTAACGCGTTGGAGTCTCCTGAAGTGAAACCCGAGCAGTTCGCTGTTCTTGTTAGGGACATTCCTGATCTCCCTGAAGGTCAAACTAGGAAGGAGCAGATTGATTCGTACTTCAAATCTATCTATCCAGAAACTTTCTATCGGTCGATGGTTGTCACAAACAACAAACAGGTAAGTTAGTAAACTCTCCTGTCAAATGAAAAGATCTTACAAGTGTCTTCTAAAAGTTTTGCACGGTGCCTGTGTCTTGCTTATTTGCCTGCTTGAAGTCATTTCTTGTGCGAACTTTGTGAACTTCGTCATACAGAGACGTAATTTTGACTGCAAGTCTATCCTCTGGAGCCATGTTTAGCACAAAGGAATGAAAATGTTTTCACATGAGATCGTAAAACTATAATTCCTGTATCATTAATTTTGACACCTCCATTTAATTCTTAAAATTCTTTGATACCATGAACGGGTCTTAGATCAGTGGGTGAGTTGTCAGTTAGGACTTCTGTACTCCCAAATACTTTTACGCCGATTGAAACATTACTAGTGTCTGATTTTCTCAGGTGAACAAAATCTATGAAGAATTAGAAGGGTACAAGAAAAAGCTCATACGGGCAGAGGCAATCTACGCAGACTCCAAGACCACAGGCAAGCCTGAAGGGACGCGGCCCACGAACAAGACTGGTTTCTTGGGCCTCTGTGGGGAGAAAGTTGATAGCATCGAGTACTACAGTGAGAAGATTAAGGAGCTCCTCCCAAAGTTAGAAGCTGAGCAGAAGGCAACCCTGAGGGAGAAACAACAGGGAGCAGCCCTTGTATTCTTCACAAGCCGAGTCACTGCCGCCTCAGCAGCCCAGAGTCTCCACGCTCAAATTGTTGATGCATGGACAGTGATGGATGCTCCTGAGCCCCGGCAGCTGATATGGACTAACCTCAATATAAAGTTCTTCAGCCGCCAAGTAAGGCAAAACGTTGTGTATGTGATTGTGGTCCTCACGATATTCTTCTACATGATCCCGATTGGGTTCATCTCTGCGTTCACAACTTTGGCAAACTTAAGGAAGCTGCTGCCTTTCCTAAAAGTGATAGTGGACCAAGCTGCGATCAAGACAGTCCTCGAGGCCTACCTCCCCCAGATCGCGCTCATTGTCTTCCTTGCCCTGCTGCCCAAGTTCCTACTGTTCCTCTCAAAGACCGAGGGCATCCCCTCTCAGAGCCACATAGAGAGGGCTGCCTCCGGGAAGTTTTTCTACTTCTCTGTGTTGAATGTGTTCATTGGTGTCACGGTTGGTGGGACCCTTTTCTCTACATTCAAGCAGATCGAGAAGGACCCAAACTCCGTCGTCACATTGCTGGCACAAAGTCTTCCTGGAAATGCAACATTTTTCCTCACTTTTGTGGCTCTTAAGTAAGATTTACAGGCTTTCGTCAGCTTTAGTTCTTATGATTTTAGTTCTTCATCGAGTAATGATCATATCAAACATGTGATCATATAATTACTTCAGTTGACTAAGTTGTCTCTGTTGACATATGGATATTCCCAGGTTCTTTGTTGGATACGGACTTGAGTTATCCCGGATTGTTCCTCTCATCATCTTCCACTTGAAGAAGAAGTATCTATGTAAGACCGAGGATGAAATTAAAGAGGCTTGGTTTCCTGGTGACCTTCATTATGCGACTCGGGTCCCGGGTGACATGCTGATTGTCACGATTGTGCTCTGCTATTCTGTCATTGCCCCTCTCATTATCCCGTTTGGAGTGGTATACTTTGGGCTGGGATGGCTCATCCATCGTAATCAGGTGAGAAGTTTCCTTTTGATTTGTTTGACTGCTTGGACATGAAAAAGTTTTGTTATCGTCAGTTCTTGAACATTAGCTTACTTTGGAACTGAAGGTGGACAGTATATAGAAAAAAACCTCCACTGTGAATCATACCTTTGAAATCCTGTTTCTGTTATTCTGATATCTGCTGAGAAATGGATCGAATTCCATCCAACACCTGCTCCAATGATTTGAAAATTATCGAGAAAAAGGTAGTTTGTGGTATGTCCTACTCAACAAAGTATCACGGCAGAAACTCCTTTTGTCGTAAATGATCTCAACTAAGTGAGTTGCGATATGATACGTATTGTTTTTGCCCAACAACAATTGATTCGTGAAAGTATTTTGATTCTGATTTCTTTTGTAACTGTGCAGGCAATCAAGGTCTATGTCCCATCCTATGAGAGCTACGGGAGGATGTGGCCACACATGCACGCTCGTATCCTGGCCTCCCTGGTATTATACCAGCTCACCATGTTTGGTTACTTTGGAGCCAAGAAATTCCCCTACACGGTCATTCTGATCCCCGGGATCATCTTCTCCCTGATCTTCGCGTATGTTTGCAAACAAAAGTTCTATCGGTTCTTCCATGACACAGCCCTCGAGGTTGCAACCCAAGAGGCGAAGGAGACCCCGAACATGGAACAGATCTTCCGGGCGTACATTCCCCCGAGCCTAAGCAATGAGAAGATCGATGATGACCAGTACGAGGACGCCCTATCCCAGGTCCCGAGAAGCACGTCGTTCGTCTAATTTAAATGTGTGAGGGTGTAGATTAAAGTGGCCTTTTCACTTGCATTGTTTGTGCGTGAATCTGCTTAGGGATTTTAGCATTAATTGTCGATAATGTCTTTAGTAATAGAAAAGTTTTTTTGTTTTCGTGTTCTTTCTTTTTCCACGAGTAGTTAGGTGTAATTAGTCTTACTATTTGGAACTGGTTGGACGAAGTTTAGTTTACTGTTGTGCAGTTTCAGTCGTATTGTTTTAATAACCTGAAGACGGCTGTTTTGGCGTCGATGCATTTTCCCTTCTACTAATATTTTGCTCGAGAGGTCATTAGTAATCGGCCTGCCTTTACTTTCTCCAAGTCTCGAGCTCGAGATCCACTGCAACCACATATAAACATATTGTTGTGCATAATATATTGGTAAATGTCACGTACATGTAATTAATTTGGGAATGTAAAAAATCATTGACACCCCAAAGTAACTTCGAAGTTGTGAAATTTAAATGATTGAATTAAGGCCTGATAGTTGACTAATCTATCTTATTTGATATTTTGATTTGATTATTATAGATTAGCATGTTCATGAATACTTACCTTAACAAAAACAATAAAAAGGGGCAATCAAGCTCTCTTGCAATCTCTTTCTCATCATGGGTTTCTAGACAGAGCACGTGGTTGAAGGAAGATTATCTCTAATTCCATTTTGATGTTAATTTGATGAGGAACTGCGCTTTTCTTCCCCAAGAAGAAAGAACTGCTCTCCGATGCCCCTTTTCTTTTATTTAAAGAAAATATTTTCATCCACTCTCACTGAGACACTTGGCCAATAGCCTAAAGTAAAGATAAAAGAATAAATAGAAAATTATGATTTTGTCATTACAACTTCCGCTACTTTTTTTATTTTTATCCTTTTTTTTAATTTTCATTCTGTACACTTCTGTTACTTTTTCTATTTTCGTCATCTGTTAATTAAATTATTAAATTTGATCACATGGAATGGAACCCAATAAAATGCAAACATCATATATAAAATAACACCTGTAGATGTCATGTTACCACCTTAAATTAATAGAAAAATATGACAAGAAAATTAGAAAAGAAAGAAAGAATAGAAAATAAATCGATAAGTAAAAACAAAGAACACCTAAACAACCATCCCCCTCCCCACCAAGCTACAACTAGATCATCATCTCCGATCCTTTCAGAGCACGAGCCGACAAAAAAAAAATCGAACGCTCCATTGACGACTCGAATCAAGTCAACTGGTCATCTCGGCCATTACAGGCGCAATTCGAGTTCCACTGAGACTTCTTTCTCCTTCCCACCTCCTTACATCTTTCTTCAAGGAAAACCGTTTTGTTTATAAAATTTAAATAACAAAGTCAATCAATTTCTCGAAACTTGCTTGATGAATCAGGTTATCTTCACGAGTTTGACAAAATTAAGGATTAGAGTTGTTTAATTGCCGAAAAAACCTTTTGATTATGAACTTTAATTTCGAAAGGATTTAATGAGTTTAAAGTCACTACGATTATGAGGAGAATTTTATATCAAGTGAAGATGCATATGATGGTGAGGATCTCGAGGTGTGGTTTGGGTATAGACGCTAAAGATGGAACAACTAGGACCAAAAAAATGAGAAGTCCAGGCTTCCAGCAACGAAAAGGTATCACCATTTGGGGGTAGCCGCTAGAGATGTTGACCATGCCGCTGCTACCTAGATCATTTCTAGTTCTGCAGACTGTGAAGCAATCTTTTCTTTCAGAGCCTTTTTCTACTTCTTAAGGGACTCGGAGTACTCCAACCGGACCAAATCCGCTGGACGATTGGCATCACCTTATGATCCTTTCGTCTTGGTCATAATCATCTTAGCCAAAGCATCCTCGCAGCACTTGATCATGGCCCGAACTTTCGCCCTGAGGGCCTCAAGGAGGCTGTTGAACAACTACTCATCTGGATCAGGGGCCTGAGGAGGTGGGACAACGCCTGCTACAACGGGAACAGCCCCGGAGGGCTGGGCATCATTTGGGGGATGGTTTGAGCCCTCGAATTCACCCGACTCCTTGTTAGAACCATCTTCACAGTCTTCAGCTAGCCGCCATGTAAATGAGACCCGACAAAAGCTTAGACCTTTCGCACAATTCCCACAGAGGGTGCCAATATTACGGACCTATAAATCGGGTTGAATCCACATGATCTCGATCAAGCTGCAAAAGGGGAAGATCGGGATGACGGTCCGACTTCCCTCTCCGACGTTCAAGTCAATCAGGGTTCTCACAAGAGTAAAAAGTATCTAACCTGTAAACAGCAAACGTACCTTAATATTTATAGACGATCATAAGAATATCAATTAACTTATTTCACGGAAGTCTTCATATATTCGCAATATATCATATCTAGATATACTAGGAAAAATATCAGATCATGCTTGCCGCCCAAGCAGCCCTCATACTTCACCTTGGCTGAACTAGGGTTCGCCTCTTTGTGGGCTTCATGAGCCTATGCAGCCCACATGACATCAGGCCCAAAACCCGGTCCCTAACAGGTGTGAACTCTGGTATCTGGTTGCCCAATTGACTCATGACTAATCCAGTCGAGCCTGGTCGGCTCACTAAGAGATAAAACTCTTCCAGTGTAGATTTTTTACATTCACAAGAACTCGAACCCAATACCTTGTTTTAGCAGAACAAGCGTTGAATCGTTTGAATTAATCTACATTGTTAACTCTCATTTAGCTTATATAGAAGATACATAAAAAGTAGATTATAAAAGCTCAACTAATGAAAGAATACCATAATTTCCCCATAGACAAACCCAACAAATCTCTCCGGTGTCTCTCCCCGAATGATTCTCAGGCTCTGGCACGGTGTCTCCACAATTGTTCCGCCATACTAAGCTGCTGGTCACCTCCATCACATCCCCTCCCGGGTCATGCGGCTCACGCCTTTATCAACCACTAGAGTTATATATTCTATCTATAAGTAGGCAATCTTCCTTCTTCAGTGCTATTTTTTTCTTTTATTTGGGCTGAACATCAAGCTGAGAACCTAAATCTCGAGAGAGGCAATACGATGTTTTATTAGATGTTCTTTTGAGTAATGTCTTATTAGATGTTTTATAATGATGCTGTCTTTATTTGTTGATTGGTCTTTGTTTGTACTAAAAATACGAAAAAAAATATTGTTTCTCGATTTTATTTCGTATCAGTTTCCTTACTGTAGCTGAAACATCAAACTATTTTCACCGACCAAGAAACCTGTATATACAGGCCTCTACTGGCTTCCTCAGTCCACATCGCCAGTAGCCCAGTCGTCTCTCCGTGTCGTCTGGCCGATACAAGATTTTAAGCTATGGACAGAATCTATATTCCAGCTCAGTCTAGCACCACCCAGAAAAAGCCGCTGGAGGCGATTGACGCAGATATGTGAAGGATGGCCGGCAACCAAGTCAAGGTTACGATGACACATTTGCGGGAAGCCTTCTTGGGGAATAGTCAATCGGAAGCGTTCTCAACGATCTCAATCCAGGTGGTTCTTGGGATGGCAGCAGCAGGGATGTCGGAGACCGAAAGGGAGGACCTGCTGCGGTTCCTTGGGAGCAGGTCAGCTGAGGCTCTCAGCAGGTTCGCCTCGGAGGTGGTCGGGCGCTTGTTTGAGGACACAAGGGGAGGGCCGACGCTCGTTGTCGCATACGAGGCTTGGATGGAGAGGTTGATGACTCTCGAGCCCACGTTCGAGCGCTTCATGGAGGAAGACTACAAAACCACCGCTAAACTAGTCAATTTCAGGAATGAGCCCGGTGAAGTGGTGAATCAGGTGAATGAATGGGCTAAGAAGGAGACCAAAAGACTCATCAACAACATTGTCAGCCGCAGTCACATCAACAGTGAAATTGTGCTCGTATTAGCTAATTCCCTAAGCCCTATACTTCAAGGGTGTGTGGCTCGAGGTTGATGCTCACCGAACGAGAGTCTATGACTTTTACCCCCAAAGTGGGGCTGCTGCTCAGGCCCCTCCATGACCAGTGACAAGGACCAATACATCGGCACCTAAGAGGGCTTCAAAGTCCTCTAGCTTCATTATAAGCCGGGTGGTGATCTAAATTGTTGTTTCTCTATGTGCTTCTTCCTTCCAGATGAGCAGGACGGGCTGCACAGTCTCATGGAAAGAGCCTACTTCAGCCCGGGTTCTTAGGCTGCCATATTCCGTACAAGAAGGCGAGGGTGGGTCAATTCAAAAATTCCAAATTCAAGATCTTGTTAGCCTCTGATAACTTTGTCGAACTTCTGGTTAAGCTTGGTCTGACATTGGAGAACTTCTTAGATGTGGAGGATAATCAAGTGATCGTTGGCTCAAAAATAGTCCACAAGGCTTTTGTTGAGGTTAATGAAGGGGGCACAGAAGCAGCTGCTGTTACCACAAAGATAGTCTGCGGCGGTGTGATGAATTCTAGCCCGCCGAAAAGTGTGGACTTTGTTGCCGACCACCCATTCTGTTCGTAATCTGAGAAGAGGTGACTGGAGTTGTTCTCTCTGTAGGTCAGGTGCTCAACCCACAAGAGGAATGATGGTCAAAAGGATCGAGTTCAAATATATATGGATGGTTTTATATAAAGGAAACTGGCAATTTCGTCCCTGACTTACGCAAATTGCATCATCTGGGTCTCTGAAAAAAAATTTATATCGAATTCGTCCCTAGTCACATCAAGTTCGTCTCTAGACACATCGAATTCGTCCATGTTCACATCGAATTCTTCCCTGGTAACACCAAGTTAGTTCCTGATCACATCAAGTTCGTCCTTGGGCACATCAAATTTGTCCCTGGTCACATCAAAATGGTCCTTGTATGCATCAATTCGGTCCTTGGTAACATCATATTAATCCCACGGTCCATTGCTGTTAAAACTCCATGAGAGACTCAGATTGATGTGTATCAAAAAGGTCCTTATGTCTGTATTTGTAATTTAGGCTTTTTTCATCATTTTTATACAATTTTGGTTTCCGAATTGAAATTTAACAATTTCAAATTTGGCAATAAATTGAACAGTTATATAGAATGACGAAATTGATGAATACGATGTTTTCCGTCCAGTGTTAACGATAGATTTGACGGAGGAATGGATTTGATGTTACCAAGGACCAAACTGATGTGATGGAGGACCGAATTGATGTGACGAATGACTGAATTGATGTGACCAGGGATGAACTTGATGTTACTAGGGACAAATTCAATGTGCCCAGGGACGAATTCGATGTGAACAAGGATAAACTTGATGTTACCAGGGACGAACTCGATGTTACCAAGGACGAATTCGATGTGACTAGGGACGAATTCGATGTAACCAAGAACGAATTCGATGTAAAAAAATTTCGGGGACGCAGATGATGCAATTTGTGTAAGTCAGGGATGAAATTGCCAATTTACTCGTTTTATATAGTTCCAATTTCACTGTACTGCTGAATTAGACCTTATTCTATGTCTCAGATAGAAGCACTTGCTTGTTCCCGAAAACTTCTCGGAGTCTTGCAATGAAATTCAACCATTTCTCCGTAATTAATCTGTTGCTTATATTCATTATCTTTCAAGTTGATAGTTTTTTGTCATTTCCTTACAAGCCTGTCTTGATACCACTTCTAGAAATCCAACATTTTTCCTCACTTACTGACTCTCAAGGAAGATTTAAGGGCTTGATTTAGCTTTAGTTCTTATGATTTTAGTAGTTGAAGGAAAAAGATAACAAACTATCTTCATAGAGTAATGATCATATCAAACATATGATCATATAATTACTTCAGTTGACTAAGTTTTCTCCGTTGATATATGGTTATTCCCAGGTTCTTTGTTAGGCACGAACTTGAGCTATCTAGGATTGTTCCTCTCATCATCTTCCACTTGAAGAAGAAGTATCTCTGAAAGACTGAGGTGGAAGTTAAAGAGAAGCGTGGTTTCCCAGTGACCTTGGTTATTCCACTAGGGTCCTGCATGACATGCTGATTGTTCCGATTGTGCCCTGCTATTATGTTGTTGCCCCTCTATTTTTCCATTTGGATTTGTATACTTCAGGCTCGGATGGCTCATTCATCATAATCAGCTAGGCAGCTTCCTTTCGAGTTTTTTAACAGTATGCTTTTGTACGAAGAAGTTTTGTTATCCTCAGCTCTTGAACTTTTAGTTTACTTTGAAACCGAAAATGGACAATACATAGAGAAATCCTCCACCAGGAAACATACCCTTGAAGTCTCATTTCTTTATTCTGACATCTGCTGAGAAATGGCTTCAAATCCATCCAACCACTGCTCTGATTTGAAAATGATCGAGCAAAGCAAAAGGTAGTTCGCGTTATGTCCTACTCGACAAAGTGTCATGACAGACTCCTATTGTCATAAACAATCTCAACTAAGTTAATTGCAGTATGATATATATTGTTTTGCCCAACAACCATTGATTTGTGAAAATATGGATGTGGCTCCACATGCGCACCAGTATCTTAGCCTCCCTGGTACTATACCAGTTCACAATGTTTGGTTACTTCGGAGCCAAGAAATTCCACTAAATGTTCGTTTTGATCCTTGGGATCATCTTCTCCCTGATCTTCGCTTATGTCTGCAAACAAAAGTTCTATCGGTTCTCCCATGACACGGCCTTGAGGTTGCAGCCCAAAACCTGAAGGAGACCCCTGAACATAGAACAGATCTTCCGGGCGTACAACCCCCCGAGCCTGAGCAATGAGAAGATCAATGATGAACAGTACGAGGATGCCCTATCCGAGGTCTCGAGAAGCACGGCATGCGTCTAATTTAGATGTGCAAGGGTAAAGTGGCCTTTTCTCTTGCACTGTTTGTGTGTGAATTTGCTTAAGAGAATTTAGCATTAATTGTCGATAATGTCTCTAGTGATAGGAAAGTGTTTGCTTTTGTGTTCTTTGTTTCTGATGAGTAGTTAGGTGTAATTAATCTTACTATTGGAAACGCTTGGACAGAGTTTAGTCTACCATTGTGCAATTTCAGTTTTTATTCTCATGACGACAACCGTGCTAGTGTCGATACAATTTCCCTTCTACAAAGATTTTGCTCAAGGGATCATCGATTGTCAGGAAGCATCATTTTTATCCTCACTTTTCTCGCTTTCTCCTACTCATGCTTGAGATCCACATCCACTGCAAAGCACCATGTGACAACCCAGAGGTCCGTAACGATTGAATCTTAAACTTCATACACTTATGTACCTGTCTGCGTACACTTGTCTCCAACAACCACTACTCCTACCTCCTGCAATCCTACCATCCTAAGATGACACAGCCTCACGCTACCCCGATCTCAATAATTGGCAAGAGATGCTCGGTGCACATGTGTCACGCAAAATAGAAGAAGGTTAAGCTCGAAGCGATACCTACCATCCTCGATATAGAACTACGTAGAAGTTGGACGAGGGAAGCGGCGGAGGCTGGGTCAATAGGTCAAGGCCCGATGGACATGGGCCAAGTGAAAATACTGGACCTTTCCTTGCTTAGTGCTCCAAAATATATAAGACTAGAATAATGAATCCATGGATTCTTTTAAAGAAAATTTATTATGAAATGGTAGTTATTAAGACAATTATTAATATTGATTTATGATTTATATTACTATATAGCAAATGAAAAAAAAATGGTTGTTATACTATATATATTTTAGTACGATAAATTTTATACCCACATTAAATAATATTAATTAAAGATTTCATAAGCGAATAATTTATGTAAAATATCTCATAAACATTATCTCAATTATCAATTAAGTTTATAAGAGAATAATTATAAAATCCAAAAAAAAATTCCTAGATAGTTTAATGTTAATGGAAGATTAATAATCATGGGGTCAATAAAATTTTAATATTAAGTATTTGTAATTATCTTTTTTCTCACTCACAGTTCATATATTATGTTTTGTAAATTTGAATAATTTTATATAAGATGACTAATCACTTCGATGAGAGATTTACTTAATTTAACTTTTATAAGGTTAATATGATTATCAAAATTAATTAAGTAAAGTTAATAATTCTTAAAGTCTTTAAAATTATGTATATTTATTTACTAATAAAATAAAAAATGCTTATAAAATATCAATAAATGATTTGGAATTCTTTTTAACATTTATTTAGGATATTTTCTTTAAATTACAATAATAATTAATATTATTGAATTTCTACGCAACATATTAATTTATCAAACATATAGTTCTACCCCTATTTAATAGGGTGGATACAACTTTATATATAAATATATATATATAGATATTTATTTACTAACAAAATAGAAAATGCTTATAAAATAACAATTAGAATTCTTCTTTAATATTTCTTTTGGATATTTTCTTTAAATTACAATAAAAATTAATATTAGTCAATTTCCATATAATATATTAATTTATTAAACATGTATGATTCTACTCCCATTTAATATGGTGGATACAACTTTATATATATATATAGATTATTTATAAGATAAGAGAGAAATTATTTATAAGTTAAGAGAGAATATGAAATTTCTGCATGAGTAGACGGACACAATAGAAATTGTAAGGAAGAAATTGAGTGCTTATCAAAAGGAAAAAAAAAAGGAATAAATTGTAAATACGTTCAAGGACGAAAGCTAATTAAGCCGATAGTAATAACAGATTGATCGTTAATGACATTGATTCATTGATCTAATAGTTAGAAGCATTTGAAATTTACATCTTAAAAGCTAGAAAATTATCACATCCACCAAAAAACAAATCGTGCATCTGCTCAAACTTCTGCAAGCAAATACTGTTAAGATGCGCACACTATGAAAGATTACCCGTTTCTTTTATGTTAAACGAGTAGAAGGCAACCTAAATTGGATTTTGACGGCTGATTACATTGATTTACAGATCACATTGATCGCAACAAATTTATTGTTACCAGTGTTGCTAGGGTTCGGGAGCTCCTTAAAAGGTGGATTTTACAAAGGCTCTGAAAAAAAATAAGTTTCTTATTATTAAATAAAATAACTTGTTATTTAACCAGAGTCTTGTTATATTCAAAATAATAAATTTCTAATAAAATAATAAGTTTCTTGTTAAATAACAAATTTCTTATTATTTAACAAGTTTCTTATTATTTCGTCACCGACAGTCACCTAATAATCTGGGATGTGGTACGCTCTAATTGGTCTCCGTAAACATTTCCAGCCTCCCTAGGGAAATTAAATTCTTATTGTTACAATAAATTAATTTTGACGGCCCTTTTTATTCTTTTTACCAATCTTTTGGTAGAGTACATAAAATAGACAACCAACCAAAAGAATCATCGTGGTGTTAATATCAATATGAGAGAAATTACATTTACAATTTAACATCGTTACATTTACTTTTAATCGTCAAATTTATGTAATAGATTAACTTGACTAACAGAAGCAATAATGTGCATGAATCAAGCCACAAACGGTTTGAATCAAACCCTCTTGCCCTGTAGCTCTTTTCACATTTTTCATGCCTTCTCCCCATTCTTTTTCTTCCTCTTAGTTAAATGATTTTACAATCCAAACAAATTTAATTAAATTCTTATCTTCTTTTCATTGTGGAATGACTCCAGCAATTTAAACGAAACCCAAAATTCGAAGAGCCCATAATGAACTTAAAGTTCCAATAAAATGCCATCGCACCCAACACTCTTTCTCCATCAAGGAAGCTAAACTTGAGCTCTACCCTTCAGTAGAACACAAAACATAAGATTGTTCTATCCGCACGCGCGGCCAAAGCCACAGTAAGCGATAAACCGATCTCCATCGACAGCATGATCAATGCAAATAAAACATAAAAATACTAAGTAACAAATTAAATATAGTCATTGAGACACATTGAATACGTTATAAATTAAAATGTGGCGAATGCACGAAATGCTTCCGTTCTATCAAAGAGGAGAATTTCCTTGCGACCGCTCTAGGACAAAGAAACATTAGTTTATATATAGATTAGATTGCACTCCATATTGCCTTTAATCTTGTGTTTCACGAGCACGCCAAGTATATCGAGACTCAATGTCATTTCTAAGTTGTTGCGACTACTCATTTTTTACGCGTTTAGAGCTTGCAGATATTTTCATCAAAGTCCTTCGTCCCGAAGCAAGACATCGTCCCGAAGATGCCAGGCTTCATACTGAACGAAGGCTTGGAGAGGTTCGAGGACATCACAGGACTGCTGGAGTGGGTGTACACCCATGCAGGAAAGGAACTGAAACTCGACGCCTGTGCACCTTGTGGATTGGTTCGTGAAGACAGGTTCGGGATTCAGGGCGGATGCAAAGAGTGATATCGCCCTCGTGAACAAGGCGTGTGACTTGCTCGTCGATGAGCTGCGGATACCACCTCGGTGGCAACAGGAGGCCAACAAAGGACTGGTCTGTAATGAGTATGGGAGGTGGGTGAGACCTAGGAGGGACCCAGAAGACATTCCCTCGCCAGCTAAAAAACATTAGTTTCGGTTTCACATGAATACATCAGACAGAGAACAGAATTCTTTGATGTAGACTTAATGGGAAGTGAATATATTCTTTTATGGAACATAATGGGAAGTGAATACACTCTTTTTTCAGCTTGTGTACATGTTCTTTTCCCACAAAATTCCACCATATTCGGCTCTCATTCGAACAGATGGTGCACTCCGTGCTCGAGAGCAACCTGTATATGGCAGATGCTTGTATAGAAGAGAGATGGTACGCTCCATCGATCATCAAAAGCCAGCCATAGCCATAAGACTAAAAATCTAACCCGTAATTCAATATAACAAAATAACAGGCATTGAAAGAACATAATTGGAAAAATCTATAATTCATCTCTCCTCATCTCCCTCACCAGCTTCTGGCTCAACCAGCAGAGCTCCACTTCCTGATTATGCAGTTCATTGAACTTCATTGGGGTCTCACACCTCTATTTTCGGAACTTTCGGCAAATGATCCATTACATCAGGACCCGCACCCGGACAGACCATCGGGTTCAGTCTTGGCCAACCTCATCCAAACAGCAGGTTCCAATCACTCCATCAGGTCATAATTCTGGTGGATCGAATTCTTTCAGCTCTGATTCTTCTTCACAGCACTTGTCTCGATTTGCCCTTCATTTTCCAGTTCTGGATTCAGCTGAAGGTCCACTAGAAACAGAACTCACTTGAATGTCTTAAAAGGGTGGAGCCCTATTCGCATTACTAGATTCCTTGATAGTTATCATTGACTTAGAGACATGGCTGCTTCGGGAAAAAAAATATACATATATCTCTGAGGTTGAACCCTTCAAAAACAGTTGGTATTTTAATTGATTGAGAACCCTTCCAGTGGTCTAAAATTCATGAACACCCAATTGATAGAATCGCTAAGGAAGAGCAGCGCGTACACTAATGTTTGAGGACGAGCCTTCACAAGACGCATTCACTTGATCATTTCAAGATCAAGAGGGTTTATGCTCCTCCACTCAATATATCACTGCGTTTAAACTTCACGAGGCAATCTCCCCATCATGAAGCTCTAACAACAGTGAATTTTTATCTGTGATTCTTTGTAAATTCTAAGATGAAGCTCAGATATAACCTCCAAATTCCATCACTATCAATAGAAGACCCTGTTTCTCTAACAGTAAGTCAACTTTATATCACATGAGATAATTTAAGGGCTGGCCATATAAAATGTGTGATGCGTTGTCATCTCCACAAAGAAGTACAAAATAGCAAAGAGGGTGGATAAGTTACCCATGACATATATTTGATAACCTAAACGGCATAATTCCTTTTATCTCGACAATAATGGTAGACATTGCAGCTCTTCAGGTCAACCAAATGCAAAAAGAAATCTTCAATGAACTTACAGAAAGCCGAAGAAGATACCAATTCCAGCTGCCCAGCTTAATGAAAAAAGTCGAATAGGAAAAAATAACATTTAATATCCTTCACTGCTACAATTTCGTGGTTAGATCAGCAGCATTTCCCCCAGGAAAATACAGTTCAAGAAACCCGCAAGATAATGGTAACAGAAAAGTAATAAAACTCCCTTAAACCATATCGACAGAAGAAATTTATTGGGCTCCACCAGTTAAAAGCCCAAGCTCGCTTGACCCAAGAGATCAGCTGACAATGTACATACCTGACAAACCGGCCTCGTAGAGTAAATGATAGTCCACAATTCAATCCATCATGAGGATTCTATCCTTGAACGAGAGCTCCCATTCATTAAATTCAGAACTATTTGAGACAAGGAAGTAGGGTAAAAAGAATTAAAGTAGAAACAAGCAATCGCGTTATTATCAAACAAGATTCAACAGTTCTTGCTCTTTCCATTAAAAGATCCAGTTATGTAATTAGTGATCCACACAAACCACATAGCCATTATGCCCAACACATCTTCGCAAGACATTAAAAGGAAAAAACACTTGATAAGTACATACAGAAGTGTAAGTCCACTTCCTCTGCTTTTCAAACTGAAATGAACTCCTCACCAAACAAACCATCCAATTACTACCAACCTAGCTAAAGCGAAATATGCACACAGAAATTCCAGCTACCCCGAAATGTACAGGAATTTCATTGACACATCCTCACATTACCCGGAACTCAATAATTGGCAAGAGATGCCCCGGTGCACATGTGCCCCGCAAAATAGAAGAAGGTTAAGCCCGAAGCGATGCCTACCATCCTTGATATAGAACTACGCATAAGTCGGACGAGGGAAGCGGCGGAGGCTAGGTCAATAGGTCAAGGCCCGGTGGACATGGGCCAAGTGAAAATACTGGACCTTTCCTTGCTTAGTACTCCAAAATATATAAGACTAGGATAATGAACCCATGCGTTGCATGGATTCTTTTAAAGAAAATTTATTATGAAATGGTAGTTATTAAAACAATTATTAATATTGATTTATTGTTTATATTACTATATAGAAAATAAAAAAAATGGTTGTTATACTATATAAACTTTAGTACGATAAATTTCATACCCACGCTAAATAATATTAATTAAAGATTTCATAAACGAATAATTTATATAAAATATCTCATAAACATGATCTCAATTATCAATTCAATTTATAAGAGAATAATTATAAAATCCAAAAGAAAATCCTAGCTAGTTTAATGTTAATGGAAGATTAATAATCATGGGATCTATAAAATTTTAACATTAAGTATTTGCAATTATCTTTTTCTCACATATTATGTTGTGTAAATTTGAATAATTTTAGATAAAATGAATAATCACTTCAATGAGAGTTTACTTAATTTAAATTTTATAAGGTTAATACTGGTTATCAAAATTAATTAAGTAAAGTTAATAATTCTTAACATCTTTAAATTTATGTATATTTATTTACTAATAAAATAGAAAATGCTTATAAAATAACAATGAATGATTGGTATTCTTTTTTAATATTTCTTTTGGATATTTTCTTTAAATTACAATAATAATTAACATTATTCTATTTCTCTATGTAACATATTAATTTATCAAACATATACAATTCCACCCCTATTTAATAGGGTGGGATGCAACTTTATATATATAGATATTTATTTATATAGATATTTATTTACTAACAAAATAGCAAATGCTTATAAAATAACAATTAGAATTCTTCTTTAATAATTTTTTGGATATTTTCTTCAAATTACAATAACAAATAATATTATTCAATGTCTCTATAATATATTAATTTATTATTCTATCCCTATTTAATATGGTGGGATACAACTTTATATATATATATATATTATTTATAAGATAAAGAGAGAAATTACTTATAAGGTGAGAGAGAATATGAAATTTCTGCATGTGTAGACAGACACAATAGAAATTGTATGGAAGAAATTGAGTACTTATTAAAAGAAAAAAAAAAAAAGGAATAAATTGTAAGTTTCTTAGTGACATGTGTATACCAAGTGTAGGATCCCACATGCAAATTGGAAATACGTGCAAGGACGAAAGCTAATTAAGCCGATAGTAATAACAGATTGATCGTTAATGACATTGATTCATTGGTCTAATAGTAGAAGCATTTGAAATTTACATCTTAAAAGCTAGAAAATTATCACATCCACCAAACAAAAAAAATCGTGCATCTGCTCAAACTTCTGCAAGCAAATACTGTTAAGATGCACACACTATGAAAGATTACCCGTTTCTTTTAAGTGTTAAACGAGTAAAAGGCAACCTAAATTGGATTTTGACGGCTGGTTACATTGATGTATAGATCACTTTGATCGCAACAAATTTATTGTTACCAGTGTTGCTAGGGTTCGGAAGCTCCTTAAAAGATGGATTTTACAAAGGCTCCAAAAACAATAAGTTTCTTGTTATTTAGTAAGATAACTCGTTATTTAACAAGAATGTTGTTATATTCAAAATAATAAGTTTCCAATTATTAACAAGTATCTTATTATTTTCAAAATAATAAGTTTCTTGTTAAATAATAATTTTTTTGTTATTTAATAAGTTTATTATTTCGTCATTGATAGTCACCCGACAATTTGCAACGTGACACACTCTGATTGACTTTCATAAACACTTCCAGCCTCCCTAAGGAAGTTAAATCCTTATTGTTACAATAAATTAATTTTGATGGCCTTTTTTTCTCTTTACCAATTTTTTTGGTAGAGTACATAAAATAGACAACAACCAGAAGAATCATCGTGGTCCTAATATCAATATGAGAGAAATTACATTTACTTTTAATCGTCACATTTTTGTAATAGATTAACTTGACTAACAGAAGTAATAATGTGCTTTTGATCCTCTGGAAAGTGGTAAGCGCCTTCCCTTCCCCTTAATTTCCAGGTTCAAACTACAAACGGTTTGAATCAAACCCTCTTGCCCTCTAGCTCTTTTCACATTTTTCATCCCTTCTCCCCTTTCTTTTTCCTCCTCATATTTAAATGATTTTACAATCCAAACAAATTTAATTAAATTCTTATCTTCTTTTCATTGTGGAATGACTCCAGCAATTTAAACGAAACCCAAAATTCGAAGTGTCCATAATGAACTTAAAGTTCCAATAAAATGTCATCGCACCCAACACCCTTTCTCCATCAAGGAAGCTAAACTTGAGTTCTACCCTTCAGTAGAACACAAAACATAAGATTGTTCTATCAGCACGCGCGACCAAAGCCACCGGAAGTGATAAACCGATCTCCATCGACAGCATGATCAATGCAAATAAAACATAAAAATACTAAGTAACAAATTAAATATAGTCATTGAGACACATTGAATATGTTATAAATTAAAATGTGGCGGATGCACGAAATGCTTCAATTCTGTCAAATAGGAGAATGTCGTTGCGGCCGCTCTATGACAAAGAAACTATATTGTATATATAGATTAGATCGCACTCCATATTGCCTTTAATCTTGTGTTTCATGAATACGCCAAGCATATCGAGATTGAATGTCATTTTTAAGTTGTTGCGACTACTCATTTTTTACGCGTTTGCAGCTTGTGGATATTTTCATCAAAGTCTTTAATCGTGATAATTTTTATTTTCTCCACAGCAAGTGGGAATTTTAGACCTTCATTTCTTATTCTCCAAATTGAAGGAGGAGTATTACAAGTCATTTGGATATAATTGATTAGTTGATGAGATTCTTTTCTTGTAAATTAGTTGGGTGTGCCATATTTAGAGGGCGTTTGGTTTCAGAGTTAAATTATGATTTCGTTTGATTTTAAATTTTTAAAAATTAAATTATAACCCATAAATTTTTAATTTTTTAAAAAATGCCCCAAGCTCTCTCTCTCTCCACACTCAACTCTCTCTCTCCTGCTCTTCCCATGCCCTTCCTCCCTCGATCGGTGAAGCTGGACGAGGACCAGATCGCGGAGCTCCGCGAGATCTTTCGCTCCTTCGACAAGAACGGAGACGGCAGCCTCACCGAGCTCGAGCTCGGCTCGCTCCTCCGGTCGGTCGGGCTCAAGCCCAGCCCCGAGCAGCTCGAGGCACTCACCCAGAAACCCTAAAACCAACAACGGCCCGTGGAGTTCTCCGAGTTCGTGGCCCTCGTGGCACCCTCAGTCCTCCCCAGCCCCTACAAGTCTCCCTACTCGGAGGAGCAGCTGAGGCAGATCTTCAAGCCGTTCAATCGGGATCGGGAAGGGACGATGAACAGTGTGGCTTGAGGAGGAAGACGATGAATAGTGTTCTGGAGGGGAGAGAAAGGGTGGGGCAAAATTGAGAAATTTTAAAAAGTGAGGGTTGTTTTGAAATTTTAAAAAATTTAGAGTTGAGTTAAAATCAAGATTTTAAAATCATATCAACAATCCAAACAGAGCCTAAAAACGCTGATTATTCATTCCCTTATTTTTGGGGTTTTGTTCCTTATTTCCCAAGTCCGTGTCTTATATATCTCATATACAAGGATTAATCGAGATGAGTTCCGATCAATTCCGGTTTCGATAATAGACTTTGTTTCAATTATATTCCTTTTCCAATGAGGGATTTCTTGACGGGCATTTTACATATGTACATTATACGATATTAAAGGATTAAAAACTTTTACGTTCTATATCAGCTATATGTAACATCAATAAAATGGTAAAATGAGTTTAAGATTAGATAGCCAAAACACGATCAGATTCTCAAACAACACAACCCCTATGCCCTACTCAAAATCTTAATACCATATGAATGAATTTTCGACTAACTTCATAAGGTAAGATTTGTAATTAGTTTAATTTTTCGTTTTTTCATCATTTCATTCTTTTTAACTACTTTCAGGTCGAAACATAGGAAAATGCCAGTTTATCTGTGGATTACTTTTTCAACATATACAAATTAAGTAAAATGCCCTATATCCTTAATTATAGAACACGAAAACCTAATCTTATGGAAACATTTTATTGCAGACGACTAATTTAGCGATGAATTTAAATGAATTTGCATCATCAGAAAAGAAATAAAATAATATTACGCTTGAATTTTACTTTAGCTGGGTGAGGAAGAAAATGGCGGAGGTAAGACTAAGATGGTTATTTGACTTAGCAATTAGCCCTAAATTCTTTTTCTTTTTTTTTTTTGGGGGGGGGGTTAGGAATTAGCCCTAATATTTTACTTGACATTATTCAACGCGTCCTGTGTTGAATGGCATTTGCATGGCAATGGGAATGCAAAGAAGGGGTCTTTCTTTTCTTCTCTGGAATTTTTCGAAAGTCAAGACTCGGTCTCCTCATTCGTCGCGAAATTTGGAGCCCTCAATTACAATTCTACCCTCCCTCCCGAAAATTGTTAGTCATGAAAAATTATATTTACCAAACTACATATAAAAAAAAATCATGCCCATAACAAACAAAAAAGGGAGAATTTTGTGCATGCATCAACACTCGTTCTCGATTTGAAACAAATAATTCTGGATTTAACTCTGATGATGAGAGCTTTTTGCTCATTTAATTTCCCAATTATTAATTTCTAATAAGTTCACTGACGTCTTTTGTAATCTCAAAAAAAGAAAAAAAAAACTCATGTAACATTCTAGATCTTCATTGTGTTTAATAAAAAAGAAAGATTTATATTTGTTGGTCTACAGGTATTCTTTCGGTTGGCACTATTGTAACTTTCATACTAGCGTGGATCTATTAGAAGATTAGAAAGGCGAAATAAATAGGCACGGAAAGTTCAATTAATGAGAATATAACCCATGATCCTTGAGTTCCAAGTTGAAGGTTAGTGTAGCTGGACCAAACTTTAATTTTCTTTCTCAACATCCATCTAATTTTATTCAATGAAAAGTTTAATTGACGATCGTAAGAGACATGTTTGTTTATTTATAAACTTGTACAAATCCCACTTGCACTTAAGGTCCAACTCCATGGGCCTCGACTTGGGGGTAACATACATCAATTAATGTGGACAAACGATATATAGGATAAGATAGCATCTTATATACGTAAGTCACCGATCTTAAATTAACTTGTTGAATCAAGTGAGAAACATTGATAATCGACTGAGCCTTGAAGGTAGTTGTTTCAGCTTGGTAATGTCCAAATTATATTTATCAATTCAAATTGGGTGATGGGACTAGGAGAAGGGAAGTAATAGGCTCCTTAAAAGGTTCCTTTCAAATGGAAAATTTCACATTGAATTTAATCTTTTTGTAAGCTAATACGAGATCTTATCATATTTTAAAATACCGATTTTGTCTCAACATTTTAAGATCTATACGATAACTTTATCAATCGATGATTTTGCTGATAGAGTTACCCTGTAATTGTTGCTGAAAGCACTTTTTCTCTTAATACTTTGAAGCAAATACTACTTACTTCTCCCAAGGAAAAGATGGAAAAACGTGCACTACATATCAATGTGTAGGACCGTGGAGTGGCAATCTTGGTAATATTGCACTCAACTGAGGGTAATGCAGTCAGTGAAGCTGATGTTTATTTGCTCGTCAGATCCATCTCCTATACATTGACTAGGAATGAAGGTAGACTTGATTAGAATATTCCCCATAAGCAAAGACTACAAATAGAATGAATACCTTCACACACGCATATATATATATATACACATACATATATAACATGTATCTGAAATTCAGAATAATTTAAAGACTTCGGCTTAATTAGTCAACATTCCAAGCTCGGCTCCAACCTCCAAACCAGACCCCAACTATATATTTAAAACCCCTCTCTTGAATCTCGTTCATCCTTCATCTCAAAGCCATCAAACTCTCAAGCAATTTCATTCCTCGCTAGGGTGATTTTGCTTGGTCATCTCAAGCACCAGCTACCTAGGCAAATTACATATATAGCTCGAAACCATGGCAATCTCATCGTTGGTGATCCATAACCCGATTCCGGTCGCTCGATTATCCGGTGGTACGAATCGGGTGGGCATAATTCGGTCCCACCGCAGTGTAGCTTTTGATGTTCATCCACAGTCGAAACCATCGAATGGGATGGCTGCATCGCCCCTGAACCACCTCCACCTCCATACCGAAGCACCACCTAGAACCGATTTTGTCGACTCCTCTACCAGCCATTTATGTCGCTATGAAGAAATGCTATCTGTGCCGCCAAAGTCCCCCAGAGAAGTAATAGCCAGTAAATGGCATGAGATACATGGTTCGACGGAGTGGGAGAATCTCCTTGACCCTCTTCACCCGTGGCTGCGACGAGAGATCATCAAGTATGGGGAGTTTGCGCAGGCAGCCTATGATGCGTTCGACTTCGATCGGTTCTCAGAGCACTGTGGAAGCTGCAAGTACAACAAATGTAAATTTTTTGACTCGCTCGGCCTGATCCACAATGGCTATGAGGTTACTGAGTACATCCACGCGATGTCCCACCTGCACATGCCGAGATGGCTCGAGCGATCCCATCTGGTGAACACGTGGAGCAAGGATTCGAACTGGATAGGGTTCGTGGCTGTGAGCAACAATGAGGAGACAGAGAGGATTGGACGCAGGGACATCGTGGTCACCTGGCGAGGGACAATGGCTCCATCAGAGTGGTACGACAACTTGCAAAGGGAGTTAGAGCCTTTCGGGCATGGAGAGGCTAGGGTTGAGCATGGGTTCTGGAGCATATACACTTCTAAGAGCGCCTCGACGAGGTACAACAAGTGCAGCGCATCCGAGCAAGCAATGAGGGAGATTACAAGACTCGTCAAGCAATATCAAACCAGAGGAGAAGAAGTGAGCCTTACGATAACTGGCCACAGCCTAGGTGGTGCACTGGCTCTCTTTAACGCTTATGAAGCTGCACAATCAATCCCGGGGGTCCACATCAGCGTCATTTCATTTGCAAGCCCCAGGGTCGGTAATGCCGCCTTCAGGGATGAGCTCCACCATCTGGGCATCAAGATCCTAAGGGTCGTCCTGAAGCAAGACATCGTCCCGAAGATGCCAGGCTTCATACTGAACGAAGGCTTGGAGAGGTTCGAGGACATCACAGGACCGCTGGAGTGGGTGTACACCCATGCGGGAAAGGAACTAAAACTCGACGCCTGTGCTTCCCCCTACCTAAAGCGAGGGCTCAACCCAATGGGATTCCACAGCGTAGAGACGTATATGCACCTTGTGGATGGGTTCGCGAAGACAGGTTCGGGATTCAGGGCAGATGCAAAGAGGGATATCACCCTCGTGAACAAGGCATGTGACTTGCTGGCCGATGAGCTGCGGATACCACCTTGGTGGCAACAGGAGGCCAATAAAGGACTGGTCTGTAATGAGTATGGGAGGTGGGTGAGACCTAGGAGGGACCCAGAAGACATTCCCTCGCCAGCTAAAAAACATTAGTTTCGGTTTCACAAGAACACATCAGACAGAGAACAGAATTCTTTGATGTAGACTTAATGGGAAGTGAATATATTCTTTTATGGAACATAATGGGAAGTGAATACACTCTTTTTCAGCTTGTGTACATGTTCTTTTCCCACAAAATTCCACCATATTCGGCTCTCATTCGAACAGATGGTGCACTCCGTGCTCGAGAGCAACCTGTATATGGCAGATGCTTGTATAGAAGAGAGATGGTACGCTCCATCGATCATCAAAAGCCAGCCATAGCCATAAGACAAAAAATCTAACCCGTAATTCGATAAAACATAATAACAGGCATTGAAAGAACATAATTGGTTAAATCTATAATTCATCTCTCCTCACCTTCCTCACCAGCTTCTGGCTCAACCAGCAGAGCTCCACTTCCTGATTATGCAGTTCATTGAACTTCTTTGGGGTCTCACACCTCTATTTTCGGAACTTTCGGCAAAGGATCCATTACATCAGGATCCGCACCCTAACAGACCATCGGGTTCAGTCTTGGCCAACCTCATCCAAACAGCAGGTTCCAATCACTCCATCAGGTCATAATTCTCGTGGATCGAATTCTTTCAGCTCTGATTCTTCTTCACAGCACTTGTCTCGATTTGCCCTTCATTTTCCAGTTCTGGATTCAGCTGAAGGTCCACTAGGAACAGAACTCAGTTGAATGTCATAAAAGGGTGGAGCCCTACTCGCATTACTAGATTCCTTGATAGTTATCATTGACTTAGAGACATGGCTGCTTCGGGAAAATATATATATATATATATATATATATATATATATATCTCTAAGGTTGAACCATTCAAAAACAGTTGGTATTTTAATTGATTGAAAAACAAGAAACCAGCACTATCAGGCAAGATCACGATATGGCAGGAGAGAACCCTTCTAGTGGTCTAAAATTCATGAACACTCCAATTCATAGAATCGCTAAGGAAGAGCGGCGCGTACACTAATGTTTGAGGACGCGCCTTCACAAGACGCATTCACTTGATCATTTCAAGATCAAGAGGGTTTATGCTCCTCCACTCAATATATCACTGCATTTAAACTTCACGAGGCAATCTCCCCATCATGAAGCTCTAATAACAGTGAATTTTTATCTCTGATTCTTTGTAAATTCTAAGATGAAGCTCAGATATAACCTCCAATTCCATCACTATCAATAGAAGACCCTGTTTCTATAACAAGAAGTCAACTCTATATAACATGAGATAATTTTCGGGCTAGCCATATAAAATGTGTGATGCGTTGTCATTTCCACAAAGAAGTTCAAAATAGCTGGCAGATTAAGTTGGCAAAGATGGTGGATAAGTGACCCATGACATATATTTGATGACCTAAACAGCATAATTTCTTTTATCCCGGCAATAATGTTAGACATTGCAGCTCTTCAGGTCAACCAAATGCAAAAAAAAATCTTCAATGAACTTACAGAAAGCCGGAGAAGATACTAATGCCAGCTGCCCAGCTTAATGAAAAAAGTTGAATAGGAAAAAATAACATTTAATATCCTTCACTGCTACAATTTCATGGTTAGATCAGCAGCATTTACCCCAGGAAAATACAGTTCAAGAAACCCGCAAGATAATGGTAACAGAGAAGTAAAACTCCCTTAAACCATATCGACAGAAGAAATTTATTTGGCTCCACCAGTTAAAAGCCCAAGCTCACTTGACCCAAAAGATCAGCCGAGAAAGTACGTACCTGACAAACCGGCCTCGTAGAGTAAACGATAGTCCACAATTCAATCTATCATTAGGATTCTATCCTTGAACGGGAGCTCCCATTCATTAAATTCAGAACTATTTGAGACAAGGAAGTGGGGTAAAAAGAATTAAAGTAGAAACAAGCAATCGCATTATTATCAAACAAGATTCAACAGTTCTTGCTCTTTCGATAAAAAAATCCAGTTATGTAATTAGTGATCCACACAGACCACATGGCCATTATGCCTAACACATCTTCGCAAGACATTAAAAGGAAAAAACACTTGATAAGTACATACAGAAGTGTAAGTCCACTTCCTCTGCTTTTCAAACTGAAATGAACTCCTCACCAAACAAACCATCCAATTACTACCAGACTAGCTAAAGCGAAATATGCACACAGAAATTCCAGCTACCCCGAAATGTACGGGAATTTCATCGGCAGTTACGAATCACCACAAATTATCCCATAAGTCATTAAAATTGAAAAATGTTGAAATCAACAAATTTAACAAAAGTAAATTGTCAGCTCTGAGAAACAGAGAGCTGCCAGAATTTTTTTATCAAAGAACACAAGATTATTTTTAGTGAACCCATCAACCCATTTGAGTTCCTAAGATGTTCCTCAACAACATAAACACAGATCGACCGCGTACACCGCAAACTAAACCTTGACCTAACCAAACCAAAACCCTAAAGAAGCCATCTTTTTGCTTAAGTAGCCACCTTTCGATCCTTACCATTCCCAAAACTTAAATACTCAACCAAACAGAGTACCTATACATACATATGGATATGCACATATATTTAACTGGGGGATTACAGAGAGAAGGATTGAGGGACTGGACTTTGGAGAGTCGCAGAGTTCGCTTGCGGCGGTAGGGGGGAGTGAAAGTGAGAGCGAGGACCAGAATAAAGGTTTTTTATTCTTTCACGGTTAAATGTTTGCAAATTATTTTTTGCTCCCTGAAGTTTTACATCTGGACCATTCTGCATCATGAAGACGTCAGGTAGGAATGCAGGGGTGTTAGTAAAAGTCGGGAAAACCGAAAAACTCAAACCTACCCGGACCGAGATAACCGAACCCGAAAAATTGAATTCACCTTATGAGTGGTTTTATGTAGGAGTGTTCGAGTCCGGATACCTTGTTTTTTTCACGATATCCGAACCATACCCTATAAGGAACAAGTTTCAAGATTTTGAAACGGGACTCTATCATGTTGAGTCATGGAACCAGAACCTGTATTATACTACAGGTTCCAAATACCCTGTTGAAACCTGTAAATTTTTTTGTCTCGCTAAATAAAATAAAAAATGTCTCATCCATAATCAGTAATCACGTAAAACAGAATGTCAACATAGATTTAGATTAATCCATGATACGTCTACAACAAAGAGTAATATGTCTCATCAATCCATCCACAAAACAAAACATCCGTAATACTATCAGATCTCACCGAGCACACGCCGAGGTTGTCAAACCAAAGCTACCAACGATAAGGAATCTGAAACTTCCACCGAGAGAGAGACAGAGACAGAGAGGGAAAGAGGGTAAAGTAAAAGGGAGAAATATATCTGAATATAACTAAGAAAAATTATTATCGAGTCCGAGTATCGGTTTCGTCGGAACCGAAATCGATTTTCACCGGTTTCTTATTTTAATACCCGTATTCTACTCTATTTTCAATATGAGCTATCTGGACCCTACCCTAATGGGTAGGTTTCAATCGGTTTCGGGTATACCCAGTATCCGTTCACACCCCTAGTTTTATGGTTAGGAAAAACCTACACAAAAAAACTGGGACTAATCTGAAAACTAATGATTTCCAAAACCGCCCTAATAGTACATAAGTTTTTTAAATATATAAATTTCATCTTATATTTTGTAATTTCTAATTTTTAAAATTCTATTCTAAATCCTAATGCTTGTCGTTCTTCTCTCAGACTCTATTTTTCTTTTCGCCACTCGACTGCTCTTCCACTCCACTGCTCCACCATAAAACCTCAAACCATACTCTTTAGTCCTTAGTCATTGAAATTTGAAATGCCATGGTGTTTTAATGCTTGTCCTCTTCTAGAGCCATCTGTAATTTTATATGTTTTCCCGGGCCGGTGTCTTCTTATGTATATATATGTGTAGCGTTGCTTTGTAATGATACAATGAAATATATGAGATTTTTGCTCCATTCCCATTTTCTTAATAATAGCAGTTAACACATGCTCGCACAATCAAGCCCTCTCTACAGAATTCCACGCTCTTCGATCATCAACCTCATCCTCATGTAGTAAACCATCTACCGACAGAAGTAAAATCTTACCCTCCAATGCTTCCACAGTTCCACTATATCAAGCATTATATGATCAGTGTTAAGCTACAGGTCTTATCGAACTTGTTAGATTTAACCGCACACGTTTCTATCAGCATATATCAATCGATCTTCAGTCAAATGCAAGACAGATAGAGGGAAGCAGAACAATAATCTTCTGAAGCAACGTGATCCGTTAGCTGGTTATTAGTTGCAGCCATAACCACTGCGCAGTGCGGAAACCTCGTATGCCTTCAAGCTATTTCTTCTCATCCTAAACCATTTGCTAGCCCTAATACTCCTTCCCCAAGCTACGGAATTCTCGTTCACAAAAGCCTCCAAGGTATCCTCATAGAGCGTCCTCTTACAGAACACTAGTGTGCCACGGAATTGTGCCTATTTCAAAGAGTATTACGAGGCGAAAATGACCATAATTCCATGCTGTAGTTCCTGTATTGCCCATGTCTAGACCACCATGTAAATCTTCGAACCATTTTAGAAGAAAGATAAAATCAGCCTCACACGGGTGGGTTTTACTTTTGGAGAAAATTTTCAATGGTCTTGGGTGTTGATTGAAGAGCTTGACAAGAATTTGAACTTTTGAGAGCAAAGTTGAATTTGTAAGAACTCAAGGTGCAAATTCCTTGTTGCTCACTCCATAATTGCAAAATTCTGTCGACCCGGATATAACAATTCAGTGAATGATTGCATTGTTTTCCCCGTCAGATTAGCTGGTTTGACTATAACCTACACTGCTGGTTTTCTATAAAAATAAAAAAAGGAAATTAACTTTTTAGGAGAAAAAAACTTGTAGATATGTGCAATGGTGCACACTCTCACATGATTATTAAAATGTTCCACGTTCGATACTCCTGGTGAGATCATCTATACCCCTTTATAAGCTATTAAGATTTATCTTTTATTGTATTAAACTCACGAACCTCTTTTGTAATAGAAAAAAAATTGTAAATATAGAAGGGCAAAAAGAATCAAGAATGTTCCATGAACACAATTAGGTGCTTGAATAAATTAGAACGTTAGATGTATTGGTGGAGATCTTTGACCATCACAAAGAGCATGTATGTTCCATCAATATTGGGCTTCTTAATTTTGTGCCTTGCTAGTGCAGAGCCCGGCACTGCGTCGAGAAAAAACCACGTACACTACTTTCATTGTGATATTATAGCTATGACAAATTAAAATTCAAGTGTGTGCATGCAAGTAGGTTCTCGAAGAATGGGAAAATCATGAAAAATTTATGGACTCTATTGATGGAAAAGAGAGAGAGAGAGATTGGACAGATTGGAAAGATAAAGGACATAAATGAAATTTGAGAACCTTTTAAGCATAATTGAAGTCAAAGAAGGGAGGCAAAAGCTTAAGGACCAATAATGCCATTTGACCGGACACAGTTCTGTGCTAGTAGTAAATCTTTCGGGCTGGGCCAAGCCCATCAGGCTCCGCAATCCATGGAATGGAACTTTGACCAAAAGCATGGTTCACTAGCCGGGCTTAGTGGGCCCAGGTCCATCCTGAAGCCCGTTTTGCCCAAATTCAAGCCCGCATAGCCCATCTGGTACCCGAAAGATACGCTACTTGTAAAATTAGTCCCCCAATGATGTCACCTAAAGAAATTGGTCTTGCTGTCTCCAAATCCCACACAAATTAGTCCCTCGGTCCCCTAGGGTTGACCTGTTAGACGCGAATCCGACGTGTACGCTGACGCGGAAAAATGCCCATCATTTTAATCGCTAATTGTTTTTAAAAAATAACAAATAAAAAGACGATATTGTTCTTGCGAGTTAGTTTGTCATTTGAATATTGAAATACATATTGAAAGAAATGTTTTACTTTATCAAAGTTTGGAGCAGATTGGCACGAGAACCGGGCCCTCGACTGACGACGGCCCTGAAGTTTTTGGGGAATTTGGGTTCACAATGAAACATACCATTTTAAATATTTATAGTTAATATTCGTTTCTCTATTTTTTTAATAGTTATAAGTAGACTCATGGGCCGATGAAAGGGAAGAAGTACCAAGTCCTATATTTAATCAGAGTCCAATCTAAACTCCATCTCTCTATTATTAGCTTGGTGTTTTTGCACCTATTATTCCTATGTAATTTGCCAAGGAGGATCCCTCTGATTGCTTTTCCAACTTTTGTAATTCTCTATTTCTTTCGCGTTTTGTCCTGTGCCCTTTTTCAATAGGGGATGATTTCGATAGGGAATGAATTCTCATTATTTTCTAGAAAAAAAAAATCTCTCTATTATTTGCTTTAATTTAGTTTAACAAATTAGGGCAATTGAGTTTATGTTTTATTTTCTTATCCATCGACTTTTGCCCCTTTATTGTACAGATCTGCAAAGTGAAGATTTTACGATATCGTATAATATCATTGCTCCAATTTACAGGTCTTTTTTGTTTCTCCCTCCCTCCAAACTTTGGGGGACGACTGACACAAAATGGCTCAATCAAAAGACATAAATTTTGTTAAATTTTTTTTGGAGTTAATTTTACCGTGCAACACAATATTTTAAAAAAAGTTATCACATAGCACTTACCTTATTAATTTCATAAAATTGCACAATATTTTGAAATTTTTTCATGGCATAGTGTGGCATCAATTTTCCGTCTATTCCCTCACGGAGAGCCAACGTGGCTGATGTTTTTAGCCCACCTTATTGTGGGTATAGCACGAAACTTTGGCTTGTTTGGCAGTGGAGTATGATTTAACTTCACTTCACTTAACTTTATTTTATTTTTTTATCAATTCAACAACACAATTATTACTTTTTTTTATTTTTTTCTTCAATTTAATAATAAATTCTCTCACTTACTTTTTCTTATATATTATTACAATTAATTTTTAATACTAAATTTTTCTAATTATTCACTATTTTTTCCTCAACTCAGCAACACAATCATCAATTTTTTGTATCTTTTTCTTCATTTTTTTAATAAATTTTGAAAACTACTTTTATTTTCATCACTTGAAATCAAACTACATTAAATTAAATCAAACTCTACTCCATTACCAAATGTAACATATTTTCACAATGAAGCATGTATAATATGAATTTCATTACGTTTTTATATCATGAGGAGAAGCCAATGGGGCCCACAAAAGGTCCAGATGTGCAAGGGTGAGCTCACAATGTCGGTTACGTTGGCTTTCCTTTTAAGGAATTGACGGAAAATTGGCGTCGTGCTATGTCATGAAAAAATTTTAAAATATCATGCAATTTAATGAAATTAATAAAGTATGTGTTATGTGGTGAAAATTTTCAAAATATCGTGTTGTACAGTGAAATTTACCATTTTCTTTGTTTACATTGTTCGTGTTTGAACTTAAGATAATATACATTTATAGACCGTAACCTCATTTGCTTCAAATCAATTATGTCCTCTGCATTCACGGTGAATCTATAGCCTCTGTTTTGTCGGTGTTCGCCTTCTTCGTTTGGATATATTGCTTTGTCGATCGTTGTTATCGGGCTCTTGTCGGTCAATTTCATTACCTAACTTAGTTGTTGTACTGTTCCTTTCCCAAACAAGGAAGTTAAAAACAGTTAATTGAGTACTTTAAGTAATTACCGTCCTGAAAGTGACATATATAATCACGAATTCAAGCAATAGACCTGCCTCTCATTACTTATGGCTTGTTGAAGCTTCCTCTCATTATTTGATTGCAGACCCTTTTATCCAATCCTATACGCATAATAAGGTGTGACATTCAAGTAAATGATGTTATTAAAAAAAAATTCTTGTATAAAACTATTGAACTATCAATTTAAACTGCTCATAACTTGGGAGTCTAGGATTTGAATAAGCAAAAGAAAATATTTATTTCTTGGTTACCCAAAAGAAAAAAATTTATGTCGCCGTTTGGTACATCTGCAAAGTAAAATAACAATACACTTTCGAGAAATTATTTTGACGAAGAAAGTGGAACGAATCCATCTAAATCCAATCCAAATGAAAACACAAAGGGAATATGTGTGTGTAGAAAACTCTGATCAATTAATGATAGTCAAATCTATCCGTTTAGTTTTACAATTATGTTTTTAAAATTTTAATTTTAATTTTAATTTTACTCACTAAACAACAAAAATCAACAATACAATTATTACTTTTTTCTTTTTATTTAATTTTTAATTATTCAATTCAATTTTTAATATTAAATTCTCTCAACTATTCATTACTTTTTTCACAATTCAACAACACAATCATTACTTTTTCTCAACTATTCATTATTTTTTTTACACTTTTTCTCATAATTCAACAACACAATCATTACAACACAATTAAAATCAAAACTCAACTCTACTTAACTCTAAAATCAAACACGCCATATTCTTGATTTCAAGTAAAGGTGTGTGTTTCTTTACTACGTTATGTGTGCCAAAAATATTATGAAACAATTTAAAGGCCATATATGATGATCCAATTCAACGGCCAACGGCAGTTACATGTTCTGTTATCAAAGGTGGAGCTAAGGAAACTCTACCAATGAACAAGATTGACTTATCTTGTAAGCCAAGATCGCATCAATCGAAAGGGAACCCACTTAATCAAATGAGGGTGTAGCACAGTGACACACGCCCCCGTCTATTGACTTAAAGGTCGCAAGTTCGATACTTTGTGAGACTTTACATGCCCTTTTATTAGTTATTTAGGTTTTCTCTTTCATTGTATTAGTTTTTAAATTCTCTTTATGAAGAAATGAACTCACTTATGTCATCACTTACAAAAAAAAGGGCCCACATGACTATTTCTTTACTTGAGCTTTTCGCTTTCAAAAATGCTACATCCTCTTTTAAAAATGGGCAAATTGTATTGGTGGTCCAAAATTTTTACAAATGTTATAATATGGTACAAACAGTTTTTTTGCTACTTGACGGTACAAAATGTTTCAAAGTTGTTACAAAATAGTACAAACTGTCATCTCGTTATTGACACCGTCAAGCTGACGTTGACGTGGCTCACTACGTGTCAGCTTCTTTCTGACGTGGCCGAAACAGTAACCTCTCTTTCTCTCTCTCTTGTCTCTATCTCCCCTCCTTCTCCGTCTTCTTCTTGCCAATCCTCATGCCGATGTTTGAGTAGAGGAGGAGCTCCGAGACAGAAGAACGAGAAAGGGGGAAGGCAATGTTGTACGGTGGGTTTAGGACCCAGTCGAGCCCTTCAATTCCTTCAAGAAATGTCAATTTCGGCCAGCTCTCTTTCCCGCCTTCTTCCTCACCACCTCAGCCGCTTCAAACACCTCCGTAAGCTCCTATGTTCCCTCGTCCTGCTCCTCCCTTCCCTCGCCCTGTTTCTGTTCGATCTCCTCTAAGGTATCTCATTTCCTTTCTGACATGGGCAGCGAAATAGTAAACGTGTCAGCTGTAACATCTGTAAAACATTTTGTACCATTATGTAACATCTCTAAAACATTTTGTACTATTAAGTTATAATTTCAAAAGAGTTTGAACCATCATGTAACGTTCCACCAAAAACAGATAACAGTCATCTTCTTCCCCGGTCTTTGCGTAATCTACTGTTGTAGTTTGTTTATAATCTTTTCTTCCCTTTCCAGAAAAAAAGCTACGAGATGCATTCAATAGTATAAATGTGCATTATATCAGTTTCAATCCTTTCTTTTTTCCTCGTGAGAGATTGAATGAGTCGAAGAAGAAGAGATCTTGATTCGCCGAAGCTATCTCTCGATCTCCATCTCCGCTGTTAATTTTTGTTTGGTTCTATTGGGTCTTCTTGTTTCTTACTCTCAGTAAAGAGAGAGACGAGAGACAGAGAGAGGAGAAAGAGGGGAGAGAGAGATGAGAGAGACAAGAGATATAGGGGAAAGAGGAAAGAGGGGAAGGGGAGAGAGAGAGATAGGTTACTGTTTCGACCATGTGCAGAAAGGACCTGACATGTAGTGAACCACGTCAGCGTCGACTTGACAGCGTCAATGGCGAAATGACGGTTCGTACTATACCGAAATAACTTTGAAACATTTTGTACCATCAAGTAGCAAAAAAACTATTTGTACCATATTGTAACATTTGTAAAACCTTTTGGACCACCAATGCAATTTATCCAAAAAAATATGTCTAATTACCCTCTTAATACTCGCATATATTATATTGCCCTTGGATGTCGATAAAAAAACAACCCTCGCCCAAGGATTAGGGATGGCGCGGGGAGAATTTGGGACAATTATGTCCATACTATACACGTATTCGCTAATAAAAGTCATTATCAAATCCATTAAGAAATTTTTATAAAGGAAAAAGTTTTGAATTATTTCCGCTAATTTAACGTGTATCCATTGAGAACTTGTTTTTCACCAGTTAATATGTTTGACAAAAAGGGTTTCTAGCGATTTATCACAATATCTTATTTATACAAAATAGTCTAATGTAAAAAAAGAAGTACTCAAATATAAAATATCTCTACAATGAGAGTAATTATCAACGAAGAATAAACCACAACATTTACATAAATTCATAGTATGTTCAAGAAAAACAAACTTACAACACTTTTAAATGCATAATATGTTCGAGAATAATAAACCACAACGTAAAAGTTCATAAAATTTATTAGGATATCCGTTTATAAAATTTGAGACGGGATATCACGACTCAACGGGTCAAACCCTTTAATAATCTTTTCCGGATTTGAGATGGGATATCTGTTTGGGTTAATAACAAAAAAAACACAAACTTTTTACATTTTAATAATTCTAGCGCGAACTTTTTTCATTAACTTAAAAATACATAAACTTTTGATTTGATAACAATTCTAGTATGACGTCAAATTTTTTTCGCTAATTTGGACGAAAATTGCTAACGTGTAAGTCAAGTGGGACCCACCATTAATAATAAAATTATTTCAGAAAATAAAAAAACTATAAAAGAAAAACAAAGCAAAATCAGGGAGGAAAAGCGATGAGGGCCTCGTCGCCGGTCACCCCCCAATTGAGGTTGCCAGCGATCACAGATGGCACCGGTGACCTCAATCGGAGGATGGTAGCTGGAATGGAGGCCCTCATCCCTCGGAATGGGAGAACCCCCAAAATACGGATTCTCCCGATTCCGACGGGTTGGGCCATGACCCCGGCTACCACCCCCAATTGGGGTCGTTGACGCCCTCTGTGGTCACTGGCAACCCCAATCGAGGTGTGGTAACCGGGGTCGTGTCCCAATCCATCGGAATCAAGCGAATCCATAATTTGGGGGTTCTCTCGATTCTGAAGGGTGGGGGCCTTAATTCCGGCCATCACCACCTAATTGGGGTAACCGGCGACCATGAAGGCCAGCGATGAGGCCCCCACCACCGGCAACCTCTCCTCCTCATTGATATTTTTTCTTATTTAATTTCTTTTTTTATTTTTTGAAATAATTTTATTATTAAAAAATATGGTGAGTCTCAGTCAACCTACATGTCAGCAATTTTCGTCTAAATTAACAGAAAATTTGTTAACATGCTAAAATTATTATCAAATCGAAAATTTGTGTATTTTTAGGTAAAGAAAAAAATTGTGATAAAATTATTAAAATATGAAATATTTGTATTTTTTTGTGTGTTATTAATCCTATCAGTTTATAAAACCCACTGTCATCCCACTGAAGTGATGACCAATCAGACGCCATAATGCAGTGGCAACAGGAGCACCTGATCACAACTCACTAGTTACTCAGGCCATCGGTCAAACATATCCATGTCTCAGATTTTAAGAATGTGTTTGGATTTAGAGTTGAGTTTAGTTTAGTTTTGGTTTTAATTAGTTTGTAATGATTGTATTGTTGAATTATGAAAAAAAAAAGAGTGAAAAAGTAATAAATAATTGAGGGAAAGTAATAATTGTGTGGTTGAATTGTGAAAAAGTAATAAATAGTTGAGAGAATTTAATATTAAAAATTAAATTAAATGGTTAAAAAAAATTTAAAAATGAAAAGAAAGTAATAATTGTAATGAAAATAAGTGGAGTGGAATTGGATTGAATTGAAAATTTTTAAAAAAAACATGCACACCCAAATAATTCAAAAAAGGGGTAGGACCCACCTGGCCTTTCTTCTTTTCTAGCTTTCCCTCGGATGCTTCCTTGGTCTGTCGGCAATCTATGCTCCATTCTTAGCTGTCACGACAAACAAACCAGACACGCCAACCCCAAGTGGCGTCTCTGCCATTGGTTCAACATCTCCTCCCCACACATTTTTTTGACATAATAAAACATTTTATTTCAGTTTGACACCAGCATTACTTGTGATATAATGGACCTAATAATCTGTTTGGATCTCGTATTACTTGAGTAGATTCAACGACCAAACAGTTAGTTGAATCGACCGTATAAGCTCTCAGGTAACAAGAATATTTGCCCCGTTTGGATTGAGGGTTACTTGATTTTAACTTTAATTTTAACTTTAACTCAACATACTACACAACAAAAATACACATTTCCCAATTCAAAAATTTTAACTTTAACTTTAACTCAACACACTACACAACAAAAACACACGTTTTCTAAATCAAATTTATAATCACATCTCATTTGTCTTTTTCCACAATCAAAATCAAAATCAAAGTAACTTTAACTCTGAATCCAAACGGCCCTTTATAGTCTAAAGTTCGAAAGAGCTACTGAATGAAGTGGTATGATCAAATGAAACGTAACTCTTCTAAATTTACGATAATTTTATTTAATTGGAGAGTGATTTTGATCATTTACTTATTTGGAGATAGGGAGGACAGAGTCTCTCCATTAGGATCTGGGATCTTTTGGTCCAGTATAAGAAAAGCCCTTGTATCATAAATTACAGTAAAAAAAAAATAAAGTTTTCCCATTTGAACCAAGGACTTTGGATAAATAAAAGTTATTCTCCACTTACCAGAATTAGTTCAAATACTTCAATGTTTATTCTCCTTAAATAAGTTATCGGATCAAGTATTGTGAATAGAAAAAATCAGCGCTAAAAAGTTTTTATTTTTTAATAGACCAATCAAACTAGAACTAAATTAGTCATGATCATCAATACTTTCGAATACTAGGGTGCACATCGAAAAAGTAAATTTCACTCCTCAAATTACTTCCTCCTTCTATCTCAGAATTCCTCCAACCCAAATAAATTATTAAAGTTGTGTTTGATTTTAGAGTCCGTAGAGTTGAGTTTTGATTTTAATTAATTTGTAATGATTGTGTTGTTAAATTATAAGAAAAAGTGTTGAATTATGAAAAAAAATGTGAAAAAGTAATGAATAGTTGACAGAAAGTAATGATTGTGTTGTTAAATTGTCAAAAAAGTAATGAATAGTTAAGAGAATTTAGTATTAAAAATTGAATTGAATAGTTAAAAAAATAAAAGAGAAAGAGAAATATAATAATTGTGTTGTTAAATTAATGATAAGTAGAGTAGAGTGGAGTAGAGTTAAAATATTTGATTTACCAAACGAGTGGTAAATTATCACAGAATTTTCTCGAAATTTTAGTTAAAATGCCAAAGGAGTAAGATAACATAGATAGATATTTTCCTTTTTTTAGGACAACCGCAGTAATTTTTGTTGAATATTTAAAGCTCTACATATATGGCCTAGTTGGACTGATTCCAAATGAAATTCTTAAGAATGTATGGTGCGTTAGATTTGTAAGTAATATTTTAAAATCAGATTTTAATTTTGAAAAAGAGTTATATAAATGGTTATGTATGGAGCTCACATTTTGACTTTGTATGAGTTATTTTATTTTATTGTAAAAAAAAAGTGATATAAATGAGATCCACTATTTGACTTTATATGTGTTAGTTTGTTTTGTTATTAATAGAATTAAGTTAAAGTGTGATTTTAAAATCACATTAACAAACCAAACAAAGCAGTAAAATCTCATCTGTTGCTATGTTTGGTAATAGAATTTGATTTTACTTAACTTAACTTCATTTTTTCCTCAATTTAACAATATAATAATTACTTTTTATTTTATTTCTTCAAATTCTTTATCATATATTTTCTTATTTATTATTATAATTATTTTTTAATATTAAATTCTCTCAATTGTTCAATATTTTTCCTCAATTTCAACTCTTTTTTCTTCAATTTAATAACATAATAATTATTTTTAATCTTTTTTTTCAAATTCTCCCGCACAGTTTTTCAACTACTTTTCTTTTCATCTTCTTAAATTAAATTTCGCTATCAAACGTTATACATAAGACTTTATAAAGAAGCGGTTGACTTAGAGCAGATTATTTCCATTCTTGGAGTTTTTGATTTTTTTATTAAGAGATCATGAAAAGTAATTCTCATGAATGAATAAAATCTGGGTAAATTGTATGCATGGACTAACTCGAGGAGAGATTAGAATAGGTTTAGTTTCGAAACTGTTACCATTAAAAAAAAAGAGAGAGTCTGAGAGACAGACAGACTATAATGAAATTGCACAATTTTTTTTGCTGGATGAAATTGCACAATTATGCAAGTCTCAAGTTGGATATCAATTTTAGCGATTTAGTCAATTTGATCCTCAATCTTTTTCAAAAAAAAGGCAGCCTTGCCCTTCTTTTTTATTTCCACTTAATTGCAATCATTGTCGTCCTTCGAACTCTCTCTCAGTCGATTTGCTCAAAACTTCAACCCCTCATCCCCGGGGCGCAACACTCATCGCCCTACTATGGCTCTCCCATGCCATCCTACCTCTTATATGCCTGTAAGTTCCTCAGCAATAAACTGAACATCACCAAAAGGTTTCGAATTTAAACGAAGGAACATTATTAACATTTTTTGCAAAGGATCGGGGACAAATTTTGGTGCCAATATAAAAGTTTGTGGATGAAATTGACGAAAAGGCCAAAGGTCAACTATTTAATTTTGATAATTGCATTTAGAAGAAAAAGTTATTAGTATACTGCAATTGCAATGCTCACCCAAGTTTCAGATGGTAATAAAGCTCGCTTATCCTCGGATTTGTGTGAAATCATATCGGGAGACGGTATCAAATAATTTTCACAAACATACTGGGGTGGGATATATAAAATTGACCTTTATCTGTCCAAGAAGGGATTAAGCTATTTTTTTTTGGCATGCATCCTGATATCCGGAAGTTCAATTGGACATCGACTAATTCAATCGAGTCGGGTCGGCCCACTAAAGGTAAAGCTCTCTTAACATAGATTTTATGTATTCACAAAAATTCGAACCCGAGAACTTATTTAAGCGAAACAAACGTCGAATCATTTGAATCAGTACATATTAGTAGGAATTCGGCTATTTTCATTAGTGAAACTCGTTGTATCTTTCCTCTTTTATCGATCGCCTCCAGCAGCCACATTCATAATAATAAAAAAAATATATATATATATATATATATAGATATATATGTACATTCCGCATTTGGCGCTTTACATACATTGTCCACATGCATTTATATAAAAATTAACCCCAACTCTGTTTCTCTTACTACCTTTGTGTCGGCTGCAAAGTTTCCTCTTCGATGTCATGACTGATATTTTCTCTCAACTCCGCGACAACAGGATCACAATCAGATTGGGATAACAAACACCATTATTGTAAGAGAACAAGCTCTTGGAAGATGATGAAGAGGAGGTCGGCGCCTGATGTTTATGGCCGGATGGTGGACAGCTCCGCCACCACTTCGTCGGCTGTAGCCTCGGGCCCTAGAGTAGACGAGGAGGTGGAGTGGGAGATGAGGCCCGGAGGAATGCTGGTTCAGCAGAGAAGCATGTCCACCGACGTCTCCGTCCCGAATCTCCGGCTGAGAGTCACCCATGGCGCAATCAGGCTCGAGATCTCCGTGAACTCACAGGCCACTTTCGGTATGTTAACACGTTGCGCTCTTTAATATACACACTGTCAGAAGTTGGAACACCTTCCTGGCAAGCTTGAACTTTTTTAGATAATATGATATTAGGTCGTAGGTCCGATGCACATTTATGATAGTGCTCCATTGTACGTTGTTTAACTTGGACGGCAGTTTCGTGGTTGGCGATCTCTCAATACCACGACTAACGAGTATAATGAGCATTTGATATAGGGATCAGTTAAAATCTGTAGCAAACAGGATCCATGCAAGGTCTCCATTTTTACTTCTCATTTGTCCACAAAAGTCAGAAGAGCTCCTAATGATAGATGCTTTCTTTATCAGATTAATTAAGTGTTTTTTTTAATAAATTCGAAGTCCAAAAAAACGCATTGGTTTTTCTAAAATATCCAATTTCCTGGAATCTTGAGAATAATGTCTGATATAATTTTTACTACAAAAAGAATTAAATTTTTCTTTGGACAGCTTTTGTTTTTCCTTTTGGTTTTTCAGACCTTATAAATAACGCGATTTTCTTAATTTGCAGTCATATTTATTTATTTATTTTGTACTAATTAGAACACACACTTTTATTTGAATTTTGAAACAATACACATTTTCATGATAAGTCTCGAAATTCATTATGTGCGCATGAAAAATATTTTTTTTTCATTTTCTTTTTAAAGTGACAAGTGGCCAGTGATAGAATAAAGTATATCCTTTACTGGAAAATTCCTCTATAATCCTAGAGAAATTAATCAGCGATTCTATCTGTTCACTTGACTTAGAAAAATATTAATTAGTTACTGTAAAAAATAAATTATATATTTATCAAAAGAGAGTGTAGTGCAATATCACATGCTCTCGTTTAGTAATCATGAAATTTAGGATTTAATTTTTAGTAGGATTATTTATATCTCTTTATTAGCTATTGAAAATTTTATTTTATTATATTATGCCCACAGAGTCTTGTAACAAAATGTTAGTACGTACCTAGTTCTCTTTCCATAATGTTGCTTGCATGCTGGCCGGGAAAATAGATCCAAACACATGGTAGGTTGAATTGTTGATTAATTAATTCCACCAGTACTTGACGCGACTTTCGGGAATTATATACCCACATTAAATCTGTAAACATGTGAATTTTATCAGTTGCCAATTTCCTTGCTGACAATAAATATATATATATATATAATACGATAAAAAATTCTTTAGTGATATTGCTCGTCACTTGATGTGAGAAAATATTAATATTAAACACATGAATTTATGATATATAATTATAATTATTATATTTTTGTTCTTTATCGCTATAGTACCATAAGCTATTTATGTATATTATTTACGATATTCTCCCAAAAAAAAAAAGAATCATCCTTTCTCATTTATTTGGAGTTGAAGGGAATATTTACGGTTTCTCGAGTTCTACAACATGATGTCGTATTATAATTATAATATAGTGACACTTTGTTGTTAATAAGCTAGTCTTTTTCCTCATGGCGAGTTCGGTGCCAGCAATGACATTCATAATTTGTTTGCATGAGTATCGATCAAAAAGGTTATCATGATTAAAAAGTGGTTATATGATCGACCCAATAGGGGAGGTTAAGAAGCTTCTAGCGGCGGAGACGGGTCTACAGCCGGTGGAGCAGAGGCTAATATTTCGAGGGAGGGAGAGAGAAAACAGAGAGTACCTAGACATATGTGGGGTCAAGGACCGGTCAAAGGTGATACTAGTCCAGGACCCTGCCAGCATAGAGCGTCGGTTCATAGAGATGCGACGCAATGCCAAGATCCAGTCCGCCCACCGCGCTGTATCCGACGTCTCAGTTGAGGTGGATCAGCTTACGGAACAGGTCAGCTCTCTCCCGATCACATTTTACTGACACACATGGAAAAACCATTATTGTAAGATTAATAACGGTGATAGAATGATAAAACTATATGCTTGCGTTTGGTATTCGAGTTAAATAATGACTCAACTTGATTTTGTACAATAATTGTAAGTATTGATAAATATATTGATGTATGAGAATATATATATATATATATATATATAGATGTGAAAGTATATGAGAAATTTATTAAAAAATTATTATGTATATATAAATGTGAAAGTAGATGGATAATTTATTATTAAAATTAATTATAAAAATGATTAAAAAAATATATAAAAGAATTTATTATTAAATTAGAGAAAAAAATAATGATTGTGTTGTTCAATTTATAAAGAATAAAATAGAATTGGATCGAGTAAGTTATTTTGTTAAAAAAACAAACGAAGCCATATGATCGGCCTCTTAGTTTGCATAAAAGCTAGAGCCCTAAGCTCTTCCTAGCGACAAAAAATTAACAAATTTATTTCCAAAAATTATATTTTTTGAAATAAGATCTGTATAGTTTAATTTCATTTAAACTGAGTGTTTTTCCCTCTCTGTTTAAGAACCTTTCATGGAGATCACCATATAATTTATTAAAACATAATAAAGATCTCAGGTAAATAAATAAATAAATAAATATATATATATATGAATGTGAATTAATAATTAATGTAATGCATTTTTTTATTTTCGATTTGAAATTAAGAGATTCTATGTCAAATTTTCGTCATTTGGCTTTTTTTTTTCCTACTGGTTATTGGATCATAAATTTTCTTGTAATTCAAAAAAAAAAATAGCCTCAGTCATTGATTGAAACCACCTAGCTAATGTTTTATTAGAGACAAGAAAAGGGTGGGAAAGAAACACTTATCCAAGTTATAGTGACATGATGGGATGGCAAAATGTGTGGAGTAGGGGAAGTGGGGCCGCAAAGTGTCGGTCATCATTGATCTAAGAATTTCTAGTACCATCCAGTTGGCCCCCGATTGCAGTGGGGCCACTTGCTTTTATTGATCCAATCAGAAGGGAGGGTATGTCGACTCCATTTGATTGGAGCCAATGAAAATCGGGTTTACACTGTTTGAATCAAAATATTGAAAAAAAAAGATGTACTTTATTTTATTTCTTAAAAATAATAAAAAACAAGACTCCTTAAAAATTTGAGCCACATATTTTCAGAATTATTTTATTTATAATCTTTTGTTTTTATTACGTTATGTCGTCCTTTTTTCAAAAGTATGTCCATTAACTTTTTAAAGAAAAGTGAAAATAAAATATTATTAGAAAAAGAATCAAATAAAAAATAAAGACACAAAATATCATAGGAAAGGAGGAGAGTGACGGTGGGAGCACAACACCAAGGGCAACATGACTTCCTATCGGCGGGACGTCAGACATCGCGACAATTTTGTCGCCTTCTATCTGATAGAGTAAAATTAACCAATCTAGATGGTGGTAGCCGGCGTCGAGTTCCCCCCACCCCGGCGCGTTGACACCCGGCTATTATTCTACCAAAAAATTAATGCAAGTTAAAAGTGATTATAAACATTACTATTTTGATTCTACATGTCTTGAAATGATCATTGAATATGAGAAATGATAATTATTATATGAATTAACATAGTAATATATGAACTAATCATAATTCCTTAAGATATTTGAATATAACTATATTAGATATTATATACTATAGAAAAAAGAAAAAATCTTTATGAAAAATTTGAAATTTAACTAAAAATAATTAAAGTTTGAATTAGATCAATACAATTATGATTGTATTAAAAATTCTATGCCACGCATGAGTATAAAAACCTAACATCTATTAAGAACCCTATTAAGAGCATAAACTTATTTCGCGCGGCTCTCAATGTGAATTACACTCAGGACTTTTATGAAATTGGAGATTTTTTGAGCCACTAACATTAGATAAGGATTTATAGGCTTAAGGACTCAAATATTATGGAGGATACCTAGTTAAGTGCTCAATACATATGTCATCTTATTTCACTGGATCAATTGACATTTCTACCCAATATACGAATTTAATATGTCAAATGAAATAGGGCACAAATTGGTTCGTTCAGACTTACTAGCGACCATATTAATTTTCATTTCCACATGGTACACTTTTTTGGTGCATTTTCAGGTTTCCTCGATAGAAAAATCAATTGCAAATGGAAACAAGGTTCCCGAAGTTCAGATCGCAACTCTCACTGAGATGCTCATGAGACAAGCAATCAAGCTCGATAGCATTTCCGCTGAGGGAGATGTTGTTTCCCTTAAGAACATACAAGTACGTACTTGCTGAATCTTACACGATTCATCCATCATTTTGAAATACTGTAAGATTTTAGTTAGTTCATATACGAGTAATATATATTTTTGCTTTATATACATCATATCGTGAGCAAAAGTATTCAGGAAAATAACATTTATTCGTTTAATTATATTACTGGTAAAACACATGAATTAAAATGAAGCAAGACATTGAGGTTGAAAGAAAAATATGGATATGGATTGTCATAATGTACATTTTTACACACCGGCTGAAATGTGTGCTTGATTATCATAATTTCACAAATGCAGGCATTACCATCTATCGATATCCATCAATAACATTTTATGTTGAATGACAATTTAAACATTCTCTCTTATGTCTATTTAACTTTCTTTTCAGGAAAAAAGAATCCAAGAGTGTGTTGAAATTCTCGATGTTTTGAAGTTATCGAATGCAAGAGTAAAGCCCGTGATTGTCACGACGAAGTGGGAGACGTTTGATACTCCTCTACAAAATAACAACCAGATCAAAGCAACCCAATGGGACAATAGTTCTCTAATTGATCTTTAAAACAAAATTTAGCTCCCTCTACTGGGATAAAGGCTTAAGCATTTTAAATAGCTTGATATCATGTAATTAGCTAGTGAAATATAAACATAAAAGTGACCCAGTTGTTGCTTTTGTTATTGATAAACCAAACCATCCAAGCATTTATTTAGTATTGATAAGCATTGGTTTTTCGTAATTAGATGGTTGAAATTATTCCTTCAAAGAGAATTGTGATTTCGAATGTATCGTAGTGGATCTTTTTCCTAGAATGTCATGCTAAATATTGGTTATATTTTTAAAGACAACATGTTATTTGGTAATATATATATATTGAGAGTAAACTCTCATTTTCAGTCCCTAATAACTTTTGGCCTTTCCCGGCCAACAATTTCGTATACCTAAAGAATTTGAGCTAACAAAATAATCTTGAACCTTCATGTCATCTATCAAAATAGTTCGACTACTACAAGAATTTTGCTTTTTTATTTTCCTAACAGAAAATCGCATTGGAAATGTTCCTGATGTTAACACCGACGGAAAATTCCATCGGTAAACAATTAACGCAAAAAGTGCATCTGTAACAGCATTTGTAGTTACCGACACGAATACTTCAATAATTAGTATTGATGGAAAAATCAATCAATAACTTAAAAGAAATTCTAAAAATATTTATATAATAAATAATTATCCAAATAAAATTATAAATTTATCCAAAAATATAATGGTATTAATAATAAAATAAACTATCGGAACTCACACAAGGACTACAAAGTAATTATATTTGTACGTATATAATAACAGAAAATATGAACAAAAAAAAAAAGAATAACCAAGATTTGGAGGTGGAGGCTCGGCTCTAGATGAGGAGGTGATCGAGGACGAGAGTCTTGGATTTGGGCCCTTGCAGCTGGGAAGAGGTGCCCCGAGGACACGGTCTCAGAATTGGAGGAGTAGGCTCGAGGTCAAGGTCGTGGAGCTTAGGTGCAAGTGGAGGTCCAGTGGACCTCAAGGTCGTATTTGGAGGTGGATGTTGGGGAGGTGAGGCCATGTGGAGCTTGCATTCCCGAACGAAAAGAAGAATAAAAGAAGAGAGAGAGTGTGTGCAAGAGAAAAAGAGAGCCAAGGAGAGGCCTCTTAAGAGCATGTCCTGCCCAACACTCCCCTTGCACTCTAAGGGGAGTGCTGGGTTATTTGGAGTCGTGATTTGCTGAGATTCACGCGGTCTGCCTGCATTAATTTTTATTTAAAAAATATCTAAAAAGAGAGAAAGGAGGAGGAAAAAAAAAAGAGTTGAAGTGATTTTTTTTTTCTTGTGAGTGCTAGTGTCTTACATTTTTGACGTGGTGTCAATGTGGCCACATGTGTATCCAACTTGGCACCCATGAGTGTCACCCATTGGACTTGCTCTAATGGCATCAGGTTATGGCTTCCATTGTGGCTTTGTGAGACAATAAAACAAGAGGATGAAGTTAGGGATGGCAACGATTCGGTTATGGTGTGGATATCTCGAGAACCGCAACCGCGCTGCGATCTAAAATTGAGCATCGTATTTGTACCACTTCCACAGCGGTTTTGAATATTGAAAACCATATTTGCATCACCAAAAAATCACGGTTATTCGCATCGCACTACACCACAAAATTAAATTAAATAAAAATCAAGAAAAACATAGCAATTAAAGAAATAAACAATATAAAAATTTACTGAATGAAAATTATTCATAAATTAGTATTTTATCTCTATCATTTTATTAGCTTTTATTAAATTGATTACAAAATCAAGTGAGACTGAGATTGGGCTTGAAAAATGGGTTGAAATATTAGTCTAATCTATATGTATAGAAACACAAAGGCTTTGTTTGGATTGTAAGTTAAAAAACTTTAACTTTAACTTTAACTTTAACTCAACATACTACACAATAAAAGCGCACATTTCCCAAGTCAAAAATTTTAATTTTAACTTTAACTCAACACACTACACAACAAAAACACACGTTTCTCAAATCAAATTTATATTCCCATCTTATTTGTTATTTTTCACAATCAAAATCAAAATCAAAATTAAAATTACTTTAACTCTGAAACCAAACGCACCGAAAGACTGCGGTGCGGTTTTTATCTGTGGTTTTTTCATCAAAACTATATCCGCACTGCACTGTCACGGTTCTTGAAATTAAATCGGCACCATAACTATTTTGGTGTGGTTATGTAGTGCAAAAAATAGTGCGGCTATCTGCGAATATGATTTTATACCAACACCATTGCCATCCTTATATGGAGTATTAGTTTCGGATTTGGTAAAAAAGATAAACAAAAAAGGAGAAAGGGAAAGATTTAATGGATGGCAGAAGAAGGAGAAATAAATAGATTTTACTTTTATATATATATATATATATATATATATATATCAGAAAAAGAGGGATAGAGTCAGTGTTATCAGAACCGGACCGGACCGGTCGGTTCGACCGGTCTGACTGGAAACCGGACCTATATCCGATCTGATTCTCTTAAAAACTGGAAATGCATAAAAAAACCCAGTGAACCCAAAAAATCGGTCGGGTTTTAAATAAACCCATCGAACCCATTCAAACCGACCGGTTCATGGGTTCATAAATTTTAAAAGAAATCAGATCCGGCTCCCCAGCCCGAAATGCAGGAAATCGCAAAATTGAATCGAAAAGTGAAAACCTAGTCTTCTTCCTTCTATTCTTCATCTTCGCTCTTCTCACACTCAGACTTAGTTCATCATTCCAGAAGCAATGCGATAGATTGGAGGTGAATCCAACCGGTTTGGCATGAGATTCAACATCCAGGCGGCCGTGGAGAGCGAGATGATTGGAGCAAGCATTTCAACAAGCAGTTTGGAGGCGGAATAGCCACAACTAAATGGACAATATTCAGTAAAAGGAATGGAAGACCATGAGCTAAGCAGAGGAAGAGAGAATAGGCGCTCTTCTTGGCGTGGGATTCGACAATCGGCTAGCATCAAGGTTGAGATGATTGGATGAGGCGTTTCAACAAGCAATTTGGAGGTGAGAGCACACTGAGGAAGGGAGAGAACAATTGGAATGCGACGCTCGAGCAACAGCACTAGATCCAACCCCGACTCCCCCTGACTCGGGCAAACCTCTCGCCCTTCCTCCCTCCTTTCCCGCACTCCAACTCGCGCCCCCGCCACAGAACCAGCGACGGGAAATCCAAAAGCCTCGTCGCCATCGAATCACCACGTTGCCATCACCAAGAACCCTAGACACACAGGTTGAGCTATCAGCTAGCTTCCCACTGCTTTCGATGAGCAGAGAAGAGACACGAAGGGAAGGGAATGGGGGAGCAGTCAATCAACAGAGTCTAGAAGATTCCTATGATCGGTGTTTATTACTTTTTTTTAACTTTTTTTTATATTATTATCTTAAAATAATAAGTATTTATTTATTTTATAATTAAACAGGCGGTCCGACCCATTGAACTCCCGGTTGAACCCATATACCCATGAACTCATACCTCGGCCGGTTCGATGTCCGGTCCGGTTCTGATAACACTGGATAGAATTCTTTAGTTAATAAGAGTAGCAGCTTTTGGTTGTGATTTTGGTGAAAGACAAGCTAAGAGAGTTTGAAGTTTTGATTGTCAGAACTTCTCTGGTCGGACGATCATTCTCCACTGTCAATGAATAAATCAAGACTTATCCCTAAAAGAAAAACATCGCTACGTTTGATTTTGCAATCATATTTTTAAAATTTTAACTCTAACTTTAACTCTACTTACTACACAATAAAAATCAACAATACAATTATTATTTTTCATTTTTTCTTCAATTTTTTAACCATTTAATTCAATTTTTAATATTAAAATTTCTCAACTATCCATTACTTTTTCCACAATTTAACAGCATAATCATTACTTTGTCTCAACTATTCATTACTTTTTCATACATTTTCTCATAATTCAACAACACAATCATTACAACCCAATTAAAATTAAAACTAAACTCTACTTAAATCTAAAACCAAACACACCATGGAAGAAAACAAGAGTATGAAAATTCACAACGTAAATTTCCCACTAAAAAAATTCACAAGGTAATTCATGCACCAACACACAGCAGGCCATCGTCGCAGTGTGGTGGAGATTCGGTGACACGTGTCAAGGCCTAATGGACAACATCAAGATTCTTGAAAGCCAAAAAAAGAATAAATATGCAATTTGGTCCCTGACTTTTTCTGGTTACGTCAATTGGGTCAATAACTTATTTTTTACATCAGTTTGATCCTTGAATTTGTCAATTTGCATCAATTTGATCATTGTACATCAATTACATCCTCCACTAAAAGAAATTGCATCAATTAAATTATTACTACATCAATTAGGTCCTTTATTACGCAAAATACATAAAGAGTTTCTTTTGGTACATTAATTAGGTCCTTCGGTCATTACAGTGTTAACTACAACGTTAATTGATGAGCATGTTACTTCGTTTAGATCTTTTAATTTTTTTTCCTTTATCCCTTTCTAACAGATAAAATTTAATAGAAATGAAAAACATTGGGGGAGCCCCCATTGGAGCTCTCCCTTGTTTCAAGGTCCTCATTGACGACCTCGCCTGCAGAGGAGGTCGCCGACGAGGAAGCCCTCGGGAGCTCCCCTCAAAATTTTTTTTTTTTGGAAAGACAACAAAAAGGCGCCATTTTGAGGAATGGACCAAAAATGATGTTGTTTTGTCATTTTAAAGAAGGTTGAAACGACGTTGTTTTGAATCCATCGCCCAAAACGACGTCGTTTCGTCGTCTTTAAAAAAAGAAAAAATGAAAGGAGCCCCTTCCAGAGCCCGCCCTCTATTCTCTCACTTTCTTGCAATAGAAGAAAAATAGAACAAACATAAGGAGAGCTTCGACTCCCCCCCCCGGGGGGAGATCGTCAGCGGGGGAGCCCCCACTAGGGCTCTCCCACTGTTTTTTTTTTTGAATTTTTTGTTATAGAAAGGAAAAAGGATAATAAAAGAAATGAAAAAAACATGGATTTAAACGATGTAACATGTTCCTTAATTAATATCGTCAGATTAATTTTGACAGAAAGATCTAATTGATGTACCACAAAGGACCCACTTGATATATTTTGCGTCACAAAAAACTCAACTTATTTAGTGGAGGATGAAATTGATATAATTTCCTTAAGCTGATGATGTAATTGATGTAAAAATGATCTATTTGATGTAAATTAGAAAAGTATGAGATCAAATTGATGCAAATTGACAAACTCAAGGACCAAATTGATGCAAAAATAAGTCAAACATCTGATTGACATAACACACTCAAGTCAGGGGCCAAATTGCATATTTACTCAAAAAAAACAAAAAAAACCCGCCACTGTCAAAATTGAGGCGGCGTATTGAATTCTTGGCGGCAAATGTTTTTTCAAAATCCCAATCAATCTTCCCCGACAATCCATTCCATTTCCCAGTCAAATTCCGCCCACCTCCAGCGCCGCGCCACAAACAACATCCCTCTTCGAATCGGTTCAGTCTCCATCCAACCGAAGATCCCGACGAAGTGCGGTGAAAAGAATGGCTGCCGATCCGATTCACCTGGAGAGGATGGGCAGAGAGCTCAAGTGTCCTATCTGGTAAATACCAATCCCTCATCGCTGCTTTCCCTCCAATGATTCGTGATTCTGGTATCCCTTTCGACAAATCTCTATGCAATCCCTGAATCAATTTGTTCTTCCCCATCCTTGCATACAGCTTGAGCCTGCTGAACTCCTCGGTTTCACTCGCCTGCAATCATATCTTCTGCAAGTAAGAAGCTCCCTCCTCGTTCTGTTTTTCTCTTCTCGGGTTTTGTATTCATTGTGGGGTTAGATATAATATATGCACTTGCCTTTTCGCCTCGTTTGCAGTTTGTGCATAATGACTACGATGAAATCGGGCTCTGGCTGTCCTGTCTGTAAGGTTCCATTTCGCCGACGAGGTACAGCTTAGAAATTTGAAACTCGAGCAACTACTAGAGCATTATTCATGCATGTCTGATTGATTTGGTGTGATTACACCAGAGGTTCGCCCTGCTCCGCATATGGATAACTTGGTGAGTATATACAAGAACATGGAAGTCGCTTCGGGAGCCAATATGTTCGTCACTCAGACTGCGCACCGTGCTAAGTTATCAGGTGATGCTTCTTTCCGAGCAGAGTTTACCCGACTTGTCATTGGACAAGACAAAGATGGCATTTTTTGTCTGAAGTACATCTGTGCATGCTTTACACCTTTTCCAAGTGTTTCTTGATTAGAAGAAACCAGCTTTCCCTCTTATATAGTTGTGGTCTTATCCTTTCTTGTTCTCAGTTTCCATCTGAGTTAGTAATCCGATTGATTTTACTTCGAAACTTTGGAACTTTTAGTTGTGTATCTGTTCTGTGCTATACCCATATGTGATACAGGAAATATTGCTTTTCTTGGTGTAAGATAAGTTATAGTTCATATTTTACCACTTCTTGGTGCACAGAGGGTGGAAAGAAGCCTGAGGGAGTATCTGCTGAGGGTACAGAGATAAACAAAAGATCCTCAAGAGGAAAACGGCCAAGGAAGACCAACAATTCCAACGTCGAGAATTCCTCTCCTCTTCGGGTCAAACCTTCATGTCCAACCAAGAAGAGGGTTCAGGTGCCACGACATCCTCCAAAGGAGACGCCAACACGTGCGGCAAATCCTGACAATGATTTAGGAGAGATCAACAGCGACAGGCGTAAGAACATTCCAGCTGAATCTGCAAAGAAGCCTCCGCTTAATGAAAATGGTGAACCAGTCCTTATGCCCTTTTTCTGGCTGAGAGAAGAAGATGCAGAGAAGTCCACTCAGCTTTCAGATGGAGATCAATCCACCGGCACCCCACTCAACCTTCCAACTTTCAGTGATATTAAGGATTCAGATGATGAGATGCCTTCTCCCTTAAATGTGAGTACTTGTTTCACAGGCCACTTGGTATTTCGCATGAATTATGGTGGACTTTAAGCTTCCACTCTTTATGCTGCTTTATTTCTTGTTTCACATTTGCCGAATTGCCCGACTTTTACAATTGCTATTATGAACTCTCCTCTAGTTTCTTCATCACTTATGCTTGCTTTTCATAGTCAATAATAGCTTAGCTATGTCAATAATGATTTTCCCGGACAGCTTACAGTTTACTTCTGATATCATACAGAAGGAAGTTGATGGGGTTCCTCCAGCAACAGAATTTTTTGACAGCGAGATGTTTGAATGGACGCAGAGGCCTTGTTCTCCTGAATTGTGTTCAAGTCCCTTAAGACTTCAGGTTTCCTCTTTAACATTTACGACTGCAGTACTTAGAAAGTAACAACATTATAATAGTTTCACGTAATGACACTTACATATGTATGCAGGGTTCGGACAACAATGAGAAGGATTTAGAATTAGCCCGAAAGAATTCAATTTCAAATGAAGATGTCAATAAGCCCAAGAAGAGAAGCCGACCGGCGCGGACAAAAGCTCAGCAAAACTCTCTTAAGAGTGATACTACTCAAAATAAAGCAGCTGAAGGTTGTCAGCAAGCGAGAACATACACTGCAAGAAAAATGTCTAGCAGGAGGAAGACACAGCTCTCTTCAGCCGTCTTAACTGAGACAACATATGAAAATCTTTCTGCTGATATTTCAGATGGATGTGCTAGAAGGTATATTGCCGATTCGTTTGATGCTTCAGATTCTGCTGAGAATACCAACTCAAAGAAAATATGTGAGGTAAATACTCCAGTTGAGAAAGATTCCTGTACCCTATTAAAGAAAAGAAAGGTTGCTTCTACTTTGGCGAAGAGTGAACGCAACAATGCTAGAAGAAAGAAATCAGAAGCTGGTCCAAATTGCAATCAAGAATCGAATTCTAAAAAGAACACGACATGCTCCTCTCATGTTGTCTCGGATGCGGAGTTGGTTTTGCGGAAATGTGATACCATTACTCGGGAAACTCGATGTGCTTTCTGTCATTCTTCAGAGTGCTCAGAGGTAGTTGCTTTGCTCAGCTTCTGTATTGAATGATTACCCGCTGTTCTCCTTTTATGTTTTATCAAGACATCTTTTTAATTCAAAAACTGACGACTGGCTTTTGTTGGCCATAAACCTATAGGCATCAGGAGAGATGGTCCACTATCGTGATGGTAGACCCGTCTCAGTGGATGACAGTGATGGATTCAGGGTCATACATTCACATAAGAACTGTGTTGAATGGTAAGGACTTTCTTAAAATGAGGAATTCACATGATAGATTTATAGAACAAATTGTCATACTTTCCTCTTTGACTGTTTTGTGGAGTGTAGGGAAGTGCCTTATGGCAACTGGAAAATGCTTTGAGTTCTTTGTCTTATCATGAAGCTATCTTTTCGTTTCTTTTCTTTTCTTCTTTATACGTTCTTGAATAGATTTTCAGTTGGTTCTCACGAATTATCATATTCGTCAAGGGCCGCATTGAATAGTTAAAGGCCTAATATGATATTAGTTTATACATCATCAATTCCAAAAGAAGTCATAAGACTTGAATCTCTGATATAATTGAGCTATTGTGCAGGGCACCAAATATTTATTTTGAAGATGAGAAGGCCATTAATCTCGAAGCAGAGTTGGCCAGAAGCAGGAGGATTAAGTGCAGTTGCTGTGGTATCAAAGGGGCAGCCCTCGGGTGCTTTGAGAAGAGCTGTCGCAAGAGCTTTCATGTCACTTGCGCAAAGCTGATTCCCCAATGTCGATGGGACGATGTAAGTTTTGATGCTGATTAAACGTGGCTTCTCGTTTAATACATCACACTGTATACAGACTCATCTCCCTATTTCTGGTTTAAACAGGTAAACTTTGTGATGTTATGCCCTCTTCATGTTTCCTCTAAATTACCTATTGAAGCTGCTTGTGAGGAAACGAGGAAGAGTTCTATCCCGAAAGAGTATGTCGACAAATGCATTGAATTTCATAAAAGTCAAGAGTTTCATAACTTGCCCGTCTAATGAATTTATTGAAATGATCCATTTTACCATTTGCAGGAGGCCACAAAAATCCCATGATCAAGTCCTCAGGAGGAATGATGCTAGGAGCTTCAAGTGGAATCATAATGGACCACGTGACAGAATGGTGCTTTGCTGTTCAACTCTAACAGCTGCTGAGAGGGTAAAAGAAGCCAAATATTCTGTCTGCTGTTGATTTCTCGATTATAGACTTTAGAAACAATGAATTTGAATTGCTTGTAATGCAGGAAATGGTTTCTAAGTTTGAGAGATCATCTAGAGTAACAGTGCGGAAAAAATGGGATTCAAAGGTCACGCATGTTATTGCATCGACAGACGAAAATGGAGCTTGCAGAAGAACCCTCAAAGTTCTGATGGGAATCTTAGAGGGAAAGTGGATATTATCTGTTGATTGTAAGTATAGTGATGCATCTTTTATCCATGCTAACGGAAAAAAAAAGAAAAAAAAGAAAAAACAATTGAATATATTTACGGTGCAATAAGCTCTCTTGTCTGGTGGCTTGTAGGGATTAAAGCTTGTATAGAAGCAATGGGCCATGTTGATGAGCAGAAATATGAGATCACAGTTGATGTTCATGGCATGAGAGATGGTCCTCGACTAGGAAGATTACGTGTTCTCAACATGGTAAATCTCCGAACTTTCGGCTAATATCATATTACAATAAATCTCATCAGACATCTTCCATGGAGTTACTTTCTTTTTTTTACCCCTCCGATACAAAGGAGGCCCAAGGCCTAGAACAATGAAAGATAAATTCTAAATAACTAATAAAGGGGCACGGGTCGTCTTACTAGGTATTGAACTTGTGACCTCTTGGTCAAGAGACAAGGGCGTGCGCCACTGCACTATAATCTCTTTTGATTCCATGGAGTTACTTTTTAACATGAAATTACACAAATCAAATCTCTTAAGCCATGTGGAATGAAATAATGAAATCAATATGGAAGAAATTGCCATTGGCAATTTCATTTCCCTTTATTTCCATTTTTCATGTAGAAGTGGGAATTTTTAGTATGTAGATGGTAATTGAATCAGCTGAGTTATGGATTCATGAGTTTGATATCTGACTTCAACTGGATTTATATATACAAAGAAAAGGGGGCTGCTTCAAATTAAGAGATGGCCTTGTTGGATTTGGGAATATAAACCAGCTGGTTCAATCGCACCAATGGCATTAATCGAGTGGGAGCATTTCTAGGAAACATTGTGAATGAACTTATACAACCATGACTTTCTTTATTTTGGTTTAACGATTTCTGTTCATTGGCAGCAACCGAAGCTTTTCGAGGGGCTGAAGTTCTACTTCACAGGGGAATTTGAACCTTCCTACAGAGGTTACCTCCAGGATCTAGTGGTTGCTGGTGGAGGAAATTTATTGCATAGAAAGCCCGTTTCCAGAGATGATGAAAAACCTAAGTCATCAATCTTCATTGTCTACAACCTCGAGACCTCCGACAAGCTCGATGTGAACAAGGATACGGTTGCAAGGCAAAGAAAATCAGATGCCGAGGCACTTGCAGCTCAGACGGTGGCCAAAGTAGTAAGCAATTCATGGATCCTGAACTCTATAGCTGCCTGCAAATTGCAAGATTTTCATTGTTAAATATCGGATCAGTTCGATATTTACTTGCAGATGGATAAGTCCAGTTGTTTTGGCTTTCCATATGATGTGAAGTGGATGGACAAGGTTTGTGACAGTATCATTTGCTCTGTCCGGACTAGCTGTTTGTGTAACGATCATAGAATTTTTTCTTTCCACATAGAATAGCTTGAATAGAAACAATGTGTCAAGATGGAAGAGCCCGAGCATAGCATTGTACAGGATGCAGCTCCTGATTGATAAGTTTCAACGGTCTATCTCCTTATGGATTTATATCTTAATGGCTTATTATGTTACTGTAAGTTAAGAGAAATGGTTTGCCATGTTTACGCTACAGAAAGATATTGTCGTATAGCAAAATAAGCCGGCGATGTGAGTTCTCTCCCCATAAATCCTCGTGCAACTTTAATCATGCAATAGTTCAGCGGCCAGTGTAATGCATGGATTTACTTAATTGAACATATTCTATTTTAACTGAATATATGCAGTCCTAACTATTTACAGGGGCCCTATTAAAACCTGTGAGTGCAATGGAAAGGTCTATTGCACATTGAGCTCGAATTGTATCGCAGCAAGGTGTGCTGCTGATAGAAGGCACCTGTAATATATCTGTAAGTCGTAACCTAGTGCCAATACAAGATAGGCGAATTAGTCGCTTCTTGAATACCCATTCAATATCAAAATGGTAATCAATCTCTATATGCCTGTGCATGCATGGAACACCTAGTTAGCTGTCAAATAGATGATCCCCAGGATAAGTTTTGAGTGTGACAGAGGTGTCCTAACAAGTGATCCAAATTACTTCAGCTGTGTGTTGCCCAAGCTTTTGGGATTTAGATCAGCGCTAAGCTGTTTGCTGCTGCTTCGAGCCCCTGGAGATACAACAAATGGTAGTCATCGGGATCAGTCACCCAATCGACATTGGAAACAATCATGGAGTTCAGAGAAGGAGCATATTTCAACAAGAAGACCATGATTAGTTGTGCACAATGTAAGATGCACTTTACAGCTGCATAATGGACCATATTGTCGAGTGCATAATTGACACACCCATCTGGTTCGTTGCTTAAGCGATATCACATCAAGTAAGAGTGAGGTACCGAAGACAACCTACCATTTGGAAAGAAGAAATTTTATTAATCCGAGGAGAGAATACAGTAACATCAAGGATATAGAAAGATTACTAGTCTAGGAAAATTTCAAGGAACCTAACACTTAAGAACTTCATTAAAATCAAAACTGAGGATACATATTTTGCTATACAGTAGTGAAAGTGGTCCTGAGAAATGAGGCTGTTAGGTTAAAAGTAGTTGTGCACGGTGAGAAGGAAAATTGTAGTAAAAGATGGAATTTTAATTTTATTCGTATTTTAAATTCTAATCTTATCAATATCAATATCAATATCAACATCACAATCAATATCAATATATATAACTAAAAAGAATTATACATTTTTTCATAAATTCGGAGAATAAATGACGTGCATTAATAAGGATAATATACATATATACGTATTGTCTTAATAGTGTAGAAAAATATTCTGTTGAATTTTACTCTGCACATGTAAAATATAATACCTAGAAGTTACAATAGTTATTGTTAACGTCCTATATATAGGAATGAAATTAATAGGAAGTAACTCCAAGAGTTAGCGCAAATGGATAGAACGTGCGTACACTTTGTAAGCAGTTCACGATCTTGTTGGTTTGAATATCCCCTTACAAGCGTAATCCTTGGTGAGACCACTTACACATGTGTTTGCGCATGAACTGACATAAATTCACAGGCTTATGGGTTGTTCATGGGTTAATGGAGAGTATACTCTCATTATAAAAAGAAAAAAAAATGAGTATGAAGCATTAGAATCAAGGATGGATCGAGGGGAGTTAGGGGTGATAGTCATCATTCCTCTAAAATTTTGACTTTATATAAGTTTTTCTTCTATTTTGAGTGAAGTTACTTATATTCGTCTCCCATAACTCGGCAAAGTTACTTTCTCTTTTGTCCCCCTCGACCAAAATCTTGGGTTCGTCCCTGATTAAGATTTAACATTAAAGTGCTATTATGTCATTTTTTTTTCTTTTGGATAAGAAACAAAACAATATTTTCAATTCATATATACTGCATAAAGCATTCTATGGGACAGTGAATAAGTTAATTGAATGAATCACTCCACTTACAAAATTACTACTATATAGTTGAAGCAAAAATTGTAACAATGGACTGAAATTTTTATTTAGGTGCCGTTTTTAAGTACTTTTACTATAAGTACAATCCATCCATATTAATAAAAGCTCAAATCATAATAAAAAAGATATAATTATATATACATCAAAATTATGAAATCAAAATATTGCTTGAAAATATTATAAGTAGGAAAAATTAAAATAAAACCATGCATAGCATGTCTACTTTGCTAGTATTTGGAGTAAAATAAAATGTTTGGTAGACTAGATTGGGGAAGAATAGTGGGCGGGATGGATTAGGGGTGTAAGTGAGATGAGATGATTTGCAAATTGTGTGAACTCGACTCGATGAAAACTCGAATGTGACTTGATCTTATTGATCTCAAGCGGAGCTCGACCTGAGCATACTAGTTGAGCGAGCCAAGCTCGAGCTCAACAGTATTTAGCTCGAGAAACTCTCGAACCTAACCGAGCTTTATGGCTTTATTACACACATATAGTCACATCTCACTATATATAAGGCTCGTTAGGTCATAATTATTGGTTTTGTTTTGGGAAAAATTACATTAATGGTCCTAAATGTTTGTAATTTTTTGACTTTGATTCCTAAAAGTTTGACTTGGGTAAAACAAGTCCTAAAACGTTTTGAAATGTGGCAGCTCTGGTCCTACCTGTTACGGACCGTTACTGAGATGATGACATGGATATAATGGCTTCAAATATGTCCAGTTTGCCGTTAACGGGATGACGTGGCCATACGGATCAAACCGGGCCATTCTTTCAACCCGGGTTGAAAGGATGGGAACAATATTTATCGACCTGACTCGACATAAAGAAATTGAAATGATCGACCCGCTCTTTCCCAAATTGAGCCGGAATCCTAATAACCCTAATTTCACAAAATCCTCGAAATCCCCCTTCGAGACCGAAGCAATTGAAACCAACATTCGGTGAAATCCCCAAAATCCCTTTGAAATCCCATGCAATCAGAACCCTAAATTCCCAAATTCCCAGAAATCCCCCTTATGTCCAAACCAATTGAAACCCTAATCCTCCTAATCCTAACTGAAATCGCCAAAATCGTCTTCGAAATTCCCTGCAATATGGTTCGATTGAAACCCTAATCGCTTACTGCAGCCAAATCCCCGTGCAAGTTGTTTGATTTGCTCTTCGAAATCCCGTGCAAGAATAGCATGGAAGCTGTCATTCGACGTGGGATAGGACAAGAAGCTTCTAGAGGAAAGACATCTGGTTCGACTCCAACTGGTTCGAGGGAATCTTCAACCTTTTCTGGTGGCAATGCAGGGCTTTGTAGCTGCGGATTGCGAGTCCAACAGAAGATATCACCATAACAAACAATCCAGGTAGAAGATTTGTTGGTTGCCTAAAGTACAGGGATAATGGAGGGTGTGGCTATTTTAGGTGGATTGACCATGGATTTGAAGCTTCTGAGCAAAAATCGATTGCTGAAGAGGAGGTTTCATCATCTGAATGGGAAATTAAGTATATGATATTAAAGATTAAGGAATTGGAGTTGGAGTTGAAGCACCGACAAAGCCATGGTGATATTAGGGTAGTTGTTTCTGCAATTTGTATCTCAATTGTGATTGGAATTTTATCTGGGATGTGGTTGGGGTGTAAAATCTGTATTGGCAAGTAGGAGGACGGCTTGTAGATGGTCATTACATTTTTCTGGTCTGTAGGCTTGTACTTTGTACTCCCTTATTGCTAATGAAATACGAGCTCTGAGTGGATATGTTATGGAAAATATTGCCAATGTTGTTCTCTGTCTTGATATCTTATGGAAAGTGTGTTGTAGATTGTCATGTGTTCCGGTGGTTATAGCCAAACTTGCCATCTGGTTGTGTGTGTGCGGAGTCTGTAGATTATGGCCCCTGTGTTTTGATCATTATCTTCTGTGAGTTTTGTGAGTGTATTCTGTTCTGAACTTGTTATGATATTGGGGTATTGCAATGAAATGTCCATTCTGTTCTGAAACTGTTATGATATTGTGGTATTGAAATGAAATGTAGCTGATAACTGTCATGTGGCCAAAAGTTCTGTGGTATTTTTTTGAATTTACTCTGATCATTCTGTTCTGTGAGTTTTGTGAGTGTATTCTGTTCTGAAATTGTTCTGATATTGTGATATTGAAATGAAATCCTGGGATCAGTTTGCCATTTTTTTTTGTTCTTTGTCTAGTTCGTATTGTTATGCATTGGCAAATGTTTGCAATGTTTGCCATTTTTTGTTCTCTGTCCCTCGGCCAAAGTTGCCAAACTGTCATGTGTTCTGCAGATTGTGGCCCCTGTCCTGATATGCTATTGCCATGTTGTTCGTAACTGATAACTGTCCCGTGGCAAAAAATTCTGATTGTTCTGAAACTGTTCTACAGATTGTAAATGTTTGCCATTTTTTTGTTCTTTGTCCATTTGGTATTGTTATGCATTGGCAAATGTTTGCAATGTTTGCCAATCCTGATATGCTATTGCCATGTTGTTTGTAGCTGATAACTGTCCCATGGCAAAAAATTCTGATTGTTTTGAAACTGTTCTGATTGTTATGCATTGGCAAATACAAAATTGTTCTATGTTATGTAGTAATGTTGGCCAAATTCTATCCCACAAAACATAACATCTGTTCAGGAAGTGAAATATGACATAAAACCGTGTCTGAACTCTGTTGATACATAACCATACAAATGTTGCATGTACAGCAGAAACAACCAAAAAACACAAACAACCAGAGTTGAACAAAAGCAGATTTCATCATTTCTGTACATCGCAAATATATAACAAAAACTATGCAGATCTTCTTTCTAGCTTATAATGTTGCAGAAACAAACAAAAGCAGATTTCATCAGACACTTTTTCCAGTTGAACTCCCTTGAGATGATTGCGCTCCTATTTTTCCGCTTGCATCAAAATGTTAAGGTTTGATCTCCTTTGTGCGATTAGATGAAGTTCGTTGACAGTCACTGTCCGCCTCGAATGGTCAGCTTCCCTACCCACGATCAATTCTCTTACACTTCCAGGCTGTACTTACACAGAGATGTATTACACAGATATTTTTTCACTGTCCATTAATACCAGGATATGAAAGAACAAATAATATGATCAAATTAAACAGAGGATCACTTCCATTACAGTAATTGACTCACATTCATTACAATGTATTCTCTATTAACAGTTGGGGTTGTGCTTGCACTGATCTCTGGTGAAGCAGATGTAAGGTCTAATCTTCCCTTATGTGAGTTGGATTTTTTTCTACTTCCTCCATCTCCAATATTGGTAGACCTTTTCTGCCCCTAATTAAAATGGATGAAATTAATAGGAAGTAACTCCAAGAGTTAGCGCAAGAGGATATAACGCGCGTACACTTTGTGAGGAGTTCACGACCTTGTTGGTTTGTGTGCGCACCCGAATTTCGTCTCGTCGGGGCACGCATGCGCGCACCTAAATGCAACGCGGCTTGGGAGTGTCGACCTTCCCGGGGACGCGCGACGGACGCACGTGAGAAGGAGTCGCCACTTGCCATTTTACGACCCGAAAGTCGAGGGCCGGCAAGTTACCCGGGTCTAGGGGTACATGGTACACCTAAAATGCTAAGGCAATGGTCTGTATGGAACCAAAAATTCCGAATTCGGGGGTTCTATTACGTGTGGGCCTATATCCCATGCGCTCTTTCGGTACTCTAGCTTGTCTAGGCTTGCCATTTTAATTTAATTACCGCTTAATTAAGTTCCGCTCATCTTATGCGTTTTGACACCGTAAATTCGAAGAAACACTCTGACCATCCACTCTCCGACCGGGATTTTACATGAATATATGTATAATATAAAACCTTACATTGTTCTCTCAAATAAATAAAAGACAAGCTATAATGACTAAATCCCGGTCAGTTCGCATTCGGCCATGATTTCACTCATGCTCACCGTATAGTTTTGGAAAAGATCGAAAATTAAATTAAATGCGCACTCGGTGTATGGGGATATTGGATCCCGTGATCGACGGTTATGAGCGTTGGACCCAGTGTGAATTGAGTCCTAAGGGATCAGGCTCGATCCGCATTACAATCAAGTGCAAAAGATTTAACAAGCAAGCTCAAATAAACAATCAATGGGGTTTTGTTATCGCCGAATTTACGTGAATTAACTGATTATTACCCGAGGTATCTTGGCATACAAATCCTACCTTAAAACAAGCAAAAAGGGGTGATGGATAGGGTATGTAGCATCCGGCATTATTTTAACGGACCCAACAGACGTGATGTCCATAGTCAAGTCTTGAATGTGTGGGTTGTTTTTAGATTATTCTGTATCGTGACAATATGGCTTTTACAGATTAAAAGTATTTTCACCTAAAACCAAAAAACCTAACCCTCTAATTGACTATTGCCCATGTTTGATTTAAGCCGAGTTTGTGATTAATTTGTTTTCCCATGTTTTGACTAATTCTATGCACAAACCTACGCTAGGATCACGGCATGACAAGAACCGGTAATCATGCCCTTGAATCGGTAAATATGCGTGTGCATGAAAATTAAGATTACGTTGTACGTATCTCGGTGCTTTTGAAACTGTGAATTTTGAAAAGGGCATGACTAACAGTTTTTGAACTGTCGACGCGATTACAAATTATTAATCAATTCGTGCAATCCATTTAAAGAAATCAAGTGATTTAATTTAGCCAAATTTAACGTCCCAATTATCCCGTATGTAGAATTTTAGGTTAATTAAAAACTTGCCGAATGCTTTAGTCTACGGATTTCGAGCCGTCGAGATAGCCATTATTTGACCGCCCGATAAACTCTAATTTCCGACATGGTCACATAATTACAAAAATGAAATATTTAAATGGGGCAAATGCATTGTCGGTGGGTGATCCAAGTAGAAAAGGGCCGGATATTTTAGAAAATGTCCAGGGGGACTGAATTGAACGATTTTAAAAGAGCAGGGACTGATTTGAAAATTTTGAAAAAAAAATTGGGGATTGATTTGAAAATTCTAAAAAATTGGGGACTGATCTGAAAATTCTAAAAATGGGGACTGTGTAAAAAAAATTACTGAAAATGTCCTAGGACTTATTTGAAATGAATTTGAAAATCGGGACTGATCTGAAAACAAAAAAATGGCCCCAGGACTAAACTGAAATAACTCGAAAAGTTCTTAGGGATTTTTGAAAAAATTCTGGGAATTCCAGGGCTGAATGGAAAATAGTAAAATGACTGGGAATTTATTGAAAAGAATTTTTGAAATTCGGGGCAGATCTGAAAAGGGTGAAAAATGGCCCCGGGACTAAACTGAAACAAATTGAAAAGTTCTTTGGGATGCTTAGAAAATTCTGAAAAATCCAAGGACTGATTAAAAAATAGTAAAATGACTGAGACTTGATTGAAAATAATTTTTAGAATTCGGGGCAGATCTGAAAAAAAATAAAATGGTCCCGAGACTAAAATGTGACAAACAGAAAGTTCGTAAAATCGAGTTCGGGACAAATCCGATCACCCATGCGACCCAAGAACACTCATTTCACATTATATCCATCAAGCAAGCAATAATATTCGGAAAGGAGCCCTAATCATGCTACTAAGTCGATAATTTACCTAATCCGGAAAGTTGAGGGGCTTCTCTGTAAATAAAAAAAACGCCGGACAATCGGGTTGGATCGGGCTAGCCCGCCCGAAGGAGAAACCGCCCGTGTGAGATCTGATTTTTTTTTCTTATGCCAAATAGCATGCATACACATACACTTACATACCTATATATAGACATACGTTATATATATATATATATATTGCTGAAGCCAATTAAAAAAAAAAAGGGTAGAAAGGGCCCCACGTGGCCTTCCTCCCTTCCCCCAGCAAACCCACCGCCATTGACTTCCTTATTTTTCTTTCTTCTTCTGTTCTGTGTGGGGAAAAACAAGATGAAACAGAGCACTAGAGAGAGAGAGAGAGAGAATATGCGAGAGAAAGAGAAGGAAAAAAAAAAGAGAGTGAATGAGCTTTGAGCCTAGTTCGAAAGGGGGCATATACAGACCAGGGAGTACGTGAAGATTTAGGGCTGTTGGGTGACTATTAGTAAGGTATGTGTTGAAGATTTTTGAATTTAATTTTGTGTTGAGTTTATGTACTTTGTTGCATCCTTTCTTTGATGAGTTGGGAATAAGGAATATTTAATTGCTCAACTTAAGGGAAACTTAAATATAACAGAGGTTAGAGATGGTGGAAAAGAAAGTGTAAGGTGGAGATTAAAGAATTGAACAGAGATGAACGGGAACAGGACATCAAAAGGGAAGTGAGAATATGCAGCAGGAGGAAGTGAGAGAGTGCAGTAAAAGCTGGGGGTGAGGCTTAAAGGAGAATACGGTGTTGGTTCGGGTCTAGATGAATAATAATAGTGGATGAATTTTCTTTTTATTTTGGTAATCAGTTCTTTAATTTGTTTCTTCTCCTCGGCCAATTTTCATGGGAAATTAGCTGAGTTTGACTTGACAAAATTCAGATTCTATTTGTTTTGATTCCTTTATCATTAGCCATACTTAAGACAAGAATTGAGCTTGAATTCAGTTTAATTATTGATGTGTTAGGTGTTACATATTGTTGGTCCTGTTCGTTAGAATTTAGGCAACTATTTCATTTGAAAATTTGGGCGAATTAAATGGCTAGCCATTAGTGTGAATTGATGATTACTATGCGAACATCATGCATCTTATACGCTCTCATATACATTATATATATAACGTGATACATGAAAATGCAAGGAGGGGAAGTGGTGCAGTGTAAATTATCTTTGTTAAGTTGAATTTTATCATGAGAAATCCATGGATAGATTAAGTTGGAAATATATAAGCGTATACTTATTTATACTTGATAATGGGTTTTCAGAGGAGATTAAGTGAGCAGTGAAAAAGATTATTAACATTTTAGTTATAAATTTGCTCATTTTACTGTTTACAATGTTATACGATTAATTGGTTTTGTTTGGGAATAATTTCAGATTTTTAAATTAATTGTGAGGACATCAAAGGGTGAATTGAGTATTAGGAAAGGTTGGGTAATAAATTGCATCATTCCATGAAGCATTATTCTGTAGATTTATCTAAGATAAAACTATAAAGAGATCATGGGGGTTAATGGGGTGCTTCTTTCATTATTATTATTATTATTATTATTATTTTTGTGCTAGATAAACATATTAGAGACTAGTATTGGATTGCTTTTTCATGAAAATTATTCTAAGATATATTGAAATGGAGAATTAGTTTGTAATATAATTTATAATTTTTAGGGGGAACAAACGTACTGTCAAAGAGTTTGATTAGTTACTTGGTGGTGTGATATATGCTTATAAATTGGTCTTGTTAAATTTAATATATGTCAGGGATGGAGTATACCCAAGCCATGTATCTCGAAGAGTTGAACTACGTGATTTATTTTTGGGAGTTATCGGTGAGTACTTTATTACATTGTGAAATGATATATATATATATATGTGTGTGTGTATGTGTGTGTATGTATGTTATGTGAATATTCTAGTCCTTTGTAAAATGATGCGTTCTAATTGTATAAATTGTTAAGATGAATATTGTGATAGTTAGATTAAGGAATTGGTCGTGCTATGTTCCGTGATGGAATTTGAGAGGCATTGTCTTGTATGTTTCACTTTGATTTGAGATAATGAGGTGTGATTGTGTTTACTGGTTGTGTATAAGATATGTGATGGTAATGTGCTGCCATTGTGATGTGATTGTGATTATGCTTGGGTATAATGATGGTATGGTTACAACTGATCATGATTTTGATTGTGGTTTGACTATAGCCATGGGATCGCTGGACCCGGCGGAATACAAAATGGGCCAGATCGGCCGCTGGACCCAGCGGAATACAAATAGGGCCAGATCGGCCGCTGGACCCGGCGGAATATAAACAGGGGCCTGATCGGCCGCTGGACCCGGCGGAATATAAACAGGGGCATGATCGGCCGCTGGACCCGGCGGAATAGAAAAAGGGACATGATCGGCCGCTAAGACCCGGCGGAATACAAATTGAGGTCAACTCTTACCGCCAGAGGTTAATAGGCGGCCCCCGCTTATGAGATATGGATATTGGGAGTTGAGAATGATAAGTGCGAGAAGTGCGGGGTCACGGTACCGTCACAACTCTGTTGCGAGGGAATGCAACCCTATGGCTATATTGATTTGGTTGGATTGTATATTGTTTGTTTGGTTGGATTGCTGTAAATGTGATGATTATTATGATTGTCCGAATTATTACGTGGAAGCCGTGTTGTTTGCTAAATTGATTTAGTTAGGCTATGAGACTTAGATGATGTTTGGTTAATGGTTAATTCTAATAATAGTTTATATGGTTATAAGGGCAATTGATTGTTAATGAATGAACTTAGTAATCATTTGTATGTATTGTCTAATATGTCGTGTTGGTGAATATTTGCTTATGCTACTTCTATCTATATGAATGTTTGGTTGTCTAAAATATATTTATCACTTAATATTATTCATTTTGCTTTGGAATATAGTGCTCACTGAGATGCAGCTCACACCCTGCATACGTTTTTCCAGATAGCTTCCGATTGCGCGGAGGAACCACTTTTTGATATCGGGGATCAGCTCGGAGGACTAGGTAGGAATCCTTAGTTAGTTGATAGATTTTCTTGTGTATAGAATGGACTTAAAAATGTTACGACCTGAAAATTTTGTTTAGTTGTATCACTGATGTGAGAGCGAAAAAGAAATCTCAGGAAAAGTGTATAGACCTATTAGAGTTGATGGATTGGTTATGTACTTTGGAAATTTATGGGATTCAAGTTTTTATGTGAACAGTTCTTATATGATAATGGATTCGAGGAAATACAAGGGAAACCTTACTGAAATTTCGGGTCGTGACAGCCCGGAAGAGCGCTGGGCCGGACTGGGCGCGTTGGGCCGAATGGACTTGGACTGGGCCTGCGAATAAAGAGAAATGGGTCGAGGCCCGTTAGCCGGCGATCGGGATCTGAGGAGGACGGCAGCGGTTCTCGCCCCTGGACGCCGCGACGACGGCACGAGAGGGCGCGGGAGATGGCTCTGGACACCGCCGATGCTTCACCATGGTCGATCGGGACCTCACCGGTGCTTAATCAGTCGGAATCGGGGGAAAAACTTGCGGTTTTCCGGCGAATCTTCTGAGTTCTCCGATCTCCAAATTGGCCAAATCGAGCGCAAAATTTCCATTTCTTGTTACTGGGTCGTGTTCTTTTCCTCCCGAATCCCCTTTCTGTTTATTTTGATTTCAATTTCCTCCGCTTTCCGTTAAGATTTCGGCTGATTTGGCGGAAATCGCGAAAATCGCGATTTGAGGGCTTTCTGGGCCGGCGGGAATCGCGGGCAGCCGACGAGCGCTGCCCGGCCTGCTCGGCCCTGCTCGAATCCCTTTTTTTTTTTTAAATACATATATAATTTAATTTAATTTAATTTAATTTTTTTTTAAAGAAAATTTTGCCCCCCTCGGAGCCGATGGACCGAAATTAGGTGCTGACAGTTTGAATACCCCTTTACACATGTAATCCTTGGTGATGCCACTTACACATGTGTTTGCACATGAACTGACATAAATTCATGGTCTTGTGGGTTGTTCATGGGTTAATGGAGAGTATACTCTTCGTTATAAAAAGAAAAAAAATTAGTGTGAAGTATTAGAATCAAGGATGGAGTGAGGGGAGTTAGGGGTGGCAGTCATCATTCCTCTAAAATTTTGAATTTATATAAAAAATTATAAGTTCTTTTTTTGTGAAGTTACTTATATTCGTCTCCCCTAACTCGACAAAGTTACTTTCTCTTTTGTCCCCCTCGACCAAAATCTTTGGTTCGTCCCTAATTTAGATTTAACATTAAAGTGCTATTATGTCAATTTTTTTTTTCTCTTTTATAAGAAACAAAACAGTATTTTCAATTCATGTATACTGCATAAAGCATTCTATGGGACAGTAAATAAGTTAATTGAATGAATCACTCCCACTTACAAAATTACTACTATATACTTGAAGCAAAAATTGTAACAATGGACTGAAATTTTTATTTAGTTATCGTTTTAAGTACTTTTACTATAAGTACAATCCATCCATATTAATAGAAGCTCAAATCATAATAAAAAGATATAATTATATATACATCGAAATTATGAAATCAAAATATTGCTTGAAAATATTATAAGTAGGAAAAATTAAAATAAAATCATGCATAGCATGGCTACTTTGCTAGTATTTGTAGTAAAATAAAATGTTTGGTAGGCTAGATTGGGGAAGAATAGTGGGCGGGATGGATTAGGGGTGTAAGTGAGATGAGATGATTTGCAAATTGTGTGTACTCGACTCGATGAAAACTCGAATGTGACTCGATCTTATTGAGCTTGAGCAGAGCTCAACCTAAGCATACTAGTTGAGCGAGCCAAGCTCGAGCTCAACAGTATTTAGCTCGAGAAACTCTTGAACCTAACCGAGCTTTATGGCTTTACTACACGCATATAGTCACAACTCACTATATATAAGGCCCATAAGGTCATAATTATTGGTTTTGTTTTGAGTATAAACGAGCTTAAACTCATCTGAGCTTGTAGAAGCTCGAGTTGGTCCGAGCCTGTATGCTTATTTGAGTCTATACCAGCTTAAGCTCGAATAGAGTTAAATCAATGCTCTTTTGCTTTAATAAATCGAGTCTTGTCAGGGTTGTGCTCGAGCCTATGATTTGTATAACGAATTGAGCTCGAATTTGGTAATAGCTCTATGAAAATAGAGTTATTCGGCACCTTTAATGGGTATAATTAGAGTTAGTTTATCGAGATTTGGTTAGTTTGAGTAGGTTTTTAGTCTATTTTTCATTTATTTGCATTCTTAAAGAGTTTAGGAGTTTTTATTAGTTTTTGATTTGTTTTTAGGTGATTTTTGGAGTTAGTTCATTGATCGATTTTTTGCAGTCTCTAAGTTCTCCAAGTTTTTGGACAGGTTTAACTTGAGTAATTGGTGCAAATTGCATATGGATAGAAGCACGACGGTTTAGACGGTTCGTGATTTGAAGCTTGGACGATGAAAATACGACAACTTGAAATTTGGTGCGTAGAGTAGAATTACAAATCCAAAAGGGCCCATGATGATGCGAAATTGAAGGCCTAGGCTGCCCCAGATCAATCCACTCACCCAATGTCCTATTTTTTCGATATTTTATATGGGTTTTGGGCATTTCTAAAATAGAAAATTACGAAGGAGATATTTGGATTTATTAGGGTTAATATTGTTGGGTTTTAGGAAAGATATTCCTTGAAGCTTAAGATGTAAAATTAAATTTCAATTATTAGGAAATTATATTTGGGTGAGATTTTTAGTATTTTGAAGTCTTTCTCCCTTATTAAAAGACAAGGCTAGGCATGAGTTTCGTATGGACGACGCTACGGTCGAAGACACATTCAAGAGAGACATGTTATTTGGGTTTTTTTGGTTTTCGTGGCACAATTCTATATATATTTTTATCTTAAACTCTTATCAATTTCTCTTTAATTTCAATGTCTACGTTGAATTCTTGCATTTGTTCTTCATTCCTTATGGGCTAATTTCATATGCTATGACTGCAATTGAATCCACATGTAGTTAATTTGATTTTCTTTTTAATCTAGTGAATTTATAATGCAAATATATTTAGTCTATTTCCATGCTCAATGCTTGCAATTGCTTGATTGCAAGTTGTATTGATCTCAATAGTTTAGATGAACTTGAACGGGAAATTCTAGATATAGATTAGGGGTAGACTAGCCTAATATCGGCTCTGATAGATCGTTTTTAGGGGAAATTCAGGTCTATGATTGATTTGTGGGTAGGATAGTACCTATTCACCTTAGGTAGCTGAAGAGTTGTGCTTAATGAACTTGTATTAATTTGGTAACCATAGAAATGTCGGGATCGGTTAGTGTAAGTATTTTCATGAGTGATCTAAAAGAACCTTACGGATAGTTAAGAATCTAGGTTAGTAGATATGATTTTAAGCGAAAGGAAATTGCTCGAGTTAGCAATGTATTAGGGAAAATTGTAATTCTAGGTCCACCAATTGATCGTCCATTGTCGTTGATTATTCTTGAATTATTTTATTTATTTTATTTTAATCCATCCATCTTTGATTTACTTGACCTTGATTAAGTTGTGAATTTTGATTGTTAGTAGACTTTAGGTTAAGTTCTCGTGGGAACGATACTCTATTTATCACTTTATTACTTGTCACAACCCGTGCATTTGTGACGTTTAAAAATCATCAAATGGATGTTTAGACTCAATCAAGTTGTCCTTGCGCTCAAGCTTATGAGAAAATGATCAAGCCGACCTCTGGCCTTCTAGTTCAGGGTTCGACTCGGCTTGTTGGCACTCCGAGATGAGATGCATTCGGATGATTTATGTCGAAATGACCAGACTTAGCCTATAATTTGTTTTATTTATTTTTCTTTTAACACGTTCATTTCTCTTCTGGTGATGGTGATTGAGGAAGAACTGGGTGGGACAACCGCCACCTCTCGGCCGGCCCCCGCCACTCACCGCCGCCACTGAGATAGCGAGCTTCTAGACATAGATTAGGGGTAGACTAGCTTAATATCGGCTCTGATAGATCGTTTTTAAGGGAGATTCAGGTCTATGATTGATTTGTGAGGAGGATAGTACCTATCACCTTAGGTAGCTGAAGAGTTGTGCTTAATGAACTTGTATTAATTTGGTAACCATAGAAATGTCAGAATCGGTTAGTGTAAGTATTTTCATGAGTGATCTAAAAGAACCTTACGGATAGTTAAGAATCTAGATTAGTAGATATGATTTTAAGCGAAAGGAAATTGCTCGAGTTAGCAATGTATTAGGGAAAATTGTAATTCTCGGTCCACCAATTGACCATCCATTGTCGTTGATTATTCTTGAATTATTTTATTTATTTTATTTTAATCAATCCATCTTTGATTTACTTGACCTCGATTAAGTTGTGAATTTCAATTGCTAGTAGACTTTAGATTAAGTTCTTGTGGGAACGATACTCTATTTATCACTTTATTACTTGTCACAATCTGTGCACTCGTGGCGTTTAAAAATCATCAAATGAATGTTTAGACTCGATCAAGTTGTCCTTGCGCTCAAGCTTATGAGAAAATGACCGAGCTGACCTCTGGTCTTCTAGTTCAGGGTTCAACTCAGCTCGTTGGCACTCCGAGATGAGATGCATTCGGACGATTCATTTCGAAATGACCAGACTTAGCCTATAATTTAATTTATTTTATTTTTCTTTTAACACGTTCATTTCTCTTCTCTGGTGATGGTGATTGAGGAAGAACTGGGTGGGACAACCGCCACCTCTCGGCCTGCCCCCGCCACTCACCGCCGCCACTGAGATAGTGAGCTTCTGGTCCGAGAGAGAGAGAGAGAGAGAGAGGAGGAGGAGGAGGAGGAGGATTATTCATCGACCGGCACCTCTCCGCCACCAGCACTCACCGCCGCCGCCAAGTCTCTCTAGCCTTTGCCCCCGACAGCAATCTCTGAAGCAGCAGCAGCAGCAGCTGCTGCCCCCTAAAGAGGCCCACGAAACAGTGTCCCTCTTCTCTGTTCTTAAGCTAAATCCGAGGTGAGATTGACCGCCGTAACGTCTTGGTTCGTTTTAGCGCAGGAAGGAATGTGTTCAGCTGTCTGCTTCTTCTTAGTTCGTGGTGTTGCAATAATTTAGGGTTGGTCTGTGGATTGAGAAGAAGCCTCGTTCTTTAAGCTTCAGAGCCTTACTGATAGATGGAACCGTGTTTTGAAGGGTATTGAATAATGGGCAGCTGAATATTCTGCATTTTGATTGATTCGGAAGCTGCTCGGTCGCTGTCGCCCGATGTTATTTGCAGAAGCAATCGAACGTTTCGTTTCTCAACGGGAAAAAGGCTCTGTTAATTGAAACTGTAAAATAGTATAGTGCGTTGAGTTATCATGCTCTGTTTGAGGAAACTGATCGGACAGCGAACTCGATTCAATTGGATCCCCCAAAGGCTCATCCTGTCAGCCCCAGCTCCAGAGTTTGCAGAGACCGCCGATGAGATCGAAAGAATCACCAAACTCATCAATGACCACCCGTTTCCGCAGCAACCTCTGCACCCCATACTTCAACAACATATCCCTCCTCAGTTGCTTTCAAATCCCTTTGTTGAAAATGTTCTAGGCCGCCTATTCGCAGCCCATTCCAATGGCCTTAAAGCCCTGGAGTTCTTCTGGCATGTGACCCAGCGTCTACCGGGGGGCCCTAGTGTTGATGCGTTTGAGAAAACCCTCCACATCCTCACCCGGATGCGGTACTTTGACCAGGCGTGGGAACTGATGGAGCATATCCGGGTGACCCATCCTTCGCTATTGACCCTTAAGTCGATGAGCATCATGTTATCCAGAATAGCCAAGTTTAAGACCTATGAGGAAACCCTTGAAGCATTCGATAAGATGGAGAAAGATGTCTTCGTAGGGAAGTTTGGTACTGAGGAATTTAATGTCCTTCTTCGTGCATTTTGCACGCAGAGGATGATGAAGGAAGCTCGGTCGGTGTTCAATAATCTTCATTCTCGCTTTTCTCTAGATACCAAGTCTGCAAATATCTTGCTTTTGGGATTCAAAGAATCAGGAGATGTGACCGCTGTGGAGTTTTTTTATCATGAGATAATCCGAAGAGGTTTCAAGCCAAATTCTGTCACATATGATATCAGAATCGATGTTTACTGTAAGAAAGGCTGTCTAGGTGACGCATTGAGACTCTTTGAAGAAATGGAGCGGGTGAAAGATTTCAAGCCTACAGTCAAGACTATCACCACTTTGATTCACGGTGCAGGGGTCGCTCGAAACCCGGGAAAGGCATGGGAATTATTTGATGGGATTTTGTTAAGAAATATGACACCAGATATTGGGGCTTATAATGCGTTGATCAGTTCAATGGTCAGATGCAGGGACATAGAAGCTGCAGTTCAATTGATGAAGGATATGGAGGAGAAGCAAATTGGGCATGACAATGTAACTTACCATACCTTATTCTTAGGACTGATGAGATCAAAGGGCATCAATGGTGTTTGCGATTTGTATTATAAAATGGTTGAGAAGAATTTCGTACCCAAAACACGGACTGTAGTTATGTTGATGAAGTTCTTCTGTGTAAATCAGAGGCTTGATTTGGGTTTACACTTGTGGGGATATATCATCGGGAAAGGGCAATGTCCTCATTCTCATGCATTGGATCTTTTGCTGACCGGGCTCTGTTCCCGGGGAAGGTTGCTGGAAGCCTTCAAGTGCTCGAAGCAGATGATGCAGCGAGGAAGGCAGATGAGTGAGTTGTCGTTTAGGATGTTGGTCGGGTCTCTAACTCAGTCTGGTGAAACTGAGAAGCTGAGAGTGCTTGATGACATGGTAAAGCAGTTAGGTAGTGTGTTGCCTCCTTCAAAAGGACATGCTAGAGATATGATGAATTAAGTGTCTATGATTATAGCCTCTCATATTTTGTATTAGTAGCAATTCTTACATGGTTAACTCTATAGAGCTATTTCGATTTTACGTGGCCTTCTGTAAAACTGTGCATACTTAAATGAGAAATAAAATGCTCTCTTATTGTTGGCACCTGTATGAAGCTTGCAGTGCATCAGCTTGCTTTTGTTTCTCCAACTGTCTGCGAGACTGCAAAATTCTAAGCTTGATATATAGCATTTGGTGTGGTTAGTGTTGATTCTCGAGTTTTAGGACTGTACTCTCAGATGCAGCTTTGTCGTGGGCAATATTTTTATACTGATAATTACAATAATTTTGTTCGTCGATCTTTGTCAAGGCAAATAAGGGTAGAGGGAAGTTCTGGTTGATGCATCAGGTAGGAGGGCGAGTTTTTTTTTTTTTAATCTCTTTCTTTCTGCTGATTATGGAGTTTTGTATTTGTGGCCTCTTAAACAAATGTTCAGCTCTGATGTTTCTGGCATTTAGATGTTAATAGCCGTAGGTTTTACCTTAAGTATTCATAAGAACCAAATCAGATGAAGTTAACCATTTTAATCAGAGAAGGTGGCAAAACTATTGCATTAGTAAGGGTTAATTTTGACACTACGCACGCGAAGTTCGACCCCGTATGCATAAACGAACCTCGGGGGAGAACAACACATGGAACAGCAATATCATAAGTACTGCTAATGTGGTGAGATTTTCTCAGACATCCAAAAAAAACCTTATCCAAACAAAGTGAGCCCAATAGTGGAGCGCCACATCAGCAGCAAGTATCTGAGTGTATCCAAATCTGGGCAGTCTGAGGCCACAGAATGCTCATGTGGCTGAGCTGCGGAAATCTGCTGTCCTGTTTCTTATAACCCATTTCTTTTTCTTGTTGCTGATCTCATAGGTCTTGTCTGAAGAACAATTTGACCCATTTGGAGGAGGGAGAAGAAGGTGAAAAGAGCTGAATCTTCAGAGGAAATGGCAACCACTGTAATGACTACTCTCCCTCAGTTCAATGGGCTGAGGCCCTCTGTTTCAGCAGCTCCGGTGAAGGGCCTGGTGAGTTCACAGCTCCCTTTTCTTACTTAGCGTGTCCGTCCTCGTGTATGTTGCTGTGGTGATTCGGTTGACCGGGCACGGAGATTAATGGAATTTGTATTCGGGTTATGATTTCTCTTGTCTCTTTGTTGAGGCCACTGTAGAACTGATATAGTTAAGATTTAAGAAATTTTGAGGAGTATGTGTCTGATGTATCGTGCAGGCTGCAGTTCAACCGATGGGACGCAAGGGAAAGGGGGCTCTCGGTGCTCGCTGCGACTTCATTGGTTCCCCTACTAACTTGGTAAGAATACCGACTCTTCGTTTTTTCGATTCACCGGATCCGAACTGTAAGTCCTCTTGTCCAGTAATAGATGTCAGTTCCCGTTACTACTGTCACTTGCATCATGAGCAACTGGAAGTGATGCATTGGCTTTGGAGCAGTACATTCACTTGCTGCTTTTTCTGATTCGGCATTTCCCACGTAATCCGTTGGAACGAGTGGGAAATGCAATGCCTTGATATTTATAATCTGAATATCATTCGTTCCGGATTCATTCCCGAGCCATTCGTCGTACCAAATCTGGCCTAACTTAGTATCTTACTGAGGAATGCAAAGGAAATGCACAATCTCTTGAGACTCAACATTGATGCTGATCTTCGATTTGACCTTTCCCTTGCCTTTTGACAGATTATGGTGACCACGACGAGCTTGATGCTGTTTGCAGGGAGGTTCGGCCTCGCTCCATCAGCCAACAGGAAGGCCACAGCCGGGCTGAAGCTTGAGGCCAGGGAATCTGGCCTGCAGACCGGGGACCCCGCTGGCTTCACCCTTGCCGACACCTTGGCCTGTGGGACCGTGGGCCACATCATCGGTGTCGGGGTCGTCCTTGGCCTGAAGAACATTGGTGCTCTGTAAAAAAAGAAGTTGTAGTCTTTTTGTAACTCTTCCAAGGAATGTTGATAATATATTTTCGTTCTCTCCTAGTCTATATATACGCTTTCGATCCACGTCTCTATCCTCAATTCCTCTGCATACGTTTCCAACTTATGCTGTTTAAATTGATTCATCAGACCAAATTATTGACCTGGATCGATCTTTTTGTTACCCCCACTCTGTTCACCACACAAGCTACAAAAGGACAGAAAATAAAGAAATGGGTGACCATTATGAAATCGGACTGGATCATTGTGGCGTTTAGATAACAAGTTCTTTCGGTATCGGCATTGGATCACATATGAGTCTGCGAACAAATTGAAATTTTGGATTGAGACTCGGACATTGCTCGGTTGTGGTTGATTCCTTAGAAGATTCCATGTACTTATGATTTATAGCATCCAAAATTCGTCCAAAAATATGATTCTTAATTGATTGACATAGATGGCCCACCCCAAAAAAAAAAAAGGTTTCATCGATAAAAAAGCAAGTTGAGGAGTTAAATCTAATTCAAACCCCGGCAAAAGCGCCCGTGGCCTAATGGATAAGGCGTCTGACTTCTAATCAGACGATTGTGGGTTCGAGTCCCACCGGGCGTGCATGCTCCCATTCTTTTTCTTTTTCTTTTTCTTTTTCGAAAGAAATCGCCATTTTCCCCTTTTCCTTTAATTATGTATGTATAAAATAAGATGGGCTGGGCCCGGCCCGTTAGTGTTTCTCAGGCCCAATTAGAGCACTTCTCATTTTCTTCCAGCAAGAAACTATGATCTAAAAAAGAAAATAAAAAAAGGAAAAAAATGAACTCAACTATCAAACCGAATTGAACCAAAATAATCTAATCATATGAATCGATTCTATAAATGTGTTTTAAATCCAAAAAGCAGTTCGGTTAATGACTTATAGTGTATTTGGTAACGGAGTATGATTATGATTTTATTTGATTTCACGGGATAAAAACAAAAGTAGTTGAGAATTTTTTTTATTAAATTGTAAAAGAATATACAAAATTAATGATTGTGTTGTTTAATTGATAGATAAGTAATGAATAATTAAAACAATTTTGGTATTAAAAATTAATTGTAATAATTGATAAGAAAAAATATGTGAGAGAATTTATTATTAAATTGAAAAAAATATAAAAATAATGATTATATTGTTGAATTGAAAAAAAAGTAAAATTAAGTAAAATTAAGTTAAACTTAAGTCTGTTCACAATCAGAACATTATAATATAAATGATGATAGCATGCAAAAGATTATTGAAGTAATAAAAAATATATAATTACCGCAAAGAAATCAAAGATGTATAAGAATAATATTTAAGAGTTTAATCCTCTATGATATAGGAAATCAAATATATATAAGTATATATATATCCAAACAAAAAGTCGTTTATTTGGTCAGGATTCTAATGTGAGAGAAACTAATAAGGAATATATGTAATTAAGTAAAAAATATATCCCCTTAAATAAATAAATATCATTTATATATAGATATTGTTAAATTATTAGGCAATTTATTTAGCATATTATATATTAGAAAATCTTCTAATGGAATATTATATATGAATATATTTTATGAAATTACATAACTAAGGAAAAGAAATCAAATAATACTGCAGTAGCTAATACTGTAAGATGCAATATAATATAATTTCCTAACATAAATCCATGCTTTAGAATTTATTCAATTTACTTAGGCAAAATATATATATATCTATAAAATAAAAATGCCTGATGGAAGTATTACATGAGAGCTTTCATATATAGGGCCTTGTAATATTTTGATAATATTACTAATAGCAGATAACTAACGGAAATAAATCAAAGAATAATAGGGGAACTAATCCTCGATGAAAAAAATTATTGTTTCCAATGTAATACATTACCTGTAATACCCGGGTTTGTTACGGCAATATTTTAGGTACACATATCTATCTCTCCTTAGTAACAGTCAAACGATTGATTTATTTTCAATCAATTTGATTTAATTGAGAAAATTTATTCCTATATAAATGTTTTCCTTTTCACTAGTTGCATGGCCACGAAAATGAATTTTAGAAGACATATACATACATTTCAAAATCACTAATTTAGGATAGATTACTCACATCGCAACTTGCCCAAAAATCCAATGCTTACAAATAAATATTTTTTCGGCTAAACTCACTCAGTTGCTCTGTAAATATCAGATCAATAATTTCAACAAAATTGAAGATATACTCTTAATATATTTACTTAACAAAAATGAAATGGAGATAGATATCTGTATGTAAAATATTGCCATAACGAAATATTATATTACCTCTCCAACAGTTGCTCAGCTTTCAGAGTTTGTAAATAAGTCGTCGGGAGCTAGCGACCTGATCTGGGGTGGGGTCACCGGTGGAGGCATCCCCACCCCCAATTCAGATCTATGAGTCACGGGCACTCCCCGCTCAGATAAGAGGTGGGGGTGCCCCCAACTCAGAGATTTGAGACCTAGCTCGCTAATGGGGTTTGGGCCCTCCAACGACCAGGTTCGAGGGTTGGGCTCGTTGGGAGGGGCGCCCCACCCCGATTTAGTTAAAAAGGAAAAAAAGAGAAAGGAAGAAGAAGAGGGAGAAAGAGAGAAGGGCTCCGACTTCTAATGACTGGCAAGTCGCCGGAAAACATGATCCACGGGAGGGAAATAGGCGTACATAGAGAGGGACGGAAGAGAAAGAAAATTTTTTTATTGGATTTAATTTTTATTTAGGATTAATAACAAAAAAAATCCAAAAATTTTCACCTTTTAACTATTTTAGTCCGAACCTTTTTTTATTTTATCAATTAAATTACAAACTACCGATTTGATAATAACTTTAGCATACTGTTCATATTTTCGTTAATTTTAACCGAAATTGTTGATGTATATATGACAATGCCACGTGACTCACAGTAATTACTCAAGTGGGTGCTACGTGTTTTGAAAAAATAAAGGAATATTTTGAAATTACAAAAAAAAAAGGGACTATAAGGCCGAAAGGGAGGTGGCCAATGATGGGGGCTTCGATGTTGATCACTACCCCCTGATTTGGGTCTCCAATGACCTCTTCTGTTGTTAGCAACCACAGTTGGTACAGTGGGGGCCGGCGTCAAGGCCTCCAGTTGGAAGTTTTTTCGATTTCGATTGGGGGGTGGGCGGTTGCAAGGGGGCAAGGGGGAAGGGCTCTTTGCTGGCCCCCACCGCCCCAATTGGGGGTTAACTCTTTTGTCGCCGGAGACCCCAATAGGGGCGGCGGGGGCCTGCGAGTCGTCGACGACAACAAAGGTCGCTGGCCACCTCCTATTCTCCTCCCTTTCGGCATTACAGTCTCATTCTTTTTTTTTTTCTCAATAAAAACATGTGGGATCTACTTGGCCAATCACCGTAAGTCATTTGGCACCGTCATATACACGTAAGCAATTTCAATTAAAATTAACGAAGATATTAATATCCTGCTAAAATTGTTATCAAAATCGGTAACTTATGATTTAATTGGTGAAAGAAAAATGTTGGGGCTACATCATTAAAATGTGAAAATTTTGAGATTTTTTTGGTTATTGATCCTTTTATTTATGAATATAATTGCTTTTATTTTTCAACGAAGAGGTAATTTCAAAGAAAGAATATGAAGGATGTAATAATTTATCCAAATTATTTTATTGAACATATTTTGAAATTCCTTCACGATCGTTGATAATGATGGAATGCTCCAAGCCCTCATTCAAGAAATCTGCTTCAATTTATTCCATCAGGGGCTCCCATACTGTCACCTTTATTTTTTTCATCCCAAAATATCAATTTTTAACACGAATCATTAATAATTATATCATGAATATAAATCAATGATCATTTTTAAAATATTAAGTAAAAATAGTAAGTAATTGCTCAATATCTATTTTGTGGGTAAGGCCAATTGCAATTTTTAACTTTTACCTTCTAGTTGAACATTCATGTCATTGTATTATCTTTTTATTGTTTCTATATTAGCAAATTCAAACTTGTATCGATTATTGGGTAATTGTTCTTTTTTCAACTCGATCACTAAAGTTGTTAGTAAGAACAATATTTTTACCTAGACGATACTTCATTGAGGTTGTAATTATTTTGAAATTCAAGACGGTGTATAAATCTCCTTCTTCAATTAGGTTTAATGGAAGGACGATATCATAGTTACCTTTGCTCAATCATGCTATGCTCCAGATTGTTATTTTTCTTTAAATGATCCACCCACAATTCAGATTTTTCATGCGGCACACACACAATTATATATATAAAGATCAGAACGGTCTAATGCAAGCGGAATCAATAAATATATTTGCATATATAATACATACGGCATCTGTACATCTATATACATATATGCATACATATAATGCAAACAGCATCTGTACATGACAATATATTTATTATTTATTATAATCTATATACATGTAAACGGTATCTATATCAATATTACAATGTATGCGGCATCATATATTTATAATCATAGATATTCTATTATCTAATTAAGTACGAAAATACACAATTAAAACATTTTATATGAGAATACTTTTTCGATAGAAGAATATTAAAATTTCTGACGTGGCATCGCGATAGAGTTTTATTTTATAATTTTAATGATGTGACTTCAACTCGGGACTTTATTTTTATATATACACATATGTAGATTTGTTTATTGAACAAGACGGCCTCAATTGAAATTATTTTTTCGAGAATAAAAACTAAAATAATTGATAATAAAATCCAATAAAATAATTAAAATATCTTTTCAAAAATAAAATTAAATAAAAGATAAAAATATTAAAGTCCACTAAAATTGGCTTTAATTTAGGGCTCGACTCATTAGAGTCACATCTAAACAACCCAAACCCATTTGACTTTTTCTATAAAAAAAAGAAAAACTGGTGATTAGTCGAATATGAAGAACCGATTATATTTGATTTAGTTTTTTTAGTGTGAATCATAATATCGAAAAGCCTAATTAGAACTTGACTAATCTATTCGAATCGGGTCGGTCTATTAACGCCTTCTCTTTGACGTCATATGTTCGTCCTTGAAAACAACCAAACGGATATCATTAAAATCCGAACATTATTAAATTATGCCAAATTCTCAATCAAGAAAAAAACATCATAATCATCATCGATGTCGCTTTCTTGGCTTACATAAGCCGTGACGCCCTCACTGCCACTCAAGCTTTTGTCTCTTCCAGCATAACGGCCCCTTCTCGTGGGATTTCCCCATCTCCTCCCTTTGAAGCTCGCAGCACCATCCAAAATATACACACACACATGATGATGCATGTGGGTACGGTCTTCCCCGATGGCGTCGTCTTCTGTCTCAGTCAACACCAGTTTTTCTTAAAATGTGAACTTGGAAGCGGAGTACTCTATATATATGTAGCGAGGGACAATGTCAGTAAAGCAAGAACTCAAGGGAAGCACACTCCCATTTGCAGGTTCTGCTCTCCCTCTTCCTCTCTGGCCCTGTGGACTCCATTTGCCCGCCATTTGCTTATGACTGTTCTTGAAAGTCGCAAGGTTACTGATGAAATGCCTGAATTTGAATTACTACAGTTCTCGTACATGTTTTTTTCTATGTGTACTGTTGGCTGGATGCATGTCTGTCTTGGTTTGAGTCGCGGGTTTGGATTCTTGGTAAATTTGTAGCTTTTGAACGTGGTGAATGATGGGTTTCTGATACTTGTCTTCTCCCATGTAACTTTAGTCTGATTGCTTTCTCTGCTTGGATAGCTGAACGAATGGAAGAGTCAGAGCGACTGATCATGCTAACTGAACGACATATTAATAAGTGAAATTCTGCGAACGAGGAGAATCCTTTTTTATACGTTCGTGCAATTTGATGCGTTCCATTGATGTAGAAGTATGTCTCTCTTTTTTGCTGCAGGAACGGGGAGGGCCACGTTGGACGTGATAAGACTTAAATGGACTTTCTGAATGACTCTGATCTGAGTCTTTCTTCCAGTGAATAAACCTTTGGCTAACTGACGGAATACAATGGCCTTCAAGCCACTGGATTGGTACTGTCGACCTGTGGCGAATGGGGTTTGGGCTAGAACAGTGGATAGCGCTTTCGGTGCATACACGCCCTGTGCCATTGATTCTATTGTCATTTCCATCTCATATTTGGTTCTTTTGAGCCTGTGCTGTTATAGAATATGGTTAATCAAGAAGAGCTTTAAGGTTCAGAGGTTCCGTTTGAGATCAGCATTCTATAACTATATATTGGGACTTCTGGCTAGTTATTGTGCTGCGGAGCCTCTACTGAGACTTGTTATGGATATCTCGATTGTTTACTTCGACCAACAGACTGGCTTCATGCCCTTTGAGGTGAGATTTTAAAATATGCGGGAGACTAAAATTTGCTCGGTTAGTGTTTGTTAGTTTCTTCGGTTTTGCATAACTTCGTAGGCAATTTTTTTTTATCACTTTATCACATCTCTCATCATGGCTTTAATTCCCTTTGCTTCTTAATTACATCACGGTTCTTACATAATATTGGGCATGTATTTTAGGTGCACCTTTCTACAGACTTTATATATTGGTTACTTGACATACTGCGTTTGTTTTAAATATGAATCTCGCCTCCATTGTTTATTTCTTTCTGTTACTTTTTCATAATACATCATTTCCTGTCTGCATGTGACAAGAATTGACTCCCATGTGAGGACAGTAGTACACTACGGTTAATATAGTTGTAACTGCATACTCCTACAAGATTAATTTTTTTTTTTTAATTTTAAAAAAAGGTCAACTCTCTTGACAACAACTTCAACCTTCATGTTGAATGTAAATTTTGTACTCATCAACTTGAAAAGGGTGCTCTTGGGAAGAGATTGGCATAAATACTCGTCATTTCCAACATTACCACTATGTGGAAGGTCTGCTAATTTCATACTTACCTCATGATAACCTGTTGACGCTTTCACGTGAAATCTCATTTCTGCTTGAGAGGGTCAGGTTTGTTGCCAGAGAGTGGGATTATGCCTGCAGAGTATAAGCGGACACGAAACTTATTCTAACAATTATATATATTTTTTGGTAAGAGAGCTTATTTTAGTTAAAGTGTTTATGTAGGTGCTTTAACTTGCAATTAAAGACTTTAAGAAAGTACCATTGACTGGTGAATTTCTACATGCTCAGCTATTAAAGTCTAGAAAGCTCTATGTCTTCATATTCCTACTTGCAAACCTCTTCTTGTATGCAGGTGGTTGCTTCGCTCATAGAGGCAGTTGCTTGGTGCTCTATGGTAATTATGATTGTTTTGGAGATGCGCGTTTACATTCGAGAGTTTCGGTGGTACATACGATTTGGAGTAATATATGTTCTGGTGGGAGAAACTGTGCTTCTCAATCTAATTCTCAATATGAGGAGTTTCTACAACGGGTTGGTATTCTTAAGCTTCCGTCGGGATACATTTTAATTTTTATGTTTTCAATTATTATTATATCTTACTATTGGTCCATCTAGGCTTAATTATCAATTAAACTAATGGGCATGTGCCGTGGCCTACTGATCTCTGCTGCTTGATCTTGTTTTGCTTTTGCCTCCGTTTTTTTGTTTCTGCATTCTTTTTAGGCTGAATTATGAGGATGTCTTAGGCTTTGGCCTTCTACATATCATGAAAGTCTGAATTCTGCAACAGTTTAAAAAAAAATTAAAAGAACTTATCATATTGATTTGTCGTACTATCTTCATATGTTGACTTAACTTTTGAGTTGGAAGACATACTTGTCATGAAATTGGAAGATGGTCTTTGAGGATGCACCCAAATGTGCATTTGATAAAAGATTAGGATGCACGTGTTGTGTGAAGTCATTGCAACATGTAATTCAATTCTATTTCTACATGAAGAGGGGCATAATTCTTTCCTTTTATGTGTTTATTTCCACAGATCTGCACTCTACTTGTACATCAGCAGCATTATTTGCCAGGTTTGCTCTTTTTCTTTCCCGGGATCCTTCTTCTGCACCAGTAAAGTCATCAATTTCTAATCGTGTCCCTGTGTTTGTCTTCTGTGCAGCTAACTTTCTGCCTAATAACTTTAGTCATCATATCTGTGAATTTAACTCTTTTGTGTCTATTATTTTTGCTCTGATGCAGGTTTTATTTGGAATTCTGCTCTTCGTTTATGTTCCGAATCTCGATTCCTATCCTGGTTACACAATTGTCCAATCCGAGTCTCTCGAAGAAGCTGAATATGAAGCTCTGCCAGGAGAGGAGCAAATTTGTCCTGAAAGGCGTGTCAACATATTCTCTAGTAAGTAATGCTGAACTAAATTCATACCTTTTTCTGAGATGTCCATAAGATCAGATGTGTTCGACATTGATCAATCTGCACTCAGAAGACAGTAATAAGTCAAATGGTTTGTCAGTTATTGCAACTTACCATCTGTGACGGTGTCTACATTGTCCATTTGTAGGGATCTATTTCAATTGGATGACTCCACTCATGCAGAAAGGCTATAAACGACCAATTAATGAAAAGGACGTCTGGAAGTTGGATACTTGGGATCGGACTGATACATTAATAAAAAAGTTAGCCTTTTCAGCCCTTTTTCTTTGTGCGAGGTTCAAAATTCATGTAATGTCCGTAAAACTTAATATTGGATCTTGACTTTTGCAGGTTTCATGATGCCTGGGTTAAAGAATCTAAGAGGCCCAAACCTTGGCTTTTAAGAGCTCTTAATAACAGCCTTGGTGGGAGGTACTATCTTCATTGTCCTTCATTCATTTCTCTTGAGATGAAAAGTTTAGCGTCTGCACATAGATATCTATTCCTTTCTATGCATGGCTTCTCAGTCTTTACTCATTATTCCTTGCAGATTTTGGTTGGGAGGCTGCTTTAAGGTATCACTTCTCATTCCTTCATATTGTTGTTCATCAGAGCTACAAGTACAAACATAATATGCACCTCAAACTTGTCCCAGTTTCTCAACATTAGTTAACAATCAGCTCAGATGACTATTCCACAAGTTGTTTTCCTCGCTGGATCTCAAGGAATTACCTTCCCTATATTTGCGTGATAGTTTGGATTACCGCATTCCAGTTGGTTTTTGTCAAAGAACCCAGACACTGACTCGCGAGAAAAACAACCGGAAAACTGACTCATAACAATATCAACAAAAGAGATGTCCAGTTTGTTAACTGTGCTGTTTACAAATCATTCTTTGTAATTGTCTGAATCTGAGAGAGGATTTAATTTGACCTTTCGAACAATCAGGGTCTACTATAGAATGTCAACCGTGCTTCCTTTAATACACGTAAGAAGAATGAGCAACCTCAGTCTCAAGAAAGTACTTTATAGGTCTAAATGCTTTAATTTGGAGCTAAGCTTGCAACTGAGTCCTCAGTAGTAGTTGACCACATCAACCCCAATGACACCAGTATCGTCAATATATACAAGAAAGAGCCAGCCACAACTCGCAATATATGTAAACTCGAAGTAGTTCATGTATGCCATGCGACGGGTCCATGACAAATGGGCTAACATACTAACGCAAGCAGGAGAAGAATTCTTCAGGCCATAATAAGGGCTCCTTGAGCTTACAGCTTGTTGGAATGCTCCCTTAAGCAACAAACTCTTGAATATCTTAGCAAAAACACAATCTCTCGAATATTGCTCCATATAGACCTCAACCTTTTCCATAAAATGAGCATTCTTATACCTAAATAGTGCAAAGACAGCTATGGATAGCAATCAGAGAAAAATGAATCTTAGGCAATCTTAGCTACACAAGTGGTATCACAAATATTCTAACCAGGAACCCAAGTATAATCTTTGGTAACTAGCTGAGCATTCCATAAACCAACCTCACAGTGCATAGCCAACAGCACCATACACCATCGTAGTATTAGCAAGTTGCCTGGAACAATTCATGTCTCATCGCATACCAAGCAGCAAGAAGCAACTGCTTTCGCATGTGACTAAATTATGCTCTATTACTATATTTTGGTTTCTATAAAGCAAATTTGTTGTACTGTTTATTATTTTTGAACTTTTGTGCCACACCGCTGCCCCCCATCCTCAATCCCAGTCCTCTCCGCCCTACTGTCATGGCATCTTGATACTTATTAACTGCTTCTTCCTCATTTTCCTGTAGATTGGCAGTGATCTTTCTCAGTTCGCAGGGCCTTTGCTGCTGAACCATCTCTTGAAGGTGAGTCATTCTAAGGGTTAAAATAAGCTGTATGTCTTTATTTCTCCAATACATGCCTGCTCTCTCGCTATTTCAGTTTATTTATGGTCTGGTACTGCCTCTCAAACTCTATGCAGGGGATTTGTTTTTTCTATGGCACTCTCAAATGCTCCTTTTTCATTTTAGAATGTGAAAACTATAGTTATAAGAGACGTACTTCTTTCTGTTTGTATATTTCTACCAGTCAATCTTGAAAACAACAGTGCCACACCTAGAATGCCCCTTTTGCAATTTATCAAGAAAAAGTAGTATGTTTAACTTGAATTAAGGCATGGATATTTCTAAAAGGATTTCATTTCGATTAGAAGGATCACTTCTTTAATCTCTCTCTTTATGTATATATAGAAACATAGCATACGTAACACCGTGACAATGTAATTTGTGAGTTGTTGCTTTGCCTTTGTCATTCCATTAACCAAACTCGTCATTTTACAGTTGTCAGTGAATGAGTTGAGTCAGTATTTTGAGTTCTTTCAGGGAATCTTCCATTGCAAATGGGGGGAATAAAAGAATAAGATAGCATATGTCCACGGTCTCTTCTTTTTTATCTTGCACGTAGTTTTCTTTATACAGATATTGCAGAAACTGATTAATATGAAAATGTTAATTCATCTACAGCAATGGTAGTGGAACTTGGTAACTTTTTATGCTGTTCTTGTTCAAGTTGATGCTCTTGTGAGTTTATATTGATGACCTTCATGACGATGTACTGCACTGCAAAAAGAAGAACATCCTTTCATATCTATTTAATCTTTCACGATTATATTTTCTTCACAACATTCTTATTCATCCAGTTGATTTGTCCGACAAATTTGGGATATAGGATTGATGGCTCATCTTCATTCTATGAAAATCTCTAACCCTCATGTTTTGGCCTGCAGTCAATGCAACAAGGTGATCCAGCATGGATTGGCTACTTCTATGCCTTCGCAATTTTTCTTGGTGTGGTATGTCTATTTTGTTTCATATTGAAATTCAAATTATGCCCTGCAAGAAAATATATATTTTTTTTTGTTGCTTTCATTTTTCAGTCGCTTAAACTTTTCTACATGGCATTTTAACACCCCATCTACTCCCAAAGCTAACTGAAGTTGTTTTGGTTTCATTGGGCTGTACGAAAGTACTTTAAATCCTTTACACTACCAAATGTGGGATTCATGGTATCACAACAATGTAATAATATATGAGAATGCTATAGAATAAATAAAAATACTCATGAGACCTTAAACCTAGCAATTCCAGTTTGCTCCTTTTCCATTCCTTTACCTGCAATGAGGCCCATAATGGCATATTTGCAGTTGACTTGCAACAAAGTATAGAAATTTTCTTACTTGTTTATTTGTTGCAGTCATTTGGCGTGCTTTGTGAAGCCCAATATTTTCAGAATGCTATGCGCGTTGGGTTTCGGCTGAGGTCAACCTTGGTATAATCATCTCCAAGTTCAAACTCTACTTTGTTTCACTTTGCCACCACTGCTATAGCATACTAAGACAGTATCTGTTTTTATATTCTCTACGACTGTATGTTGAGAACGAAGTGTATAATATGTAGGTAGCTGCAATTTTCCGCAAATCCCTAAGACTCACACACGAGGGTCGAAAGAATTTTCAGTCTGGGAAGATAACAAACATGATCACCACAGATGCTAATGCACTTCAGGTGAGTGTCTGAGAACTTCTGATGAAGTTGTAAACCATCTATGGAAGTCTATTAGTTAGAGGGAGTTGTTACAAATATCAAATGTCGAATGCACTATTAGCTTTCGGCCTTTGAAATCTAATAACTTTCTTCTCCTCACATTTGCTATCTTTTTTTACTATTCAAACTATTTTATATACCTAATGATTTAACATCTCATAGTCAGATTAGTCACTACTCCATAGACAGCAATAACAGTCAGATAAGTCTCAGGTTAACTCAATTTTTACCAAGTTGACAAGCAAGAAAGAAAAATTGAGTCAATTTTCGTAAACTAGAAAAAGCTCATTGAAACAGGTAGAATAGTACGCTGACTCGACATAAAATTGGCAAGTGAAAATTATGTTTACTGAAGTTGCTCATTCAACTCCATTACCATCATAGTATCTTTCTTACCTCTAAAGACGGTTGTTTCTGAGGATATTCATCTAATGTCCCTTGATATTTTCAGCAAATATGTCAGCAACTTCACAATTTGTGGTCAGCTCCCTTCCGTATCACCATTGCAATGGTTCTTTTGTACCAGCAATTGGGTGTTGCCTCATTACTTGGGTCGCTGATGCTTGTTCTTATGATCCCTGTACAGGTAATAAGGAAAGTTCTCCATGTCTTTGGTAAAATCCTGTCTAATTTTGTGTTAGAATGATACATTCTTTTAAGTTTCTTATGTTTTTCGTTTTAAGTTTCTGAATTAATTCAAATGTACATTTTTGCAAATATCCTTTGTTCAGTTTGGACTCCTTGCCAAGACATTCTCTGCTTTTATATTTTCCTGTTTAGCCAATATTTGTACACTAGGGAAAAGTGTTCCTTCCTACAAATAATGTGATTGTCAATACCATTTAGCACTAAGAAACTGTGGGTTCAGGGATCCAACCCCTTATCCATTTAAATATATATTAAGTATTATTTTCAGTGGCATATAATTTAAATTTCCATTTCAAGTGTAGTAAACAAAATGAATATAGATTTCCATAGTGTTTGCCAGAATGAAGCGGATTGTTTTTGACAAACTGCACTGTGACATTGCCAGTTGCTAGTCTATCGGCCATATAACTAATGATGTGGAACAATTACTTCTTTTATCTGCTACCTCCTTAAAATCTCAATTGCATATAAATTCTTTTGGAATTAGACACTCATCCTTAGCAAGATGCGGAAATTGACAAAGGAAGGGCTGCAATGGACAGACAAGAGAGTCAGCCTCATGAATGAAATTTTGGCTGCAATGGACACAGTGAAGTATGTTGAAGTCAAGAAGCATACATTCTCTTTCATATTTTCATGCAGCATATTTACTGCATTTATTTGTTTTGTAGATGTTATGCATGGGAAAAGAGCTTTCAATCTAGAGTCCAAGATATTCGGAATGATGAACTTTCTTGGTTCCGCCGGGCACAATTATTATCTGCTGTAAGGAATTTTCTTGAATTTGTGTTCCTGGTTCTCATTTAAGAAATCAACTTAATATATGATTGCCTAACCTGCTTTTACAAGCCACGTTTAAGTACTATTGCTATATATACTCTGCTGATGAAGGGACATACCAAAAGATGTGGGAGACATCAATTGTTGTTACCTTGAAGTCTCTACTGTGATTAAGATGATCTAACATATTTTCAAATATAAATTTTATCAAATTAATAAAGGTTCGTAAATTGTGGTTTGCTATTTTAGCTACTTGCTCTCATTACCACTTGAGTAAAGTTTCTTTTGTTGCGATTGTCACAAATATCTCCTGAAGTCATCGATAGAAGTCTACGGACATTGAACAACAATAACTACCTTAAATATGACATGCAGTAGAGACATTGAATCATGAGAATGGTATTTCACGTACGATGATTAGCTTAGAAACCATCTCAGAAGTGATATTTCTTACTTATTTTGTGAAAGTTTTCTGGTAATTTATGAATTCTTTCTCAGCTGAAATTGATCATCTCTTATATTCTATTCCCCTTTTTTTTCTAAATGAATTCCTTTTTGTGGCAGTTCAACAGCTTCATACTGAACAGCATTCCAGTAGTCGTGACTGTTGTCTCATTCGGGACATTTACTTTGCTCGGTGGAGACTTGACACCAGCAAGAGCATTCACATCGCTCTCTCTTTTTGCAGTTCTACGATTCCCTTTGAACATGCTTCCCAATTTAATGTCTCAGGTTCATTTTCACCTCCCTCCTATGTTTTCTCTGCTTTCCTCTGTGATGATTCTTGCTGCTTAACTAACCATTTTAACGGATTGTTTTAGAAATTTAACTAGGCTTCTCCTTACTCTCCATGTTGCTGTTTGCCTTTACATAGACTATGTCTCTGTTACTCATAGGTCTCTAAATTTCTATGATATCAATGTGAGGCTGTTCTATTTTACATCTTTCGAAATGAGTCTTCCAAATTTATGAAAACATAGTCTTCGAGGAGTTTCAGAAAATTTTTTGGAAGATCATGGGACAATTTTTCTTTTTCTTTTTGCAATCAACTATTATATGAATTAGTGAAAGTATCCGTCTGCTCGGTAATGTTTAGGGAATGACTTACCGAGAAACTGTATACACTCACAGGTCGTAACTGCAAATGTATCAGTACAGCGCATGGAGGAACTATTTTTAACTGAAGAGAGAATTCTTGTTCCAAACCCACCTCTTGAGATGGGCCTGCCTTCTATTTCCATTGAAAATGGGGACTTCTCATGGGATTCGAAGGTCAGGCAAAGTTTCCTTAAATTGTCATTACTCATCTTCCTTCTATTGCTTGTTATCTCCTCCAGCTGTCATGCTTTTCTGTTCTCTTCTTTTCCTTTTGGTGCGTGTTCATTCTTTGGTCAATTGGAGGTCTAAAGTATCCTTTCTCGCCAGGCAGAGAAGCCTACCCTCTCTAATATCAATCTAGAGATACCAGTTGGGAGCTTAGTTGCTATAGTTGGTGGTACTGGAGAAGGAAAGACGTCTCTCATATCAGCAATGCTTGGCGAGCTCCCCGCTGTTGCTGACAACACGCGTGTTACTATAAGAGGGACTGTTGCTTATGTCCCTCAAGTTTCTTGGATCTTCAATGCAACGGTATGTTGCATATTGTTGCTTTTCTATTTTTATCATAGATTTATAGATCGGATGGACTTTTATAGTCCAATACTTTTGAAAAAAGGGATCTGCCAAAATGCACCCCGCGAATTCGGTCAGTTCCACACTGGTTCTCTCAATAAACCAGCCTATTTTTGTTTTGACCAACCCTTTTCTTCCTTAAAATTCATATTCTTAAATGATTTTTGTTGAAATCATGAAGGCAGAGCTTGTCCAGTTCAATCAATTTAGCAGTCCAATTCTATTATTGAATTATACGGGTATTGCTAGTGTGTGAATCTCCCATGGGCCACTGCCATTTCTGCTAATTTATCTTACCTCATGGGGCCCCAGGATGAACCTAGTCTCCCTTTGCAGTCGAGTAAAACTGTTGAACATTTTTGTCTCTTTATGATTTTTTAGTAGAATTCTCCTGTCTTGCCCCCTTAAATTCAGAATCTTGCCCTTCTATCCTTCCCATTAGGTTATTGCGACCTTGATGGAAATTTTGGGTCTATTAACAAGAACATTTGATGATAAAATTTAACTATGCCTATGCTTTACAAGGTTATTAACTAAGGGCCTGATTTCTGGGAATTCAATTGAACCATTACTCTGCTTTTCATGTCAAGTGATTTTGACATCGCCTAAAAGCCTGAACAAGCATATGGAGGCTCTGATATGTTTTCCCAACAGGTGCGCGGAAACATATTGTTTGGATCAGACTTTGTAGCTGAAAAATACTGGAAGGCAGTCGAAGTTACTGCTTTACAACATGATCTCGACTTACTTCCTGTTAAGTGAGCCAAGCCTACATATCAGAATAGTATGATTGATTTTTATTTTCATTTTTTATTTGTTATTTTTGCTGACGTGTTTCATTCTCCAGGGCCGTGATCTTACAGAGATTGGTGAAAGGGGTGTGAATATCAGCGGTGGGCAAAAGCAAAGAGTTTCCATGGCTCGTGCTGTTTATTCTGATTCAGATGTTTATATCTTTGATGATCCATTAAGTGCTCTTGATGCCCATGTTGCTCGACAGGTACTCAGCAAAAGTATATATATATATATATATATATAAACATTGCCTCACAAATTTAAACTAAAATGAAACATATACGTTTTAAATGCAAATCATATGCTTAAGAAAAATTAATATTACTCAAACTCAAAGATAACATTGTTTGAAGTGCATTCACATCCATTTCTGTCTCATAATTTTTTCCCTTGGAAAGTGAAAAGTCCAATATCCGTAGGGCTGAGAAAGCATCCATTACTAATATTCCTATTACAGAGAAGCATACTTGCACCTTTATTTGTGTATAATTCTGTCGGACATTTAAGTGGATGTCCAACCAGAAAGCTGTTTCGATCCAGGTAAAGCCTAAACTTTAATCACCTTCAGGTGTTCAACAGCTGTATGAAGGAAAAGCTGCAAGGAAAAACTCGGGTCCTTGTCACGAACCAACTACATTTTCTCCCTCAAGTTGATCGAATAATTCTCATAAGTGAAGGAACAGTGAAGGAGGATGGAACTTTTGAGGAGCTCTCAAAAAATGGAGTATTGTTCAAGAAACTCATGGAGAATGCAGGGAAAATGGAGGAGGAAGTGGAAGATGAAAAAGATGACCAAATCAGTGAAGAGAAATCTCTGAAAACATCAATTGAAAATGAGGTTGCAGAACAGCCAAAAAATGCAGGATATGGGAAGAAGGGGAAAGGAGGGAAATCAGTGCTAATAAAGAAAGAGGAACGGGAAACTGGAGTTGTCAGTTGGAATGTCCTGATGAGGTAATCAATTTTTTTTTTCCTGACCAAGAGATAATGCATAGGGATTGATAAATTTCCTCCATCAGTACGCGATTATGGGATATCATTGTTTCAAATCATAGTTTGATCAAATTGTGTTGGGATTGTGGATATTCCAATGCTCACACTCAACGAAGATATTATTATTTATTTTTAAACGGGTGGCCTAAGGCTGCTCAATAATCCGATCCTGGATAACTTTTTCATCCCTTGATTCTTGCCGATATAAAAGACGTTCTGAAAGAAAGGATATGAAATTGTTATCTGTAATCGTTCATGGTAACACTATCTATAGAACTTTTATCTAAATGAGCTGATGACAGAAACTCCTAAACAGAGTCCCACTCAAATTACAGTTGTTTTTACGTTGTCGTTTAAGATTGTGCTCTGTACTTATTTTACTTTCTATATTGGCTGAGAGCAAATGATATGTGACAGAAAACTGTTGCCCTCCCCTGTGAACCAAGATTTGTCTATCTATCTTGATCGTGATTTACATCTCTGATTTTTTTTTTTCCTGTTTTTCAGGTACAAAAATGCAGTTGGAGGCTTATGGGTAGTTGCAGTACTGTTTACATGCTATGTTCTAACAGAAGTTCTTCGAGTTTCTAGTAGCACATGGTTGAGTTTCTGGACAGATCAAAGCAAATCAGAGAATTATAGACCTACAAAATATATAATTGTTTATGCTCTTCTCTCTTCCGGTCAGGTGTGTATGCATTTTGATGATTTCCTAAAATTGTCGTTGTTTCTTTTCTGAAAGATCATTTGTTAATTTATGTTCTAGAGCAAGCTTATTCGGTGAAAAAATGGTATACATATTACTCAACAGGAAGACTCTTTAGGATCTCCTTCCTATATCTTTTCTGCCTATTTCTGTGGTTTCTAATTAGCCTTTTCTCTGATCCTATTTTTGTTTTAAAAGGTTCCTGAAATTTCTGTAGTTTATCCTGCTGTTACTTTTGTGGTATTTCTCATTATTGTTCAAATCAATCGTGCCATTGATTTCTTTTTCTTTTTTGTTAAAGCTTTATGTGTTATGGTTGCTTACACAACACTACCTAAATATAGGTCACTGTGACTCTCACAAATTCATATTGGTTAATAATTTCAAGTCTCCGGGCTGCCAGAAGACTTCATGACTCTATGCTCCAGGCGATATTAAGGGCTCCGATGCTCTTCTTCCACACAAATCCCACTGGACGATTAATCAACAGGTTCGCAAAGGATCTTGGAGATATAGATCGAAATGTCGCTAATTTCATGAATATGTTTCTAGGACAAGTGTGGCAGCTTCTTTCAACTTTCGTGCTTATAGGAATCGTGAGCACGATTTCCCTTTGGGCAATAATGCCGTCGCTGATCCTATTCTATGCAGCTTATCTGTATTACCAGGTAATTGAAGTGACTTTCTCACATTCTTTATTTGCACCTTTCTTACATTCTTCTGAATTTCTAAGGATGCCTTTGTCGAAAATGCAACTTATCATTTATGAATACTAGGCTGATTCTCACTTTCATAACTATTATAGGTAAGAGTAGTGCCGGAATTAAACTAGAAATTGAAACCGAAAGTTTTATGGTTTCATGCATTGGGCAAAGGATTTTAGAAACAATTTGTAAGGTTAACAGTGTTAATTAAGTAAAAGGAAACTGGCTCAAACAAATAAGATCCAGTTTTGAAGGTTTCAAAGTATATGTGGCTTCTGGAAGAAGCAGACTGCTGAGTCTGATTCCTGGCTGGTCTTGTATGGCTATTATTGTGGAAATTTATTCAGTTATTTTTCCTGAAGTTGATCTGTCAAGGACCCTATCTATTTTTCAAGTTATTGGTCATTTAAGAATTAAGAAAATGGATGGATGCTGATGAACTTTGTAAATGTACTACTAAATTTGCCCCACAATTATGTGATTTGACGTTTCGTTTATAGAGTTTTAAATCAGCATCTGTATGTTTATTGGGAACAGTGACTATTAAGCAAAGTTAATTAAAGTGGAAGATGGTATCTTTTAGATATCTTCTTTTTTTCCCCTGAAATTCTATTTAATCTCTTTCTTCAATGTACAGACCACATCCCGGGAAGTGAAACGCCTGGATTCCATCACTCGGTCACCAGTGTATGCACAGTTCGGGGAAGCTCTCAACGGGTTATCCAGCATTCGTGCATATAAAGCCCATGACCGGATGGCTGACATCAGTGGGAAGGCCATGGACTACAACATTCAATTCACTCTCGTGAATATAAGCTCGAATCGGTGGCTCACGATAAGGCTGGAAACATTAGGAGGCATGATGATTTGGCTCACAGCAACCTTTGCTGTCATGCAGACCCAGAATGCTGAGAACCAGGCTATTTTTGCTTCCACAATGGGCTTACTGCTGAGCTACACTTTGAATATCACGAACCTCATGAGTGGAGTCCTAAGACAGGCGAGTCGGGCTGAAAATAGCTTAAATGCTGTCGAGAGAGTTGGGACCTATATTGATTTGCCCTCTGAGGCTCCAGCAGTAATCGAGGGGAATCGCCCACCACCAGGTTGGCCTTCATCAGGATTGATTAAATTTGAGGATGTTGTGTTGCGTTACAGGCCCGAGCTTCCTCCCGTATTGCATGGGATATCGTTTGATATATCTCCACGTGAGAAAGTAGGGATAGTCGGCAGGACAGGTGCAGGGAAATCTAGCATGTTGAATGCTCTCTTTCGGATCGTAGAAATGGAAAAGGGGAGGATTTTAATTGATGGTTGTGATGTTGCGAAATTTGGATTGATGGATTTGCGGAAAGTTCTCAGCATTATTCCGCAGTCACCTGTTCTTTTCTCAGGTACACACTTTTAAAATGCTGTCTTCTTACCATCTTCTAGGATTTGCCTTCTCATTGAGAAAGCTGGTTAATGAATTCTTTCTTATGTTTTTTGTTGTCAAAACTTGCATCATAAACTATGCCGGTATGCCTTTCCACTAATCTCTTTCAGGAGAATCAGTCGACTGGTGTGGTGTCGGAATACTCTTCTTCTTGTTTTTTTTTTTTAAGAACCATGCTTGATATAATTTGCAGAAATCAATCTCCTCACTGTTAAGTGTGCCCATTTCCATGGACTAGCTTCATAGCATATCTTTTATTTGGCTTTCCACAATCACATGAGCACGGAAACTATTCCAGTTTCAACCACTTGAGAAACCAGCGTTAACTTCTCAAACAGTCAAGTCAATTAAGTCATTGATCAACCTGACAGTTCATTTTCATTTGGTAGGAACTGTGAGATTCAATCTCGATCCTTTCAATGAGCACAGTGATGCTGACCTTTGGGAGGCACTGGAAAGGGCACATCTGAAGGATGTTATCAGGAGGACCTCATTTGGTCTCGATGCTGAGGTACAGCCTCCATTTGTCTTCCATTTGATTATTTATCGTGCCAACATTTGGATGGCGAGCTAATTTAAGAAAGAGACTAAAATGACAAGTTATATTGATATCTATGTTCGTGCTCTGCCAAGGTTTCGGAGGGCGGAGAGAACTTCAGTGTGGGGCAGAGGCAATTGTTGAGTCTTGCCAGAGCATTGCTCAGGAGGTCGAAGATTCTTGTGCTGGATGAAGCAACTGCAGCCGTTGATGTCAGAACTGACGCTCTTATTCAGAAAACAATCCGCGAAGAGTTCAACTCCTGCACAATGCTCACTATAGCCCACAGACTAAACACGATCATCGACAGTGACCGAATTCTAGTGCTTGATGCTGGAAAAGTATTTATCTCCATCAACTGTCCTCATCATTTTTCATCCCAACAAAGTGGCATTACTGACATAGATCAAAATAAATATATAACCTGCATTAATTTGGTTAGTTGTGTTGAAACTGGCTGATTAACCAAAATCTTTAGTCAATAGGAAAATTCATCTGCATGGTTTAGCATTTCCTTCTCATGCAAGCCCGAAAAAGTTAAAATATAACATATTGATGCACAACGAATAAATGGGCATGGGATACTGAGACTAAAATTCTGATACCTGAGATCATTCAGTCCATGCTTGTTTGAGCTCTTACTTGAGGTTTTTTGCTGTTTTAGGTCTTAGAACATGACACCCCAGAGAAGCTGCTACAAAATGAGGCAAGTGCCTTCTCTAAGATGGTCCAGAGCACGGGACCTGCTAATGCTCAATACTTGCGCAACCTAGTACTCCAGATGAAAGAGGCCAAAGAGACGAACCATTTGGCTGGGAATAAGCAGTTGTTGGCTTCTTCCAGGTGGGCTGCCGCCACTAATCTCGCCCTAGCAATCAGCCTCTCTTCATCGAGGAGTGAACTCGAGAGGTTGAATTTCGAGAATGGTGATAAAAATATCCTGAAGCAGACGACGGATGCAGTGATAACACTGCAGGGAGTTCTGGAGGGAAAGCACAATGAAGATATAGATAACACGCTGTATCAGTACCAATTGCCCAGAGATAGATGGTGGTCGGCTCTCTACAGAATAATCGAAGGTTAGCCGTCATGCATAGCTCTATGTAGACTCGTTACTTTTTGGCGCATTGTTTCCAGCTAATTTCAAGTTCATGATCGATGCGCTGATATTATACTTACATTCTTACATAAAAAGAAGAAGAAGATATACTTACATTCAACGACTCAAAGCTCACGGGAACACTCTCGACATAAATTTCATAAATTATAGCTCAACTTTTATTGGATAAGATTTGCAAGTGAAAATTCCCTTACTAGAACGGCTTTCTTCATCAGCTGCTATTAAGCTTAAGCGGTCACTAATGTTGGAAATATTGCACTGATGCCTAAATGCTTTCCAAAATTCTACTTTGTATGTCTTCTTATGCTATTTCTCTTCTTCTTTCAGGTTTTGCAGTGATGAGCGGATTGAATAATAGCCGGTTTCAACGATTAGACTATGAGTCCGCAGAAAACTTGTACGATTGGGAAGTTGATAATATCTAAAGGGTTCATGACAGCCCCAACTCTACTTTCGGAGAGACCGAGATTGCTGATGCAGAAATATGATCACAATCTGGATGTCACTGCCAGATCAAACAGGATAGAGCATAGCTTAGGACTTAATATTCGCTGTGAGCAGAACTTCAAATTTTAATCCGCCTACTTGTTCAGGCCAAGTGTTGAATTGTATAAATGTATGGGGCAAAAGGTGCTCAACTCTATAAGCTATAAGGGTTAGAGAAGCAAATGTATTTCAGCTAATTTCTACAAAGTAAATTAAAAATATATTCTCTGTAGAGATAATAAGTGCGATTTACATAAATTTATACACTTGCCTCCATTTAAAACAAATATTTAATGGAATTTGAAGAAAGCTATATAGTGATTATTGAAATTGTTAACAACATTTTGGTTAATTGCTAAGAAGTAAATTATAAAAAACTTTAGAAAAAAAGGTATCGTTTGGATAATTGATATACTTGCCTACATTAAATACAAATATTTAATAGAATTTCGATGAAAAACAGATTGAAAAATAATAAACTTTACTTAAAATAATTTAATTAGATCTTACTTTTCTTATCTGTCAAAAAAGTTCTATTATGAATATATAAAATAACTAATTTTTTTTGGTTGATGTCCTATGGTGACACCTCATCAAATATATAAATTATTTTCTTATTCCGCTACTTCATTATGCTAGTCTTTTTTTTCGGTGTGAACTTTGATATCCGGACGTATAATTGGGCCACGACTAATCCAGTCAAGCCAGGTCGGCCACTAAAGGATGAAGCTATATCATGGATTTTCAGCATTTACAAGAATTTGAACTCGACACCTTATTTAAGCGGAATAAGCGCTGAACCGTTTGAACCAATCCGCGTTGGTATTGTTGCTAGTCCTTTTTTCCAGCCGTCACGCTATCAATTATGTAAACTAAAATTCTAAATAATTCAAAAAGTAATATATATTTAGATAATATATCTTTTATTTCTATAATCAATCCATATATAACAATCTTTAATTATGTAAACTAAATATTCTAAATAATTTAACGAGGGATTACATTTTGAGGTGTTATATACTAGAGTATAACCCGCATTACGTGCGGTGCCAAACCTAAATTTAGTTTGAAAATTTTAACCGCACTACAAGCTGTATAATGGGAAAAAATTTATAATATAATTGCAATGCTAATTCTTCTAGAACTTTTTATTTTATATGCTTTTTGAAAATATAGGTGAATATATTAGTAAAGATTAAAAATGATTTTTAATTTATGATTATTACATAATAATAACAATAATGGTTAATAAAGAGGATTAAAGAAAAAGGAAAAAGAACTGTGCGCGGTGCGAAATATGAGGGAGGGGGAGAGAGAAGAAGTAAGAGGGGAGAGAGATTAGAAGAGGCGAGTAAGGATTTATAATTTATGTTTATATGTATAAAACATTTAAAACAGGTCCATCTTCCCTAGGGCGAGTGAACCTATTTTTCTTACTTTTTTTTTGGTCTTTTTCATATTAAAATATTATTTTTTATTTACATGTTCTATATTTTTTCGGGTTTGTACAAAAATCCAATAAATTCTGAGTAATCTAGCCATGCTAGGTCTACTAAATGGCAAAATTCTCTCAATCGTTAATTTTCTCCGCATACAAGACTCTAATTCTCCTCAATTTTTTATTTTACTTTTATTTATTAAGATAGTATTATTTGTCTATTTTCATTTCTATTTCTTCCTAGATTTTATAGCATGATATTCGGAAATTCAATGAGTTCCAAGTAATTCATCCCGTGCTAGGCTTACTAAATGGAAAAACTCTCCCAATTCTTAATTTTCTCTACACACAGGACTCGAATTTGCCTCAATTTTTTTTCTTTGATTTATTAAAATGGTATTATTTGTCTATTTACATTTTCTATTTCTTTTCGGGTCTTGGAGAATGATATCCAGAAGTTCGATGAATTCCGACTAATCCAGCAAGTTGGGTTGGCCCATCAAGTAATAGAACTCTCACAATCGTGAAATTTCTCCATACACAAGACACAAATTCCTCTTACAAGAAACAAGTATTGAAAATCACTTGAACCAACTTATATTTGTTACACTTTCTAATTGTTCCTCTGTGGTTTAGATCCTTCCAAGAAAAAATTTGTGAAAGGATCTCAAAGTAGTGTGTGTGTGTATATATATATATATGCATAAATATAAATTGGTCTCCAATCCTTATTTTGTGAAATCATAATAGAGTGAAAGTGTATCTTTCATAATATGGTACGCATAAAAAAAAAATATGCCTTTCACGTAACAAGAATCAATATAATTAATTTATGATATAGATTGAGTAAATTCCTTTCATATTTTACCATAAATCAAAATAGATATATGGTCATTGCTAATCAAATCCATATGAACTTCTAATTTTTTCAAATCAAGTACATGTTAGACACATGATACATCACATGCTCTAAATAATGGGAATCTAAAATAAAGTATCAAAATATCAAATTTAAGAAATATATTCAAGTGTATTCTTTTTAAGAAATAAACGAGCGCTTTAAAAGATACTAACAAAGGAACTGAAAATTGAGGGAGATAGTTAGAGAAGGGATGAATAAATATAAGAGAAATCAAAAGAACGTTTTCTTCTCTCTTTTCTTGCATATTTAGCTTTGAATACAATTTTGGTGTATTCTAATGTTATACAAGTTTTAATACCTGCCACAGTTTTAGAAATAAACTATATATATATATATATATATGCTAATTGTATTAGATCTCTATCACTATAGATAATGCTTTTAATTAAAATTCATTCCCTCAATAATTGTATGAAATTCATGAGCTTATCACATTGGGACTTAGATATTGTAACAAATTTCTGAAAATTGGATCAAACATGTCATTTCTATTTGCCAAACAACGAGCTGTGGCGTTGCCACTGGCAATAAATACATGAATTTGTCCATTTATTCTTTAACTTCTTTCCAATCTAATGACTCAGGTTGATTTGGGACTTTTACAAGATTTGTTTTTTTTCGATAAGCGATGATATTATTAGAGACCAAAAATACATTCAATTACACTTATCCAAGAAAAGGCTCAAAACAACAGAACAACAAACCTAACTATACAGGCTCTACCAAAATGGAGCCGAACCGGCAATGACTATGAGGGATCTTAAGGTGCAGGTTTGGAATGATCAAAGCTCTGCCCCTTCAAAGTCTGAAAGTAACAAAGCAACAATTCTATCAATAAGTTAGAACGATTCCTTGGAAAATTCTCGAGTTCACTTCCCTCCATACTCGGTAGATATAACTATTCCAACTTAACTTCGGAATGGTAGTGCCGAGAGACTTCCGTTTCCAGGAGATAGCTTTGTTGAACTCCTACTCCCAGTTGCCATAATTTACTGGGAAATGCAGCTTCAAAAGGAGGGAATTTCCAGACTTTCTTACTAAATTGGGTTAATGATTTAAAAAAAATCCAAACATTTCACATTTTATAAATTTTAACACAATTTTTTTTGACCTAAAATTATACAAATTATTCATTTGATATTAGTGTTAGCATGCGTCAATTTTTTCATTAATTTAAAAGGGAATTGCTGCCACCACCACTTGATTAGGGTAGCCTACGACCCTACAGGGAAGGTGGTGGCATCTGGTGAGGCTCTCACTGCCCGAATCAGCTTCGGAATCAATCAATCAATTATAATATATAAAAGCTAAAAAGAGTGACGTGGATGCGCCATTTGCGCTAGATAGTAAACGCTCAGCTCCACGTTGAGTGTCTTTCGGGTTCTATTTTTCTTAGGTTAGACGAACTTCACCCTATCTTTGATTTTTGTTAGATTCAACGAATCGTCTATAATTTGGTCCATGTTAGCTGTACATAGAAATTATTTCTTTCTGGAAAAATGAAGAAAAAAGAAATTCCACATCAATAAATATAATTATACCTCAAGTTATGAAGAACTTCTCATATAATTTACTTTTAGAAAAGTCTTTTCTATTTTTATTTTCCATTTTTCTTCTCATTTTCTAAATTTATTTCTCTAAAGAAAATTGAAAAATCGTGTTTACAAACTCAAAATTTAGAATTTTCAACCTTATATTCAATATGTAATAACCATTGGAAACTTTCCAATTAAAGGGAGGATAAAGATATAATTAGGAGAATTTAGGGAATTAAAAAAAAATCTCTTTTCCTAAAAAATTGTTTTTCATTTTAAGTAGGTAAACACATATTTTACGATTTTCCATTTTTCATTTGGAAAATTTTCTCAAGGTAAAATTCTCCATTCACCTGCATGGTACTTCGTTTACAATGCCTATCATGAAAAGTCGAGTGCTTGGCCTGGTCGGGAAGAAATACGAAAGATTCTATTGTTTGCCGAATGTGAGTTCGACTTGGATGAGGGACGGGCTTCCTTGAATTTGACGCTGTCCTCGCCATGAACATTGCGTAGCTTACTGCGAGAGAAATACTCCGACCAAGCACCTGCAGTGCAACTGCTATAGCAAGAGATGTGGTTATGATTTCTATCACCATGATGGCCTTCCTATGCCGCCTATTATCCTGCAAAAAGGTCACAGGCATTCGTTACAACTCTGGGACAAATTTGTCAATGGAAGTCCCGATGATCATTACTGTGGAGACTACAACGAGATGATCCTGAATCCAGAATATGAGCGTAATTTCTCCGCTCATATTCTTCCTTTTCGTATTTGGATATATCGTTAACCATCTCTCATTATTGTGTTGGCTGTAACGCTTCAGGAAGAAGCGGAAGGGATGGAAGCAAGCGGCAAGCGATAGGCTCAACCAACTAAATACAGAGATTGTCGGTCTAAAGGCAAAGATGGAGATTTTGAGGAGACATTTTGAGGCCATGGAGGCAAATCAAAAGTGAGAGCTTGGAGATAAAAGAAAAAGGAAAATCAAACTGCCCCTTGAAAATGCCGGCGTTCTTCTATAAATCTTATGTTTAGATATGTTATCTCACATCGAAAAATTGAGAAAGAAATCACAAACTTATATGAAGTCTGGGTCCAACAACCTATTAACTTAAACTTTTGGATTGTAGATGGACTCAAATCCATCTATGATCTAGTGGAAAATTTACACCTTATTTTACATTTGAATCATCCATATGGGCAAATGTTGGAGATAAGATAATCTTCACTTCATCCCTGGAGACTCCAGCTCCATATAATTTTAATGGTTCATCTACTGGTGGTGTGACTGTGTTCAACAGACCTAGGTGAGTTAAAAATAACAATCGGGTGGATTGGAAGAGCAGCTCCCAGTCGTTCAATTTTTGTCCTCAAAGATAACGCAATTTTGACCTGAAACACACGGTAAAAAAAAAAAAAAAGAGTCGAATCGGGGGTTATGGGCCCAATTTGGATCCCCGATATTTAAGTCAGATAGGGCAACGGTGATCAACTAAATGGCAGAGAAATTGTCGAAATGATGGGTATGCGTACCTTCTATTTATAGTGGAATCCTGTATGTACGTGTTAAAAAAATCCGCACGTATGACGTAAAATATTTTTTTCTTGAACACGTGTTAACTCTAACTCGATCGGCTGAGTCTCTTGACTCTGACTCGGCTATGTCTTGATAATCATCCGTGCAACGTGTGAGTGTTCATCTAGTTTTATTTATTTATATAATGCAAACTTCAAATGATGACACTAACCACGTTCCATGCATAAACTTGACCGAGGTAGATTTGGTAAGTTCAACACGTACCATGCAAGTTCCTTTTTCTAATCGAATCAATTCTTCTATGTAATCAAAAGAGGATGTAGCGCAGTAGTGCACGCTCTCGTCTCTTGATTCAAAAGTCGCAGGTTCGATATCTAATGGGACTATCCGTGCTCCTTTATTAGTTATTTAGGATTTCTTTTTCGTTGTCCTAAACCTTGAGCCTCCTTTATAATCAAAATATTGTCCTATGCAGAAGCATGTGACAGTTTCCAGTTTCTATCTTTGATTTTCTGGTGCATCTTTTGGATCATTCTTATAACCAAGTTTTACATTATAATGAACAGCCTGCATAAGGCTTTTCTCATTAGGCAAGTCTCTTCTTACTACTTCGATGTATATAGTGTATGCGCTCATAAGAGCACAACTTTGGGAGCATGCGGGAGTTTCTATTAACCTCTTCTCTCTGGAGTTATCATACATCGATTCCTAAACTTATATTGTGCATAAGGACAGTATATAACCCTGAAGTTTCCACACAATTCATATCGTGCGTCCCATATCGTTAGGTTGATCTTATTACTCGGGTTTCATAAGGACAATGTATAACCTTACATGGCAAGATTTTGTTTAGACGGCCTATTAGAGGATGTGTGATTTGGCTTTTTAACATTCGAACTTTTTTCGCCACGTTCTCACCTAAAAAAAAAGAAAAAAGAGAAAGAAATAATATCTGCTCATGTTATGATGACTTGTGCACCGTCGATAAAGCATACATGTTTTCAACGAAAACATAATAATGAATGAAAAGGTCTAATTGACAAGCCCAAACCGTGAAGCACTTGGAAGAGCGCAATACATGCTCTCGAACTTTTCTGAAATGTCACTAATTATAATATTTTGAAATCATCAGAAGCCTTTACGAAAAAAATATTGAGAAACAATTAGTTGTGTTCTAATCTTTCATAAGAGTTGCTATTATATAATCTTGGATTTATTTATCATTCCATTAGAATAATCTCCTAATCATATAAATTGCATATATAATTATATTTGGTTTTATTCCAAAATGACTTCAAATGGAACCATATGATTATAGACGTAAGTAATTGTAGCAAATATAATTTTATTTTTTAGAGTTTAAAGAGATCTATTTGGATTGCATGGAGAAATTTCGAAAAAAAAAAATCTTAACAAGAAGAGTTAGAAAGATGAAAGATGAATAATGGAAGACCTAATGCAAAAAAATTCAAAGCTTTATTACAATAGCCTTTTGGAAACAATAACCGAGATAATTGAGAGAAACTATGTAAGTTTAGTACCATATGAGACGTACCACTTGAATTTATCGTTTTAGTTTAATAATTTTTAAACTTGTCAATTTTATATTTGATTAATGTCTCATTTGCAGCACGATTTAAAGATTTTAAGGAAGCAGGGACTGGTCTAGAATTGTCCAAAAAGTTTATAGAGTGATTTGTCAACACCTAAGACACTCAAGGACTGAACTAGAACAGTCCGAAAAGTTTGAGGACAGAGCAGAAGACACACTAGAACGCCCAGGGACTAAACTCAAACAGTCAAGAAAGTACACGGACAGAACTGAATATACAATAAAATGCGCAGGGGCTAAGCTGGAACGGTCCAGAAAGTCTGAGGATAGAACAGAAAACACTTTAAGATGCCCAAAGACCATTCTGGATCAGTTCAATAGGCCCAAGTAGGGGTGATCAGTTCCTGATACCCTGTACTTTTCACGATATCCGGACCCTACCTTGTAAGGGACATGACCGGACCCTACCCTGTTGAATCTTGGAACCGGAACCTACCCGGAACTTGTATTATACTACAGGTTTTGGGTATCCTGTTGGAACTTGTAAATTTTTTTCTTTCGCTAAATAAAATAAAAAATATCACATACATAATTAGTAATCACACCAAATAGAATATCAACAAAATTTAGATTAATCTACAACAATAAAAAAATAATATGTCTCATCAATCCAATGACAAAATTAAATATTCATAATACGATCTCACACAACAAAGTGCCTCTATTTTGATTTATTAGAGGAGACAGTAACTTTACTCTTTCCTTTTTATTTTTAAAAATAAATAACCGGTTTCGGGTACCCTGTAGGCCGGAATCGGAACCAGAACCGGTTTTCACCGGTTCTTGATTTTAATACCTGGAACTTATCATATTTTCAATACGAACTACCCGGACCCTACCCTAACGGGTAGGTTCCTACCGGTTCCGGGTGTACCCGATACCCATGCACACCTCTAGGCCCAAGGACTGAACCGAAAACACATTCCATTGCCCAGGGACTAAACTGGAGCAATCCAGAAATTCTGACTGACTGACTGGAAACACATTTAAACGCACAGGACTAAAATGAGATATTGCAGAAAGTCCAGGTCAGCTTTGAAAATAATGAAAATGGGGTTGGACAGAATTGAAATAACACAGAAAATATGGACACGGATAGTAAAGACGTTTAAGCAATGAATTCACTTTATCTATCTATACTTACTATTATATAAGGCCAAACACTTGACTTTGGTCTCACGTTCTCCTTCCTAAATTGCCCTTAACAGCATATTTTTAATTAATATAGACCGCCAAATATCAGATATCTATTTACTAACAGATATGATGTTAATTAGAGATAAATTAATAACAGATATCTATTTACTAACCCCACTATCCACTAACCCTACTTTTACTGTCACTGTACTTCCAGCCTCAAACGAAAAAAGAAAAGGAGAAAAAAGAAAGCAATTTCATGCTTACATGGAATACTCGGGATATTAGGCATGGTTTTCAAGGAGATCCAATTACGAAACCTATTTATAAGATTATTAAGCTTGTGTTTGATTTTTGAGTTGGATTTCAACTCAACTTAACTCTATTTTAGGGTACTCAGACAAAAAGACTCTATTTTAGGGAATAAGAGAAGATAAAAATAATAATTATTGTAAGTGCTGACAAATATATGGATGAATGAAAATATCTGCATATATGTATTTATAGATACGAAAGTAAATGATGAATTTATTATTAAGAAATTAATCATAAAAATGATTAGGAAAAAGTATAAAATTATTATTAAATGGAGAAAAAGATAAAACGGTACTAATTGTAGTGTTGAATTTGGGATAAAATAGAGTTTTGTTGAGTAGAGTAAAACTTTTTATTTGAAAACCAAACAAACTACCCAATCAATCCAGGAAGATCACAATAAAATTCATTCCACTATTTAATCAGGTTTTTATGCCAAGATGATCTATCTTAGCCGTCAAAATCCATCTATAATCAGTTAAGTAAACGGGAGTAATTAGAGATTACGACCTCGTTTTTCCTATTTGTGGTCAGTATGAGCTCATAGATCCCCTTCTCCCTTACACCCTCAAGTCAACTCGTCACCGGTCTTTATTGAAATCAAGCTTGGAACTGGGAATCGGTAAATCACCGGCTCACGCGAGATCACAATTATTGCCAAACTATCCTAATTTTGATTTTTCTTCAAGAATTTACCTAGCAATTTAGGGCAATTTTCAGAAAATTTTGAGAGCGAGAGGCCTTAGTGACCTTGCTTGGACCACCCTTGGATGATGGGCTCAACCCTCACGGCCCATAAAGCAGGCCCATATATACACCATACTAAATACATAAAAGAATATACCGAAAAAAAGTCATGGGAGTATCCACTTTGTAGTTGTTTTAACTGATACATGCAACTGTGGTTCGAGATGGACTATCAAGTATCAATGTGTAGTTCTTTCTCCTGGTTGTTTACTTTACGAATATTAAGAAACGATGGGGTCTTTTGATTTATAGTAAAAAAGAAAAAATCAAAAGAAACTTGACTGGCATGTCTAGTCCACACTGCAATTAATTAATTAATGACCCGTTTGGAATTAGAAAGGCATTTAACTTCGATTGGTCTTAGGGCCCAACAGGAACCTGCGTAAGAAAGGACAACAAAAAATGTTGGCTTTACTATATATGTCGTGCTGGCCCCCATTAAGGTTGAGAGCACATCATATCAAATTGTAATTGCTCTTAGATTTTTTTAGGTTAATCTAATCAATTCGTATGGTTGAATCGCCTGTGGGCGCCTCAAAGAAGTTTTAGATTCGAGATTTGAAAATTGAGTTTGACATTAAATGTAAATGTGCCTTCTAGTTGCTGATTGATATATAATACAAATCTCATGTAAAAGAGTTTAGGCACCTAATGAGAAGACTTAGAAAATTGATACATGTCTTGAACGCCAAGAATTGTTAAATGCTCTCTGTTGATTTAACTTAAAGACTTATTAACAGAGTTTACGAGCTGCGCCCTCCCAGCATAACAGAGTGCACTCGATCGATTGACAGCAGCTTGCTGCTGCTCTGTTCCCTTGGTGATTAGTTGATGATAATTGATGAGTTTGTGACTCCTAATTTGCGTTAATCATTGATAACACCTCGTCTAACTTCTGTATCTAACATAAAACTGAAGATCGAAATTCAGTTGTGGGATCATCAACTTAGGTTGATCAACCCGCTTAGGAAATACAAGTAGAAGTTACTGCAAATGATGGTAAATTAATGATTCATGTTTTTATAGAGAATAAAATTCAAAAAATAAAATTAAATAATAACCGAATTTCCAAAGAGCGCCTAATCAACTGCATTACCGCTTTATTAATGATGAGAAGCCGCATCAGTGATCGTGCAATTGGGCATCATATTATTGCGACAACGTATCATTACCCACTCTTGGAAAAATGTGTTTGGTTTTAGAATTGAGTTGAGTTTTGGTTTTAATTGGTTTGTAATGATTGTATTATTGAATTATTAGAAAAAATGTGAAAAAGTAATGAATAGTTGAGAGAAAGTAATGATTAAATAATAATTGTGTTGTTGAATTGTGAAAAAAATAATGAATAGTTGAAAGAATTTAATATTAAAATTGAAATGAATGGTTAAAAAAATTTAAAAATATGAAAAAAAATAATGATTGTATTCTTGAATTGAAGATAATTGGAATTGAGTTGAATAGAGTTGAGAATTGTTTTGAAACCAAACACACCTACGTTTTTCTATTTCGTCCCATGGCTTTACGAACTGTCCCAGATTGGTCCTTGGCTTTTCTCTGCTCTTTCAACTAAGTCCCCGTACATTCTCGCGCGTTCCAGATTGGTCCCTGCACTATTTTACGCATTTATTTTCTATCCCTGGACTTTTGGTCAGATTCTATTCTTCCTTCTTGGATCCTTCAGCAAACTCATTTCATTTCCTTGGAACTCCTTTCGTAATGCCAATCACGCTATACTGTTGTGCATAAGAGATTACATTTTATGTCTATTGCATCATTTGTCAGCGCATAGATGAAAAACTAAAAACCGATAAAGGCACGGAGGATTAGAGTTTGAATCGGCATGAAAAGAGACAAACTAGATGAAAGTAAATGATTATGATTCTTTTTGTTTTTATTATTCTTTTGCATACCCGGGCAATGCGGGGGCTTGCACCTAGTTGGAGACAAATGTCTTAGAATTCAAAGGCCCTGAAAATTATTTCGTATTAGGCAAAATTTTGCCACATCGAACTGGATCCTCCTTGAAGAATTTAACGAAGCTGAGACATGCATTTTTCTTCAATATGTGATAACTTTCATTTTTACTCTATATCTTTGACGGTTCATTTACTCACTAAGGATTGGTTCGGGAGTGTTGTTATCGATGTAAAAGAACTAAAATGTAATTATTGAAAATTAACTATTGATTTCAGAATAAATTAAAGTGTTTGGAAATTAAATGACAATTTAAAACTATTGAAATTGATAAAATTAAAATTAATAATTAAAATAAAAAATAAGTAAAAGCAGTTTTCATAAATACCTATTAATATGTCAAAATCATGTTTCTAATTCCAAAATTAACCAAATCATGGTATTAAAATAATTCAACAGACATTGTTTTTGTTTGAAAATTAGTAAAACAAGAAGAAAAAAATTTCCCTAAAAGCTTGGCATTCCCAAACGAAGCCTAATAAATGTAAAAAATGTCTTCCTCAATTCAAATCCATGGTTTATCCCACCATTGAGCAAGAGCATACCCTCGTCTGGTTAATAATATTAATAATAAGAGTAAAATAGATTCTTCTCACTTGAAGTTTTACTTAATGATCCTCAACCATTTTTTAACCAAAATAAACACTTTACCGCATTAATCTTGTCCACTTTATAAAATAAATCTCTTATGGCCCTCAACCTTTATAAAATATAGTCTTCTCCACTTTGGGCTTACGTACTGTCTTAATTTTCGATAAACTTATCAATGTAATTTTTTTAAGAACAAATTATTTTTTAAAAAAAGAAAAGAGAAGAACTCATCAACAATCATTGAGGCCAATGTTATCATAACCGGACCGGATGATTCGACCGGTCAGATCGGAAATCGGACCTATATCCGGTCCGATTAGCTTAAAAATCGAAAATGCATAAACAGACCGGTGAACCTAAAAAACCGAGCGATTTTTAGACAAATCCATCAAACTCATTCGAACTGGCCGGTTGATGGGTGCAGGATTTTTTAAAGGAAATCCACCGATTCCCTCGAAATCAGAAAATGAGCAAAGCACTGATAGCACTGATTTCACGAAACAGTGAAAACTGAAAACCCTAGTCTTTAATCTTCACTCTTCAGTTCCATCATCGACTCATTAGTAACTTCAGTTCGAGGTCGAGCTTCCTCTTCTCCTTCGAGCATCGCAAGATTGCAACGGATTCGAATCGAGCTTCCTCTTCTCATTCTATCTCTTCTCGGCTTCTCCTCGTCAAGTTGGATTAATCCGCATCCTCCTCCTCTTACTTCAATATCACCTGCAGCAATTCGCGCCTAGAGGAATGGCCAGAGTCCAGAAGCAGCAGAGCGATGACCCGGGAGCGGATTCTGTTGGGAATTGGTGTATGCCCTAGAGGCAATCTATAATCAGTTTTGTAATATGATATCTATTTCATTATAAAACGAGGCATATCTGTTATTGTGTAGATTGCGCTAAATATGATTTTACACAATAATGTCCTTGGAATAGTAGGTTCAATAGGCATCAAGTGTGACTTGATTGTGAGATCCTATAATTACTGAACATTATTCCTAAATGTCCATAGTCAAAGTATTATCGTTAATTAGGACAACGGTAATACGGTTAGACTAGTGTGAGTGTTGATTGATGACCAAATCTCATAGGTCATGGATATGGAGATATCAAATCACACCACATGTATACATTAAGAGTAATGTGTATTGGACTGACCCGCCATGAGATTGCTACATGGGTTGTTACGTGACTGTCATTAGCATATCTCAAAGTGACTATAGTGTAATGGTCCTTTGACTTGAGGTCACCATGGATTCCTACGTGTAATGTCGTATATTTTGATACTGTCAAACGCCACCGTAACTGGTTGGTTATAAAGATAGTTATTGGGTATGCCACAAAGCATGGAAAAGAATGTGAGTGACCAAGATAGGATTTGTCCCTCCTACGAAACGGGAGCGATATCTCACGGCCACTTGGTGGTTAAGTCTAAAAGTGTATGCATACCCAAATGAGTCGATATAATGATATCGAGCTCATTTGCTCTGATAGACTTACCCGGTAAATCAAGAAAGAGAGATATTAAGCCATACAAGGATGTCATCGACCATGCCTTGGGCTCAATAGAGATATAGAGGACAATGGATTATATTACACGGTAATATAGGTCACGAGGTTCGTCGAGAAATTGACTTTCCGATTACTTGAGTAACAGTGATGCATTGCTAGATGCCGCTCACTGTTTGTAATATTAAAATAGAGATTTCGATATTACTATCAACGTAATTGGGAACCTACAGGGTCACACACTACGACTAACTTGACGAGATATTTTGAAACAACAAAATTGTCTAATAAAGATTAGATGATTTATGGTGCGACCGATTAATCGGATATTTAATGAGATTAAATTTGCCGATTAATTAGACCCGATTTATTAGATTTAATGGTGTGCTAAGTGGTTATTTTTATGGAACCACTTGGAGCCAATTATAGAAAGAAACATGGGCCAATTGTATGATAACACTTAGCTATACACATGGACTAATTAAATGATGTCACCTAGACTTACACATGTCACTTGGAGCCTTGATTCTCCTTAATCCCACATCGGTGGGGCTTTGAATTTGTCTTCCCCATATTGCTTATAAAAGGGGCAGCATGCATGTTTAGATATAAGAGATATATATACATGTATATGGGTGTACGTGTATAAGTGTAAGGAAATTCAAGTTGAATTGTTCAATTTGAATTAATCCTACTAGTCTAATAAATTTCGGGTGTCGCATCGGGGTGTTTCTTTCGAGTGTTGGTCGCTAGCACCGCCGATCTCGAAAACTCGTCGACAAAGTCGGTGTGGATACCAGTAGAGGCGTCACGCGTGGGACGCTCGGTCGACAACTTTAAATATTCCAGGTACGCTTTTATTTACTCTTACTCTTCTAGTAGGTCTTGGAATTAGTTTCACGGGTAAGAAATTTTGAATTTCTGTTCCTTTTTACGCTTCCGTTAGCCCCGTGGAACTAGCAGATTCCACACGGCAGGGGGACATGAGACGCCCATCTGGAGGCACATTAGCTCCTGAAACGGCAGGGGGCCAGAGTCTAGACGCAGCAGAGCTTTCTCTTCCTCTTCTCCTTCGAAGCACATCTTGACCTACAGGCAAGGCACGGTTCGAGTTTCTTCTTCCTCTTCTCCTTTGCTTGCGGTGACTGGACCAAATTTAATTTTAATTGTTGTAACTGTTAAGCTTTGCTTGTGGTGATCTCTTAGTTCCCAAGAGATCAACATATTTAAGTTTTTTGATAGAAGTAGCATTTATATGAGAAAGAATCCTAGGCTTCATTTATTGTCTTCTGCCTACAAGGTTCGTAACTAGCGTCCTAGTCCAAGGAGATACCAAAAAATTGATCGGTTAACAGGAAGATACAGGGTTAAAAGCAGGTAAATACCTTTAACTGGGTTTTCTGCTGAATACCACTCATTCCAAGGGCAATCATCATCCTACTGATATTTGGTATGGTTTTCAGCTAGAGGACTTCCCCAGATTCTGAAACTTCATCATCAATTTGTTGAGTAGAATCATCATCATCATTCGCCAGGGTACTAGAGCATTTGTTGTAGCAAATTTAATGTATCTGCTCGTTACAAGCTTGGAAAAGCCTTAATTTAGTTGTATTGCTATTTGATTGATTAGTGTTACACTTGGGAAGATGAAAATGAAAGAATTTTGACTTGGGAAAATGCAAGTATTGAACTCCTTCGAGAGTGAGTTGTTCTGAATTTGTGCATTGCAATATATGCAAGGGAACAGATATGCCCAGTCCTCATGGCATACCTGTAGAATTGTTAGACCGCTTGGTGATCATCCGAGCACAAACCTATGACCCTTCTGACATGATACAGGTTCTTCTTCCGCCTGTGCTTCAAGTTTCCAATAAATTTTGCCCATATCCAAATATATATAAATATCATGCCCAGTGATTTATGCAAGTTGTTTCTTTTCTTGGGCACATTATCGCGATCGGTGCTCAGGTGGAGGAATTGATGGTGGATGAGGAAAGCCTGGCTTACTTGGGAGAAATCGGACATAAAATATCTTTAAGGTCTTGAATTTCATCTGATATTTCTGCTCGAGTTTAAATGTGATTTTACTCCTCCTTCGTAGTGCTTGGTTTATTCATTTTTTCCCTGTCTTTACAGGCATGCAGTGCAGCTATTGTCCCCTGCCAGTGTCATGGCCAAGATGAATGGCCGAGATAACATTTGCAAGGTAGCTTTTAGTAATTCCTCAAGACACGCAGTCGCCTGACCACTTAATTTTTCGTTCCATCCCTTGTATTCTCATGTTTGTGTTTGCGATATGTAGGCGGACGTTGAGGAAGTAACTACTCTATATCTTGATACCAAGACATTCGAAAGGTTGCTTCATTGAGGAAGTAACTACTCTATATTTTTTGTTCCATCCCTCGTATTCTCATGTATGCTGTTTCTAATTCGTTCTATTTCTTTAGACGATTTCTTTTGATATTGGAAAATCTTCTTCAGCTCTTGACCAACTGGGCATTGTCATAAATACCAGTCATTTGCAATCAGATGCAAACAGATTTTTTTTCTTGTATTTTTTGGACACGTATTAATTATTATCTAATATTTATTACTATTTTCTTGTATTTTATATTATTTTCTTTAAATAATAAATATTTATTTTATAATTAAACATGCGGTCCGACCCATCGAATCCCCAGTTGAACCCATAAACCTATGAACCCATACCTCAGTCCGTTTGATGTTCGGTCCGGTTCTGATAACACTGATTGAGGCTCTCAATGGTCTAGAGTAAGGGTGTCTATCGGCGAGACCTCCACTCTCAAGATTGATATCTGAAACTGCTATATTGGATGCTAAGAAATCCTGCCACTACCTAACATTTCTGTGAATACAAGTTTTAGAAAATGAAATTACAAAATAGGACAACATCGTAAGGAGCTTGCCTTACGTCAATGACTATAATTGTCCTTTGTTGGCAGTACCATCCCTCTCTAACTCCTCGTTGACGTTTCCTTTTTTTAGTTATTTATATTCTCAAAATTTATTTATTATTCATGATAACATTTGACGTGGAAGATTTATGACCCATCTGCCATTCAAGTAAGTATAGTTTCGGTTAGTGGAGTTAGGATTATGGTAATTTAGAAATGGAAGATGAGATGTCTTGATATGGCTCTACTAAATGTAATGATGTAAAGCAAACAATGGATGGGTTTATGGAGCGTCATGATTGTTGGAAGACCAAGACAAGATAGTAGCGATGTCAACAACACCAACAACTGGTGCTGTAGCATCAAGATGGCCAGCGTGTTCAGTGCCTCAGCACCGAAACCTCGTTGCTATCGCACCGATGGAAAGCTGTAAGGACAATGCCTAGGCTCTGTATTTCTGTGCCATAGCACCACCTATGATGTCTATAGAAGCCTAGTCGAAAATTTCCTTATTGTCAAGATTTCCTATTACGTTCTTCCTAATTAATCTACTATTACATTTCCTATTTTAGTTGGTTTCTTTTCCTAGTCATATTGGTATTCTTAGGATTCTAGTTTTCTTTTATTAGTCGTATTAGTTTTTATATTTAGGTGTAGGCATGTGGCTGTAAGAATACATAAATGAATGGACAGAATGTATAATACTTATTTGATATACGAGAGTTTTCTCGTCTATCATGGCCCTTTTGAGTGTGTTAAGGATTATCACTACATAATCCTTGTTTATCACGCTCATCCCGCTGTCAACATTTGCATGATAGCAATTTATGATGAAACTAGTGTTCCATCGTATAGGCAGCAGCACTTCAACAAAGCCATGGACGGCCATTTTCATGGTTTATAACCTCAAGTGGTGGCGTGATTGCCAACAAATATTCATCCCCAATATTAAGATTTTAGAGATCCTAGTTGAAGATATCAATATTATGGGTGGGGTCTCATTAGCTATATTTTTTTGCTAAGATATACATGAACTTTCATTTTTTTCGTCTCATTTAGCATCCGTTCAAATTTCCGTCAATTTTGCTGACGTGCCCATTAATAGATGAAACATGGCAAACGTTCACTAATGGTGATTGATGTGGCGAGCCACGTTATACAAAATATATTAAAAAATTTGCAGCTTGAGCAGTTGAAGATAGGGAGGAAGATGGCGGCCTCCATAACTGCCACCCATGAAACTTCATCGGGGAAGCCATTGAACCCTGTTAGGAAAAATCCATAGGCATGCTTCGGACTCGGGCCCATTTGCAATCTAAAAGTTTGAGCCAATGGGTTGCTAGACCATTGTATAAATCTATGAATTTCTTTGAACTTTTCCATGCGGGACTATCTCCAACACCTACCCTCACCATTCTCCATATAGGAGAAAAACAGTCCCAATAATTCTCTCACTTCTTAACTAAGTGGAGGACTTCAAGCCGGGCTTTCACTTCCGGACTCGGATACCAATTGTTAGGCCATTTACTAGCCGCGAGTTCCACACTCGGGCCTTGATGTGGTGTGAGTTTCCACGCATAGCGTGTGCACTTCCCCATGATCGTTACATTGGGCTCTGGATACCACTTGTTAGGAAAAATCCTTAGGCCCATTTCGGATTCGGGACCATTTGCAATCTAAAAACTTAAGCCAATGGCTTGCTAGATCATTGTCTCTTATAAACCTATGGATTTTCTCTCAACTTTTTCATGCAGGACTATCTCCAACACCTACTCTTACAATTCTCCATATAAGAGAGAAACCGTCCTAACAAACCCTCTGTGTGCTTCGATCAAAGAACATAAGTCTCAATCGAGTCCTCTAAGAGTCGATCAAAACCATACAAGGCTTGATCAAAGCCTCGAAGCCATAGTAGGCTTGATCGAGCCCTCTATCGTGCACATAGAGGGCTCTATCGAATCCCATGTGACTTTGGTCGAGCCCCCCAGCACTTCGTCTTCGCCATTATCTTCAACCTTTCTATCAATTTTTTTTTTCGAGCGCAATAATGTCAATGGCCCTTTGTAATGCTTCTTGAGCCCCCTGTGCATAGAGGGATCGAGCTACGATGATTGAGCACTCTGGGGCTTCAATCGAAGCTGGAGATCAAGTCTTGTATGGTTTCGATCAAATCATAAATGACTCAATTGAGACTTCTGTGCTTTGATCGAAGCACATAGAGAGTTCGACTCCGATGAAGCTTCATGGGCAGTAGCTATGGAGGCCACAACCTTTCTCCATATTTCCAACTTCCCAAGTTTCAAATTTTTTAATATTTTTTGATAATGTGGCTCGCCACATCAATCTTCGTTAATGATCGTTTGCTGTAAGATATTTGTTAACATCCACGTCAGCAAAATTGATGGAAATTTCGACAGATGCTACATAGGACGAAAAAATGAAAGTTCGTGTATTTTTTAGCAAAAAATATTATTTGTGATAATACGTAAAAAAAAGAAGAAGAAAAGTACATGCATTTCTTAGCAAAAAAATATAATTTGTGATAAAACGTAAAAAAATATAAAGTTTGTGATTTTTTTGGACATTTACCCTATCAAGTAATGGTAGATTCTACAATGAAATTCTAACTTGTGTTCCATAATGGAACATTAATTTCAGCCATTAGATCCTACCAATTTTTTTATGCCATCCGTCCATTATTTGCATGTTTTACCATAGTATTCTACTCATTTATATTTTCGTTTAACAATTTTTGCCTACAGTACTATACCATTGTTCTTGAATTTTCCTGCCACATGTACCAATCACAATTCATCACGTCACCCATCATTGCAGCGTCACCAAATCAGACAATTTTTAAAGAAAACTGGTCTAATATAAGTCAGACACGTTAGAGACATGTCATCGACATGTAAGCGGATTTTAATTTATATACACGTTAATGACATGTCAACGACACGCCTAAACGACCCTCCAATTTTATTGTACTTTACATGTAGTCCGACTTATTTATGACGCCATTAAAAGATTTATGGGCCAAATGTTATCTTTAATATTAAAAGAATTTTAAAAAAAAATTACTTTATACTATAGAATATAGTTTAACGTTTTATTCTAAAATTTGCCATAAAGAAATAGTGATCTAATCCCGAGAATCGCATTGCTAGAACACTAAACAGGTGGGGACGAACGGGAACGTTACTTTCAGAACCTGCAATCAAACCTCGTGGAATTCTCCCCCCGCCCCCAATTATTTAATTTACTAATTAATTTCTTTAATTAATGCATTCATATTATTACCTCGTAGCTCACAGTACTGTTCATGCCCTGTTCATTCAAGATCATCAGAATGTTTATTTAGACAGAGTACAGGGGGAAAAATAAAAATAAAAAAGGAGAGAATAGTTCGAGGATGACAATGAGTATGTTTCAAGCAACCGGCCCCACATGCATGCATGATGGGTTGCTTTCAATGTCAAGAGCTTGCCATTAAAGGTAATGATTGCTCCGCCGAGACTTTCACCATCCCCTTCCCCTCTCTTTCCCGTTGCAAATCACCACTTTTTCTTCCTTCGCCTGCAAATATTTTTACCAACAAGCGCAAAAGGTGCTCCGGTTGTTGGCTTTCTCTGAAGGGCATGAGTGCAGGTTTGAATTTTTTTGGAATCTTCTTGGTGGGTATTTGGCAACCAAACTAAACATTGAATAAAAATGGAATTTTCTTTTTAATAGGATGCTGCCAGAGCAATTTGCTAGTGGGGTTGACTTTGGAGGATATACCGAGGGGTTTTCACTTGGGCTTTGAACTTTCCCTTATTGGATCAATCATGGCATCTTGAATGTCTACCGACATCCATACGCTGCTATCTGGACGATTCATTTCAGGGGCTGATTTAGAAGGGAAAGAACCAGTGGAAGGAGACAAGACGACCCTTTTTTTTCATCTTCTGGGCAGGGGTTTGAAGGGTTTAAGGAAACAAAAATTCTGGTTTGTGGTTGTTCTCGACATGAAGGGCTCGAAAGAGTTGCGGGGCTGAAATTTAGCATTTCGTGGTGTCTTCTTCTCCTTGTTAGTGGGGAGCAAAATGGCTTGTATGAAATTGGGGTCCAAAACTGATTCATTCCAGAGGCAAGGGCAGGCTTGGTATGTGCCTTCAGCTTCTGTTCCACTTTCTTTCTGAAATGATCGTTCAATGGTTTTGTTGTTCTGTCTCCGTGGATGTTCAAGGTTCAATTTCTTCTTGAGAATTTACCCGGTACTGTATGGGGAAACTTATATCACCCATAACCATGTGTAATTCTTCAAAATTTTAAATGGGATGTCGTCAATTCGTCCCTCATAGAGTCTGGCTGCTGCTTGGATTTTGGTTTACTTAAGTTGCTTCTAGCTACGCTGTAAGCTGTCTGCTATACACTCTTTTGCTTTACTTTCTCCGATAGTCAGGGTATCTTGTTTCATGTATTGCATAATGCTGTTATGGAGATCTGGAATGTTTAGTACAGACTTGGGAAGGTTTTCTGCATAATTGGCGTTTCCTGTATGTTTCCCCTTTTTTTTCAACCTTCAGAGTTCCTGTTCATTAGAGAATGTTCCTTGCACAGTACAATGATCTTGCATAGTTCACTGCAAAAAATAGGATCCCACTTACATAAATTTGAGTAACCAGGTGTTTTTTTTTTTTTTTTTGTGCATTCGGGGATTATACTCTCTTAACTTTTTCATCAGATTCCTTTCTGGGCCAGTTCTGCTAACTTCTTGATCAGCTTATTAGTCATATTCGGTCGATTTTTTGCATCCTTAACCCTTGCTTGGTGGGAGAGAAAGAAAGAAATTACAAGCGGCAAGAATGTAGTCCCTGTCTTCAGCATTGCTTCTTGAAAGGGAGGAAAATGGAATGCCCTGAAATTTGTGGTGGTTTAGATGGGAGGAGATCTGTTCAGATCTGTTCCTGGTTCCTTCTTTGGCAGATACTGTTGTCTGATAAAACTGAGACTTGAAAGAAAAAATGCATAAACTGAGGAAAGTTATGAGATGACAGATTGAGCTGCCCCTGCTCACTTTTTCGTTTATCTGTAGATTGCAGAATTACACGTTCTAAATTCCATCATGACTACTAGATTAGAAAAGGAACACTTGAAATCTCTTGTTATTTGAGCAGATGTGTGATAATAGGTTCCAGTGCGGTGAAAAAGCTATTATAGTATGTGTGTTCTTCAGGGGGAAAGAAAATTGTTCACAGCGTGCATCTTTGATGTTTAAAATGGATATAATGATCTAAAATTTTCTTAGGATATTAAGTTGACTTTCTACACTTGATGCTTAGGATTCTTTTTACAGATCATTGTGGATTATATGTCAGGCTGACAGTTCAATTGTTGCTTAGCCATCATGCTTATCTGTATTTGGGAACTCTACGGAAAATGGAGAGAATATTCTTATTTTTCAGTCTAACATCTTCTGGTTGCTGATGCGCAGTCCTGTAAATGTTTGAAAAGTAAATTTCGGCGGTCAATGTAATGTGCTGTTCTACGTTATCCTCTTCTAGCAAGTCTATTGGAGATATAGCATAAATAGTGACCTCTGAACTTTGTTGCTGCCATTTCATTAAACCGCAGGTTCTGTACAACCGGCCTTCCCAGTGATGTCGTTGTCGAAGTGGGTCAAATGTCCTTTCATCTTCACAAGGTAAGAATTATTTCAGGCACAACTTGCTCTACCTTTAACTTTATATGCAGATGCTGTAATTTTGATAATCCCTATTTTCTTTTATTTTACAACTTTAATGTTCTGCCTTCTAGATATCCAGCCATTCTTAAAGGAGACAGTTTTATGTGGGGTTTGAAATTTTGAAAACTATCCGTTAAGTCTGTGGTTGGAACTATGACATTGTCACATAGGACAAGATGTTAATCGAATTTAATCATGGTCCTTTCCTTTTCTCTTTTAGATTTTGAAGATCACAGTAGGAATTTGGAGAAGTTAAAAAGTATGAACAATTTCTCAACCAAACTCCTTTGTAGACACTTCATCGCTCCCGCCCTTAGATTTCATGTACACCATTTGGGACACTTCTTTTTCCTCACTTCTCTCTTACTTGATCTTTACTGCACTGATTAGATTTGCTTTGGTATCAATGCTGCTTCTTTTATTTCCCTTTTTTTTTTTGTTTTCTATTTGAGTCTAAAGTAAAAGGCCTTCCCCATGCAGTTCCCTCTCCTCTCTAGAAGCGGCTTAATGGAAAAATTGATCTCTGAGGCATCTGCATCATTGGAGAAACAAGATCAAAAATGTGTTATAAACCTTTCAGATATCCCTGCTGGACCCAGAACGTTTGAGCTGATAGCCAAATTCTGTTATGGAGTCAAACTTGAACTCACGGCTTCTAATGTTGTTCCATTACGATGTGCTGCTGAGCACCTTATAATGTCTGAGGAGTATGGAGAAGGAAACCTCATTGCCAAGACTGAAACTTTTCTGAACCAAACAGTCGTTAAAAGTTGGAGAGACTCTTTAAGGGCACTGCAAAGTTGTGGTGATGAAGATATTCTTCCTTATGCAGATGAGCTCAACATCACAGATAGGTGCATCATGTCACTGGCTGCAAAGGCCTTGACTGACCCAAATATATTTGGTTGGCCTGTAGTGGAGCTCGGTGGGCCTCCGCAGAGCCCAGGAGGGAGTGTCTTATGGAATGGTATTAGCACTGGAGCCCGGCCTATGAACTTGAGCTCGGGTTGGTGGTATGAGGATGTATCAGGTCTGAGCCTGCCGATTTATAAGAGGTTGATTCTTGCCATGGAGTCTCGAGGCATAAGGCCTGAGGTCATCACAGGCTCCCTCGTTTCCTACACAAGGCAGTACCTTCCTGGGCTCAACCGCCATCAGGACTCTACCAACCTGAAGTCTGATCATCGTCCAGGCCTAAGCCCGTCCCTTCCGGAAGAGGCCCAGAAGGCTCTGCTCGAAGAGATTGGCCAGTTACTTCCCATGCAGAAGGGCCTCATTCTCATCCCCACCAAGTTCTTGTTTGGTCTTTTGCGAACCGCCATAATTCTCAGGGCAAGCTCTTCTTGCACATCAAACCTAGAGAAGCGAATCGGGGCCCAGCTTGATCAGGCAACCTTGGAGGATCTCCTGATCCCAACATTCTCGTACTCCACGGAGACACTTTATGATGTCGACTGCATGCAGAGGATCCTTGAGCACTTCCTAGCCTCTAACCAAACTACAGGTGGGCCGCAGACATCTCCCAGTTCCGGGGATGAAGATCATTTGATCGGCTCACCTGCTTCTCTTACTCCCGTGACGAAGGTGGCAAAGCTTGTCGATGGTTACCTTGCAGAGGTTGCATCAGATGTCAACTTGAAGTTGCCCAAGTTTCAGGCTCTTGCTGCGGCCATTCCCGAGCACGCGAGACCGTATGATGATGGACTTTACCGTGCTATTGATATTTATCTCAAGGTAATTATCACTTACAATCTAGACTTCATGGCGGCACTGAAAATTGAGGCTTCATTTTGCAATATTTGAAGATGGAAAACAAAGTTTGTTTCCAGTGGCCAATTCTTGCTCTAAATGATTGAATTTTGCAGTCACACCCATGGCTATCAGAGTCTGAAAGGGAACAACTCTGTCGCCTGATGGATTGTCAGAAGCTCTCTATCGAGGCGTGCACCCACGCAGCACAGAACGAGCGCTTGCCCTTGAGAATAATCGTACAAGTCCTCTTCTTTGAGCAGCTCCAGCTCAGGACCTCGATAGCGGGGTGCCTCCTTGTCTCTGACAACCTCGACCAGTCCCGGCCCCTGAGGAGCGGGCCCATCCCAGGGGCCACCGAGGGTGGGTGGGCCACCGCGGTGCGGGAGAACCAGGTTCTGAGGGTCGGGATGGACAGTATGAAGATGCGAGTGGCAGAGCTCGAGAAGGAGTGCGAGAGCATGAAGCAGGAGATTGAGAAGCTGGGTCGGGTGAAGAACGATAACAATACAAGCAGTGGCATGGGCATAGGCGGTAGAACTTGGGGGAATGTGACGAGGAAGTTCGGGTTCAAGATGAAGTCTCAGATGTGCAGTGCTGAAGAAGAGTTTGCGAGCGAGCAGCAGGGTAAGGGGAAAGGGCAGGTTGAGAAGGTTAAGGCGGGGAAAGGGCAGGTTGAGAAGATTAAGGAGGGGAATGGAGGAAGAGATCAGCAAAATAAAAGGTTGTCCCTTGAAAGGGAAAGGTAACAATTGTGCATTTCTTATTTGGGCTTTTTTGGCTTTTCATTTTCATTTTTTTTGGCGATTTGCTGTAGATGTCAATTCTTTGTAGCTCCTTTCAACTATGCGTTGGACTAATTGGTTGAAAAATAATAGTTGGTGTGTGGGCGTGTGTGTTTGTGAATTTCATGGGTACATTCGTTTGTGTCTTGGATTTGTGTGGAAATTTCCCACGTTAGAAGAACAAATGGCTTACTTCAGCAGTCGAGCTTGCACATCGGGTGATATATTCGCTGAACATACTTAGTCAAATTTTTCGTACGAGTTTCTCTCTATTTTCCTCAAATCCAAACAAATGTTAGGGTACTGAGTCTACTGGCAATTGTATATGGTGTTACGTGACCCACCAATGTTTAGGAAAAATTGTGCAGGTAGTATAAAATGTTTTGCAAAGTTTCATAATTGATTCAAAAAAGATGTTTCAATTGAAAGCATTCGGTCTACTTATCATTAATAGCGTCAATTTTTCCTGACGTGTCTTGCCGTGTTAGACGTGACACAAAAAATTTAATAAATTCAGTTAAATTAAAATAAAAATAATAAAAATTCAATAAAAAAAAGTCGCTCTCCTCTCCCTCCTCTCTCTTGTCTCCCTCCTTTCCCTCTCTGCTCTCTCTTGTCTCTCGCCTCCCCTTTCTCTCTCTAGCCTTCCTCTCGTTTGTGTCTCTCTTTTCTCCTCTCTCTCTTCTCTCTCCTTCTCTCTCGTCGCTCTCTCCTCTCTCGTCTCCCTTTCTCCTTTCTCTCATCTCTCGCTTCTCTCTCATCTCTCGTCTCTTTCTCCTCTCTTTCTCTCTCATCTCTCTCACTCTCCTCTCTCTTCTCTCTCTCGCCTCTCACTCCTCTCTCTCCTCTCTCGTCTCTCTTTCTCCTCTCTCTCAGCTCTCTTTCTACTTTTTCTCCTCTTTCTCCTCTCGCTCCTATCTCGTCTCTTTCCTCTCTCTCTCATCTCTCGTATCTCTTCTCTCTCACTCATCTATATCCTAGGTTTCTCTCTTTCCTCTCTCTTATCTCTTTATCCTCTCCCTCGTCTCTCGTCTTTCACTCTCCTATCCCTCGTCTCTCGTCTTTCACTCTCCTCTCCCTCGTCTCTCTCTCCTCTCTTTCTCTCCCTCTCTCTATCCTCTTCTCTCTCTCGCCTCTCTCCTATCTCCTCTCTCCTCTCTTTGTCCTCTCTCTATAATCTCCTTTCCTCTTTCTTGTCTCTCTCTCGTCTCTTTCACCTTTCTCTCTCTCTCTTCTCACTCCTCTCTCTAGTTTCTCTCTCCTCGTTTATCTCTCCTAACTCACTCCTCTCTTTCTTCCTCTCGTCTAATAGAAAGAGAGGAGAGAGAAGAGAGGAGATTGAGGACAAAGAGATGAGGATGAGGAGTAAGAGAGGAGAGAGAGATGAGAGAGAGAAAGAGAGAAGTGAGAGAGGATAGGGAGACAAGAGAGAGGAGTCAGAGAGGAGAGGGTGGAGGGAGAGACGAGAGAGGAGAGAGAGAGAGAGAAAGGAGGGAGAGACACGAGAGAGGAGAAAGGGGTGACGAGAGAGAAAGGAGATAGACAAGAGAGATGAGAGAGATGAGATAGAAGATAGTGAAAGAGAGGAGAGATGAGAGAGAGAGACAAGCGAGGAGTGAGAGACGAGAGAGAAAAGATATGAGAAAGAGACGAGAGAGAGAGATGAAAGAGAGAGGAGAGAGAAAGAAAAGAAAGGTGAGAGAGAGGAGAGAGAGAGATCAGAAGGATGAGAGAGAGAGAGGAGATGGAAAAAGAGACGAGAGAAAGGAGAGAGAGACTTTTTAATAGGATTTTTATTTTAATTTAATTGAAAATTATGAATACTTTATTATATTTTTTTTGCCAAGTCGGATGCGGCGTGACACATCGTCTCCTATGGAAAAGTTGATGGCATTAAGGGTAAATAGATGGAATGCCTTTGATTGAAAGATTCTGAAACATTTTGTACTACTAGTGTTATAACAAAACTTTTTGTACCAATTGTGCAACATTGCAAAACATTTTATACCATCCGTACAATTTCCCCCCAATGTTCAATATGGTTTCGCCTTGTCCATTGTTTTCCAAAGAGTATCAGTTTGGCTGCAAATGTTTCAAATTTGTATCACTCTATCATTGACTAGAAACCCTGCATGATACGGTCTAACATTGCAAAATATTTTGTACCATCCGTACATTTTTCCCCCAACGTTCAATATGGTTTTGCCTTGTCCATTGTTTTTCCAAAATGTATCAGTTTGGCTACTAATGTTTCAATTTAGTATCACTTTATCATTGACTAGATACTTACCCAGCATAATACGGTCAAACTCGCTTATATCACGCCTTAATTATAATGATTTTTTTTATCAGAAGCTCATGGATGGATTAACTTGGAAGAGGAAAAAATAAATTAATGATAAGAAAAATTTAAAAAGAAAAGTAAGAACGGGAGATGGAATAAAATAAATTAAGGGCAAGAAAAATTTTAAAAGAAAAGTAAGAATTGGATATAGAATTTGAAGAAGAAACAAAAAAAATGTGATAGAACATGAAATTGAGAGATGATGAGAGTAAGCAAAGTAAGAAGAAGTTGACACGCGGGAAAAATGAGAAAGATGAGAATAATATTTTTCTTCCATTACTCTTGTTTTTTTTTCTCTGCTTTATTTTAAATTTTATCATGTTTTATCTAAAAATAAAGGGTAATTTTTGACTAAAAATTGAAAGACCTGATTAGCAAAGAGTAGATGCCTCTGCTAGTGTCTTTAATTGAAGCCTCTACTCGGTCAGTGTGGTCGAATTCATGCGTAAGGTACTGGTCCAAGCAAAGGCAGATCTAAACTACATCAGTGCCTTCTACTCAGGCGTGTGCATCGGCTGTGCAGTTTCTAGAAATTAATGTCGAGCATGGAAGTGATCTCAACTGAGATGCCGTGCAACCCGAACAAAAGAGTGGAACACCTCCAATGCATAGGAGCTTCTGATCCGAGCAACAGCAAAAAGAACCAGCACAGAGCCGAACACTAACTGCATGTTTGGTTGGAAATTTATCCATTCCCGGGCAGAACCGGTTTAGGGTAATATAGTCGACTTGAAATATAATATAGTCAATTGCACTTTGCTCCAGTTGACTATGTTTATTTTGTAGTCAACTATATTATTTTGAACTTGTTCCGTCCCTAAACCAGATAAGCTCCCATGTTTGGCCTGGCTAATAGGAATAACAAATTGGGCCCAATTCTGCCAAATTTGTGATTCCCGAGCTTGGTTACTTTTGGGGCTCATAATTTCAATTTTTTCAATGTGAACCATAGTATTTGAAAGTCCAATTGGGCCTCGACTAATTCAGTCGAGCCGGATCGGCTCAATAAGGGATAAAACTTCCATACTGTGGATTTTTTGCATCAAACCTGAGACATTCCTTAAGCGGAGCAAGTGTCGAACCGTTTGAATCATCAGAATTTCAATTTAAATTCAGGCAATTCAGAGTCAGGCCTAAATTCTCGTTTATCAGGATTTGCAAATCTAGGCTTCTCCATGAGATTTCCAAATCAGCGGAGCCCCTAACGTGGAAAAGTCCAACATAACCTCCATTATTCATCTTAGTTGCTCGTGGTACCCTCCTTCTCTACCCTCATAACAGTTGCCTCCACCACCACCGTCACCTTTCGAAGGACCTATCTCGGCCGGTCTCCGGATGCATAGATCATTTTTGTCCTCATCTGGGCCAAATCTCAACCCGACAGTCAGATATTAATTTGGGAAGGCTCAGCAAGAAACCCTAGGTCGCGGACCTCGCGAAGGGTGAGCCTCGCCTGAGGCCAAGAGGCTTAGTCGAGACTCCAGACCTTGCTCAAGTCCATGGCAAGCCTAGGGTCACGCGGGCCTAGGGCACGCGAGCCATGAGAGATCTCCCACGCCCAGGCTTAAGACCCTTGCCCAAGGGCTGGGCGAGTTATGGCCTTACTGGAGCTATATGGCTCCGGTGAGCCCTATGTCAAGATCCTTTTCTTAAAAAAAATAAATAAAAATAAAAAATCATTAATTTTATTTTATATCCCAAGGGCAGTAAAGCCTTTTACCTTTATTTTTATCACATTCCTTGTTTATTCCAAGATACAACCGAACAAAAAGAAAAAAAAATTGACCCATATTTCAATTCTAATCCCTTCTAATTTCAATTCCATCCTTATTCTAATCCCTCTTAATTCTTATCCTGTCAAACAAATGCCTCGTAAGTGTTGTCCGTGAATAGCTTCCGGCTCCCAATCAGCTTGACAAAGGTTTGAAGGGTGAAGAGGCTGTCGGACCCAGACTAATGACTCTTCCTACCAGCGATTTAATCAACATTAATTGAAGGACTTTACCGTCGTAAGATTTGATCGTGTGCTTCATGTAGTAAATGCAAAACCCAGAGGAGTGTTTCACCAATTTCAAAAAAATCGAGCATGCCGAAGGGATTACTGAATTAGCATCTTGATCACAAACTCGAAGTAATATGACCCTAAAAAGTAACCCAACTTATGACCATCACAGATGAGGCCATAGAGAGCAGCTGCCTCAAGAAGTCATGGGAGGGGATCCCCATCACCCTATTCTTCGAGAAATCGATGCCCTGGAATTTCAACAGGCCATTCGACTCCTTGTTTTAAGCATTAGTCTTGACGTAGAAATTTTGGAAATTGAACTGCAGACAAAGGAAAATGGAGTCCCTAAGTGGATAGCCGGCCAGGGAGTTGAAAAGGGAGAAGATCTCGAGCACATCAACATTCGACTTCGTCAAGTTGTAAATTTCAACTGGATGGAGGCGACCGATCAGATCCATGCAACCTCAGGCATAAAGACATGACCGAGGAACTATGTGTTGTTGCCGTCAATCAGCAATCGAGGAAGGCAACTCGTATCAAGGCGAATTCGTTCTCGAGATGATACACCTAGACCTCTCGAACCATCACGGGTCTTGCAATGTCCATGGTAATGGATTAGTGATGGGAAAGAGAAAGCATGAGTGAAGTCATCGGGAGAAAGGAAATAGAACGTGGCCTTGAGATTTTTTGTCATTCGAATGGAAGAGTGAGCAACTGCTTGGGTAGGACGAAGAAAAGTTTCCTACTTTAGAACAAAAATTAGGTATTAGTTTACTAATTAAAGAAATTAGCTATAATTATTATTTCCTAATATCATCAAAAAATGGCTAGTTTCCCTATTTTAGAGTAATCTTGCTTGGGGATTAAGCTAAAATATTTATGTCAGAGGTAACATGTTCAGAAATGGAAGATTTGATAGTTCATGATATCAAGCACTAAATGCCTGTGAACCTAATCCTATGTCAGGGACACTTACTCCGGATAATTGCCCTCTTGAGTTGCTTAATGTCATAAAGTATGACTCTGATCAACATGACATACGACTTTCATCAATATGTAAATTAATTATTGAGGATTACGTTAGATCTTAATTTCTATTTTAATTTTATCAGCACGTGGTTAAAATAAAAATTATAAATACTCAATAAATTACAGATATTGCTTATCCAAACGTATTTCATCTTATATCTATTTAATTTTCTGCCATTCACAATGCCAAAGACATTTATGTCATTCGCAATGCACTCAGTCATATTGACAAAAAAGTCATGTTGCCTTCCTTTTCCCTCAATTTACATGTGGAGGCATATAAGCATAATTTGTCATGGCAATGAATCCTACATGACCAAAAAAACTCAAAAATTCCTCACATAATAATACAAAGGCCTAGTAAGATGGCCCATTAAGTGGCCCAAGCTCGACATTAAAGGACAAGGCCTACCAGAGTGGTTATAAATAACAAGGTGTCCTTTTGGCAAATCTATCTTCTCCTTTCCATTTTAAGAAAACTATCATTCTCACTCTCTGTGGATTATCTCACTCTTTCTCCCCCACTTGAATACTACCCTTGGCTGCCGATCTCCGTTGTCTTCATCAACATGATCCACCGTCTACACACTATTCACGTACCTAAGATCTATCATTTGGTGCTCTTGTTGAGAGTCGAGGCCATAAGCTACAAGAGCAAACAAATTTGAGGAGAAGCAGACTTCAAAGAAAAGAAGATTAAGACAAAGAGGGAATGGAAGGGCAAACAAAGGTTATTCTATTCACCGTATTGTGCTGCTTTAATACATATAGAGGTTTATGTATAGAAAGAAAGAATACTCACAGATGGGAATAAATAAATACATTCTAGACATCCTAATTTCCTAAAGCAGAGCAAGATATTGGCCACGAGGTGTCACTGGGATCAACAGGATCCTTTGCTTCAATACCTTCCGGCAAACTAGTCTACGGAATATGCCAAAGACCAAATTTAAGTTGCAAAGCAATAAATACATACCGTGCCAAAGGCTTGGTGAATATGTCTACCACTTGAAGAGTTGAGATGGGAATAAGTAAATACATTCTAGACATCCTGATTTCCTAAAGCAGAGCAAGATATTAGCTACGATGTGTCATTGGGATCAACAGATCCTTTCCTTCAATATCCTTTGGCAAACTAGTCTATGGAATATGCCAAAGACCAAATTTAAGTCGCAAAGCAACAAATGTATCTCGTGCCAAAGGCTTGGTGAATATGTCGGCCACTTGAAGAGCTGAGAGCACATAGCGAGTGATAAGAGAGCCAAATGCAACTTTTTCTTTGACGAAATGATAATCGATTTTGATATGTTTTGTTCGAGTATGGAAGACTGGATTTGTGGTGAGACCTAGTGTAGACAAATTGTCAGATAAGAGTAAGAATGGCTTCGCATGTACAATATTGATGTCACAAAGAAGGAAGGAAAGCCAAGTGAGCTCTACAGAGACAACAGCTAGAGCTCGATACTCTACTTCAATGGATGAGCAAGCAACAATAGGCTACTTTTTGGCTATCCACGAGATACAGTTGGAAACTGGGAATGTACAGTAGCTAGTAGTAGATAGTCTTGTGTTCTTACACCCCACCCAATCGGCGTCTGCAAATGCAAACAACTCTAAAGAACTTGTAGAGAGAATGTGCAACCCTAGATCAAATGTTTCGTGGACATAACGTAAGATTCTTTCCAGCATTTGAAAATGAAATAAGGTCGGGGCATGCATATGCTGACAGACCACATTAACTGCTAGAGCAATGTCTGGCCAAACAAGGGTTAGGTACTGGAGTGCCCCTACTATACTGCGAAACAAAGAAGTATCAGAGAAAGGGCGATCACCATTCTTGAGAGATGCTTACTTCACGACCATAGGAGTGGAGATAGCTTTGCAACTCTCTACAAATGGCCGTGAAATGATGTCAATTACATATTGCCATTGCGACAAATAAATTCTTTTATTGGATTGAGAGACTTTGACACCTAAGATGTAATGAAGTGGCCCCATGTCTTTCATAGAGAACTCACGAGCAAGATCGGTCACAAGCTTGTTCATTGAAGTAGGCGAGTTGCCCTTTAAGATAATGTCATCAATGTATAAAAGCAATAATCTTGATAAAATACAAACAAAAGGGATCAACAATGCTGCAAATAAAGCCATAGTCGAGAAGAAATTAGCATCTTGATCATAAACTTGAAGTCATAGGACCCCTAAAAAGTAATCCAACTTATGACCACCGTAGATGAGACCATAGAGGAACAGCTCCCTCATGAAGTCATGGGAGGGGATCCCCATCTCCCTATTATTCGAGAAATCGATGCCTTGGAATTTTAACAGACATTCGACTCCTTGTTGTGAGCATTAGTCTTGAGGTTGAGATTCTAGAAATTGAACTGCAGACATAAGAAAATAGGGTCCCAAAGTGGATAGCCGGCCGAGGCAGTCTAAAAAGGGAGAAGATCTTGAGCGCATCAACATTCGACTTCATCAAGTTGTAAATTTCAACTGGAGGAAGGCAATCGATCAGATTGCAAGTGACGTTAGGCATAAATGTGTGACCGAGGAACTCCGTGTTGTTGTTGCGAATCGGCAACCGAGGAGGGCAACTCGTATCAAGGCGAGTTCGTTCTCGAGATCAAACACCTGGACCTCTCGAAATTCGCGAGTCTTGCGATGTCCATGGTAATGGATCGATAATTGGAAAGAGAAAGCAAGAGTGAAGTGATCGGGAGAAAGGAAATAAAGTGCGTTCTGGAGAATATTTGTTTATCGAATAGAAGAGTGTGCGACTGCTTGGGTGGGACGATGAAAAATTTCCTAATTCAGAACAAAAATTCGATATTAGTTTATTAATTAAAGAAATTAGTTGTAATTATTATTTCCTGATTCCATCCAAGAATGGCTAGTTTCCATGTTTAGGAGTAATCTTGCTTGGGGATTAAGCTAAAATATTTGTGTCATATGTAATATGTTTAGAAATGGAGGATTTGATAGTTCACGATATCGAGCACTAAATGCCCGTGAACCTAATCATATGGTGGGGACACTTGCTCCAGAATACTTGCTCTCTTGAGTTGCTTGATGTCATGAAGTACGACTCTGATCAACATGTAAAGTATTTATTGAGGATTAAGCTAGATCTTAATTTCTATTGTAATGTTATCATCACGTGGTTAAAAGATAAATTATGGATACTCGATAAATTACATATACTGCTTATCCAAATGTATTTCATCTTATAGCTATTTCTTTTTTTGTCATTCACAATGCAAAAGACTTTCATGTCATTTGCAATGCACTTAGTCATATTGACAAAAAAGTAATGTTATCTTCCTTTTCCCTCTCTCTTCTTAAATGTGGAGGCATATAACAGCCTAATTTGTCATAGCAATAAATCCTACATGGCTAAAAAATCCCTTTTCAGGCAAATAAATTTACCTTAAAATAGGGGACAAGTGATATGGTTCAACTCCAAAATTCCTCACGTAATAGTATAAAGGCCTAGTAAGATGGCCCATTAAGTGGCCCAAGCATGACATTAGGGAAAAGTCCTACCGGCTATGAATAGAAAGGTTTACCTTTTGACAAATCTGTCTTCTCCTTTCCATTTTAAGAAAACCATCATTCCCACTCTCTTTGGACTAGGATGTGTTTGTTTTTTAAAAAATTTTCAACTCAACTCAACTCCACTTATCTTCAATTCAACAATACAATCATTACTTTTTTTTTCATTTTTTCATTTTTTAATCATTCAATTCAATTTTTAATATTAAATTCTCTCAACTATTTATTACTTTTTCACAATTTAACAACACAATCATTACTTAATCATTACTTTCTCTTAATTATTCATTACTTTTTCATACTTTTCCTCATAATTCAACAATACAATCATTACAAACCAATTAAAATCAAAACTCAACTCAACTCTAAATCCAAACGCACTCTTCTTTCTCCCCTACCTGAATACCACCCTTTGCTCCTAATCTCTGTTGTCTTCACTACCATGATCCACCATCTCCCCATCATTCTTGTACCTAAACTCTGTCATTTGGTGCTCTTGTTGAGAGTTGAGGCCATAAACTACAAGAGCAAGCAGATTTGAGGAAGCATACTTCAAAGTATAGAAGATTAAGACAGAGAATATATAAAGGCAAACAAAGGTTATTCTATTCAATGTATTGTGCTGCTTTAGTACATATAGAGGTCTACGTACAGAAAGAAAGAATGCTCACAGATGGTAATGAATAAATACATTCTATACTTTATGATTTCGTAAAGCAAAGCAAGATATTGGCTACGAGATGTCAGCGGGATCCAAGAGATCCTTTCCTTCAATACTCTCCGGCAAACTAGTCTACGAAAGATGCCAAAAACCAGGTTTGAGTCGCAAATCAATGAATACATCCCATGCCAAAGGCTTGGTGAATATGTCGGCCACTTGAAGAGCTAAGGGCAATGATGAGAGAGCCAAGTGCAACTTTGTCTCGGATGAAGTGATAAATGATTTTGATACTTTTTTTATTAGAGCATGGAATACTCGATTTGTGGTGAGATGTAGTGCAGAAAAATTGTCAAAGAAGAGTAAGAACGATTTTGGCTGTACAATACCGATGTCATGGAGAAGGAAAGAAAGCCAAGGGAGCTATATAGAGGCAATAACTAAAGCTCGATACTCCACTTCGGTGGATGAGCGAGCACTAGTAGGCTACTTTTTGGCTGTCCACGAGATACAATTGGAACCTAGGAATGTACAATAGCCAATAGTAGACGTCTTGTGCCCTTACACCTCGCCTAATTAGCGTCTGCAAATGCAAACAACTCCAAAGAACTGTCAGAGAGAATGCGCAACCCAAGATCAAATGTTCCATGGACATAATGTAGGATTCTTTTCAGCATTTGAAAATGAAATAAGGTCAGGGCATGCATATACTGACAAATCGCGTTAACTGCAAGAGCGATGTCTGGCTGAGTAAGGGATAGGGACTGGAGTGCCCCTACTATACTGTAGAACAAAGAAGGATCAGAGAAAGGGCGATCACCATTCTTGAGAGATGCTTGCTTCACGGCCATAGGAGTAGAGATAGGCTTGCAATTCTCCATAGACGTCTGTGACATGATGCTAATTGCAAATTGCTGTTGCGATAAATAAATTCCTTTATTGGATCGAGAGACTTTGACTCCTAAGAAGTAATGAAGTGGCCCCATGTCTTTCATAGTGAACTCACGAGCAAGATCAGTCACAAGGTTGTAAATTGAAGTAGAAAAGTCGCCCGTTAAGATAATGTCATAAACGTATAAAAGCAATAAGATTGTGAAGCCATCTTGACGAAAGACAAATAGGAAGGAATCAACAGTGCTGTAGAAAAAGCCATAGTCGAGAAGAAATTTGCTGAACCTGTCAAACCATGCTCGCGGGGCTTGTCATAAGCCATAGAGAGCACGCCAAAGTAGACGCACATGATTGGGACGTGTCGGATCAATGAACGAGAGTGTGCCATGCAGAAAGGCATTTTTTACATCGAGTTAGTGTAAAGACCAGTCTCGAACTATAACAATAGACAAGACTAGTTTGATTGTTCAGGGCTTAATCACCTAACTAAACGTCTCCAAGAAATCAACCCCAGCCTCCTGATGAAATCCTTCAGCCACCAACCTAGCTTTGAGCCTATCAAGTTTTCCATCAGCCTTTAACTTCGGTTTAAAGACCCACTTACTTCCCAAGATATTCATAGACGAATCACGAGGGACTAACTTCTAGGTTTGATTATCAGCAAGGACTTGCACTTCCTTATTCATAGCAACCTTTCAACCCAGATAGGAAAGAGTTGAATGAGCAGAATGTAGAGTAGCAGGAATATCTGTTAGAGCAAGGTTTGCATACCTTGGGTTTGGTTTACGAACCCCTGCTTGAAGCCGAGTGACCATAGGATGGGAGGTTACTGTGGTTGGCGGTGAATCAGAGGTGACCAGCGAAGGAGTATCATATGCAGCGAGATCATCAACAAGAGGTTGTTCAAGTGCAATCGAGGTATCTGGTGCTTCCTGAGAAGATGATTGAACTAGAGCAGGGACACATGGTTGCGAAGACACATCAACAGAGTACTCCGGGCTAAGAGAAGTTAGGGCTGAATTCGCGGGATCCTGGACCTGAACAGATTGATATAAGGCAGAGGCAGTAGAGGTACCAAACAATCAAGCCCTTTCCCAAAGCTCAGGCGCTGCTGTGCTTGTCTGATCAGTGGAATTGGAGGACTAAGCAGGCTATTTTAAGCCCGAGCGTAGATTGCAGCCCAAGACAACACTTCTTGCTCACGTAGTGCTGCTTCCTGTGGAGACATCTTGAATGGAAAGACAGATTCATCAAAAACCACATGTCTTGAGATATAAACTCGCCCCGAAGAACGATGTAGGCAACAATACCCCTTATGCTTGTCGTTGTACTCGATGAAAGTGCATGGTAGAGAATGGTAGTCAAACTTATTCATGATATCGCTGGGAAGGTCCGGGTAGCAACAAGACCCAAACACCCGAAGAGCTTTGTAATCATGATCCTATGAAACAACCGTGAGAAAGGAGATTTACCCTGAGTTGAGCAGATGGTAGTCTATTTATAAGATAATAAGTAGTGGAAAATGCATCCACCCAATAATGCATAGGCATAGATGCTTCAAAAAGATTGCCGACCCAAGTTCGACAATATGCCAGTGTCATCACTCGGCTACTCCATTCTACTCAGGACTTTGTGGGCATGACATTTGATGTTGAATTCTGCACTTGCGAAGGTGAGTGAGAAACCCGATGCTCAAAAACTCACCGCCTCCGTTCAATTGAAAATTTTTAATTCTTTTGTCGAATTGATTTTCTACTTGCTTTTAGAATGATTGAAACACACCAAGGAAATCCGATTTGTCTCCGTGGAAACAACCAACAATAGTGAGGAAATTCGTCAATGAATATCACATAATACCGAAATTTTTTAATGGAAGACACTGATGTCGGACCCCACAAGTCACAAGTCACAATGCACTTTTTCCAAAGGAAACGGACAATGAATATCTGATAGAGAGAAATGGGAGCTTGGAGCTTTTACTCAATTGACAACTAGGGCATAAGGTGCCAAACAGCTTATTGACATTTATTAACTTTTGAGTCCACAAAAATTACAAGACTGAACTACTGGGATGACCCAAGCGGCGATACCAAGTGCTTTCATCGGCTGTCACATTCCGTTGAGCAAAGAAACTTGCAACTAGTGGATCCCCACATTAAAGTCTATCCCGTCATAGAATCCTTAATAGAGAAACCGTGTGCGTGAAATTCAAAGTAGCATGGATAATCATTGGTTAATTGAACAACAGATAATAGAATTTTATGGATTTCTGGCACAATGACAACATTACGGAGTGGTAAGGTGTGATACTTCCCAATACGAGTAATTCGCAGCTTCTCACTATTCCCAACAATCACATTGTCGGGGCCATAGTAGGGGACTAAATTAGTGAGAGTACCCATTGAATCAGTGATATGAGCAGTGGCTCCCGTGTCGGGGTGCCATTCCTCCTCCAGTAGATCAGTGATATGTAGATTGGCAAGGGCCTGAGGAATATCATTGGGCTGGTAGCTGTTAGCACTTCAGAGTACCATGTCCCGACTTCCTGCAGATTTGACGAGTTATTCGAGAACTACCAGTACCACGTTGAGAGGAAGACGAGGCACGACCTCCAATCTGGTATTGGCGGCTGCCATTGGTGGTTTGACTGAATCCACGACCTTGGGAGGTGAAGAATCCTTTGCCATGAGCTCTTGAATTTCTCAATCCTCTACTGGAATTATTCTACTGATATTGAGCTCCAAAGGCAGTGGGTGCACCAGGATCAACCGCGAAAGTCGAGGGGCAGCGGGGATTGCCGTGAATGCAGTCGGGGCAGAAGAGACGTGAACTGTCATATGCTGGGCCGCGAAGGCTGTCAGGGCTGCAAGAACTTTCACAGGACATTTGTGTCTGGTCTCGTAGCTCTACAGCTGAGAAACCAAGTCAACATATGTAGGCAGTGGCGGTCTGAGCATCGTGGTCTTGAAAGACTCATATGAATCAACCAACCGTCAAACAGTCGAAACACCTTATTGGTTTCAGTGACAGGCTTGCCGATAGCCTGCAATTGATCACAAATATCTTTAAAATCATTAAGGTACTTGGGTAGAGAAAGATCTCCCTTGCTGATGTATAGCAATTGGGTCAATAATCGAACTCCCGTGTCACGGAAGTCTGCTTAAAGTGATTCGAGAGGGCCGACCAGACTTCAGCTGTTGTGTTAAGCCCAATTGCCAGACCTAGGACCTCTTCCGAGAGTGTACCTGTGATCTAAGATTTCACAAGACTGATCACTACAAACCCAAGCACCATAATCAGGATTCGCAATCTGAGTCTGCATGGAGGTCTCAGGGTCTTCTCTTCTTCTGGACGATGAATTAAAGCGAAGCCACAGTTTCGTCCGAGAGGAAGCCAAGTAGGTCATGGGACTCAATCAGAGACACTACTTGTGTCTCCCAAAGTAAACAGTTGTTTCTGTCAATTTGAGGGTGAAAAAGTTGGCGACCTTAATGGTTGAAGGGAAGGGGAATTTGGGAACGGTGGCTGCCATTTTGTCTGCCCTAAACCTTTCTCTGATACCAAATAGAAGATTAAGACAAAGAATGAATGCAAGGGCAAACAAAGGTTACCGAAGAACGCAAACGTTAGCGGGATCCTTTCCTTCAATACAGAGGAGGTAGATTGGACTATCGAAGGTCGACAAGGCAAATTCATCGCTGAAAGCAGCTTGGGAGAGTGTAAGAACGCAAGTCGATTACTACGTGTATCGATCACAACATTACCATTGGCCCTAGTCGAAGTTCTAGCTGTTGCAGCACACCACCACCTGCCAATTGGATGCTGCAGATGAAGTGAATGATCAAAGAAAATGGTGACAAAAGCAGTTCGTGAGTAGGTTGGATACTAAGTTTTTCAAGTTTTGAATGCCTTTTATGACGGACTAGGGAGAAACAATGAGGATGATCAGACGGTTGTTGAAGAAGAAGTAGAAGCTCACCAGAGTAACCTCACTGTGATGTGGCTTCACTGATTAGCAATGCCGGAGAAGATGAGTATGGTCGAAGAGTAGAAGTGGTGGAAGAACAGAGCAAACACTTGTATGCTGAGCCAGGAAACATGCAAACTCTGGCAAGGGCTTATATCGCGCCAGTCAGGAAAGAACAGGTGGATCCGCGTGAACAAGGTGTTGGTTATAACAAATTGCCAGCTCAAAAGCCAACCCCATGTAAAATTCCTTTGAACATATATGCAATTAGGGTCGGTCATCTTCAATCCAAAAGCTGAGCTGATAGGTTGTGATATCCAATCACTAATAAATCCATTGACAATATGTCTCAACATCTGCCCACGCAGGAGCGGAGCCAATTAGTTGGTGGGGGGGGCAATTGCCCCCCTGAGATTCTCCCAAATTCCAAATGCCCCCCCAAAATATACCTTTGTCAAATATTTGTCCCCCTGAAAATATTAAAATATGCCTTGTTGCCCCCCTTGTAGATCCCAAGCCCATTACATAAGCATACCACATACTATGTCCTGTTTGGTTTCAAAGTAAGATTTTAAAATCTTACTTTAAATTAATTCTACCAACAACAAAACAAAATAACTCATACAAAGTCAAAGGGTGAACCCCGTTTATACAACTTTTTTTTCAAAATCAAAATCAAATAACTCATACAAAGTCAAATGGTGGACCCCATACATAACCATTTATACCACTCTTTTTCAAAATCAAAATCTAATTTTAAAATGTTACTTAAACCAAACGCAGCATAAAATTCCCTTTATTAAAAAAAATCAATTTTAAGTGAGTTAACTTGAGCGGGAAGACAACTGAGACAAGACTTGGACAAGAACCAAACCCCAACCACAGAATTTTTGTGACACTGATAGAACCAAACTTGGAAGGTTGGAACTGGAAGCTTGGAAGCGAGAATGGAGAGTTGGTGAAGAAGAAGAAGAAGAGGAAGTCTTTTAGTGGAGAGCTCTTGAAATTGGGGGTCGATTTGAGCGTCTTGCTCGGCCTTGATGGGCCGAGATTGAGAGAGAACCGGAATCATAATTTAAGTAACTCTGGGAATCATAAACCCCGTAAAGAGAAAGGAGTCTGCAGATATGCAGAACGTTGATGAGGGCTTACAGAAGAAAAAGAGATGGGTCAGGTTAGTGAAGTTATTTTGTGTTGCTTAGAAGACAAAGTCGCGAAGCCTTCGAGCTTAGAAGACCAACTCGTGTTGGTCTGCGGTGCCGATTTTCGTTTCTTCTCTTTGAAAGCTCCCTGCAGTGCTTGCTATTGGAGCGAGAAGCGGCGGCGTTATTTTCTTGTGATTGACCAAATTGAGTTGGAATGCCCTTAGGGTCGACGACTGTTGAAGCCTTGAAGGCACGATCTGCTAAGCTTCATCCTCAGGGAGTTGGACGAAGAGGGCGGCAGTATCTGTTCAGTGGCAAAGACCAATACCATACTTGAAACGTAGATGGTTTGATTATTGAGTGCTCTATCTAGCCCACTAAGTCAGGTTTGTCTGCAGAATTTCTTCTGTTCAGTGACTATGCTGCTGATTTTGTTGTTCCGCCTTGTCTCTTTGAATTTTTTTAGGTGCTATATTTAGATTGAATTTTTTTCTTATGTATATATGGATAAGTATCTCATAAAAAAGAAATCAACCATAGAAGAAACATTAACGACCAGAGCGAATAATGACTACTCAAAAGAAGACATGTGCAAATCAATTTGGAAGATCTCCCTTCGGATCCCGGGCTAAGGAAGAAAATTTCCGATTATCATCCTAATGATCGTGATAGAATTAGAAGGCATTGCAACAAGGTCCATGTCAACCGAAAGGACACGATTTTCCTCAAAAGAAATTCAGGAATATATTCCGGCGCTTTATTCCAAAATGGTTTGAGGAGCATAAAAATTGGCTAGAATATAATATTGCGAAAGATGCCTCATTTTATTTGTGTTGCTATCTTTATAGGCCGGACATTAGAGCGCAAGCAAGTGGTGAAGTATTTGTGTCGGAAGGATATACAAATTGGAAGAAAAAAGAAAAATTCAATAAGCATGTTAGAGGTTTGGATAGTGCTCATAACAAAGCTTGAAGAAGATGCGAAGATTTGATGAATCAACAATAACATATCCAATTTGCTTTTGAGAAGCAATCAGAACAAGTATGTAAAGATTATCAGCTTCATCTAACTGCTTCACTTGACTACATTCGTTTTCTTCTATCTCAAGGCTCGGCATTTCGTGGCCACAATGAAACAGAAGAATCGCATAATTAAGGCAACTTTTTTTAGCTACTCTATTTTCTTGCTAGTCACAATAATGTTATAAAAAATGTTGTCTTGAATAATGCTCCAGGAAATATGAAAATGATATCCCTTGATATTCAGAATGATCTTATCCGTGCTTGCGCTATGGAGACCACTAATGCTATTCTCCATGAGCTAGGGGATGAATTCTTTACTATTTTACTTGATGAATCTCGTGATGTTTCGGTCAAGGAACAAATGGTGGTTGCACTAGGATTTGTTAATCCGAAAGGGTGTGTTGTTGAGCGTTTTCTTAGCATTGTTCATGTTAGTGACACTACCGCTTCCTCACTAAAAGCGGCTATTCAGCTTCTTTTTTAGAAGCATAATTTGAGCTTGTCTAAAGTGTGGGGGCAAGGCTATGATGGGGCAAGTAACATGCGAGGGGAATTTAATGGATTCAAAACTTTGATTATGCAAGAGAATTTTTTTGCTTATTATGTTCATTGTTTTGCTCATCAACTTCAACTAGCTCTTGTTGCCGTGGCAAAAAAGAAACCAAGTTGCTGCATTTTCCAACTCATTGACTATTATAACTACTCTTGTTGGAGCTTCATGCAAGCGTAAAGATCTTCTTCGAGAGAAGCAACAAAACAGAGTCTTAGAAGCATTTGAAATTGGTGAATTCTCAATGGGTAAGGGTTCAAATCAAGAGAGAAGTCGTCAAAGAGGAGGTGATACACATTGGGGATCTCATTATAGGTCATTGATAAGTTTGGTTGTCATGTTCTCATCGGTTATGGAAGTTCTCCAAATCATTGAGAAAGATGGCTCAACTATAGATTAAAGAAGTGAAGCATTTTCCTTATTGAGTGTTATGCAAACTTTTGAATTTGTGTTCATCTTGCACTTGATGAAAACTATTTTGGGAATCACGAATGAGTTGTCTCTAGCATTGCAAAGGAAAGATCAAGATATTGTGAATGCTATGGTTTTGATTGAAGTGGCAAAGCAACGTTTGCAAGATATGCGGGATGAAGAATGAGACTCTTTGATGAGTGAAGTATCTATATTTTTTTACGGATATGACATTGATATCATAAATATGAATGAAATGTATGTGGCTCCAAGACGATCGCGGCAGAAAGGTGAAGTCTTGACAAACTTGAGTAATTTCCGATTTGAGCCTTTTAACAGAGTGATCGATTGGCAACTTCAAGAACTCAACAACCGCTTCAATTAGGTGAACACAAATTTGCTTCTTTGTGTGGCTTGCTTAAGCCCAAATGATTCTTTTGCCTCTTTTGATAAGTCCAAATTGATTCAACTTGCTCGTTTTTATCCTTCGGAGTTCTCTGAGGTTGATATTCAGTTGCTTGACAATCAACTTGAGACTTACATTCTTGATATGAGATCTCATGAAGAGTTCTTAAACCTAAAAAGTATCAGAAATCTTTCTCAGAAGTTGATTGCCACAAGAAGGCATATTGTCTATTCACTGATTTACTTACTTATGAAGTTGTCGTTGATATTATCAGAAATCTTTCTCAGAAGTTGATTGCCACAAGAAGGCATATTGTCTATCCACTGATTTACTTACTTATGAAGTTGTCGTTGATATTACCAGTTGCTACTGCATCGGTGGAGAGAATTTTTCAACAATGAAGATTGTGAAGAACCGCATCCGTAATAAGATGGGAGACTCTTGGATGAACGATTGTTTGATTACTTATGTTGAGAAAGATATTTTTTGTAACATTGACAATGAAAGAATCTTAAATAGCTTTCAGGTTATGAGACCTCGAAATGGACATTTGTAATTATTTAGTTTTTAATTTAATGAACTTCATATATCTCTATCGTTAATATACATTTGATATAGTTTCATATATACGTCTATTTTCGTTTTATATTTTGCCCCCCCTCCCCCCCGAGATAATTTCCTAGCTTCGCCCCTGTGCCTACGTGTGACTTTGATGTTTCACCTACACGTGCAACGTGGACTTGAACATCTGCCCTCAACAACTGACTGCGAGCCGGGACTGAATTTCTGTGCTCGGGACTTAACCACGAGGTGGACTTCTTCTTACACCTCGGGCGAGTGGAGGGGGATAATAATTGATAATGAGGCCACACTTGGGCTGCACTAAGATGAAGCGCAATTTGGCCACCTCGAAACTAAATTTGGCGTGGTGTGAGCCTACACGAGTGCGCGGAAGGATAACCCGATCTGATACCATGTAATATTCCACTAGACTTACATGCGATCGGGCCAATATCCAACCCAAAAGCTTCTAACTGATAGATTGTGGTACCCATCACTTATAAACCCGTTGATTTTTGTTTAATTTTTCCGTGTGGGACAATATGTTTCAACACCCGCTCACATGTGCAACGTGTGGCTTTGATCCTTCACCTACATGTGCACTGGTATCAGAGCTTGGGTACCAACACTTATCAGCTTGAACTTTTAAGTGAATACGAGCCTGGGTCCGTATAAGCCCAATGAAAATTTAATATGATATCAGAGCGAGTTACGCTTTTCGCGTGCCCACGTGGGCTCACATTACGCCCACCAAACATTGAGAGCAACCAAAAGAGCGCCTCGTGTTAGTTCCCCCTTGTCCAAGCATGGAAGATAAGCTCGGCTCGAGGTCAGTTGTTGAGAGCGGGTGTTTAAGGGCACGTGACAGTGTGTAAGCAGAAATAGACCACACGTTGTACGTGAGGGCGGGTGTTGGGAATTATAATTTCACATGGAAAAAATGAAAGAATAACCATGAGTTTATATGAGATTTTGATACTAATATTTATCAGCTTGAACTTTAAGTGGATATGAGCCCGAACCTTTATAAACCCAATGAAAATTTAATACCATGTTGGGGAGATCCAAACTCTTGAGAACTTGTTCTGGTTGTGCTAACAACCCTAGCAAATTCAACCCCCTGCAGTGGCCTCTTTGCCTGCATGGCTCGATTCCCGTCGGTCCCAAGCCCAGGATCACCCGCAAGCCTCTATTGCTGAGCAAGTGAAGCAGTTGGTTGAGGAGACTCTAAAAACCTTGGTGATGGGCATGGTATTACAAACAGAATGAAACAATTCAATTCCGATCACGTCCCTATTTTTTTTTATGAAAAATGGGGGAATTCTTTTGATCTTAATGTCTATTATGATTTTCTTTATGTGTTCTTGGCCTGTATGGGGCTAAAACTTTTATTTTAAGGCTGCGATGAAATCTAACACATAATTAACTCAATTATTCTTTCTTGATCTACCTTTTTTTTTTAATTCCAATATGCTTATTCCTAGGATGTGCTGAATGCCTTCAATTACTTGGCCACTAATTAAAAAAAAAACCTGGCCACTAACTAAATTTTTAATAATCTAGATGAACTGAGGAGGGGTATTTTACGTTTAGATAAAGGTTAGAGTAGTTTAAATTCGGTTTTTGTAGATCATTCCGTGAGAGAGATTCACCTTATTGGTTGATCTGTGGGTAGTATAGAAATATAGTCATTCCCTTTAGGTAGCCAGATTAGAGTTGGTACTTAGTGAACTTGCTTTCATTCGGTACTCATTGAAATAGAGTAGATAGGTTAAAGTAGGCATTTTCTTGAGTGATTCAACAGAAACTTAAGGATAGTAAAGAGCCCTAGGTTAGTAAATTAACAGAGATCCAACTAACCGTTTTTTCTTTTTTACATAACAAGCAGGAACTAGGAAAACTTTTTTACAGGTAGTTAAGGTGCCATAGCTACTTCCTTAGATTAGATTGATATGGCCCTTACTAAGCAAATCTAGCGGTTGAGGATTATTTGATAGGATACCATGCGATAGAATAGAAGTTTTTCTTTTTGGATAAATTATAGTATAGAATTTTCTAAAACTAGGTAGTTCATAATCTTTCGTAAAGTAGTTACTATACTTACCATTGCATGCCTTATTTTACGACCTAAATAGTAAATTCGATGCATGCCAGACCTGTGATGTCACTATCAGAGGATACAAAACCTATTCATAAAACTGATTTAAATCTATTTTTAATTTTAAGTAAAACTAATTGATAAATACACTTATGAATTAAAAAATCTCATCATCAAAAGGGAACACATATTTTTGAAATAATTGGAAGGAAAAAATCTTTATGATTTTATGAAAAAAAAAAGTGGTAGATAAGGGAAAATTCTTAGGCCTTGTTTACTTTGAGAAATTTTTCCAAAATTTTGAAAATTTTTCGTAAAAATAAAAAACATAAATTATATGTTTATCTACTTAAAATGAAAACCAGTTTTTTAGGAAAAGAGACCTTTCTAATTCCCCAAACGCAAAGCAATTCAGAGAAGTACTTTTAATACTTTCTAATTTTCTTCTTGTTGATTGGAAAGTTCAATATCAATTATTTGTTTCATTTTTAACTATAGTAATTCTCCTCCCTTTAATTGGAAAGTCTCCAATTGTTGTTAGATATTAAATTTAAGTTTGAAAATCCTTAATTTTGAGTTTGTAAACATGATTGTTCAATTTTTTTGAGAAATAAATTAAGTAAAAGGAGAAGAAAAGTGAAAAATAATAATAATAAAGAAGACTTTTCCAAAAGTAAACACACCCTTAATGTTTGTGACTTTATAGAGACGAAAAATGCCACTTTCCATTTGCCATGTCAGCACCATAATCGTCTATAATAGTAAAAAAAACGTCAATTTTGGTAGACGCAATTACAGAGTGAAAGTCTGCATTTTACATGTTAAAAAATGAAAAAATTAACAAATGTGGAATAGGTTGAAATTTGGTGATTTTCTAGGTTATATTCTCTTGTATTAACTCCATATTTCTTTTTTTGGATGAACTAATTCCCATATTTCTTCAATTTGCATAAACTTAACTAAAACTTTTTAATAAAAAATTAATAAAAAAATTAATTGAGGACCGTTTTGTAAATAATTTTGGCATAAAACCGACGAAAAGGCGCTTGACAAGGGTCAAACCAACACGTTTTTGGAGATGTTATGAATGGTCAAAGTAATACAAATCAAATGCTAATAAACAAAGTGACACCGAAAAGAGTTACATAAACACTGTAGTGGTTAATTAAAGCAAAAAGAAGAAATATTAGTAGTTAAACTAACACTTTCTAGTGCCCAAAATGGTACATATTATATATTAGTGACCAAAATGTCTTTTCAATCGAGAAAAGAAAAGGACAGACCACGAAATATGCAGTGAAGATGTCTCAATCCTAATTCAGTATGGATCGAATCAATGAGACGAACTAATAAGAAATCTTGTCAGTGAAACGGTGGATCTAACACTTGGAATGACGAGAATGCCTCGGCTCATGTTGGTGTAAATGCAGCTATGTATCAAAGATAATCGATCTTGGATGTGCATAAGGAAGAGCGTTTGTTCTTCTTCTAGTTGCTAATAAAAAGTCATGGAAAGGCAGCTACATGAAGAGAAGAAGCTGGTCAAAGTGACAAAATCATGCAAACTGCAAGTTGGCTTTTTTCTTAACAATTGGAAAAGGACGGTGTCTTACTTTTTTCTCGCTATAGGAATAGTCGTTCATGGAGGCGGAAATTTTCCATCTCTATCCTTAAATAGAGACAGTTTTTCATCTCGATCCCTCTCAAAGAATCGGTTGCAAAATATTGAGACGGAATTTTTCGTCTCCATCAAGGATGAGACGGAAATTTGAGATGAAAAATTTCGTCTCTATGAGCGATTATTCCCGTAGTGTTTAGTAAAAGTTTTAGAGGATATAGAATCTGCAGAAAATTGGAATATAGACTAATAAACAGCTAAATTACATTTATGTTTTCTACCAAAACATTTACTTTTTTAATATGTTCCGTCCATTTTTTTAACGAAAGGGTGACGGAAGGGCTATGATGATGTAAATGTCAACGGTTGAGGGTCAAGTTGATGTAAAAAATGGATCGAGGTGTATTTAAGATAAAAACTATTGCTCGAGGACCAATTTACCAATTTACTCTTTATTCCTCAATCCTTTCTTTCTCTTTCTTGGGATTAGAGGCTGCTACATAGTGGATCCCAAGTATTTAAAAATAATAATTAACTTTTCATTATCAAACTAATAATAACGAAGATTTATAATCTAATATATATATATATATATTTATTTATTTATTTATTTCTATATATATATATATAGTAAAATTAACTACATTTGCAATAAATGAATCTAATAAATACAATCAATATTCTAAAATAAATAAATGTTATGATTATAATTAACCTCCATACACAACAATAATAATAGAGATTATAGTTAAGTAAATATTACTAGATTGTAATTTTAATTAAAATCAATACAAACTTTATCAGATGCAATTATATGATTGGTACAAAATATTGCTTATTCGATATACTTAATGTAATATTGGATACATGAAAAAATAATTTGTGATTGAAAATTCAAAAATAAAGAGAAAAGAAAAGGAAATGAGGCTAAGATAGTAATGGTGAGGAGAGATGTGTACGGATACCGGGTATACTCGGAACAGGTCGGAACCTACTCGTTAGGGTAGGGCTCGGTAGCTCGTATTGAAAATAGGGTATGATCTGAGTATTAAAATTAGGAACCAATGAAAACAAGTTCCGGCTCTGGTTTCTGCATATAGGGTACCCAAAATCGGAATCGATACTTGGACCCGATAATAATTTCTCCTACTTATATTCAGATATATTTATCCCTTTTACTTTACCCTCTTCCCCTGTCTATTTCTCTCTCTCTTGGTGCAAGCTTTGCATTCCTTATCGTCGACAGCTTTGGTTCGACAACAATAGGTGTATCCTCAGTGAGGCCTGATCGTATTACTGATGTTTAATTTTATGGATAGATTGATGAGACATATTACTCTTTGTTGTAGATGTATGGTAGATTAATCCAAATCTATGTCGACATTCTGGTTTGCGTAATTACAGATTACGTAAGGAACATTTTCGATTTTATTTAGCGAGACAAAAAAATTTATAGGTTCCAACATGGTACTCGAAACCTGTAATATAACACAAGTTCCGATTCTATAACTTAATAAGGTGGGGTCCGGTTCCAAAATCTTGAAACTTGTTTCTTACAGGGTAGGATCCAGGAATAATGAAAATAACATGGTACCCAGACCCGAACACCCCTAATGGTGAGGGTGAAGGCGAAGAGAGAGAATAAAGAGAGAGGTGCTAAAATTGAGTAGTTTTACAGTTGTATCTACGCATGTTATGCCCTATTTTTTTCCCTCCAATAAAAAGTAACTGATGGGATACCAAGTTCTTCCATTATGATAGTATGTATATATATATATATATATATATATATATATAGATAAATTCTATCAATATTCTCCAAATAATTATATCACAATCAATTTCCATATAAAAGGAATAATAATAGTATTAAAAAGCTTAGTTAATCTAAATATTATATATTTGTATATACAACAAATAATAATATATTAGATATGATATTTAATCTACATATATAACAACTATAATATCTCATTCTTATAAAAATAATAACAATCCTCACTCATGAAGGAAGATTAAATTGACAAAAATAATATTATATAGAATAATAATAATTTTTATCCAGAATGTTGATTTCATAAATTAGAAGAAGAATATAAAGGGGAAAGAATAATAGAAAATGTTATAGTTAATCTATATATACAACTATTATATACAAAAAAGTATAAATTCTCATTTATTATTATAATAAAATTGATTGTATGTGCGACGAATGCTACTAATAAATAAAAAAACTTATACTATCAATATAAATACAATAAATATTAGATATGATATTTAATCTACATATATAACAACTATAATATCTCATTCTTATAAAAATAATAATAAGCCTTATCCACGACGGAAGATTATATAAATTGAAAAAAATAATATTATATAGAATAAAAATAATTTTTATCCAGAATATTGATTTCATAAATTGGAAGAAGAATATAAAGGAGAAAGAATAATATAAAATGTTATAGTTAATCTATATAGACGACAATTATATACAAAAAAGTATAAATTCTCATCTATTATTATAATAAAATTGGTTGTATGTGCGACGAATGCTACTCATAAATAAAAAACTTATACTATCAATATAAATACAATAAATAAATTTAAATTCATATATGATAATATAATTTCAATTGAGATGTAAATAACTTATCATGTTCATATGATTTCCCCAAACAAAATATCTTAAGCTAGTACTTGTATGATCTTTATGATAATATAAAACTTATATATTTGAAAATGAGGATGTCAGTAATTAATCACTTTTATTCGATTTTCACTTAGAAATCATCAAAAGCCAATGATTTTACAAATATGGTGATATTAAAAGTAAATATTTGACAATGAAGATGCCACATATATTAGTTTTTAGAAAATTCACAAGCTAAATTTGTGAAATAAATTAAATAAATTTACAAGACATAATAAGAACGTCAATTAGAAAATTATGATTGAAGTAATGAAAATTATTCCTGTAACTTTATTGAAAGTTATCTTTAAAAATTAATTGTTGACAACTTTCGTTTTCAATAAGTAAACTAATTTATGATATATGTACGTAGTATTAGTATATGAAAGTGAACCCGTGCAGTGCACCGGGTTGAGCACTAGTATTATGTAAAACTCACTTGAGATCAATAAATGCTATATTTAATGAGCATCATCTATCTAAAACTCACTTGATTGTGATTAATGCTACAAATAATTGTATTAAATATTTATATCATTGTTAAATAATGTGAGTTTTCCATAATCATTAGTTAGATGCCGCAAGGAAACTGGGGCTAAAAAATGATTGTAAGATATAGTTAAAAATACGCTGAACTTAACCACAAAGGATGATTATAAGGTATTGCTAAAAATGATAAATAAAATCAGGTTGAAAAATAATTTGTAGAGGTATTAAAAATGCTATGAAATTGCAATGAATTACATTTGAATTGAAAAATTTTAAGTGAAAATTTACCTTAAAGTACAAAAAAAAAGGATTTTCGATGACAATATATTTACCATACGTGGTTTGTAATTTCTTAAAAAATATTGCTATTCATAAAAATGCATAGCAACATAGACTTTGAAAATTTGAGATTCCTATGATTATCCTTTTAATTGGTGACATTTAATAATTCATTTTAATAAGATTATATTAGTGAAATATTTCTTCATTTAATTATTATTAGCAATAGAGTAACTAAGTAATATCTGAACAAACTCGTGATTGCATGTATAGAAATTTGCTACTAAGTAGCATTTTGTTAATAAATATGTAAAAATATTATGGAAATTATTATTATAAGGAAAATATTCTGTTGCTATCTATACAAATATTGTACAAATTGACGTGTGAGAGTAATAAATATGCTTCAATTAATACAACAAAAAATATAGAAAATTAGATACCATTTTTAAAATTATAAAAATAATATAAGTTAAAGAATGAAATATTAATTGGATATGTACAATATTGTTTATTAATCAAAAGTAAATATAATGAACCACTAGAATTATGGAATTTAAAATTTTTTTATAAAGATACAATAATATAAAAAGTTAAAATATACGAATTAGATTCAAGTTTATATTTTATACGCAAGTTTGATGATCATGATAAAATATTGAGTGAATTAATAACATAAAAAACTAAAATAATGTTTTTAGCATGATAAACGAGTGAATATAATATGAAAAAAATAAATGAAATAAACTCGTACAACGCACGGGTAATAGGCTAGTCTATATCTATATCTATCTATTCATCAGAGAGTCTAATACGACACTGTGTCACGGTGACACAGTTTTGGTTGTTTGTGGGTGACTCACTGTAATTGGTGCAGCCAGTCACCCTTTTTATTTTAAAAATAAAAACAATTTTTTTAAAAAAAGAGGAGAACAGCGAGTGATCGATGGCACAAGAAGAGGGAGGGGGTGATGCCGCACATCGGCGCCACCAGCCACCTGTCCGATGTTGTCAGCAGCCTCAGAGGTTGCTGCCGGCTATGGCCGCACCTCCTCAATCAGTTAGCATCTAAAAAAATCTATGATTAATTTGAAGGAGGTGGTAAAGATGCCGGTAGCCACCATCCCCATCCAAGAGCACCGTCGAACTTTGAGGCCGGCCGCGGCATTAAACGGGTTAGTGGTGGCGTCGGCGAGGAGCTCTGCCCCCTTCCCCAACTACCCCCCACAGGGCTTTCTCTGCCGATCTGATTTCTCCTTCTTCTTTTTTTAAATAAACAATTAAAAAAAATGAACATTTTTTTTAACTTTCAACTACAAATAAATTAGAAAATTCATAATCATACTATAAGAAATACCAAACTCTAGCTCATAAAGTACAAAAATTTTGTAACATTTAGTATTTCAATTGAAACATTTATTACTAAATCAGTTTGTCGTAAAATGTTTAAAGTACTAGAAATATTTAGTATTTTAGTTATGCTATTTAGTATTTAAGTATAAATACGAAAGTTAATAACTAAAAGTTCTAGAATCAATTTAATTTTAGTACTTGAATTGTTCATGAAATACAACAACTTCCAAATATTTAGTACTATAATATAAACGTTTAGTATTTTTTAAGTACGTATATATACTATCTTAATAACTGAACATACTAAAATCTGTCTAATTTTAGTACTTCATTAACATTTGAAGTACTGCAATTTTCAAATATTTATTATTTTATAAGTATGTACAGGTACTAACTTTACTAATTAAAAGTACTAAAATGCGTCTAATTTCAATACTTAATCAAAACTTGAAGTACGATAATTTTCTAGTGTTTAGTATTTTGTATTTCTGTTGTTGCCCACTCATTTGAATTCTAGCACATAAGTTATACTCAATTAAATTTCAACTTGTAAGATTTTGAGATGATCATTATCGTATAATCTAAAATGTTGATATTAGAAGACATCTCTGTATATTACGGTACCTCTCTGTCTATGGTAAAATGCGCAATATTCAATATTTACTCTCACGCATGGGCTTCATTTTGAAGGCCCATCACGTGGAATTAATTAAATGGGAGCAAACACATCGTGACGTATTGAACCTATGCTTTGATACCATGTGAAATTATGATGTGACCACTACCATCTAATGTAAAAGGTTAATGCTTTTACATACGTATATTCAATGCAACTGTTATATAGCGAAATTTATGACAAGTTTATGAAATTTTCTTTTGTTGACAATCTTTCTAATATAAATCTAAGTAGAATATCAAAACCCATAAGCATCTTCATTGATAAATAAAAATGGTTATGAATCAAAATACAGTTACAAACATGAATTGGTCGAGTAATAGAAGTGAATCGATCATGAAAATCAGTAAGACAAAAGTAACTCAGGTTACATAATAAACCACACCGGGAAGATCTAGTGACCCATTGCATCTGTGTTAATTAGACATATGTATTACATGACGGGACAATTAAACTTTTCAATAAGGATATGAAAATAGCAAAAAAATTCACGCTGAGAGAGCTTTATCCCTTATTAGGTCGACTCTGCTCGACTGTATTAGTTGAGGCCCAATTGGACTTTCGAATATCAAAATTCACACTGAAAAAAGATACGAAAATATCATACCCGGGGAGGGGAAAAAATAAAAGAGGAAACTATTTTTTACTTACAGATTATATTTTAAAATCATATTTTGATTTTAAAAAAGTGTGGTATAAATGGTTATGTATGGGGCCCACCCTTTGAGTTTGTATGAGTTATGTGATTTTGATTTTGAAAAAGAGTGGTATAAATGGGGCCAATCATTTGACTTTGTATGAGTTATTTTATTTTATTGTGAGTAGAATTAAGTTAAAGTACGATTTTTAAAATTTTAGGAGATTTGAGGGATAGAAACACTTTCATTAGACCCCATCCTGCAAAATCCTTACAATAAGCCTTATTTGCTTTCCGAATAGTCTTCTACTCCTTTCAATCCAAATCTGGTAAATGTAAGCCGTCCACAACAACTTGTAAATGGTAACGTCCGAAGTCCTTCAGCGACCATATCCAACTGGACTCCGGGTCCTAATTGACTGTTGCTTTATGCATACCGACTCTCCCCAAAACACTCTACCAAAGAGCACTGTTACAGGAGAAGAAATGGTCTTTGTTTTCCTTAGTTTGTCCACTAAATGTTCAATTTTAATGAGAGAGCATTTATTACAATAGGATACAATTTTTTTACTTATATATATGGATATGGATAGGTGCAATCTTTCTCTATAAAAGAAGAATATATATTGGAATAATAATTAAAAAGGAAAGAATAATAAGTTGGCGTACCAACGTGAATTGGTCCAAGCGATTAAGTGCTTGTTTCTCTTAGAGTTCGAGTTTTGTGAATAGAAAATTCACAATGGGAGAGCTTTATCCATTATTGGGCTGACCTGGTTCGACTGAATTAGTTGGAACCCAATGGATAATAGAGTTCACAATGAAAAATAATAATAAGTCGACGAATAAACTTATATCAAACCGTTATACTAAAAAAATCTGTTGGAAATTTTATTTAATTAAATAATAAGAATATTTCTCCATAAATGAATAATATATATAAATTCCAAATCTATTATTTATTTTATATGTTTGTCTATACTTTTCAAAAATGCAATTAATAGATGCAAGAAATATTCTAAAAATTATTGTATAAATAATATACAATAAACAAATGAGAAAATGGATATTGAATACATTTAACTTGAAAATAATCAATTAATCATATATAAAAATTATCACAAACCACTAATTACATCAATGTATGATCGTATTAAAAAATAACATTTAATGCTTGAAATTAAGAATTTTGAATAATGGTATATTGAGAAAAATGTGTAAGATGACATTTGTGTATCCGAATTGAATATGTGCAATTTATCTATAAGTTATATTAACGGTTAGTAAATATGCCATGTATATTAAATAAAAATAAGTAGGTAGAAATTATTGCGCATAATTTTCATTAAAAAATAACTAATACACAGGATCTTAAGAAAATCAAACAACTAGTACTAATTTTATGAAATTATGGTGACATAAAAAGTAATTGTTTTAACATATGATAATAGAAATATTAGAAAAAATTGCAAAATAAAGTTTGTATGGTTAGATTTAATGTGCATAATGGTCTCATGTAATATACAAATGATCAAGCATATATGTAATGCATATAAATTAAATATGAGAATTAGTAGCAAAATTGTCACTACAACATTTAATATTAGGCTAAGTTGAATGTATTAGAGATTATTGTTTGATATTAGAAATTAATTATTGAAAATAGTTATTGTTCATAAGAAATAAATTCATCTATTAAGATTATAAATAATTACTATATGCAGACAAACTCATGCAACGCACGGGATTAAAAACTAGTAATAATAGTGAAGAGTTATAATCTAGTTAGAAAAAAATTATAGTTAAATAATAAAAGTACTTAGAAATATATTAGTTATATACTCGGTATGCTCATTTTTCGTACTATTACCCATATTTTAATATTTCACAAGACATAACATAATTTGCAAAATATAACTTTGTTATATTTTATGCATTGAGGGAGTGCATCTAGTTTGATACTTGTGCCAAACAAAATTATACTGTCATTTTGCATTTTTATATAAAATATTTACTGCATGTCAAAGTGTTGCATTTAATTAGCACTCATTCTATTTGCTAGGTTATAGATATAGACATGTGATAAGTTTATCCAGTGAAAAAAAAAAGTGATAAGTTTTAATAATTAATAATAATTTAATCATGATATAATAAAAAATATGGAGAATATGTCGTGTAAAGCTTGGTAGTTTTAATTCTTTTTTCTGAAAGATTCTAGGAGAATCTTTAGGGGAGTTAGAGGAGACGAGTGAGACTGAGAAATCTCGAATGGTCAGTTTCTTTCTTTTTTTCTTTTTTAATTTTCCTTTTGTTCTATTGATAGAAAAATTATTTTTTGTATAAAAGTTTAGAAACTGAAATTGAGACTAAAACTTCCATTTCTGACTTTAGATAATAGTAGATAGATATATTAGCATTAAATAACTATTTTATAATTAGTTCTTTGAAACAATTCGAGGGATATTCTTATATATTCACAGAAAGGGTTCATTTCTTCTTATTATAGTGTATACTACTTGTAAGGAAGGATAGATGTACTTTTTAGTGTATTTTTGGTTAAGTGTGTCTTGAGACTTCATTTAATACTAGCGATGTGGACCTGCGCAATGTTGCAGGAGAAAATTTTTGCGACAATCATATAATAATTCGCTAGATTTTTATAATTTTTAAATTTTTCTATTTGTCTGCCGACATTTCATCTAATTTTCTGCAAAATCATATTGACTTTTCAAAATTATATGAAACACATATTTACTATTTTTATTAATTTATTTAATTAACTTTTATAAAAGATACACTTTCACTCCTCTAATAATAAAAATTGGCTATATAAAATTGAGAACCAATTTAAAAAATATTACATTGTGGTCATTTCTAGAAATTTTTCTTGAAGGCCTTTAATTTTTTTAAATAATAGAAATAAGAGTGCAAGAAATAAATAAATAGTATATTAATAGAAAAAAAGGTAAAAATCCATTAAATGTCTTGCAATATTTTATAAATTTATTTAATTGATTTTGTAAAAAAATATATGCACATTCTCTTTTTGATGTGTAATCTGATATGAATGATGCACTTCCCTCCTCTAATATCAAGATTTGACAAATTAAAGATCGGGGATAATTTAAAAAAAATGTCATTTGAATGTCCTTTCGCGTATTTTTTCTTGAAAGAATTCAAAATTGTAAGAGAATATTAGAAATGTGTAATAAGTAAGGATTGATTCAGGTGATTCGACACTATTCCTCTTTAGTAATGGCTCAAATTCAAGTATTGTGAATGGAGAAAATTCACGATTGGAAGAGGTTTATCTCTTAGCCAGCCGACCCGACTTGAGCTGGATTAGTCGAGATCTATTGAACTTCCTAATATCGGGTAGAGACTAAAAAATTAGAAAGTGTAAATAAATAAATATATAAATAGTATTATATTAAGATAAAAACAAAAAAAGCTCTTGAGCATAAAAGATGCACAATTTTTTTATGTGCACTCTAATATGAAAGATGCATTTTCACTCCTCTAATATTATGCTGTGAAATAAAGATTAGGGATCAATTTAATATATATATATATATATATATATTTTGAGGCCGTTTCAAGATTTTTTTTTAAAGAACTCAAAATTGCAGGGAAACAAATTCGAATATTGTGATTTGAGAAAATTCGTGATTGGACGAGTTTTACTCTTAGTGTGCCAACATCACTCAAACTGAATTAGTTGAGATTGATTGAACTTTCGAATATTATGATGAAGATGCAAAAAAATTGGGAAATTTAAATAAGTAAATAAATAATATTATAAAAAATTTAGAGTATAAAAAAGTGGTCCACTCTCCTTATAGGAAAGATGGACCATTTTCTGTTTATTTATGAATATATTAATTGGTAAAAACTAAAAAAAATTGAGAGTATAAAAAAGTGGTCCACTCTCCCTATGGGGAAGATGGGCCATTTTCTATTTATTTATGAATACTAGACAAACGCACTCGCGCTATGTACGGGGAAAATATCGTTATTATAATTAATAAAAAAGAATGTATTATGGATATTTTGAGAAATAAAAAAGTGATATATCAAAAAGGAAGGTTTTGGCATTATATAATAGTTTAGATGAACATGAATATGAATTTGAATAAATCTTTACCTTGGAATGAAAATTGCCTTCTAAGGATAGCAAGTTCTGTTATTCTTTGCCGTTGAGCGAATCACTATCCAAGTCTAAAACAGTCTTTACACACCTTTTCTTCGTGACCTATTGATTACCGTGTCATCTTAATATTTATTACGTTAAAGCATATCAACGAACACAATTTATAGAGATGAAAAAGATAAAACGGAACGACGGTGTCATATAGTGTTGTTAACTGGACAAAAAGAAAAAAAATGTTTGCAGTAGGACCCATTTGAATTCGAAGTAACGTAAAATAAAATTACATCTCTCTAATTCTTTGCTCTATTTCTTTTTATTTGGCCACAAAAGGAGGCCAAAGAGACCAGTAAACGGAAAGGAAAATGCAAAATAATAGGGCACGAGAAGTTCTATTGACGAGAATTGAACCGGTAAAATCTTAGTTCACAAACGAGATGGTAGATCATTGCGCTAAGTCTCTTTTCTCAATTCATCTCTCTACTTCGATCATCAATTTTAATGGGGGTTTCGATTTGGGTGCCGATTTATGATGACAGAGGTAAATGACATAACAGGAAAACTTACTCGAGGCAGCTGAGGAACAATATGATAGGGGCAAAATTGAGATCCAGAGAAAACTTTGGGATGCGAATTGAAATTAAGAATAACTGAAAAAACCTGGAGAGCCTTGATCGCTGTCGAGGTGACAGACCCACGACCAAGCGTTTGAAACGCGCGTGAGGTCCAATCGTCCTTTCTCTTTCTCCCCGTTTTCCTTCTTCGTCCCTTCCCTTCTCCTCTCCAATTCAAAGACAAAGACTCTCTCTCTCTCTCTCTCTCTCGCCGGCGTAACGATCTCGCTGCCATTTCCTGTTGCTACCGTTGGTCAGCTCTTCCGCTTTGGATCCATTGTTTTCAATCAGGCGGTGTTTTTGTTTTAGATCTTTGGCGGAAGTTCGAGATCCGAGTGGGGGAGGATGGACAATGGCGATATTGAAGGCGGGGGCGGGGGCGGGGACGAGGAATTGCACCAGCACCAGAAGCAGGGCCTGAGGAAGTACAGTCCGGTCGTGGCTCACGACCGCGCCGTCCTCGAGATGTCTACCATAGATCCCGGATCTTCTTCCTCTTCTCGCGAGCCTACTCTTAGGTACACTCCCTCATTTCGAAATTGGTCCTGCGTGGTGCAGTCAGATATAGATAGATGAACGAATCTCTTTGCGATTCGGCAGATGCATACAAATAGTTAATCTGTCCAGGGATCATGAGAGGAAGAATTTCTCTAATGAGCCGTTGAGCAACTGTGAATTTCAATAGGTGATTTTTAGTGTCGGGATTAGTAGTTGTATCTCCGGGCATTGGCCTATCCCGATGTTGTGGACTTGATAGTGTTGATAGAAATGCCCGTCTTTTGGTTGCTGAGGAGGAAGTGAGAAAGTAGGGAATTTGGATAGGGCAGAGAGTAGGTTGATTGGTTATAGTGTGTGGCCGGTGAATTGAGGTTTTGCTTGATATTGTCTATTTTTGCAATTTCTAACAATCTCGTTGCTTTTTGCCTTCTCTGCTCATTCCTATTTCAAATACTGATCAGCACGTGTGAGCAGATCTAGTTTCACAGAAGTGTTCATGTTTAGTGCCGTCCTGGGTTAGGTGTAGTGGGTTGATCCAGGTTGAAAATAAGCCCCAGATGCCTTGGGAAGTAGATATGTCCTATCCCTCATTCCTCTAATGAGTCGAGCTATAAAAAGAAGGCAAATGCCTCCCTAATGTGGCATGTGATCAGTACATGCAACTCCAAAAGGTCATGAGATTTATTGGCCTCACAGACAGTTAAGGAAAGGTTTGCCAGATCCATGTTGCAGGCATCTCCACAATGCAAGAGAGTTCAGCTGTGCTACTAGGATTGGGATCTTGGAGTTGATGTCCACTATGCTTTCTTTAGCTACACCGGGTTATTGGCAGACATGTTTTGTAATGTTTTGCTTATGTGTTTGGTGGGGTTGTGAAAACAAAAAGACTTGAAATGCAAGGAGTTTTTAGAAGGAAGCATGAGAGAAACAGGAAGGCACCCTTCAGATATTATATATATGCTAAGATGCATGTATGGCAGTGGGGATTGTAGGTGCTTAAGAGCTTGCTGTTCATTGTATGTACTCTATGTCAGAAAATATGGAGATACATATGGAGGGATCTTATTGTTTCCCTGGGCATGGTGTTCTCTGTTTTACTTTTGGGAAAATTATGGGACACTGGGTGGTCCGAAAGAATATGGGTTATTTTAGTGGAAATTTATATAGTTTGGTGAAAAATTGTTATACTTTGCTTATTGACACATATATTATATCCGTTATATTCTTCGTAAATTATATGTGAAACAGAAGACGGAACTTTAGAAGAGTTCTGGTGCTTACAAGGAAAATGAAGAAAAACATATAGAGGAAGACATGGCATCCCACTTCGGAGTTCAGATATTTATCATTCGAATGACTAAAAATATCCTTTAAATCATTATTATATTATATAACTTAAAAAGAGATATGAATAAATTGGAGGGTGAAACTGCCATGAATAGCATGTAAGCAATTCTCATTCTTTTCCCCCTTCTCTTTTCCTCAGACACGTTCACTATTAAGAAAAGAAATGAGCCTCTGTACTTTCTCTTGATCGCTCTCTTTTTAACGTTCTGGCCTATGAATTTTTTATTATTTAAACCAGTCCTGTATGCCATGTGTAGTTGGTCCAAGCTTTAGTTAGCGGATTGTCCATGTTACAGTATCTACCCATAAGTTAGTTCAGATGAAATTTAATTAGTTTAGTACATGGAGAGTATCAACAAATTGATTGTTGGTATCATTTTTCATACCAAGAATAAATTCATGGCCAGGGCCTGGGTCTCATTTGCAAGTTTCTCTTATGCCTCCTTTCCCAAAGACAGTATGTAACCTCATACAACCTCCAACCAGGTTTATTAAGTACATTATCTCCTTCCATTGGGTAATTATAGCAGCTCCTCAGCCGATTTGAATTCCTTAACTTTTAAAACCAATCTGGATTACATATAGAGGATCTTAATGTTATTAAGAGCTTGACAGTTTAGTAGATTATATTTCATTAGGTTATGTTGAAGATGATAAAATGTGACCTTAATTGATAAAAAATTTATTATGAATGAGAAAATTTTGATAATGTCTGAATTATTATAATCTTGTTGCTATATTTCCAGATTTGCTGGTATTGATTGTTTATTCTGTTGATCCAATTCTCCAGTACAAAAATAATAAGTAGAATGCATGTGAAAACCAGAGAAAAAATCTAGTTTTTTCTGGTTGAAATATATTAAGTGCACAATCTCATAATGTCTTAATTTAACATGTCGTACTTACAACAAATGAATGACTTTGATATTATGTCCATTAAGCAAGACAGCTATACTTTAACAATGCTGATTGCTGTTGCAGGAATATTAAAGTGGGCCATCAAGCAGAAATAGGTCCAGATGAAAAGGGACAAGGACTTTCTCCTTCTCATACCAATGCCAATGGTCCCCAAAGAGAATCCAAACTGGAATTGTTTGGTTTTGATTCCCTTGTGAATATTCTTGGCCTCAAGAGGTAAAGAATCCCTTTTATCACTTCATTTTATTGTCCTGGCTCTATAACATTGTAAGTTTTAGATGCTAAAGTTGTATGTAGAACCTGTCCAATTTGTATTTTCCATCTCTAATATGAATCTATAATTTTGGCTCCTTATATCCACTTTTTTGGTATCAGAGGTTGCTGATGGGTCATAACTGATATTTGTGACAATATAGCAGGCCGTTTAACTCCAAAACTTTCACAACTCAAATCTTATTTAATTATTAGTTTTGATTGATCTGAATGTAACTTGATACTTCAGTATGACAGGGGAGCAGGTTGCGGCACCTTCCAGTCCTAGAGATGGTGAAGATATTTCCATTACTCATGGTCATCGAAAGGTAGGATGTTTTGTCAAACTCTTCCCATGTCTTTGATGCATTTTATCCTTTACCTCATTTTCTGTCTGGTATTAGATGAAGCATAAAATTCGCAATTGTGATATTCTGCTCATTGTGCTATTAAGAGAGTAGAAGGCGGGGATATGAGCATCAGACCAGCTACATCATAGTTGCAATTGATTAATCCTTAAATGATATTGAAAATAAAATATACTGTTTCGATATATTTTTCAACAATGCTTTGATAATGAACTATTGTTCTGTGCATGCTCTGTCAATTGTTGTGTGAACTATCATGTAAGGCAAGAGTTATAGAGATCAGTTAACGAAGAAAGGATTTCATTTGTATTGGTTCACTATGGAAATCATTTTCAAATGGCAAATTGAAGAAGGCGGGAGATGGTGGTTCTAGTTAATGCACAGATAAAAATTCCTTCAGATGTGCATCTTATTGAGGAATATGATTTTCAATAGAGTGCACCATAAGGAGGATCTGTTCTATACATAGGGAAAAGTCATAACTAGTCCTTTTGATACCATTATTAGATTTTGAGACGTTCCTTTGGTACCATGTTACACCTGTCTCGGCATACTTTATACCAGTATTACTTCATCAAAATTCTTTAAGTTCCCAGGTGGATTACACTTACTAATCATGCATCTTCTCACCAATGCTAGATCTTAGTTTTGCTGAGTCTTAGCCATAGGAAAAATTGGATTCTGATGGAAATAAAACCAAACAATCGGAAGTGCTGTAGTTGGAATCTATAGATTGCTGGTGTACTGTCGACTTTTTCTTTTTCTTCTTTTGGTCTATATATTTATAGTCATTTCACCTCTTCCATGAGTTTGTTTTAACTTAATTTCAGATGCTGATCATTGCTATCGTTCTAAATGCTCTCGTTTTTCTCGTGTATGTTTTATGCAGACTCCAGACCTCAAATTGGGCACGATGATGGGTGTATTTGTCCCATGTTTGCAGAATATTTTGGGAATCATATATTACATCCGATTTTCCTGGTAACTAAGAAGATACTTTATGTGAACTTCGTTTTTTAATGTAGCCCACGATCTCGTGGACTACCCATAAAGCATAAGCTCTTCCTATCCACTTGCATTGACCCTTGGGGGTCGTTGCTTGGTTAATCTTGTGATAAAATTAAGTAGGAAATTTTTTATGACTTTGTGCAGGGGTAATTTGCAATTAACCCTTTACTTTTTAATCTTTTGCTATTGTAATTCCCCTTTAAATCCCTGGAAATTGCAGGATTGTTGGTATGGGGGGCATAGCAGAGTCACTGGCACTGGTGTCATTTTGTGGCTTGTGCACTTTCCTGACTGCAATGTCACTGAGTGCTATTGCAACTAATGGTGCAATGAAGGTATCAGTTATGCATGAATAAATGTTTTTACTTTAAAATTTGCCTCCTTTCTCTCCATAGAGCCATGCCTTCGTTTTACAGGTTAGAAGAATTATGTGGATATAATTTCTATATCTAGCTTCTTAATCATTTTTCTGTTGTATTTGAAATTTTTTTATCGGTTTAATGTGGTGTCATATCAATGAGGAGGGTTGTGTTTTAACCAGTAAGCTCCTATTGTAAGTGAGAAATTATGAGCTGAAGAGCTGTGAAGGCATTTCTTCTCCAGCATAATTTTTATTGCAAATATGTGTTGTGAACTTTGATTGCAATGCCTCGGAGGCTTTTTTGGCTAGTCTTTGGATATGGTTCAGCAAATGGTTACTGCATTATTACATCCTTTTCAGAATACACAGTTGCAGTTCAACTTAAAATGGTGGTGTCTGGATTCAGTGGATTTGCTTATTCATTCTTTTACTGCTTCCAGGGTGGGGGACCATATTATCTCATTGGTCGTGCTTTGGGCCCTGAGGTTGGTGTAAGCATTGGCCTGTGCTTTTTCCTTGGGAATGCCATTGCTGGAGCTATGTGAGTGGATGCTATTAACTTAATACTTTTCATGACAATTTGTAGTATTTGGTTCAAGGCTAAGAGACAAGGGATTTAAGGCCATGGCAAACGTCCAACATATGTTTTTGTCATTTGTTTCTGCGCAACGTCGTTAAATACATGCTTTTACTACTAGGTACGTATTGGGAGCTGTTGAGACCTTTCTAAAGGCTGTACCAGCTGCTGGAATTTTTAGAGGTAAAATTTGTTAAATTTGCAAACATTTGACCCTTGTACCTTGTCTGTTGTGATGAAGTTACTGAAGTTTAGACAAGCTGTATTAGGTCAAAAGTGGTCAAGCTTGTATTTAGCAAATGTTGAGCTTGTAGTTGAAGAAGACTTTAGCCTGTGGTTGGTCTAAAGGAGTTGGAAGCTTTGGTTTTTGCCCCTATATGGAACTTGATTAAGCCTAGGATTTCGTTAGTCACTGCTCAATATTTTTCTGTATTTGATCGCTGTTCATATTTCCTTGAGATTTTTCAGACTTTGAACTTTAGTTTCTTTCTTTTACTTTGGTCCTGTGTAATTCCTATTTGCTTGTTCTATTGTCTACTCTTGTTTTGTGCTTTTCTTATGCGGATATTAAATGTAGACTCTGATCTCTGTTTTTTTTTTTAATTTGGCTTGTCAATTACAGAATCTGGTGACTAAAGCCTTTTATTTTCTCAATGCAGAGACTATTACAAAAGTTAATGGCACAGTAGTTCCACCCATTGAGAGTCCAAGTTCCCATGATCTACAAATTTACGGGATAGTTATAACAATCATTCTATGCTTTATTGTCTTTGGTGGTGTGAAAATGATCAATCGAGTGGCACCGGCATTCCTGATACCAGTTTTGTTATCCATATTCTGCATATTTGTGGGCATTATGTTATGTCGGAACAATGATCCTGTAGGTGAGGTTCTCCATCCTTCAGTAAGTCTTCCTCTTGCATACACACACTTAGTGTCAGTTATGTGGCTTATGACTGGAGAAAGATACTTTCCAACAAATTTGTGGACATAATTGACGATCCGTTTGTCTAAGACTTGAAAAGATCCACTCTAGAATTATATCATGCAATTAGGTGAATGAGCTTTTGCTTATGCCGATGCTCAAGGCACTTATGCACTTATGGAGGGTATATCTGTTCCAAATATCAGATTTATATAAATGCATACCGGAACTATATACTTCGGTCCACTGTGTTAAAGCTCCACCACAATTTTCTGGTTTCTCAGGTTCAATAAACAGCACGCAGGCAACTGGCATTTTAAGTCAATATTGTGTAGTTTCTGAGAAATGGTTTTTTCTGCATCAATTGATGTACATCTTAGCTAACAGTGCAACCTGGAGTGACACTCTTTTCCTTCACATGTTACAGAAGGAATTACTGGCTTGAGTTTAAGCACCTTCAGAGATAATTGGAGTTCTGATTATCAGAATACCAACAATGCGGGGATTCCTGACCCTGAAGGAAAAGTGGAATGGAATTTCAAGTGAGGCATTTGTTCTATATCGGGTGTAATATGTTAATATATGCATTAAGTGTGCAAATATTTATTTGTGCAACAATGTGGTAATATATCTATTTACCATGGTGGCGCCTCAAGCTGTTCCTCACCATGGAGTATAAGAAATTCCTTTAATAGACCAGATTTTGTGAAAGCCTTCAATTTTGATTGGACTAAGTGGATAACAAAGTCTCCAACACCTTAGAAACTGTTATATGCATGGGCCATGAGTGGGTCAAACTTGGGGAGTCATCATAAGTATTTGTGAATGTACCAGTCTTTATGATATGTGGTATTAACATGTCACCCTAGACATCTGGCAGTTTGCTTATGCTAAAATCTGGTAATTTATTTCTATAGTCTGATCAGTAGGTCTGTGTATGTTTCAGTGGTAGCCATTTATAAAAATTTATGTTCTATAGCCAGTAGCAATTAAGTTGGCTCAGCCTCCAATTCTTATAATTATGGGTTAGACCTGTAAATGCGCGTGAAAGAAAATGCTCTATAGAACGTTGGAGCAGCAAAATTCTGAATTTAGATCTTATACATCATTTTTATTCCAGCTTTAGTTGGAAAAGTTGGAGGTTGTTTCCTTGATGAGCTGACATGTTTTCTTGCATGTTTCTTGGATCTTATGATATATATTGAGGGTTTTCTAACTCCAATTATATTCATGCATGCAGTGCGATGGTTGGTCTCTTCTTCCCTGCTGTGACTGGAATTATGGCTGGTTCCAATCGATCGGCTTCTCTGAAAGACACACAGCGTTCAATACCTATCGGAACACTTGCTGCTACTCTCACAACTTCTGCTCTATATGTGGTCTCCGTTTTATTGTTTGGAGCTCTTGCAACCAGACGGACGCTCTTGACAGACAGGTATTCTAATCACTGCCCATCCCAGCGTGCTCAGAACTAAATAAATATTTTTTGCCCTATTTAATAAGAGAAGAGACTGCTTCATCTGCCTCCTGAATCATGGGGACCTTGACATAATTTGGCTCTTAATCTTTTCTAAAATAGCAATGTTGTCCAGAAAGAAATTCCACTGCAGAAATAAAAATGAGCCTATGATCATATAAATAAATCTTTTGAAAAGAACCTAAAGATCAGCCAGCTATCCCAACTTTGGCCATAAATCAACAAGTTGTGGCAGGTTTATACTTACTATAACACTATGTTGTCTTGTCTTTGCAACATTAAAATAAGAGTCGTGTTTTTCATTTCAATGAGGTACTAAATATTGTCTCGGCATTGTAATTCAGGCTGCTTACAGCTACAGTTGCCTGGCCTTTCCCAGCTGTCATCTATGTTGGAATTGTCCTTTCAACTCTGGGTGCAGCTCTCCAGTCTCTCACAGGAGCCCCGCGCCTGCTTGCTGCTATAGCTAATGATGATATTCTTCCCATTCTCAACTACTTCAAAGTAGCAGATGGAAGTGAACCTTATATTGCTACCCTTTTCACAGCATTTATCTGCATTGGGTGTGTCGTAATTGGGAATCTGGACCTTATCACCCCGACTATAACCATGTTTTTCCTGCTGTGTTACGCGGGCGTGAACTTATCCTGTTTCCTTCTGGATCTTCTAGATGCCCCCAGCTGGCGTCCTAGGTGGAAATTTCACCACTGGAGCCTCTCTTTACTCGGAGCATCACTCTGTGTTGGTATGCTTCTTCCTTAATGCATATTCTACTTTAAATTTGAGCGGCGAATGTAAATCAGATTCTATGGCTCTACTTTCTATTTGAAGCTCGTGTAAGCGGTGCTTGTTCATATGTTCTGTTATACTCAACAATTATATGCGTGCATTTGCTATAGCATCATAACTGTTATTGCTTGCTCTTGGTTGCAGTGATTATGTTCTTGATCTCATGGTCATTCACAGTGGTGTCACTTGCCCTTGCAAGTCTTATATATTACTATGTCAGCATCAAAGGAAAGGCTGGAGACTGGGGTGATGGTTTCAAGAGTGCCTATTTCCAACTAGCGCTCCGGAGTCTTCGCTCACTAGGAGGTATATAAAAACTCGATTGCAAAACCAAACAGGGTGTAACAAATTCTCAACCCCAGAATCCAGGAATTTCTTGACTTGTTTCTTCCTTCACGTTGCATTTGATGATAAATCCGTGACTTACTGCTTATTCACACCATTGACTATTGCTTCTGATGATTAGTTTGAACTGGTTGATATTTGTGAGGTGGTTATGGAATTAATAGTCCTTATTATTTTCCACATTAATGTGGGCATTGGATGGCAATCAGATCATTTGGCATGACATGTTGGCAGTTAGGAAATTTTCTTTATCAATATTCCCTCCCTTCCTGTGGAATTCTTTTCAGTATCGTAATTTTGAAAACATTTTGAACCAAATATTTGCCGAGGTACATATGCATAAATAACAATAATTTGTCTTGAAACCTGAAGTACATTTCTTGAATAGTAATGTCGTTAAGAGGGTTTCTTCATTGACATGGGTCCCAAGAAAATGCATTTGCTTTTTAGTTCAAGGGACGGAAGCAATATGTAGTAAAGTAATATATCATTCTTGTTGATTTCATGATTCGGCAGCATGTTTTATTTAGAAACATGGTTTCCCCGTCAACCGCATGGACATCTGGTGATTGGTTAATCAATCTTATAATGTTTGCAGCAAGCCAAGTGCACCCAAAGAACTGGTACCCGATTCCACTTATATTCTGTCGACCATGGGGGAAGCTTCCTGAGAATGTGCCATGCCATCCCAAGCTCGCAGACTTTGCTAACTGCATGAAGAAGAAAGGTCGAGGAATGTCCATCTTTGTCTCCATACTTGATGGCGACTACCACGAGTGTGCTGAGGATGCAAAGGCTGCATGCAAGCAGCTTGGCACCTACATTGACTATAAGAACTGTGAGGGAGTGGCAGAAATAGTGGTTGCCCCGAGTATGTCCGAGGGCTTCAGGGGCATTGTCCAGACAATGGGCCTTGGTAACCTCAAGCCCAACATAGTTGTCATGCGATACCCTGAGATCTGGCGCCGAGAGAACCTGACTGAGATTCCCACCACCTTTGTGGGGATTATCAACGACTGCATAGTTGCAAACAAGGCGGTGGTCATAGTCAAGGGCCTCGATGAGTGGCCAAATGAGTATCAGAGGCAGTATGGGACCATAGACTTGTACTGGATTGTCCGAGATGGGGGTCTCATGCTTCTCCTCTCCCAGCTCCTCCTCACCAAGGAGAGCTTTGAGAGCTGCAAGATTCAGGTCTTCTGCATTGCGGAGGAAGACTCAAATGCCGAGGAGCTTAAGGCTGATGTGAAGAAGTTCCTCTACGATCTTCGGATGCAGGCGGAGGTGATCGTGGTAACAATGAAATCGTGGGACGTGAATGTGGATGGCAGCGGCGGGGGCCAGCCGGACGAGTCATTTGATGCCTTCAATGCCGCCCAGGGGCGGATTGCAGACTACCTTTCGGAGATGAAGGAGGTGGCCAGGAGGGAAGGGCGGCCACTGATGGCCGACGGGAAGACGGTGGTGGTGGACGAGCAGCAGGTGGAGAAGTTCCTATACACGACACTGAAGCTGAACTCGACGATACTGAGGTACTCGAGGATGGCAGCGGTGGTGCTGGTGAGCCTGCCACCGCCGCCTTTGAACCACCCGGCTTACTTCTACATGGAGTACATGGACCTGCTGGTGGAGAACGTACCGAGGCTCCTTATGGTCAGAGGCTACCGGAGAGATGTCGTCACCCTTTTCACATAGCCAATATATAGCCACCAGACCCCTTAAGCAGATGTTCTGTTCCTTTTTTCTTTTTCTTCTTCAAACAATCTTTAGCTGTTACCATTTTCTCTTTTTTACCAAATTCTTGTAGTTTATTTTTTATAAATGTTTTTGTAATTCTTGTTCATATGTTGTTTTACAATTATGGCCCCTTCTTTCCCTCCATGTCATGGGTCCCCTTTCACAAATTTTGCAGGCCAAGTGTATCATCATTCATTCTACCAACATGCCCCCTTAGTCAATCATGGTTTTTATATATTCTTTTATTTATTTATTTATTTATTTAGCTATCAGTTATTGAATCGTTGAATGATGGTGAGAGGCATTCTTCAGTGATTTTATATCGGTACGTGGGGTGAGAAAGTGCCAGTATCGATAAGTCGACTTACTAGCATGTGTGCCACTTTCTACAGTTAGACCTAAGCCATCAGCTGAAGAAGAAAGAGTTGTAATTAAGACAAAAAAAGTCCAGAGCGTCTAGGCATACTAGATATGACAATGATAATTTTGAAGGTGCAAATTTATATCGGGTTTAACCTCGTCTTTCTCCTAACTCGATTATTCCGAACTAGTGTTTGTAGCATAGAGATTATTCGGCTTGACATTGGCAGAATAAGGAGCTAGAGTACCCTAACCTTCGGTCTTATATGACAGCAAACCGTGATTTGTACATATACAAATGGAGAAAATTTATAATTGAGAGAGCTTTTTTTCTTAACCATTGATTCGGCTCGAATCTGAATTAATCGGATCTGTTGGACTTCCGAATATCAAGTGTTGCACACGTGAAAAAGAAAAGAAAAGATCATTGATGCAATAAACAATCCAATTAGACCTGCAATTTGTCCTAATTGAGTTTCGATGAGCTCAAATTAAGCTCGATTTATTAGCAGCCCATCGACGCTCGTCCTGGTAAATTCACAGGATAAATCTTAGGGTTAATTAGCCAGAAAAGCACGACATTCATATTTTTTTCTAAATATAACATGACCTTTAGAGAATAGTCCTGAAATGCATAACCTTTATATTTTTTCTTAAATATAGCATGACCTTTTGAGAATAGCACAGAAAGACACGACCTTTGTGTTTTTTTTAATATAGCACGATCTTTAAAAAATAGAGCAGAAAGGCACAACCTTCAGTTTAGCTGCGATTCTAGCATGGCGTCAATTATTCGTCAAATGTAATGGTAACAGCTAATGGCGCCTCGTGACGTAACATGATTAGGCGAGTGGGGTTCCAAATATCTTTATTTAATTAAAAAATAATTAAAAAACTAAAAAAGAAGATTTTTTTTACTAAAAAAAAGGAGCATATTGTAGACTGCGGGGAGCGCAATCGGGCCCTCATCGCCGAAATGAAAATACCCCCAATTTCGAGGCTCTTTTGATTTCAGTGGTGGGTGCCCCAAATATGGCCACCACCAACATTATTGGGGTCATGTTGCGATCGACGACCCCAATTATGAGATGGTAGCTACTGGCGTAGCCATCACCGTCGACCCCTTCCCCATTTTCTTCTTACTAAGTTGAATCCTGCTTTCATTTAATATTTAAAAATTTTAAAAATTATTTTTTAATTAAATAAAAATCAATGGGGTCTACTTATCCAATTATGTTCTACCACTAGCATCGTTAGCTCCACATTAGCTATTATCGTTACAATCTAACGGAGTAATTGACAACATGCTAGATGTGCAACTAAACCTGAAGGTGATGCCTTTATGTGCTATATTTTAAAGGTCATGCTATATTTAGGAAAAAGTATAAAAGTCGTGCATTTTTGTGTTACTCTCTAAAGATTGTGCTATATTTATAAAAAAAAATGCAAAAATCGTGCATTTTTATGCTATTTTCCAAAAAGTGTACTATATTTAGAAAAAAAAATACAAAAGTCGTGTTTTTCTTAGTGATTAACGAGAAATCTTTATAGTCGCAAAGGAGTCGAATCTCGATGGGACGTATGGAAGACCGCAACCTTTTTTCACATAATCAATTAACGAAATGTATAATTCCTTTGTTATTTTTTCAAGGATCTTGCACAGAAATAAATAACCCTTTAAAATGATGCAGAAAATGAAAATGCTTATTTATTATGTCAATTCTCTTGATTTATCATTATCAGCAAACAAAAAATGAAATACAGTGCAGTGACAACTCGCTATAAAAACATGTTCTGTTCCATAGTCCTTTTATTTTTTTTTTTACTTATCTTGATAGATGACGACCCGCACGATACGTGGGATTGGAAAGAAAATTTGAAAGTCTTACTAACGTCATAGTATATATTTTTTTAAAAATTGTCTCGTTCACCCAAAAAAGATTGTCTTTCTAATTTAGTAAGAGAAAATAATTCTTAAACAAAAATAAGAATAATAACAATAATTAATATGGAGTGATCATCCTATTTTTTAAAATTTAAAAACATAATATCTATTAATCATCTAACAAAAGTACTACCAATATAAAAGTTATCATGGAAAAAAAGAAGAATTTATACTAATAGAAGAGTCATATAACTTAAATAATTATGATTCATCCCCGGAGTTGAATACCTCATTCAAGAATTGTTATAATTAGCTTAGCTCTAATATTGCCTCATAAACTCCAACACTGAATTGCTTCTCATCATGCTTGCTCCGACTGCCATGCAGAAAATGGCTCATCCTGAGGGTCTATATTAATTAGTTTCTCGCCTTTCATGAGCTTTTCTTCACCTGTAGGTGTCTGGTTATGGTACGAATTCATGCACGAAGCTTGTCTGGTCTATGGAAATTTGAACAACAGTGAAATAATTGCATAGCATGCCAATCGAAAAAGTGGCTTATTCCACAATATATATGTTCCAAATTGCTTCGTGTATAGTCTGTTCCAATTGTTTGCCTTTAAATTTATGTATCTAGAAACAGGCATATTAGCGTTTAAAGCTTCATCTGTCAATATTAATCCATGTGCTTAAGTTCCTAACGCTGCCAAATTCAGCATGTTGGTGAATTTGGAAAGCTTCCCAGGAATCTGGAGAGCTTCGTAGGAATCTATTAACTGCACGCTAATTCGTTTTCAAGCATCACGCGCCCCCAGAAACATCTCCATAGACTAAGTTCATGGTTGGCTTTTCCAAGATATTGCACTAATATCCTGTCTACGATGAAGAAAACTTTCCAAGATTTGCATTAATTTAGCTCAGTGTAAAACAAGAACTAATCAGATCGTAAATTGTAAGTTAAGGTGGAGAGATTTGAAAAAAAAATCAATGCTTGCCTGTCAAGAATAATGAACCCAAAATATAAAAGAATTACATTATATTATTATATTATAGTAAAACATAAAACTCGTCCGTCGATCCCACAGGCCGAGCAAGTGGTAGTTTGCCACTCGCTTGGGGTGTTTTTTTCTCTTTTTTTTATTATTTCATATTAATAAGCTTGTTTGGTTTTAAGATGGTATTTTAGAATCACAATTCTAACTTTAACTCTACCCACTATAAAACAAAATAAGTCATACAAGTCAAAGAGTGGGCTCCATTTATATCACTTTTTTCCACAACAAAACAACATAACACATACAAAGTCAAAGGTGGACCCCATTTATACCACTCAAAATCAAAATCAAAATCTGATTTTAAAATCCTACTATGAAACCAAACGCAACCGAAAACAATGTTGGTGGCGTTTTCACGGATTTCAAGATCGAGAATCGAAACCAAACTCGATGAAAAACCGACACATGGCGAGTACGATTTTCTCAAACCGATTCTCAAGTTCACCGATTTAACTGAAAAATATGTTATTTTGCTACAAATCTTCTTATAATTTCAATGAGTAAATCCATTCTATAACTTATTATCTTTACACTAACAATATATTTTTTAGGTAGATTATGGAGCAGAGCCCGAATATAAAAAACTCAAACAAAAACGAAACGGGATAATGCGAACCCTACAATATCACCTAACAGCACTGAGAGCATCCCGTTAGAAGCTGAATGAAGAACATGCGTCTTACACTAACAATATTTACTCCACAAAAACCTCATACTTTTTCATAATTCAAACACACGAACATCCCCAAATAAGAATTCAAGGGCAATAAACAAGCATCACTTTATTCAAATATATTTAAAAAATTACATAAACTAAATAAACTCGGGGCTGGTTCGGTTTTTAAAATTTTGAAACCTTAACCTGTATCCAAAAACCGGAAAATGGACATAGAACGACCCTATACCTAATTGGGTGCTAAAAAACTCGAATAGATTCGATTTGGCTCGGGTATTCAGATCCTCCAGTTTTTTAAGGGATCCTTTACATTCTTTATTTTCTTTTTACTTTACAAAGTTCCTGTAATTTACATTACAAATAATATCATATACGAGAGTATATATATCATATATAGTAAATAGGGATTTAGATAAAAACAACATAATTATATGTAAAATTATCATACATATTGAATATGATACGGACAAAGAAGATGTATTATAAGCCCTATGCATACGTAAGTATAATAATAATTTCACGTCAATGAGGAAGGGCCTTAGCTTAGTGACGTAAATCGCGCTAACCTGAACCAAAAGGTCCCGAGTTCAATCATTTATCGGTGGGACTTATGTGCAATTTATTTCTCTTTATTCCCTACTATTGTACTAGGCTTTAGCGGCCTCCCTTATGACCGATTGAAATCTCACGTCAATAATTATGAATTATTAGAAACTAAAATGGCATACCGCGAGAGAATATGTGCGTTCATATTATGTATTTTTGTAACTTATTATACTTACTATATAGTACGGTCACACCTTATATATTTTCAAATTAAAATATTGTACGAATTAGTATTTACACTTAATATTACCGGTACGAATGGTCATTAAGGGGATTCCATTTTGCTTCAACATTGATTCAGTTTTATTATAAATTCAATTTCATTTGTAATAAAACCTTATGATATACATAGAGTAAAATTTTTAGATTATTTGGGTATATAAATTTAGTATAATTTCTCATTCAATTTATATACTTTAACATCTAACTCAAATAAAAATAACTATGCTTTAAATTATGTACGCCTTAATTAATATATGAAAATCCCAAATTGAAGAAACACGTTAAAGTAAATTTCATCCTTTTTAGAGACAAATTAGAAAGAATGAATCGATATGAAGGGTAAGATCATGGAATTGAGAGACTGCAACAGGACAAAGTTCAGGAATTTTGGTTTTCTATTTCTCTTTCATATTAGTCTAAAATATATAATTTTGGGAGCTCCAAAGTTAGATGTAATTTAAGTTCGTACCAAAAATTCTAAATAAGCTATTTGTATGGCCAGAAATCATATATGTATTGGAATTATAATATGGATTATGGTTCGAATAAAAAATCATTCGATGAATAATTGTATAAAATTTATAAATATACCACGTATTTTTGGTTTGTAGCAGATCTATGAAGGTTTGAATAAATGTCTTTTCTAATTATTGACCAAAAGACATTTTCGACCTGCGGCATCGACCTAAGCGATTTCCCTAGTAAAGAAATGATTCTGCGTCCGTCACCAGGGCGAGTGGGGTGGATTTCCCCACCCACGGGACCTCACCTCCTCTTTTCTTTTTTCTTTTTAATTTTTAAACTTTTTAATTTTCAATTTTTTTATTTACGTATATAAACTTTTGTTTGGGACACCACTAATGTCTTACAAACTTGATTAATTTAGGTTTGAGCCGAATCAATCCTTAATTTTTAAAAGTTTATTTCAAGCATAGGATTTCAACATATTTTTTTAATTTCATTTTTAATTTATTATTTAATGTAAGTAGACAATTTTTTTTTTGAGCAACACCACCTAATATTCGAACATCGAACAAATCCAATTAATATAGGTCAAGTAAGGTCGGTTCACTGAGGGAAAAATCTCTCTTCAATCACAACACCAAATCATCTAAAACCAGCGCACATAGGTATGGCCTATTTAAATGTATCACCAATTTAAGTATTATCTTTTTATTTATGATTTTAGAAATATTTTTTTAATAGTTGACACAAGTTTAAGCTAATCTGTTGACCGAGGCTAATACTTGCTTGGTTGACCTGGCTGTAACGAAGAGATGCTTTTATTGAATATCAAAATTCTATTACAAGTAAAGTTTATTCACTTATTTATCCAAAAAAAGTTTGTCTACTTAAAACTAGCGAGCTATTTAAGGTCTATTATGGTCATGGTTTCTAATTATATTATTGAAAATTCAAATTAATAATCAAAGAAATTATTTGACCGGTAGCATCGTGCGGGATTGCGACCTGATTCTAAATTATTAAGAGAGTCATTGAAAGGGTAATATAGGACACATGACCCCTAAGAAGACCTTGTTAAAAATCTCTAAAATACCTGCTCACCAAAAAAGAAACTCTATATTTGACAAATTACAAACATATAATATTGTAACGTTTGTGGTAAATGCGATATTACTTATTATGTTTTTAATTGATCAATTAGAAGTACAATAAAATGGAAAAAGGAAAAAAAGAAACAATGTAATGCATGCCACAGTATTAATTTAAAAATGTTCTTAATGCTCTTACATTTTACATGCTCTCTATCGTTAATATTAAGTTCGTAAAATGTAATTTATGAAATATCAACTAAGAAAAACTAAAAGCCATTATTTCAATGTATTTCTAAAATATATTTTTATAAAATAGTAACAAAAATATATAAAAAAGGACTGCGTATTGTGTGGACAAGAAGACTAGTTAAATGATAAAATATACAAGTTTATGCTATGAATAACATTTCTGCGCAACATGCAAGTAAATTGGTTAGTTTATACTGATGCTAAATAACTCTTTTTCTCATTTAGTAGTTTCTAAACATCGATTTTGCAGAGAAAAAGTGAAGTTACAAGAAATTATAAATTTATTAGTAATGTAACCCACATGTTGCTCGTGCATTTGAAGTTTTTGTTTTTTTAAATGATATAGTTGAATTTACTATTTTATATACAAAAGATAAGAAATAAATAAAAAGCATTGGAAGTGGTTTCTTCAATAAATGTCTCTAAATAAATTGTGAAAGTCTCATTGGAAATATAAAAATGTAAATATATAATCAAAATTTTAAAAAAATGAAAAAAAAGTATATATTAATGAAGAGAGTTGAAGAGATGGTTGATCAACCAATATTGATTAGTTCAAGCGGTCGCTTGTTCTGCTTATGTAAGGTCTCGGGTTCGAAACCTTATGAATATAGAAAATCTACGCTGGAAGAGTTTACTCCTTAATGAACCTACCTGACTTGACTAGATTAGTTGGGGTTCAATTGAGTTTCTGAATCATAAGTTGAGGATTGTCAAATAGACTTATCTTGAAACTCTACATAAATGAGAGAATTTTATGAGAATTAGATTCCCTATGCCTTTTTAAGTTGCTTATAGAGTCAATTATAGATTTGGATACCGTTCTTGAGAATAATATATTTTGATTTTTTACTCTATAAACTCAAGTTTCTACTTCTTTTACCAAAAAAACTCCGCATAAGAGTCAGAATCGAGATCGTCGCCGTGCATGGTCAAATGTCAGCGACCCGAATTTGTAAACTGACGGAAACTGAAGGGCTTATTCTTTGAATTCGAGAAAGTTGAGGGGTTCTTTTTCGATTCGTCCAAAGTAGAAGGAAAAGTCCAATCTATTTCCCGTTCTGTTCGTACTCGGAGCTACGCCGACCCCAACCCCACTCTTCTCGGCCTCTCGATCTCCGCGCGGCGTCCCCTCGCTCCCTCCGCCGCCATCTCCGTCTCCTCCCTCGGCCTCTGCCCTCTGATCCCTCTACCCCTCCGGCAGATGGCAGTGGCCAAGTCCCGGACGGTCGTCGAACCTTCGGCTCAGTTCGACCTGTCCACTGCCACTCCCAACATCCAAATCAGCTCACTCGTCGCCGCTTCCACCCCCTCCGATTCCCAGACCCTAATCTACATCGGCACCAAATCCGGAGCCCTCGTCTTGCTCCAGCTCACTGAAGGCAACAACCTCTCGTTCCTCCGGAGTGTTTCGATCGTCCAAGACTCGCCGGTGGAGTCCCTGCACGTGCTCTCCGAGGCCGGCAAGGTTCTTGTTCTCGCAAATGGGTTCCTTTTCTTGGTTGATCGACTGTTGTTACAGCCGGCGAAGAAGGTCGCTCCGTTAAAAGGAGTGTCTGTCATCGCCCGGAGGTGCCTGAGCGCTGGAGGAACCGCGAGCTCTAATTTATTCGATCACCCGACCGAGAGCTCCAGTTCGAGTTCCCGGATTTTGCAGAAGTTCGGAAGCGGGATCAGAGCGAATGGCGTGAAGATCAGAGAGTCGGACCAGTTAGCACAGCAGCCGGGCAGTGGTTACGTTTTCGCGGTAGTCGTCGGTAAGCGATTGATTATGGGAGAGCTTAATAGTTCGGGTGGTTCATTTGTGATCTTGAAAGAGATCCAGGCTATCGATGGGGTTAGGACAATGGTGTGGGTGGACGATTCCATAATTGTCGGTACGATTAATGGCTACAGCATGTTTTCTTGCGTAACGGGGCAGAGCGGTGTAATATTTACACTACCAGACTCGTCTAATCCACCTAGGCTCAATTTATTGCGCAAGGAGTGGAGGGTCTTGTTGGTAGTGGACAATGTCGGGGTTATGGTCGATGTTAATGGGCAACCAGTCGGTGGGAGCTTGGTGTTTCGACATGGCCTTGATTCAGTAACGGAGATATCTTCTTGTGTTGCTGCTGTGAGGGATGGGAAGATGGATGTGTACCATAAGAAATCCGGGAGGTGTATTCAGACTGTAATGTTTGCCGGAGACGGTGTTGGGGGTTGTTTTGTTACCGAAGAGGACACCGGGAATGGGAATTTGATTTTTGTAGCAACACCCACTAAGGTATTTTGTTATTTGGAAGTACCTTATGAAGAGCAAATCAAAGAACTCCTGAGGAAAAAGAACTTCAAGGAAGCTATCACCCTTGTAGAAGAGCTTGAACATGAAGATGAAATGCCAAAGGATGTGCTATCTTTTGTTCATGCTCAAGTGGGCTTCCTCCTGCTGTTTGACTTGCATTTTGAGGAAGCAGTGAATCACTTTTTGCAGTCAGAGACAATGCAGCCTTCCGAAGTTTTCCCCTTTATAATGCGGGACCCTAATCGTTGGTCATTGCTGGTTCCTAGAAACCGATACTGGGGTTTGCATCCTCCTCCAGCGCCTCTTGAAGAAGTTGTTGACAATGGGTTGGTCACCATCCAAAGAGCTTTGTTTCTTAGGAAAGCAGGTGTCGAAACTGCTGTTGATGATCATTTTATCTTGAATCCACCCAACAGAGCCGATTTATTGGAGTCTGCTATTAGGAACATGATAAGGTTTTACATTTCTTTGCTTTTCTATCTTCATCTTTGGTTTTTCCCCTATGGTTATGCATGCCCTCTCTCGAGACTCACTCGCAACGCACTTCTCATTGATATTCTGTAGGTATCTAGAGGCTTCTCGGAATAAAGACTTGACTTTATCTGTGAGGGAAGGCGTGGACACACTTCTTATGTACCTTTACAGAGCCTTAAATTTGGTGAGCGAAATGGAAAAGTTGGCTTCTTCTGAGAACTATTGCGTTGTGGAAGAACTGGAGAATTTGTTAGATGAAACGGGGCATCTTAGGACGCTTGCTTTCTTATATGCAAATAAAGGGATGAATTCAAAGGCTTTAGCTATTTGGCGCATTCTAGCCAGGAATTACTCCTCCGGTCCACGGAAAGACCATGTAATGGAGAATGGTCAGACTACTACGGTAACCAGTCTTTCTGCTCAAGAGATTGCTGCAACTGAAGCATCAAAGATTCTAGAGGAGTGCTCCGATCAGGATCTGGTTCTGCAGCATTTTTATTGGGTATGTTTGCATTTGTTGTTAGTTGACTACATATTTGGGAATGCATTAAATATTTCAGATGATAGCTAATCTATATTGCCCCTTAAATAGATTGCAGACATCGACCAGGTACTTGCAGTTAAGGTCTTGACATCAGAGAAAAGAGAGGAACAACTTTCGCCTGCTGCAGTGCTTGCAGCAATTGACCCTAAAAAGATTGAAATACGGCAGAGGTACCTCCAGTGGTTGATTGAAGATCAAGACTCTAATGACACTCAGTTCCACACAATGTATGCTCTATCACTTGCCAAGTCAGCACTGGAGACTGTTGAAGAAGTCGTCTCTTCAATATCTATTGGGGTTAATCCAGGAGAGATGAACTCTAATGAGTCTGAAACGGATGCAATCTTTGAAAGTCCTGTCCGTGAGCGACTGCAGATATTTTTGCAATCATCAGACCTCTATGATCCCTTACAGGTTCTTGAGTTGATTGAGAATTCAGAGTTATGGTTGGAGAAGGCTATTCTTTACAGAAAACTGGGGCAAGAGACGTTGGTGCTTCAAATTTTGGCCTTGAAGCTGGAGGATAGCGAAGCTGCTGAGCAATATTGTGCTGAAATTGGCAGACCTGATGCCTATATGCAGTATATTTATCTCCCTTCTTGCTCCAGTACTAGCATCTTTATAATATTTTTATGATGCTATACATATTTTATATCATATTGAGCTTCTTTTATTGACATACATATAATTTGATAATCATCATCTTAGGTTACTTGATATGTATCTGGACCCACAAGATGGTAAGGCACCCATGTTTAAGGCAGCTGTCCGCCTTCTTCACAATCATGGAGAATCTCTTGACCCATTACAAGTTCTGGAGACATTGTCACCAGAAATGCCCCTCCAACTTGCCTCAGATACAATACTACGAATGTTCAGGGCTCGGATTCATCATCATCGTCAAGGGCAAATTGTACATAACCTTTCTCGAGCTGTAGACATTGATGCGAGGTTGGCAGTTCTAGAGGAAAGATCACGGCATGTACAGATCAATGATGAGAGCCTGTGTGATTCTTGTCGAGCCCGCCTTGGGACCAAACTCTTTGCTATGTATCCCGACGATACCATCGTCTGTTATAAGTGTTTTCGTCGTCAAGGCGAGTCAACTTCAGTAACGGGACGTGACTTTAAGAGGGATATCCTGATAAAACCAGGATGGCTTGTCACCCGATGATCTTGCCTAGTGCCTGCTCGTTTCGTTGCATTTTATGGCTCAGACACTGGAGCTTTCAACTTTATGAGTCGTGCAGGAGGGTGACCTTAAAATTTTGAAGGGATTCCAAGTTGTGAATTCCAAGTTGTGAATGCTGCCTAGTGCCCACACAGCAGAGTGCTGTTGAAAGCTGCGAGCATGGCTGCCTCTGAGTTTTTCGTTGAGCAAAATGATGGAACGAAGGCAATCGGCTGTGCACTGGTACAAAATACTGACAGTTATGTGCATTACTCATAATTCGTTGATGATGGCTTCTTCGATGCCCCTCTGCTTTTTTGGTTTTCTCTGTATCTTTATAAGTAAGTTTGGCTGAGTTCTCAGTTGCGGAACTTGCCTTATTTTGTAGCTTTGGACTATGACAAATATAATGATAAAATATTTTAAAGATTCAAACATGGCTTTACTGCAAGAAAAGTCAAAATATGACATACAACAACTGAGATTGCCAAACAGTAATGGGTTAAATTGAGATTAAAGGATTCGGGCAGCTTATTCATTCGAACTTGTGTTTATCAAACACTGTTGATGTCATGTTTTGTTTGGGACACTGCATAGTCCTTTTTATCCTGTAGACTTAGGTAAAGCCAATTACACAGGTGATTCACTTTACCCCTCTGCTGTTTTAACTGTTGCCTTCGTTACTTTTGGTGGTTATTTTAGGGATTATCATGTTAGTTTAATATATGAAGGAGTACATTCAATTGAAAGTGGATTTTGTATAGGATGGTTGAGTCATAGTAAGATTGCTATTTGGATGCCTAGTCTGGTCAAAATGGCAAATCTAGAATGGTTTAAGGCAATTAATGTACTAAATGCATATGCAGGCACCTTAAACATGTGTGCTATAGGGGATAGGATTTTGCCGAAGTACATTTCCTAGGAGGATCGTTATATTCAGAAAAAGCATACTGGTTTATCTGGTCCTCTTGCTATTTATCAGTTGAGTTCGAGACATAGCAGCATACCTTTATTTTGCTGGACCTGGTAGCAATGTACCTGGTCAAACTTCTTATATTTCCTGGTCAGTTTATGATATTGATTAGTCTTTCATCTTATTGATCAAAGTAGAGAATTGACCCTTATACATAGGAATTATACGACATATAGGTTAGTCTTTATGTTGATAGTGATTCTATATAAAATGCTGTAGTTGGAATGTATAGCTTGCGGGTCTACAGCCACTGGTGTACTTGTGGATTTGGTTATCCTATAACTATTTTGCCTCTTCTCCAAGTTTGTTTCAGTTGATGTCAGGTGCTAAAAGATGCTGCACTTATAATGCCATAATATTTTCTCTGGTGCTTGTATTATGCAGACTTAGGAGCAGAAATTGGTCACACTTATGGGTGTATTTATACTGTGCTTGCTGTATAGTTTGGGATTGGCCCCGTACATCCAGTTTTCCTGGTAACTAAGAAGATCTTCTATGTAAACTTCATTTCTCCTCAAGCCACAGGATTGGTGAAAGTAATTGGTGCCTCGGGCTAGCATGCCTTGATTGTTCAATCCAGCTTATGTTTGAAAAAAGTAAAGCGGAGTATATTGTTAAAACAGAAGCTAAATCTCCAGGAACCTGCTTTTAGTGGTGCTTCTGTCCTGCTACTTTTCATTTTAAATAAAGGATGTAGAAACTGAGTGGGTAAGATAAAATCGGTACTAGCTTAATATTCCGGCACAGCTTAGGGCAGAATTATCAAGCACCCTGGGTCTGAGTTGTATTTTGCTATTTACTTTTACATTTTACAAATTTCGTCATATTATATTCTTTGTTCTCAAAGACTGAGATTTGCAGGATCATGGGTATGGTGGGAATAGCGGAGTTGCTGTTGGTGGTGGTGTTTCATGGCTTTTGCACTGTCACTGAGTGCTAACTCAACTGATGGCACAACGCAGGTATTAGTTGTGTATGCACAGTTGTTTTACTTTCAAAATGTGCCTGCTGTCTCTACGTAGAGTTTATTCCTTGGTTTTGCAATCAAGGAAAAAAAAAAGCTGTGTTTTTCCCAGCTGTTAGTTCTCTCTCTCTCTCTCTCTCTCTCTCTCTCTCTCTCTCTCTGTGTTTTTTTTTTTGGATAAGTGGCAATAATAGCCACTCACCAAAGCAGAGCTGCAAACACAGGGCAAAGAGCTCATGACTTGAAATTCTAAAAGAAACTTCTGAGCTCTTTGCCTATTCTATTTGAAGGGATTTGAATTGTTTATAGCCACGATCATATCAATAGGGAGGGGGACATGGTTTGCTGGTGAGCTATTTCTGAAGTAAATCATGACAATTGATGCTGAGGGACTGCGTAAGCACCCTTCTCTAGCATATCTGCCCTTTCTATATATATATATATGTATATAATTCTGTGGTGGATGGATTAAATGAATTTATTACTCATGATTTGTTTTTGCTGCTTCCAGGGAAGCGTACCATTTTCACATTGGTCGTGCTTTTTTCCTTGGGAATGCAGTTGCTGGAGCCCTGTGAGTATGTACCGTTAAATGTATTTCTAATAGCTATAATTATTCATCTGCAAAGCTGTTGGATGATGATGTATCTGTTGTTGTCAAGCCCTTTCACCTTATATAGGGTTTGCATCTTCCTTGCATAAAACTGATTTATTACATGCTTATGTTTCTAGGTATGAGCTGGGAGCTCTAGATACCTTCATAAAGTCACTCCATCTACCTTTCCTTCCAGTTAGATCTCTCCCTCTCCCGCAAATGCATTTTATGCCTGCAATAAAAGTGTTAGATCTAACTGCGAGGGATCAAAGTAGTAGAGGAAGACATAGAATTGCAACACCCGATGAGTGGTGGCAGAGGCAAGGAACTCCGTTAGTAGCAGCAGCATGGCAACTGGCAAGGGTCCTATGGTTTTGCTCAACAACCACACTGTCACGGAGATGTCAAACCATCAATAACCGGATCTTCTAGCCTCTTCTTGTGAATTCATTCTCTTGAGTATGTATTGTTGCCGTCTCTCTCATGTAGATATGGATAGGTGAACGGGACTATACATGGATAGGTGAGCGAGACTCTTCGCACCAGTGATCTTCAATAGGTGATTTGCAATGTATGGAGTAGCAGTGTGGAATGTCAGCCAAAGCCTCCCGTTATTATTGAGGAGGTAGTGAAAAGTAGCGAATTTCACTAAAGCCTCTCGAGTACCTAATCTGAGTTTTAGGGATTTCTCAAGACCCAATTGGATGTGGATAGGTCGAATTTCTTGAGTTAGAGCTACCCGCAGAAGCCTAAATATATTGTGTGATGATCTTCAAAGTCGTGGGCGACGCCACTAGATTAAAACCAAATGATTAATACTCTGATAAAATGAAATTACGTTAGGCAAAGTACCCGTGTGGCCAATTAGTGGTGTATCGTGTACTTGGTACGATTGATGAGATAAACTCGTAAAACTGTACTGTCCATATGTCGCACAAGTGAGATATACCTTCTTCGGTTTCAATATCGCCAATCAACCAAACGGCGAGGAGCTGCCTACAGAACGGTGTCCTCGGGCACGAAACCAATTCAGATGCTATCGCTGTGATAAGCATTTACGAATTTGATCCTTGGGAACTTCCTAGTACATTGCAAACTCATTCGTGCTCACTTTTTATTTTTCTTTCTCATGAACTCGAATTTTAATCTTTTCGACACTATTATCATATTGTGTAACGTTGCTCAACATAGAGCCCCAGGATGAGAACTGGTACTTTTTCCACTCCTAAGATGGGAAGTATGCCCAACGGGGACCAGGCGAATCGCTTAACGAGGAACGGTTTTTTGGCAGAGAGAAGGACTAGACAATGGAATGATGCGAAATGGCAAGCCTATTGAAACAATTCGAAGCCTAATTTTTCACTAGAAATGACCAGGGTCCCACCGGACTCGCACAAAGAGGGGCTATGTTTGAGTATGTGCTTGACAATCCTAAATTAGCACCGCGTGATCTGTCCCTGGTATTGATAACTCGATCTATAAATAAGAACTAATCCTAACTATATAGTAGTATTTATGACTAATTAAGAATTGATTGGTTAGCACCAGTAGTTCCTTCATCTTCTTTAGGGAAGCAACAAGACCATCTTGTGAATAATCGTAGAGAGGCCGAATTTGTCGTGGCTCCTCCTACTCCTTCGGTACATACATCAGATATAGCGATGCCTGAGTGAACAAGACGACGACTTTCTGTGCAAGTAAACCCGTGAGCTATCCTGTAACAGAGGGTAGAGATGTCGATGCGATTCTTAAGAATCTTTGATGATCTTCATGTCAATAGAATTAGGATGTAATCAATGGGGCTAGCGCCCGCTATTCGGCAAGAGTAATAATGCATGGCGTAGTATCACAATATGGTCTTGGACCCTTGAATGATAAAAGGCAACATGGATAATTAACAATCCTTAAGTGCCTTTAATCAACTTATCAATTTTACTATATAACCAATGTGGATTGGTCCAAGCGATTCGGTGCTCGTTCCCCTTAAGTAAGGTCTCTAGTTCGAGTCTTGTGAATGGAGACAATCTACGTTGGGAGAACTTTATCATTTAGTGGGCTGACTCGGCTCGACTAAATTAGTCGAGACCTAATTGGACTTTCAAATACCATGATTTACACCGAAAAAATGTTATCGTATCAGTACCTTGAAAAACTTTGTAAACTCAAAGTAGATTTACTGCTCATCAAAAAATGATAAATGAGTTATTAAAATCAAAATAGCTAGGTTTATTGTAGATGAGATCGCCTTAGGCCAGTTAGGCCCTTGGTGACCCTGTCGGAGGAAATGGTGGCCCGAGTTGATCCCCAGTCGTATCTCCTATGAGCTCTGGCCACCAACCCCCCTCAGACAAGGTCTCTAGAGACTCCTATGAGCTCCGCCGAACTTGCTTGAGGGGTCGGGTAGCAGGCTGCCAGCAGGGATGGTAGCCACCCCTCCTCCTACCTGATTCGTCTTTGTTTTTTTGTTTTTTGTTTTTTCCTATTTTTAGTTTTTTGAATTATTGTGCAATTTTATTTATTTTAAAAGGGTAAAATGCGCTACCCACCCTTGAGGTATTCTTGAATGACAGTGAGATCAAAACTTGATCAAAATAGACATTCCACCTAATTGACCGAATAAAGTAACATAGAGTTAACGGAAAAGTTAACGTTAATCACTTTTTCACACCATGGTTAAATCAATAAAGAATTAAAAAAAATTGTTGAGTATGCCTCGTATTCAATGGAGAAACCGAGGACCCAAAGACCGGAGCGGTAATGAGATCAGACAAAAAAGGAATGGATGAAATCTCAGATTCTCCTGAGATTATATTTCCTATTTTATAGGGATTTCGTTGTATATTTTAGAGCTTTAAAATATGAAAATTATTTTTAGGGCATGTTAGAGACAATTCTAGAATATCTTTAGAATATTTCAAAGGGAAAAATATCCTAGAATTATATTAGGATATCTTTGAGATATTGAGAAGGTATTGTATTTATTTTAAAAAAAAAGATGGTCTTGTATCAAGACAACACGTTGTGTAAAAATAATGGGTAATCTTCTTGGGGATTCTTAGTTTTACTCTCTTGGAGTCTCTAGGGTCCATAAAGTGATAGAGTAATGAGAATTGAGAGGATTGTGACGCTATTCTTGGTTGGGTCTTGTAATAGGGGTTAGGAAACACAAGTGTGATCTCGAGTGTGTAATGTTCGGTTTGTTGATCTAGTGGAATTTCCTTGCTTTTGTCCGTGGATGTTTTCCTCCCTTTAAGGGTTTCACCACGTATATCCCGGTGTTATTTTTTCTCTCTTCTCGTTCTAAATTCCTTGAAATCGGCATCTTTCACAATAAATTGGTATCAGAGGTACTGTTCAGAGCATGTGAAGATGTTGGGAGCAAAGTTCGAGGTACAAAAGTTTGACGAATCGAACAACTTTGGGCTATGGAAGATCAAGATGAAGCCTTTGCTAGTGCGGCACGGCCTTGAGGGAGCATTAGAAGGAGAAGAGAAGTTGCCTATGGACCTCTCACCGGAGCAGAGGAAGTCGGTGATGTCGAATAAAGTTCTATGGAAGGTCTGCGATCAGGTCTCGGCACCGAAAGTGTGAGCGAAGCTGGAATCACTATATCAGTAAAAGTCCCTGACGAGCGGGTTCTACTTGAAGTAGAGATTGTACCAGTTGAAGATGAGTCAGGGGACCTCTTTAGGTAATCACATGGGCCTATTCAATAATATCGTGATGGATCTCGCAAACGCGAAGGTCAAGATTGAAGACGAGGATTAGGCTTTTATTGTTGTTGTGTTTTCTCCCATAAGCGTATGAGAGTTTCGTAGATACCACGCTATATGGTAGGACAAGTATCACCTTAGAAAATGTTAAGGCATTGTTGAACTCGAAGGAGTTGCAGAAAAAGGTAATGGAGCACCATGGAGGCAACTGTCAAGGCCTAGCAAGTCCAGGGGTAGAAAACTAATTTGCTGGAATTGTAATGAGGAAGGCCATCTCAAGAGGGATTATCCAAGGCGACGAGGCAAGAAAGGTGAGCTCTCGAGGGATGTGGTTGTAGCTTAGGAAAGTCATGAAGGATGAGATATTCTAACAGCGGCATGTGACGAGAATGCAGGTGCTAAATTTTTCATTACATTTGGCACATCAGGTATCAGGTGGATTCTTGATTCGAGATGCACTTTTCATTTTTACTATAATAAAGGATTGTTTTTCTACTTATTGGTCCATAGAAGGTGGAAAAGTCCATATGGCTAATGGTGACACATGTGATGTTGTCGCGATGGGTGAAGTGCGAATCAAGTTATTTAATAGTGGTGAGATGTCTTGGATGGTGTTAGGCATGTTTCGGGATTAAAGAAAAATTTGATCTCGTTGGGCACACTTGACAAGCTTGGTTATAAGTATGGTGCCAAGGTGGAGTCGTAGAATCTCGAAGGGCGTTCTCATGGTGATGAAGTTACTGTTGCTGAAGGGCTTGTATGTTCTGCGAGGAAGGATTTCAACGACAGCGTTCGAGTGGTCCGCTCCTGAACAAAAGTACTTGGAGTCACTTAGGGATGGCGATGACTTACTCAAGACTGATAAGGTGGAAAAACACAAGTTGCCCACGCATGGTAAGGCCTTGAAATTCCTTATTAGTAATGTGGCTTTTGATGTTCCTACTTTGGTCAAGCAGATCGATGGCACATGCTAAGGATAGGTGGATAAACGTGGGAGGAAGGCGAAGCTTGGGCCAAAAGCTCCAGTAACTCAACCTGTCATGGAGATTATTTAGGGTAGATTTGAATGGAGGTCGAAATCTCTACGATGGAATAGGTTGCAAGAGGGAGACAGGCAGAGTGAGCAGTTGAGACCATGGGAACGTTGTATGGTTGCGGAGTCGGTGGTATTATGTGACGCTGAAGTCGAGAATACGATTTGCCAAAAGGTAAACTTCATAGGGTGCATCATAATGAAGCTGAAGAAGCCTAGCACCTCGGAGGAGTCCAAGGGTGGCTTGCACTTGAGCGATTACACAAGATGAGGTGGAGCGTATAAAGGGCTGTGATAGAGCAGGTTGAGTCTAGATCGATGCAGCCTTGGCAGAATATGAGCCAATGTGAAGATTTGTTGAGTATGTCTCGTATTCAGTGGAGAACCCGAAGATTGGAGCAGCAACGAGATTGGACGAAAAAAGGAAGGAGCGAGATCTCAAATTATTCTGAGATTATATTTCCTGTTTTGTAGGGATTTCATTGATATTTTAGATCTTTAAATAAAAAAATTATTTCTAGGGGATATTAGAGATAATTCTAAAATATCTTTAGAATATTTTAAAGGGGGAAATATCCTATAATTATATTAGGATATCTTTGAGATATTAGGAATATGTTGTATTTATTTAAGGGAGAAAGAGTCTTGTATCAAGATAATACGTTGTGTGAGAATTTCGGGTAATCTTCTTAGGAATATTCGAGTTTACTCTCTTGGAGTCTCTAGAGTTCATAGAGTGAGAGAGTTATGAGAATGAGAGGATTGTGAAGTTATTCTCGGTTGGATCTTGTAATAGGGGTCGGGAAGTGTAATCTTCGATTTATTGATCTAGTGGAATCTCCCTGCTTTATCCATGGATGTTTCCTCCCTTTGAGGGTATTATCACGTAAATCCCATTGTAATTTCTTCTCTCTTCTCGATCTAAATTTCTCGAATTTGGCATCTTCCACAATAAAAATAAAATAGAAATAAAATCCCGGAAAAATTCAACTTTCTCATGAGCCAAACAGCCCCTTCTTTTAGAGTTACACTGAGGATGACGTTGATTTTATCAAGGCTAGGAGCACATATAGCCTTGGTCCATGGGTGGAATAAAGCCTGAGCAGAATGAACAAAACTGACCATTTTCTTAAGCAGCATATTCTGGCTCCAAAATTTTTACATCTAATTGTCAGCTGGGCTCTCAGTTGATGTATAGCAGAACAATGAGTAATTTTTTGATGTGATATTTTACCATTCGTGTTGAAACATTCAACCATGCAACAAAGAATACGAATTGATTTATATGTCGTCTTCAAATTTTTCTTAGAGAAAATAGAAAATCTTGAACGATCCTTTTCACAATGACATGACGGAAAATCTTTTTATTACATTTTTTCCAGTCTCCTTTATGATACAAATTTAATTACCTATACTCTATTGACATCTACGTGGAAATAATACTTCGCTTGTATATCTACAACAAGATACAAAGTTTCCCGAGTAATATGTCCCAGAAATCATCTCTAGAGTTTAGCAAAAGCAGTACATTGGCGAATCCTATTTTAAAAGGAAAGCTTATCGCTATCCTTTTGTGAAACTAGAACAGTAGTTTTTGAAATTTAAGAAATAACTTTTTTTTGTGAAATAAAATTATGAAAAATATTACTTTCGAGATTTCAAAAAACAGACTCTCTCTCTCTCACTAAGTACAATTTTCAAAAATCAAATTTTTATTCTCTTTTCGTACAAGATTGATACAGCTTATCCCTCGACAATTTTTCTTGACATCGAGAGGAATGGTGAAGGAGCTTCCACGCGAAGGCACGAGTAGACCAGCTGTGGACGCAGTAGAGTTAATGAGCGGTCGTGATCGGCGGGGCAGCTGTCATTTGGACTTTTATTAATTCGGCGGCACATTACCGGTCAATGGTCAACTAAAAAAACCCTCTACCCCATGTTCACATAGCCTTTAAGACTAATTTGAACTTTGAAAGCGTTTACAGACTTAAATTAACTTTAATTTTAATTTTAATTTTGATAGTAAAAAAGGACAAATGAGATATGATTATAAATTTAACTTGGAAAACGTGTGCTTTTGTTGTGTAGTGTGTTGAGTTAAAGTTAAAGTTAAAGTTAAAATTTTTTACTTGGGAAATGTGCGTTTTTGTTGTGTAGTGTGTTGAGTTAAAGTTAAAATATTTTGTTTGAGAATCCAAACAGGGCAAATTTTATAAACTTATCTTTTGCCTTTTATGAGATCTATCATGACCGAGGTGCATATGTGTGCAATACAATTGTTTTTTTTTTGTATAAACCATAATATCTGAAAGTTCAATTGGATCCCGACTAATTCGATCGAGTCGGGTCGACCCACTAAGGGTAAAGCTCTTACAGTGTGAACTTTTTGCATTAACAAGAACTCGAATCCGAAACCTTACTTAATCAAAATAAGCGTCGAACCGTTTGAACCAATCCACGTTGGTGCAATACAATCATTCTAGTTCATGCCATTGGGGTTTCATTCGGTACATATAGAAATTAGATATACTTTCTTGAATTACAATGGTGTTTTATATGTCTAATATGCACGGAATATGGGATGAGGACATAGAGGACAGGTAACCCAAATCTCATTAAAATACGTACATTTGGCTCCATGGAATTTGAATGGAATCAGTTGTGGATAGAGTTGATTCCGAAAAGAATTGAGAAGTAATATAATTGAATTTCTCAAAAATTTTGATTTTCTGATTGGAGGAAATAGGAAATCGGTAAAATCGAACTTAGACATTTGGCTGATCGTAGTAAACAGAGAAAGCAATAAGATTGAATAACAAAAAGACCAAAGTATTCATTATGATGACAAATGTTCAAATAATATAAGAAATTATATATTGTTTAAATTTGTCTAAATGAATTAGAAGAATATTTGAAAACCAAAATGCTAATTTTCGTGCCCACAGCTCTGTTTAACTTTGACAAGTTCATGCCTCGCTCACCCGGTGTCGGTGACCCTCGGGGGTTCTTCAGCCTTCTGCAAGGCTCGTGGATTGTCTAGAGGTCAGATTTGGCCATGACGAGGTCAGATTTAAACTTTGCAACCTTAAGATCAATGGCAGAAGGTTTGCGCCTCCATTGCAGTTAGAGCTTCACAAGCAGAGGTGGCCGAGGACGCAGGCAGCTCGAGAGTGGCCAAGTTTTGGGATTGTAATGGATATTTGAGGTCTTATTGATAATATCACTCGTTTTTTTTATATTTTCTTTTCTGTCGTAAGGAAAACTCATGATCGATAAAAAAATAAAGCAAAATAAATAGGCACATAACTGTTACATCCTCGCCCGTTACGATTTCTACATGCATATCCGGGATTTGCGTGAAGAATGAGAGGGTGCGCCAGCTGCCAAGGGAATTCGACCCTTGGCGGGCAGATAAAAAAGCCACTTCCAATTACAGACGCAAAAACAAACTAAGGGCCTATTTGGATGAACTGAATATCCCTTAATTCCATATCAGGACTTCTAACGTAAGCGATTGCTATATATTTTTTTTTTAAAATTTGCATTTAGTTTTTTTAAAGAAATAAAGTTTTTTTTTCGGTTATAAAATAGGTTTATAACTTAATACAAGGAAATTAAAAGTAAATCTAAATAAAAGGTCACAAGTAATCTCACTAATGAGAATCAAATCTAAAATCTCTAAATTATCACGCGAAGGTATTAACCATTTCACTCCACCCATTTCTCAAAAATCGAGTTCTTATTGGTAATACTACTTGGAATTTCTTATGCATTTTTCATGCTTAAAATACGCATCCTTATTGTTACGTGGACTCACCCCATTAGCTATTTTTAGAACATTAATTAAATATCGTGTTTGTTCATAAATAGACTCATCTTTGCATATAAATTATTATTTGGTTTACATGGCATATTATACTTTATATAGATCACTCTACACGAGCTTGTGAACCTGAGATTCTCTTTTAGTATCATATGGAATCTCTGACGAAGCAGCGACTTAGGGCATATCCAGGATGTCAATTCATACCATGAATTTGTCCGTCCATTTAAAAATAAAATAAATGCTTGTTTTTAAATCATAAAAATTCGTTAAACAAAGTCGAAAGTTGTGTTATGTCATTTGTACTAAACCCCTAAATCTCCCTAGTAATCGAAAAAAAGTCTGAAAGTTGTGATTGGGCTTCAGTCCTATAGTTCAATTGGAAAAGAAAAAAAAATAAAGTTGTTATTTCAGAAAATTTATCTTATTAATAGTTCTCATCTTATGCCCACATAGGGTTAGAAGAACCTTAATAATCTCATGCTCCCTTTTCAACATGTAATATATATTTTTATGTATAATATAGTGTTACATTATTATTGTCCCACAATCTCTAGCCTGTTTGGTTTCAAAGTAAGATTTTAAAATTTTACTTTAACTTAATTCTATCAACAATAAAATAAAATAACTTATATAAAGTTAAAGGGTGAGTCCCATTTATATCACTCTTTTTTAAAATCAAAATCAAATAACTCATACAAAGTCAAAGGGTGGACTTCATACATAACCATTTATACCACTCTTTTTTAAAATTAAAATCTAATTTTAAAATGTTATTTACAAATCAAACGCAGTAAACATTGTGTGCGGAGAGAAAATATGCAGCGGAGTCCAATGACACGTCTCACTTGGAATGAAGTAATTTCGGAATGGACTCTAGTCAATAGAATCTTTTATTGTGTTTCTTTAATTATCTTTTTGCTTTTACTAGCTAGAATATGAGTTATAATTAAAAAAAAAATTATATATTGTGATGAGATGACTTAAACTTCGGTTGAGAATCTTGATAGTGCCATAAAAAATTGAAATATTATAATTGAAAATTAAGTGTACATTTCGAAATAAATTAATGTGTTTGAAAAATAACAATTTCAAATTGGGTTAAAATTGAAATCTTGAAATGAAGAATAAGCATAAGTAATTTTTATAAATACCTATTAACATGTTAAATAAAAATTACTTTTTCAATCGCTAAAATCAACCCAATTATAATTTTGAAATAATTCATTACATACTACTACTTAAAGAATCAATTATAAAAGTATTTATGAGATCGGTATCACACTCTCATACGAAGCCTCAATTTACCTTGTTTTTGTCCTCTAGCCTCTTCGGTCTTATTAGAACTTCGTCCCACCCTATTTGTATTTAAGTGGGCGTAGCCGCACGAACAGAATCAGGAGGAAAGTCTTCCCCTGTCCCTATTGTATCTTCGGTAAAGATATTCACCATGCTCTGTTCTTGGTAGCTCCGTCTGCGTACGTACATATCGATATCGCGATTCGGTGAAGGAACCGAAGGTTCTTACTTCTGCAACCCGATTACCATAGGAAAAGTTCAGTCATCCCAAACACTCTGCGGAGCTCAGGTAACATAAAAGTTTTGGTCCGTTCCGGCAATGAAACATGTCGTCCTCTTGACGTATACATATTGTATTGGTAAGCTGATTTTTTCTCTTGTCCGGATTTATTTCCAGAAAAGGCAATATGGTAGGCAACAGCGGCGACGGGTCCGGCAGTGGAGCGATAAAGCGGAGGGGCTGCTCGTGCAGTAAGGACGACTTCCTCCCGGAGGAGTCCTTCCAGAGCTTCGGGAACTACATCAATGCCCTCAGGGAGACCCCCATGCGGTTGAGGGACCGCATCCTGACTCGGTCCCTTGACTCGACTGAGCTCCACGAGGTGAAGGCCCGGAGTCAGCACGAGATGAAGAAGACGCTGTCGTGGTGGGACCTGATGTGGTTCGGGATTGGGGCCGTCATCGGCTCGGGGATCTTCGTGCTCACTGGGCTCGAGGCTCGAGACCACGCCGGCCCCGCGGTGGTGCTGTCTTACGTCGTGTCCGGCATCTCAGCGCTGCTGTCTGTGTTCTGTTATACGGAATTTGCCGTGGAAATACCCGTCGCAGGTACCTTTCAAAAATCATCAAAACAAAAAAAAAGTCTCATTTGCCAGCATAATAGATATTTCTTCCATTATCGTTCAAGTTGAATCTTTTTCTTTTCCCCCATAATATTCCGCATTAGATTAGAGTACAACGGACTGAAAAATAAATGAATAACGCCTTAAAATAAATAATTTATGTATTGTTAAGTAAATTATCTTATTTCAGGAATTTAATGCATAAGTACTAGGAATATAAGAAAAATTTTGAATTACTTTTTCCAAAACATTACTATGTTGATTCAGTGGAGATCGACGTCTTACCTTCTTTTTTTTTTTTTTTAATAATTATATCATCATAGAATTTCCTAATTTTTCCCTACTCGTCGCATGTAAAAGAACTTTCACTAATTTATAATTTCAGCTTTTTTCCCCTAAATATTAATTAGGAAAATCTAGAAAGTGACCCCCGAGTGGTAGTTCTTTTTCTTTTTCTTTTTTCCAATGCTTTGTCATTAAGCTGGATCACACTGTAAAATAGTACAAGTATTTGAGTTGAAAAAGTTAGAACGATAGTCACAATTATTTTTACCAATTTCAAAAGAGATTCATTGAACTAAAAACTCGTATAGAAAATTTAAATATTCACCCAAAAAAAATAGAAGCAATAGAAACCATATTGATAAAAATGAGACTCAGAATGCCGTGGTGCCAAACTTAGATCAATAAGAGAATTAGTAAATCCCCCTTATGAAGGCACAATCAAAGCCTTTGATCCCGTAAATTATTTGACTTCTTGGTGTGAAAGGAGGAAAAGTCAAAGCTTCAGGAGCCCAAGTAAATGTGAATTGGAAATTCAGCAAAAGATACTGGAATCTCATTGAAATATACTTCTTGTCAATAATGGAGATAAGCCGATTGTGGATTAATTTTCTTGATCGCTTTCAGTGTGAAATTTGCCCACTAGTCGCCTCGTTTGGATTCAAAATTTCTTTTTAATTAAACTCTTCTCAAACTCTACTTATTTTTAATTTAACAACACAATTATTACATTTTTTTCTTTAATTTTTTTAACTGTTCAATTTAATTTTTAATACTAAATTATCTCAACTATTCATTACTTTTTTCACAATTAAACAACACAATCATTATTTTCTTTCAGCTATCTATTACTTTTTCACATTTTTTCTCATAATTCAACAACACAATCATTACAAACCAATTAAAACCAAAACTCAACTCAACTCAACTTTAAAACCAAACACGTAAAGCTCTGACTCTTAACTCCATTAACGTTTGCTAATTTGCAAAGTTGCCAGTGCAATTTACCCGCCTCAAGTCATCAGCTGCGAACACATTTCACAGTGAACGCTGGCCCGATCCTTAGCGAAAAAGTAATGGTGCGGAAACCACGCAAATAAGCCAAAGTTCAAGGTGGTGACTGTCGAAAAGTATGAATTTGATGGGGCATATTGCTGATGAACCCACCCATACCTTAGGGGGGCGCTACTTAAGTAATTGATCCTTGAGGATATGCATTGTCATCATCATCCAGCTGACTTGATACCTGTCGACATTTTGTTCTTCGTGGACCGCAAAGATGGAAACTACAGCGGAGCAAGTTGACGATTTGCGTCAAGTTTGACCTTTTATTCATTATTTATGTATATATAAATATATATCGTCGGGTACATATTGAATTGATTGCAGATCTGATTAGTTATAGTTTAATATTTGATCTAACACTATTAAAATGAGACTTGATAAGAAATAATCAGGTGTCTATCAAATATATGTTTTGTATTGTTGGGTGTATATTCGGCGACCTCGAGTTAGTGTCGATATAGATTAAATGATACGACAAAGCCATTTGAAATATTTACGAACTACATCAATGTGAAATTTCGAATTTCCAGACGTAATCATCTGTATCTGTATAATTTCAGGTGGATCATTTGCCTATCTAAGGGTGGAGCTGGGGGACTTCGTGGCTTTCATTGCAGCTGGGAACATCCTGCTAGAGTACGTGATAGGCGGGGCTGCCGTGGCGCGGTCATGGACCTCTTACTTTGCCACTCTCCTCAACTACGATTCCGATCGTTTCCTCATTGAAGTTGACAGCCTAGCTGATGGCTACAACAAGCTTGATCCAATAGCAGTCGGCATCTGCGTGATCATCTGCATTTTCGCTGTCCTCAGCACCAAGGGCTCTTCTAGGCTCAACTACATCGCCTCGATCATGCACGTCATCGTCATCCTGTTCATCATAATAGCTGGCCTCACCAAGGCTGACGTTAACAACTACAAGCCCTTCGACCCCAACGGTGCACGCGGCATATTCCGATCGTCAGCAGTCCTCTTCTTCGCGTACATAGGTTTTGATGCTGTGTCCACGATGGCAGAGGAGACCAAGAACCCGGCCCGTGATATCCCGATTGGGCTTGTGGCATCGATGGTCATCACCACCATAGCATACTGCCTGTTGTCCATGACCTTGTGCTTGATGCAGCCGCACCAGAATATTGATATCTATGCGCCATTCTCGGTCGCATTTGAGTACGTCGGATTGGATTGGGCCAAGTACATTGTAGCAGCTGGAGCGCTGAAGGGCATGACCACAGTCCTTCTCGTCGGGGCGGTAGGCCAAGCTCGGTACCTGACCCACATTGCTCGTACCCACATGATGCCGCCCTGGTTCGCCCATGTTAACTCAAAGACCGGAACGCCGGTGAATGCCACAATAGTCATGTTATCGGCAACAGCAGTCGTTGCCTTCTTTACAAAGCTCGGTATACTGGCTGACCTATTGTCCGTCTCCACTTTGTTCATCTTCATGCTCGTGGCAGTTGCCCTGCTGGTGCGTAGGTACTATGTTTCTGGTGTCACAACACCGGCAAGCCGTAACAGGCTCATCGCATGCCTGCTGTTAATCATTGGGTCCTCGATCGCATCGGCCACGTACTGGGGCCTCAGTGAGCACGGCTGGGTAGGGTATGTGATCACTGTTCCGGTCTGGTTCCTATCCACCGTGGCATTGTGGGCATTTGTCCCGCATGCTCGAGACCCGAAGCTGTGGGGGGTACCGTTGGTCCCGTGGTTGCCCTCTGCCTCAATTGCAATTAACATCTTCCTCCTCGGGTCAATAGACGGGGCGTCATTTAAGAGGTTTGGGATGTGGACAGGCGCCCTGCTGATCTATTACTTCTTCTTCGGGCTGCACGCATGTTATGACACTGCCAAGGCAGCCGGGGAGGGAAAAATTCGAGACGGGGCCACGGAGCGGAAGAGGATCGAAGAAGGGGATGTGAGCCTGGCCACGAACTCGAGCATTAAGGATGGCAATAATGCTTCAGTAAATCCTAGAGCATAAAGAAGTGATCTGTGAAGGTTGTTTGTGTCTATAATACAATGAATTAAGAAGCAATCACCGTTAGGTAAGTGTGTCAAGATACAGAAGTGTTTGGATAGTTTGTGAATTCTCCAGCTTAAAACAAAGTGCATTCTCCTGCAGACGGAATCCTCATTTGAAACGTTTGCGATTATGAGTGTCGTGTTGCTATGTCGAGGAAATAGAGTAATTTTATCGAGATAGGTTTTAGCTTCTAGTGCCGATTCACTTATTGTTTTTCCCTGTAAAAGCTTTATATTGCAGGCGGTAATCGAGTCATAATCATAGGAGCCAATGGAGGAGCCAGTAATTGAGTTTGCGTGACGCAGATTGTGCACGTTGGCGTACTACATGAATATGCTTGCAGTAACTTCATAGGGCGATCTTTCATGGACCCGATCCTAAAATACATGTTTTGTCCTACACAGAGAGAAAACGCATTTATATAGTGCGGATTAAAGTTACTGAGATGATCGAAGGAGTAGTAATCACCATAACATAACAAATAAGTACCTTCCCTATATATTGCCAAGCAAAAACGAAAATTAAAAAAGAAAAAAAGAAAAAGAAGAGTACCTTCGCCGCAAGGACTTCCACAATTGAAGGACCTTATGTAACATGATAATAGTTTGTCATTTGTCTCTAGCGATTGGTGAGAAATTGTTTAATGTTACGTTTGGTTCGTTGAAATAGAATTAATATATAATAGAATTTATAGGGATTAGAATAGATAAAAAATAGAATTGAAATTTTATTTGTTTGATTGAAGAAAATAACAAAATCGAGAATTGAAATTTTATATTTGGTTGATCAGAATGCACGGGAAATATGACATGTTTCAAAGGCAAAAGACACATATACCTTGATTTTAAATATTACAATAATGTAAAATTAAAAATTAAAAAATTAAAAGGCCACTGTTCATCTTCTTCTCTGAAGATGAACAGTAGCACTAAACAGCCATGGATAAGGTCGGGCCTGAGATCACGAGCCCTAGTTTCATGGTCGAACTCCATCTCAGGTGAGGAAGCAGGCTGCGAGACGGAGCCTTCAAGGACCAGCCCGCCCAATCTGAACTTGTTCTTCGAAGGATTCGCGGCGTACTTCTCCATGGCATCGGTCGGCGTCACATAGAACACTAATTGGTCCTGGAATTGGTTAATCCGTCTCCCTCATTTGCCGCCGCTGGTCCCGGCTCGTCGAGTCCCTCGCCTTCTCTGGCCTCCGCCGAATCCGCGGACTCCTCCGCCCCACCATCTTCCCGCTCGCGTCCTCCGCCAACTCCTCCTACCTCCTTGCCGCTTCCCTTTGCTTCTTCGACTCTGATCCCACATGGAGGGTCTCCCTGTTCCTCGCAAGTGACTCTGTCTCGCTAGCAAACCTCTACAGCTTGCTGCTTCTTCGATCTAGAAGCTTCATTCTTCGATCTAGGGTTCCTGAAGCAGAGTGGCATCATCTTGTAATTTGTGATTAAAATGGAGGGTATTTTCGCCACTTCACACATATTCCGCATAGGGAATAGCTATGACTGATCTCCATGGGATGAATGCCAATGTCTGTTCTATTCATGATGGGAGGTCCGATTCGGAATGGTTATTCCGGATCGGTGGATTCCCAAATGCCGGAATATGTATTCCGTGCGGAATACATAAGGAAGGAAATCTTAAATCCCCTGTGCCAAACATACCCTAAGTCGCTTGAACAGAAGTTCACCTTGTCCGACGTGGCATTATTCAGAACGTGACTTTCCTTTTTATGATCTACATATATGTGCTATTAAAATAAACTCATGCGACGAGATGTAAGGAGGTGTTTTCGTTCGTGCAATTAAAAAACGCTACATAGGCGTTCTGAGTAAATTCTTGACCCCTGATTGATCATCTCTTCTGGTCTTCTTATTTTAACTCCCAATATTAATAATTACATTAAATCTATTGAAATTTTAAATAGTCTAATTAGATGTCAAGAAATAATTTGTTCTGCTAGCCTTTTAATATAATTATAATTCGTTTTATAATAGTATTATATAATATGAATTATATTACAGTATTATGACAGATTTGAGACCTTAGTTCACGAAATTGGAGAATTCTTCCTATATTTAACGATTTCGATTAGGTTTGAAATCAGCACTAATCGAGATCTACTCATCTCGGACCAATCACATTCATCGAAAATTCCAACTGAATTATTAAAAAGATATGTGTACGAAATTGTTATTTTGTATAAATAACGCTATCTATAGACATGCAAAATAAAATATCTATAAATTTTTAATTTACAAAATGTTGAGTGATAATATAAAAATAATAAATTTATCCCCTCTATAAGATAAATTTACTGATATATAATTCTATATATAAACTATAAGTACGTGGAGTCATATTTACAAAAAAAATTCTATTATCTATATTACAAAAAGGAGACAAATGGTAGTTGGGGTAACTTTCATTATCTCAAAAATGTCCATAAGAAATAGAATCAAAAAATTAATAACTAGATATACTGAAGAAGTTATGTATCTATTAGTAAATTTAAATTTTGTAAATTATCCATTCTCTCTCTTCCCTTAATTTTCTCGAACTTCCTCTCTCACGCTCTCTCTTTCTCTCCTTACACTCTTTCCCTCTCACTAACGTCAAATACATTCCTTTAATCATCTTAATTCATTTGATCAATTGAAATTGAATTGATAATATTATTTCAATCCATTAATACTAAACAAAACTACTGCACTTTCAAAATGGAAAAAAAAAATATTTTTGGTCTTATAAGTTTAGCCTTCGGTCAATTTTGATCCTCTAAGTTTTAAAAATGTCGAATGGTCCTATACGTTTGCTTCATAAGACAATTTTGATCTATTTCATGACTTGCAGAATCAAAAATGTCTTTCTTTTTCAAAACTTATAGGACCACATTTTAATTGAAAATCAACTTACAAGATCAAAAATATCTTTTTCAAAACTTATAAGACCGAAATTGTCTTACGGAGCAAACTTATATTATTGATTCAGTAGTTTTAAATTTTTTAGGACTAAAATTGATTGAATGCCAATTTTATATGATTAAAAATATCTTTTTTCCCCTTAAAAATAAAATCACATAGAAGGTTTACATGATACCGCGCATAGCAAGTGACCCCGCAATGCCCGGACTTCGAGACTGTTTGTACATAAATTGCAAACTGAAATTGTATCATGATATTGAAGATTAACTAAACACCGTCAACTATAGAACCTTTGCATCCGTGGTTTATTATTAGCATTTCCTTCCCCTCAATAATTATCGAATATGTTCTCCTACACTAGCTATCTTGCTTATATGGAAACCGTCAAGATTGCATAATAACCTACTCTTTAGAGTGTTAATTCTTATATGTTTTGCAATAGCACTTAAGAGGGAACTATGTCATTTTAAGTATTAAGAGTCGATTCGAATTAAAAAAGAAAAAGAGAAAAGGAGGCGGTTATATTGCATTTAACTCGAACTTAAATGTTGATAAAAATGCTAACAAATATTGTACTACTTGCATCAAATGCTAACAAGCTCTTTATACAAATATAATTTATTTTTCTCTATTTCGCGTTTTTGAGACCGTCAACTAATTAATATCATTAGTTAAAGGACCAACCAGCTACATACATGTCAAGTGACCTTAAACACCTTATATGGCCCATCCAAATGCACCTCTCAACAATGAATCGATGATTCGACATCTATAAAACACCTATTTATGTTTAAGATCTCCAACACTCAACTGAATATCTCTAACTAGAATTAGATACATTACAATAGCGCCTCCCAAGCTATCCTAGTGCACTCTGTTCTACTCATGACAAGTTCAATCCTCTTTTATTCTCGAAACACACTTCCTGGACATTCATGCCGATACCTACACCACAGATTATCATGTGCTTAGACATTTTCTGTCCTAACATTAAACTAGAAAGCCGTACTAAGCTCTTTGTGAATAACAAAGTCATCGTCTTATGTAGCTTGAGCATAAAAGTATCCAATACATAGATCGAAGGAAGAATTCATGGAGTCACGACAATGTTATCATCTCTCTACTTATCCGCAATAGAGACTTGTTACTCCCCAGTGGAAGATATAGGAATGGCTTGCGTATTAGAAAGAGCTAAAACAAAAGCAACAACGACATGGCCGCTTGCCTATCTTGCTTGTTGAATGGACCCTAGAACCGAGTACTGCTATCTAGCTCCATGCCTTTCTTCTTTAGGATTTTACACAAGATATAGCTATCCTAGTTAGCCCAAACCAATCAATCTCTGATTAGTTGTAGAATACTATAATAGTTACCATTAGACCTTGTTTATAGATCAAGTTAACAAAACATGAAAGACACCACGAACTGCTAAGTTAGGATTATCAGATTGCCGAGTGCATACTCAAATATAACCCACTTTACGTCAGTCCCGCGAGACCCTCGTCATCCCTTGTGGAAATTTAGGCTATGAACTCTTCCTATGGATTCTATTATGCATCAGTTTTACCTAGTCGTTTCTTTCCTCTCCCAAAAGCATGTAGCTGCTCCTTGTTAACCGCTTCGCCTAGTCATGCTGCGAATCCTTCCCATCATGAAAGAAGTACCACTTCTTATCCTCGGTGTTCAAGTTGGCTAGCTCTAAACACAAGATAAAGAAATGTCGCTAAAAAAAAAAGTGAATAAGGATGAGTTTGTGAATAGTGGGGAAGTTCTAAAGGATTGAATTTATAATTGCCTATCCCAGCCATAACTTCTAAGTTGATCTCATGCTCGAGGACTTTTGTTTACAGGTAGGTAATCATACACAGATCCTTGTCGGTTCGTTGTAAATGGAAGTCAGGGGGAGGCATCTCGGCTGCCACTGTGTTCCCGAAAGATGCTTTTATCTATAATACTAAATAAATCAGCAATGTAACACAACACTCCTGAAATCACTTTCAAGTAATTGAATGGAAATAAATGAAGGAAGCATGGAAATTAACCATCACAGTATTATGGTGTACTTGATAGAATCAATGGGTTAGTTTTGCTTGCTTAATTCGTTTATTTCATTCATCTAATTGAAGGTGATATTAGAAGATTGATTTGTTGATTTACCACTATGGCAGTCAGGATCCTCCCTCCTGGCATTCATTTTCAACCAAATGGACGAGGAGTTAGGGTGTATGATTATCGCAACACAAAGTCTTAGGGCACGAGATTAACTTTTGAGGCCGTAACTGGGATTGGGATCTACGAATTCGATCAAAGCGAAACTTCCCAATGATTCGCAAACTCATTTGTACTCACTATTTTTTGCCCCATGAACCTAAGTTTTAATGTTTACCATCTCGTTATATCATCTCGTTTGTACAGGTGGCTTGCTTGAACACACGGAGAAGGACCTTTTTATGCTCAAGATAGGAAATATGCAGACCAGGACCAGGCAAGACACTTGACCTGGAGTAGTTTTTTGGTAGAGGAAAGGAAGAGATAGAGCTCAAAGCCTAGTTTTCCACGGAGACGATGAGGGTCTTGCAGGACTCACAAACTGGTTGTTGTATGAGCAAACGCTTGGCAATACTAACAATTAGTCGCTCGTGGCATGTCCTAGGTCCTGATACCTTGATCTATAAATAAAAAGCAATGGTAACCATTGTAGTGTTTTATGACTAAGCAAAGATAGATTGATTGATTTTGACTTTCTAGGATAGTCATGTTTTGTGGGAGATCTTTAAGATGAAAGATCTTGAGTAGGGAAGCAGTGCTCAGTCCGAGGGTCCATTCAATAAGGATTGAGGGGCAAGTGGCCATGTCAATATTGCTTTTGTTTTGGATATTCCTGATGTTATGCGAGTCATTCCTAAATTTTCTCTAGGGGAGTAGCTTGACCATCTTGTCAATAATCAACGAGGGGCCAACATTGTGGTCTCTATTTACTCTTCCTCCGATCTATGCATTAGATATTACCTCCCTGCATGTAATATAGGTAATATGCATACGTGATAGGAATGAAATGACCAAGTTACCCTCAACTATTGTTCAAATTTTCCAAACGAACCATCTCTTTGCCACCAATCCTCCTCGTCATCCACCATCGCATTTCCACCTCCGACGAAACAGAGACATCCTCCTGCCTGCCCTCGAGCTAGCGAAGCCAGATCCGGCCAATCTAGCCTCACCGAGCTAGGTAGGGCTCAGAGGGCTCACGGAGGGTTTGAGCTCCTCGAGCAGCAAGAGCCCCGAGCCACGCCTAGGGCTGTGAGCCCCATGGCTGGGTTCGCAACCCCAACTCGAAACCCAACCATGGGGTCCGAGCCCTGGGCGTGGCTCGCGAGCCCCTTGGCTTGCTGGAGCTCTAGGCTCCGGAAAATCAGGAAATCGTTCTGTCTCCTTTTTTTTATAGATAAAAACGTTTTTTTTGTTCGATTTTTATATTTTAAATAAATAAGATATAATATTTATTTTTAATAAATAAACTGTTAATATTTATTGGGCATTTCCTTCTTTGTATAGGAAGAGTAGTTTTATATTTTTATTCAAAACCTATCAAGTCTTTGAACCCAAATTTGAGAATTGCAATTCATATTTCTCATATTACAACATCCAACCAAACAAATATGTTTAAATGCAATCTTCAATCTATTACTTACTAATTCATATTCCCTAAATATTCAATTCACAACTATTTCCATTACGGCGAAAGAGACGTAGCATTAGTGTTAATGAGAACAATATTGGTGTGATGAGGTGAATAAAAAATGTTATTGCATATATATACATTGAAGACAAAGGAAAAGAAGTTCATTTCTATGCATTATAATCAAAATTCATGCGGTAAACACAATTTTTTTCCGTACTTCACGTGAATAAGAAATTACATGTGAAATCTTCTAGTTGGCGTACAAAATAACCTGACGAGTAACTAATATGAGATTCCAAACATTGAAACCTATTGGTATCCGAAGGTTAGGAGAATCCATTCAAAACAATTTTCTAGAACTTGGACAATATTTTGTTTAGAATGACCCGGGATTGTACCAGGAGGCTCGCTTATGGTCCATGCATTGTTTATCTCATATAACTTCCCATCAGCAAGATAAAGATGTCAACCTGCAGCAAATGAAGAAAATTAAAAATTGTGATGATCAAATATAAGTTCTCATGTTCAAGCAAAGCTTAGCAAAATAAAAGCAAAATTATATAAGCTGGTCTCATTACTAAGTATAAATTCATTCGAGAAAAAAGTACCATAACAATGAAGTTCGGGGTCCTACCAGAGTGCGTTCAAAGGTAAAAGCATATGCAATTGTATGGGAGAACTTTACGTTGAACTCGATGTTTTTTTGGGTTACGAGGGGAATTCATTGGTCTAATAAAGGAAGATAAAGGGGTACCAGTCCCATTAGTTAGAATACATCATGGAACCTCTTGATTTAAAGTGAGCACGCATGACACTACACCGTCCTTGTTCTCTAAACTCGAATAGTTTTAATTTGGGTAATAGTCTGTCCTAAATCACAGTAAAGCAAATATCTTCCTATTTGTTGATCCCAATCTACCTATCATGAATATTAGTATAAGGGAAGGCATGAAAGTTTCAATAAATGGGATAATAAAAATTGAAAAACTGTTTGATTCAAAAGACTTACCCTTACTTTTTTCTAGCTGACACACAAGTTCAAAACAAAACGTATCACCATCAATAAAATATTTGAGTAATAGCAGCAGAACATGCTATCAAGAAGGATGAAGAAGTGTCATTAGAAGATAAGTATGCCAAAATCTATCCACTAATGTAACTCTGATCGATCATCATCATTCGAGTACACAATGAAGTTATCCTTAGCACAGTGACTTGAAACTTTAAGTTGGCTCCCTATCCACGGAAACTTATCACAAAAGTTCGTGATTACCTCAATTATCACCTTCACTAAAATAAATAAATAAATAAATGATAAGAAACCTTTCATTGAGGCCAGTGTGCTGCTTGTAATGGAGAGCCCATTCACATCATCCTTCGGTGTGGCTCAGCTCCAAATGTCAGGTGAAGGTCATCGTACATCTGAGACTATTGTGGGTCAATGTCATCGAATATCTCCCTGTCTACAAAAGGTAACAAAGAATGACACTTAAGGTGTAAATTGTAATTGGACCACAATGGCAGTTCAACTACTCGCCTGTAACCAAAGCTAAATACAATAGCATAAATCCTCTAAAGAGGAAAGATTTATCAGGGATTCATTAAAATGTCAAAAGGGCAAAGCGAATTGATCTGGATTTGTGGCTCTATTACACTATACTGAAGTGGACTTGAGATCTGATAAGTACCTCCAAAGCATATTACCAGAAAATGCCATATCTTTTGTTTCTCCTATGAAAGGGACCTTTTGCTCCTGTACAATATGAGAAAGTCCAGCCGTGGAAAATTCTCAAAGAATCTTTTATTTCCAACAACAGCTTTGTATGGTAGAAAAACAGACTCTTCATCTCAAAGTCTTCTATTTCCATCAGGTTTGTAGTATGAAAACTTATGTTCTAAACCTACTTGCAAGATTCGAAAGAAAGAATTGTGGGAATTTCATTGTGAACTTGTATCATGTCCTATGCATATGATTGGTTGCAGTGGATCTGAATTTGATCAGCCTCCTGATGAAGAATAGAATACCTAACCTAAGTAGCATTATGCTCCAACAATATTCCGTGGAGAACACCTTCGCTGCCATCCATCTGAGTAATAACCTTGCCCAAGAAAAGAACCCAGCAATCCTCGTCAACTATCCCACAAGGAATGGCCATTGTAAGGAATCTCGAGATTTCTCCTGGTTCACATGAACAACGGCATAGGGCCTCAGAGAGTATGGTGTAGGTGGCTCGATTAGGGGTGCACCCTTTCTCCATCATCTCCTCCAGAATCCTCATCCCTTCCTTCACATTACCAGACCTACAGAACCCTCTAATCAGCATGTTATATGTGAAAGTATTGGGGATGTGGCCTTTCTCCACCATGTCATCCCACAGCCTCCCAGCCTCAGACAGCTCACCACTCTCGCAAAGTCCTCCAATGAGCGTATTGTAAGTCAGCAAGCTAGGTACAGAGCCCTTCTCGAACTCATAAAACAGCTTCTTGGCCTCCTGAACCTTCCCTTCCTTGCAAAGCCAGTGGATGAGGGTGCTCGAAGTGGCATTGTCAGGCATGCAGTTCTTGTTCAGGAGCTGTCTCCACAAGTCCAATGCCTCACTGACCTTTCCTCCCTCACACAGCACGTCAATGACTTTGCAACAGAGAGCCGAGCTCGGCATGTACTTTTTTTGAAGCATATCCTCCAGCAAGTTACGTGCCTCACCTGCTTTCTTCTCTTTGCAGTAAGCCTCGATCATGACCCCGTAGGTAACATCATTAGGCTGTACCCCGCTCTCCTCCATATCATCCATCACCTTAATCGCATCCACTAGCCTTCCTAACCTGCAATACCCATCCATCAAGATCGTATAAGTGGTGGGATCAGGCACCCACCCAGCATCCAAAATTTCACCAAACACCCTCTCAGCACCCTTCATGTCCCTGCGGAACACGTAACCACCTAGGATAGTGGTATGAGTGATCACATTTGGGATGATACCCATGGCAGGCATCTCATCACGAACCTTCAAGGCGCCCTCAACATCGCCTTTGTTGCAGTGAGCCTTGATCAAGATGTTGCATGTGAAGACATTGGGGACCACCCCAAACTTGGACGTGGCATTCTTGAAGATGATGGGCACCCAGTCGAAGTGTTTGTTCTGGATGAGCGCATTAAGGAGGGTGTTCAGGGACCTGACAGAGCGCTGGACATTGAAACTGCGGATGCCAAGGAAGGTGCGGAGGGCAGACTTGGGCTTGCCCGCAAGGCCGTAGCTGCGGATGACGAAGATGAAGATGCTCTCGCCACACTTGAGGCCAGAGAGCCTCAGCTGAGAGAGGAGTGTCTCCATGGGCCCGAAAGCTCGGGCCCGGGAGAGGCGCTGTACGATAGCGAGGTAGGTGTCGTAGTTGTGGGAGAAGCCCCCAGGATGGTACTTGCCAGCGTAGTCGAAGATTTGGAGGGCGAGGTCCAGGTTCTGCTGGCGGCTGATCATCGAGACCAGCCGCTTGGGGTACAGGCGTTGAGGCCATGGCTTGATGGGTGGTGTAACAGTGTACGAGCAAAACTCCATAGAGTACTTGCTCTTAACATCGGTGGTGGACAACCAACAGACAGCGCAGATGGAGCTCTGCAGTTGCTGCTGTCGCTGGGCACTTCTCAACATTTCTGGTTTTCGCTCCAACTATTCCTTCCTTAAGCCTGTCGGCATCTTATGATCTGTGGTTCTAGTATTACGTCCTCTGCAGCCTGTTACAATATAGCACAGTCAAATATCCATCTTCGTAATGCATGTTTTGTGAACATAAATACAAGAATATGTATGCCAATAATGTGCGAATAAGCACGGAAGCACGTATGCATTTTCTCAGTTTGCAAGTATTGGTCTATCATCCAGTGGATGTATTACATCAATGTGCACTGCTTACTCACTATTATTCAGTATGTACTACGTAAACGAACAACGAGCAGAACTTTGTCGAATTTGAATTTCTGCTCAGTTTCAAATGCGAGCATTTCATCGAGCAGTTGTTATGCGTCGCGATAAGGAGGATGATCACACGAACAGCTACAAATTCATGGCAAAAGAGGCATGGAACGGAGGTTTTACCCAATAAGAAAGAGCATCACGTAAAGCGACAAAACGGAAAAAGAAAGAAGGAAACAAAGTAAAAAGGGCTGTACAAGGAGGCTGACGGGCATCCGGCCCCTGCCTTGGCACTAATCAGACCTTGGGCAGCTCAGGTCAGACCTGGCCCGACCTGTTTGATACGAAGAATACTAAAGAAGAAAAAAGAAAAAGGAAATGCTCATTCATCTCAGGCGAAGAACTACTCCTACTGCCGCAACAAAAATAAATTCAAAAAAAAAAAGACTGCTCATCAAACCAAAAGTTCAAGTGGATCAACTTCAACATCGATCTACGTTCAACGTAGCCAATACATCATCCAATTCAATAAATTCCAACGCATATTATCCAATCCAAAAACAAATAACTGAACATCAATAAATCCATATCCGAGATCGACTTCATCACTGCATTTCGAATACTCTCTTCTCATCTTTGAAATAAGTGAAGGTGGAGGTGAGGGAAATAAGTGAATGTGGAAGGAAAACAATCAGCTACAACCATGAAAAATTGACCAACAGCGGCACTATCAGCTAATCCACAATCGAATTGACTAAAAGTAAACTATTAGAGAGAGGGGGGAATCAGTGAAGGTGGAGTGAACAGCAGCAGCTCACCGCCTGGGAGGGGAGGGAGCAGCAGCAGCTAAGCTCGGGCTTGAGCACGGGCAGATCAATTTCGACGGGGAGGCAGAGAGCAGCAGTCGGGCTCTAGCAAGAGCAGCAGCGTCTCGACGTGTGGACCGACTGGGAGAGCAGGGAGGAGAAATAGCTCGGGCTCGATCGGAAGCACAGCAGCTCGCCGGCGAGACGAGGAAGAGAGCGAGAATGAGTGAGCGGGAGACGGACGGAGCAAGGGGAAGGTCGGTTGTGAAGTGGAGCGATCCGAGGCCGACAGGCCGAGAAAAAGAATGAAAAGTTTATAAAAAGTTACACAAATAGATCAGTAACAAATAAAATAAAAAATAAATATAAGCAGGAAATTTCTAAGATATAAAGTTTATAAAGAAAAGAAGTTAACATGCATAAAAAATTAACAAGAATAGAACATTCGAAAATTTTCAAAATATAAACCAAAATTTAGAAAAATTAATGAATGTAAAATAAAATAAAAATTCAAGAAAATAAGAATAAAAAATAATAAAATCAAATTCATAATGCATCCATTTTTAAGTTTAAAAATAAAGTTCAAATATCAACACTTTTCTTACCTTTATTCACTTCAATTTCTCTTTCCAATGACTATTCCCTCGTTAAGAATGCATCTCTTTTGCACCATTCCGAATATAAAATATCAATTTTTTTCTCGATAGGTGATAATCCATCCAATCTAATATTTAAAGTATAAGAAATTATTTAATTTAAAAATCGATATTAATTATTTCATTTATTTTTGGAGAAAAAGTTTACCTTTTATGTTAGTGTCATAACATTGTAATTCAAAAAATATTCTAAGATTTTTCCTCCTACAAATTTCTTCCATAGAATATATAAATTAAACTCTCTTAATTTGTAATTATAATATTTTTTTGTGAAAAAATATACTTTTTCTAATAATTTTCTTATGCTAAAAAGTAGAGATATGTCAGGAATTTAAATGTCGATGTATATATTATATAGATGTATAAATGTATGTTTGCAAAATTTTAATGTTCACTATTCGATAAATATGTCAATAAATTTAATTCATTGACCTCTTATAACCTTATATTTTGTAATGTTGTGTCTATAAGTATCACGAAATTGAAAATTAATAATTTTCTAAAGAAGAATAAATCTATTTTTTGAAATTTAATTATCTTAGATAATTATTTCACTAATTACTTAAATTTCCTAAATCAATAATCTTTCTTTTTTAGTGAACAAAACAATTATCTTAGATTATTACTTATTTAGTTGCTACCGTAACATTAAATTAAAATCGGGGATTTCATTGATAAAATTTGGTACCTAAGATATTAATCTATGTGTTATCGATTTAGGATACGAATATCCTACTTAGGTCATCAAAATGCTGATTTTTAGGCTTCGTTTGTGAGTATGGTGGCGGTTAAATAAATGCTTATTTATTGAGTTTTAAATAAAAGCAACGTTTGGTGATTTTTTTCAAAACCATCATTTTCCTAATTTTTACAGTTTGAAACGTGATTTTCTCCAATATGTTGATAGGTGCTTATAAAAATTATTTTTGTTTATCCTCTATTTTAAGCATTAATTTTAATTTTAGCTGTTTCAAATTATTACTTCACAAATATTTTTTCTTATTCTAAAATTATAACTTATTTTTCAGTAATTATACTTCAGCACTTTTATTTCAGCTTCACCACTGTCAAACCAAGTCTTAATGGAAGATAAGTGATTGTCCAATGAACTCATTAAATTTTCAAGTAAAATAATTTCTTAATCTATAATTTTTTTCAAAAACACGTAATGTATTTAATTTTTATTAAAATTAATAAATTTTTTTCTCGTAATGCGCTAATTCTCACATAGTTATTATAATAATAATTGAAATTGAAGCCAATAACTAGACCCATATCGTTTGAAAACGGACTTAAATTTAACTTAACTTAACTTTAGTTTTCTCTTAATTCAACAATATAAGTATTACTTTTTTAAATTTTTTTCATATATTTAATAATAAATTCTTTCACATGCTTTTATTATTTGTTATTATAAATAATTTTTTAATACTATATTCTTCCAACTATTCATTACTTTTCATTCAATTCAACAACGTTATTATTCAATTTTAATAATAAATTTTTTCAACTGTTTTTGTCTTCATCTTGTGAAATTAAACTAAATTAAATTAAATTAAACTCTACTTTATTACTAAACGCAGCAATAAAATTACTGAAATGATCTGATTCTTGAAAACCTAGAAAGAAATAAAAATCGGGCCGGGTCAGTGCACTCGTGTCGGGTTTCTTTTGTACAACCCCACCAGTCCAGAGGTACAGAAACACAATTTCAGGGGGGAATTGAACCCGAACCAAAAGTTTGGGGGTGAATATGAAATTTACTCAAATTAGCCCTGCCCATCGTCGCCGCTTCCTCTGCTCGAGTTGAGTTTGAGCTGTTCTCTGTTAAACCCTAAACCCTAAACCACACTGTCAACTCAAACGGCTCCTCTCTCTCCCTCTCTCTCACTGCACGGAACAGGACTCGTCGCATTCTCTTCATTTCCTCCGATTGGCCCTCGCACGGCGTCGCAGCATACGCTTACTTCCCGTGAGGGTTGCGAGCCATGAAGGTCCGAGGCTCGAAGAAGAAGGGCGGCGCGGTTGGTGGAGGCGGCAAGGGAAAGGGAAAGAACCATAGGAAGCTCTCCATCAACGAGGATTCGTTCTTCAGCCACAAGAAGCGGAGGAAGATGGACGAAGATGAGGACGAGGACGTTGACGACGGGATGATGGACAGCGATAATGAGGACGGGCATTTCGGGGCTGGGCCGGTGGGGGAGGCGGAGGAGAACGAGTTCGACAGGGAGACGCCTGGCGAGAAGCGGCAGAGGATGGCGAAGGCTTACTTGGAGAAGGTTCGGGAGATGACAAAGAAGGAGAATGATGAGGATGAGGAGGATGAGGAGATGGAGAAGGAAGGTTTGAGGGATTCCCTTGTCTCCAAGTTTTTGCAGCAGGAGCAGCTCGAAGAGAGCGGTCGAGTCCGCAGGCTCATAGCTTCCAGGTCCTGTTTGTTTCTGGGGGAAAAGCCCTTTCTCTGATACCTTATGCTGGCGATGAGTTGCAGTCTTAATGCAAAGGAAAAATGTTCAATTTCCATCGCCATTGTAACCTTACAGCGTTTTTGTGAGCTTTCAGGATGGTGTTTATCTTGGTTAAAGTTCTTATATTTCAGGGTGCAGAAGGCGGAACCGGCTGATCAGTTTCGTCTACTGGTGAAGCATCGGCAGTCCGTAACAGCTGTAGCATTGTCCGATGATGATGTCAGGGGCTTTTCGGCGTCTAAGGATGGGACAATTTTGCATTGGGATGTTAGCAGTGGAAAGGGTGAACAATACCATTGGCCTAGTGAGGAGGCACTGAGATCTCATGGTGCCAAGGATCCTCAAGGTCGGGCTACAAAGCATAGTAGACAAGTTTTAGCTCTTGCCATTAGCTCTGATGGTCGATATTTGGCAAGTGGAGGCTTGGATCGCCACGTTCACTTGTGGGATACTCGTACCCAGGAGCACATACAGGTAACTGGTTCATGTTTAAGTGATGGAGCTCATGTTGTCATCAAATTTGATATAGTGTGAAAGACATCAACTAATGAAAATTAGATGGATGAGTGCTGTTTCTAATCAATGAGCTTAATTGCCCGGGTCATCAGATTCTTTGGCGAAATAAGAATGCTTTGTATAGACACTTCCCCTTTAATGCATCCCATAATGTGGTAATGTGGAGCTATCTTTTAAATTTTTATTAGTAATCAGTTTGCCCGTATGACATCCATGTATTGTTTGAGTAGTAGGAAATGGTTTTAGCACTTTTGCCTCAATATACATTGAGTTTCAGTTTCATGGACCTACACATTCTCTCCCCCCACCCCCTTCTCTGGACAGGCTTTTCCAGGCCATCGAGGGCCCGTATCTTGCATAACTTTTAGGCAGGGGTCTTCAGAGCTCTTTTCTGGTTCATTTGATAGAACCATCAAGGTGTGGAATGCTGAAGATAGAGCTTATATCAACACCTTATTTGGCCACCAAAGTGAAGTTTTAGCGATAGATTGTCTAAGGAAAGAGCGTGTTCTAACTGTTGCACGAGATCGGACTATGCAGTTATTTAAGGTATGAAATAGCCTTCAGTAGCTTTTGCCCCGTGCTTTTCGGTGACAGCTGATTACTTGTTATAATTTGTAATGATGCTATGTGTTTTTTGTCTAGTTTGACATTTCTTGTGGTAGTAACGCCTTATATGAAAAGGAAGCTACTTTTCTTTCCCCCCTTCTGTAAGAATACCTTCTAGAAGAGAACTGCCTGTAATCTACTGCCCCATCAGTTCTGTTCTTTATTTGTAGTTGCGTAAATTTCCAGACATTGATACACTCAAACACATTTAATAGTCAGTCTAATTTATGTCCTTAAAGCTATAGATATCGCATTTTTGTGTAGCATGTTTCTGCTTTTCTCTTATAGCTGTTTCTTTATTCACTTTTGATTTCTGTATAAATGCAACAACTCGCACATTAAATATATGTTGTTTTGCTCAGAGGACATTTGAATAAGATTATCATCTAACTCACCCGTTTCTCTTCTTTCTACATCTGAGCACAGATACCTGAGGAAACAAGAACAATTTTCCGTGCTTCAGCATATTCTCTAGAATGTTGTTGTTTTATTAGCAATGATGAATATTTAACTGGATCTGATGACGGTAGCATCGAGCTATGGACCCCAAGGCGGAGAAAGCCCATGTACGTTGTTAAGAATGCCCATCCCTTCTTGAACATTAACAATAATTCCTATCAAGTAGAAGATGGAAGAGTCGCAAATGGTTATATTGGTAAATCTCCATATTCTTGTGCCCTTACTTCACTCCTGATTCTTTTTGACTGGGAGATTATAGAGTTCTCCTGTTTATTTCTACATTTATTCGGTCAAATTAAGCATCTTGGGTCTGATGTGCTCTTGCCTAACTCAGATGTTCTGATTTATTCCTGCAGAAAATGGTGAGAGGAATCCAGATAATCATAAATCCTCGTCTGCATATTCCTGGGTTGGCTCAGTCGCTATGTGTGGAGGCAGTGATCTTTTTGCATCAGGAGCTGGAAATGGTTGTGTTCGTCTATGGACTATTGGAAGTGAGACCAAAGATATACAGCCCTTACATGACCTTCCACTGGTAAGCCTAATGATAACAGTCCTTTGACCTTTTATGACTCCGTGGAACTTTTGTTTACCTGAAGCTATTCCCATGATGTGTGTGAATGTATGGAAGGCGTTTTGAGTCATTCCTTTCTTTTGTCCATAGTTTCAGAGAAGTCTCAACTTAAGTAAATTTCACGGATGAGAATATTCAGCTCTGACATTTGGTTGCTTTATCGCTGTTACCATTGTTCTTGAGCAGGTTGGGTTTGTGAATTCTTTGGCTTTTGCAAAATCTGGACAGTTCCTTGTAGCAGGAGTTGGACAGGTGTGCTTTCTCTCAACTCTTTCCTTTCATTTTCAAAGCAAGTAAATAGGATATATGTTAATACGTTTGATTAGGTCATCTCTTCCCTCGCAATTTAGCTCCACAAAGTGTTGTTTGAAAGATGACCCTCCTATTGCAGACCAAACACCCAGTTGCCTTTTCTGTCTAATCAGTGCATTGAATGGCGATTGCATGAAATGAGCAAGAAGATAATACTCGTGTGTTTTTAACTTTTGATCACCATTGCCAATCCATGCTACCACTTTGCCACCCCCAAGTCATGTGGCTACAGTCCATTGCCGAAATTTACGAAAGAGTCTTAAACCTGGCAGATTTGGCCTATTTGGGGTATTAGGGAATGGTAATTTGAAATGGCTTATATAGGATTTTGTTCTGTGTGACAAATAGGGCTTGTGTCTGGTTCAATTAGACGTGCCCTTCACCAAATGGGGGATCCAAGCATATCGTCCCTATAAATGTCTTGTGTTTTGATTTTTCGTCTTGGTTCAGTGTTTCTTAATGGAAGTCGCAACATGTAAAACAGGAACCTCGACTAGGAAGGTGGGGACGTCAACAGGAAGCAAGGAATGGTGTTGCAATTCAGACTCTTAAGCTCTCATAAAAATGGGCAGATCATCGTCAGATCCTGAAAGCTCCTGCAATTTTGACTTGCCGAGTGTCTCATCTTTGGTTATCTGTATTGTTGCTTGTTCTTATAGTTGATTAGCTTTTAAAAAATTAACCAAATTACCGGCCTCCATGTATGCCAATCTTGTGAAATTATTTAGGAAAGAAAATGAAAGTGCAATGAGAGGAAATTTTTGGATCTTAGGTGGTCATTCCAGGTTGAGAACTCTTGTTCGATTTTTTGGCCAAGTTTTCACACAGCTGCATGAGAAACAATGTGCGGCTTTCTCACTGTACATGGATTCTCTGATCAATGAGTTGTTGCAATGTTTAAACAAAACAGCCAAAAATTGAAATGTGAACATGTGGAAACAACAAGGCTCTCTTATCAGTCAATTTAACAATTGTGAAAACTGGTTTGGGCCATAAGGAAATGCAAATACGTTCCAATTTTTGAACCGTATCGGTGGGTTCTATTTTTTATGTCTCTTTTTCATAATTGTAATTTCGTATCCAGCCCCCAATCTAATAATGTAATGGGAATTTCAACTGCACGTGCTCTCCATCTACACCTTATTATATAAAAAATGTGAAGCTTCGCACTTAGGGAGTCCAATTGTGCCTTCTCTATTCCTATAAATCATGCCAATGCTGTTTCTTAGTTCCGAAATGACAGTTAATTAGAGATATTTCGAACTCTCACACAGACGTTGGGCGATCCCGTACGAACTCAAACTCTATTCTGTTGCTGGTCCTCTGTCAAGGAGGGGAAATTTGTATTGCTTTCTGTTGATCGTTTGTCTCCCTGCATTTTGCTCCGCCCACATGTTCGAGGAAGTGAAAGGGATTCATTTGATATGGGAACCTCGATATTGCCCAAAGGACTCATTCTTACGAATCCTTAATAATCTAATTCCGATTTCGAACGTATATATTTTTACTTATAACCTTCTGCTTTAGATATTGGCTTTTACCATTGCTGCTTCTTGCTAGTCATTTCGTCTCGAAAGGTGCTCCTAGGATCCATAGAAGAAAAGATGGAGCGCCAAGGCAAATTTACAATCATAGATGCCCTTTGTTCATAACAACTACATTTGTTTATGTTTGTTTAGCTGTGAATAATCAACTATTTTCTTTGCCGTTCAACCTATTAATAGCCTTGCCTTTTCTTTCCCATATTGAATTATTTTGTTATGAGGAATCTTAATCATAAATTTAAAAATAGTTCTTACAGTAAATACAAGTTTTACTCTTGATTAGTGCCTCCCACTAAAAATTCATTCATCGTCTCTCTATTTAATTAATCTTAATCTTTGCAAGTATTGCTGTTCTTTTTTTCTTTTTGTTCGTCCATCTTGCTTTCGTTGCTTGCCTCAGCTCTATGGAAATGGACATAACAAGATAAGTTAAAAGTTTTTGGACCCGGTTTTTCCCTCTTCTTGTTGGCCCGCTTTATTATTATTATTATATATATATATTTTTTTTTTGCACCCCAGTTTCTGAAAGCCTAATGGGCTCCCGAATAATCCCGTCGAGCCGGGTCGGCCTATTAAGAGTTAAATCTCTCACAGTATGGATTTTCTCCATTCATAAGATCAGAATCCGAAAAACCTTATTTAGGGGGATCACGTACCAAACTGATTGAGCCAATCCATATCGGTGTTTATTATGTTTTCTATTGAGTGCATATATATACATAGATATAATTATACATCATTTTCTGCTTGTAATGGTTGTCAGCTATAGTTTCACTTTGAATTTGTTCTATCAAAAGCTACTTGCAAGCTCTCGGAATTTTTCCCTGGGTCTTCACTTTCTATTTGCAATTACTATGTCCTACTATACATAACTATTATTTCAGTAAGTAGGCGGATTTCTTTCTTTTTTTTTACTCATTTCCTTTTTAATTGTCCAGCTCCTTCCTACGCTAATGCTCAGTGTAATTTAAGTAGAGTGCACTTATCTGGCATGTAAATACTTACATAATATAAAGGGACCTATAGAGAAGTTTGAGAAATACACTCTGCTCAACGCCCCAGTGGTGACAATGCTCGACAAAGTCGAAAGATTGGATTTGGCACGATACCCAAAGGTTAAAAACAAACGAGGCAAGTTGGGAAAAGAACCCAACAAGTATTGCTAATATTGTCGAGCACGAGGACATCATATAGAAGATTGCAACATCCTTAAAAGCAGACATTGAGAGGTAATTCAAGTTGGACACCTTGAAAAATTCATCAAAAAACTCTGTAAGGCGACTATGCACCACGATCGAAGCGCGAGAAGCCATGCACGGAATTGAGGTCATCGTCTCCTAAACAAGGATGCAAGCATAGAGGTCGCATCAGGTCTCATCACTGAAGAACCGCTTGAAGTCATTACTTTCAGCACTTAAGGCTGCGTTTGTTATCATAGTTTGATTTTAGAATCATGATTTTGATTTTAACTATATCCATTACACAACAAAAATAGACGTTTCCCAAGTCAAATTTATAATACCATCTCATTCGTCCTTTTCCACAATCAAAATCAAAATCAAAATCAAAATCAAAATTAAATTAAAATCAAACTCCGAAACCAAATAAGCCCTAAGTTTCCTTTCTACCCTGCCACATAGGTTTATTTATTAGCATTTAATTTAAGATCTACGTGAGCCAATTAGGCTATGCAAACTTATGCTTTCTTGCATTTAAGGAAGTAGCTTTTTTCTCCCCATCGATTACTTTATCCTTACGTGCCCGCAATCACACCCACACTTTTAGGGGCAATACTAACAAAGACCCTATGACAAGCAGTAGCAGTCACTACCCATAACACACACTTAGCCTTCACTACGAATCTCCACTCCTTGTCATCGCAAGGTCACTTGGCCTTCACTGAGAATCTCCACTCCGTGCAGTCGTAAGGTCGCTTGCCTTCTCTAAGAATCTCCGGTCCTTGCAGTTACAAGGTCGCTTGCCTTCGCAAGGTCACTTGCTGTGGCAAAGTTTGCTTAGCCTTCGCTAAAAAGGTCAACCCTTTGCCTCGGAAGGATGCTTGTTGCAAGGTCGCTTGCTTTCCCAAGGTCTCTTAGCCTTCACTAAGAATCTCAATCATTTATCATCGTAAGGAGTCTTAGCCTTCACTAAGAATCTCAAGCCCCTATTGTCATGCAAGTTGCCTTAGCCTTAGTTAAGTATCTTTTCGCACTTTTTGTCATCTAAGGGATCTCTAAAGGAACCTTGGATAAGGGCACATGCTGAAGATACAACTTGCTGAGACATATGCTTTCTCACTCTAAAAACACTTTCACATATAAATCAAGCCTTTGCTTAACGATAGCTCACCAGCCAAGAGCAGTTGCCCACAATAGAAATCAGCTCATTTCACTTGCCAGATTGTGGCCCAACCAATAGGTAAGAGGTCGAGGTCGTGTCACTCTTAAGCCTTGAGGTTCGCTTCATGCAATCTCAACCCTCGCGATTGCTTCTTTGGAGGTCACTTCCTCAAGGACAACTTCCTTCAAATTGGTCATGTCGGCTCAAAATAATCTCATGCACATTGGCCCTCAAGAAGCATGCCAGCTTGTTGATTAACTCATCAAGTTGAGCCGCAGGCTGAAGTTGTCAACTCGAGACCACAGTCACTTTAGTTTAGCGACCTCCTCTCTCAAGCCAAAATTCATTAGCCACCTTCATAGATCAGTTGATCGCTGCTTCGACCTCATTTGTTTACTCATAAGTGGCAGCAGAGGGATTGATAACGATCTCTTCAGTCTCCTCTTCACCTCTTCGATATCACCAAATGATACCAAATGATGCGATTCCCGCCAAGAATGACGAGACCCGACAACTAAAGGAACCCAAGTTCGTTCCACGATCAGATTTGATTGACGAACCCTCGACCCGTTGTTTACGACAAAAACAAGAACCTTGGTATAACTGACCTCAACCCGTTGTTTAATGCGAAACAAGAACCTCGGTATATAGGAAGACGCCACAAACGGTAATGGAAAACCGCTTGATAAGTCGATGAAGACGCCACAAACGGTGGTGGAAAGCCGTTTGATAAGTCGATGATGAACGCCACAGAAACTTCCGATAAGTTCGATTAGTTCTTCAAGAACCAAAGAGAATACTCTCACAATTTTCTGAATGTTCCTCTTTTTCTTCTGTTCACTCTCTTTCTTTTGATCACTCTCTTTTTGCAATCTCACTTGATCCTCATGTACTTGCTGCGGAGTCAATGGTACAAGAGTGATTGATCGTTGATTAAGTACAAAGGAGTATTTGTTCGTAAAGCCATCATGCTTCACACGCCTATCAAATTGCCATGGACGTCCAAGCAACAAATGTCCCGCTTGCATCGGTATTACATCACACAACACTTCATCTTCGTATTTACCGATTCGAAATGCAACTAACACTTGCTTGTCTACCCTTATTTCACCACTATCATTTAACCATTGCAATTTGTATGGCTTGGGGTGCTTCAGCATGGGTAGTCCCAATTTGTCCACCATTGTTATGCTTGCGACATTAGTACAACTACCATCATCTATAATCACACTACATACTTTGTCTTTGATGTAGCACCTAGTGTGAAAGATGTTCTCCCGCTGTATTTCTTCAACTCCTTTTATTTGCAAGCTCAATGCTCTCCTTGCCACCAATGTTAATGCATCTGGAGCTAAATATTTCTCCTCGGGAACGTCCTCCAATGGGGGCATGTCATCGGGATCACTCTTTTTTTGGAACGATGGGAATTTCATCTTAATACTACCCAAGTTCTTGTCTTCCCGATTCCTATCTTCTCTAAACCGCCCTCCATGTTTCCTATTACTAACAACTGAATCTCGATCATCTTCATCAAAACTAGCCCCATAATTCTCTTTATCTTCAACCCTCACTTCCCTCGGTTGAACTATTTCCTTCCTACATGCATTAAGAGAGTTTTGTGGCTGCTCCACACGTTTATTCTCCATCAGATCTATCCGTTCATGAACCTGCTCAAACTCCAACCGCATCACACGCCTCATCTCACTCATCATGGCCTCTATAAGTATTTTCGAATCAGCCAATTCCGTTGCACCTTCGGGAATACTCTTAGCACTATTGTGAGACATGATTGCTGCAAAATAAAGTTAGAAAGAATGGACCTCACAATTCGCTCCCTTACGTGTTTACACTCAAGAATGTGAATCACTCTACACTCGTGTTTTCACTCAACAAAATATGTGGCTTTTAACCCTCTAATATTCTCACCACTCTTGCCTTTTTCCACTCGACAATTCTCTTTCAGTTCCTTTGGAACTAAACAAACAACTCCAAATTTTCCAGCAACAATTCACCAAGAACTCATCAAGGAAAATTAATGATCAAAGGAAATTTCAGGAAGAAAAGAAGCAAGAGAAAAGGCAACTACTATGAAGGATTAATTAAACCAGAATGTTATATGAAATTATGGGATCAGAATCAATGCAGATTACAAAGAACGAGAAATAACAACTTTAGAATGGTCAGATGTAAAAAATTTGGATCAAATTGACAACGATGTCTTCTTTCTTTTCTTTCGATCTTTTTTTTTTCTCAGCTCTGTATTTTTTTTTTGGCCGATTTTTTTTTCAGCTCTTTTTTTTTCAGCTTTGTATATATTTTTTTTTCAGCCGAAATTTTTTTTTTTCAGCCCTTTTTTTTTTAATAATCCACAAAGAACAATTTCGATGAAGCGAAACTCAGCAAATTGAAACAAAAAAGGATAGGATAAACCCGATTTGAAGCCTAATGCTCTGATACCAAATGATGAATATATATAGACATAAAGTAATACTAATCTGGTCATATCTCCTCCTATAGATAAGGAAATTAAAACCAAGAATATCAATAGAGATATGACATAATCTATAAAGATATAAAATCTAAATACTCCTAGAATATCTCTATGAGATTTAAACTTCAAACAAATCTGATGTTATCTTCTGTTGATCATCAACTATTCTAGAAGCTTCCTTAAACACTTACTGAATTTAGCCTTGTCCGGAATCTTCTATAACTTGAATAATGTTGATGGATCTTTGTGGATCACGTGATTCATGTCCAATGGGCCTCCACGAATTTGCTTGAGCCCAAACCTCTTGAATCAGGCCGTTGAGTTCATCTTTAAACTTCTTTGCTCGTGCTCGCGTAATCGGTCCAATTGGAACTTGAGCTGGATCCCTTAAAGTCGTGTTACGATTTGCATCACAAAGACAGCTCCCTCTTCCTTTTGAAGTGATCGCTTTCTCAAAAGGTAATTTTTCACCTCTTCAATATCGACAAGTTAATTTCCCAAAAAGCCATACTCCAAAGGCATCGAAGTGACTGGGGGCAATAGGAATGACCTATCCCAAGGAATGACTACATTGTGTCGTAGCACATCATCAGAGAAGCAAAGCGACAACTCCATCTAGTGAATCGATCAACTTTAATTCACATCCATGGGCCTTGGCGACTCACATCTCGATTTATGGTAAATTGTATTCGCCCCCAAGTAAACTTGGAGCCAAATAGGGGGTAAATGATAGGCTCCGCCCTAGTAGCCCACTAAAAAAGGCTCAACCAAACATGAGACCGCTCTAGTTAATAAAAGAGGAAGCCCCATCTTGGTTAAAAGGCAATGTCTATCTCTCTAGAATATTTTCTTCCCTAATACATCTAACAGAAGATCACACAAAATATATCATTTGATATATCAAATCCCGAATATCTTAGGATCCTATCACCTCAAACCTCATCCTATATAAAACTTGTCAAATATTTTATTAAATTCCAAGCAATATTATCCTATTTCAGACCAAATCTGACTTAAGCATTAGATGGGGAAATCGAGAAAAATCCTTGATCTCCTTTTTGTACGGGTTCGGAGTGGTCAACAAGCACGGATCAAGGAACATGAGGAGTGATCAAGATCCGAGGTCCTAAAAGTTTGCCATTTTTTGACATTGAGTCCTAAAACTTTAATTTCGGAAAATCAAGTCCTAAAACGTTTGAAAAAGTGGCAGCAATGGTCCTTTCCGTTATTGCCCTTCACGGAGCTGCCAGCATGGAGATAACAGCATTAAGTGCGTCCAAGTGGCCGTTAAATTGCTGACGTGGAACGTGAGGAGTGCACCCAAGTGGAAGACCCGATTTTTCAAGACCCGACTCCCTCCTAAAATCGGGTCGGTTCTGGTCCGAATGTCTCATTCTTCACCCGATTCCCTCTCCATGCCCGAAACCCTAGTGCGGCTCCTCTCCTCCACGCAACCTAGCACCGCCCCTGCAAACCGCCGATCACGAGCACCGGAGCACTGGCAATGGCGGCGCAGACCTCTATCATCCTAATCAAATATAGAACAACACACCTAGCAAGATCGATATTGGAAGAGCGGGGAAAGCATTCTGATAGAAGGTCAACAACATCAGCGTGACACCAAGCCGGGCCACAATGGCGAGGTAGCAAGCATACACTGTCATGAAGTCGTACATCGCTGCCCTGCCCACTAACACACTGTAGAATATGAAGTCTCCGAGCCCTAGTTTGATTGCGCCTGAGGATCCCAATCCGATTCCCAATCTTGCTAGGTGTGAAACATAATAAAACCGAGTTTCAGACAATGCAAATTGAAGGTTGCTTCTGGTATCCTCGGAGTACATGTCCATTGATTTCAGATATCCAAAAAACTGCTGCAGTTAGACAAATTTTAATGTGTATGAACAAAAGCGACGAAAATGGATCTCGGGGTGGTGACGGAAGTACTTTACTGAAGAAAATCATTCCACTCATAAAATCAACATAGAATTGACACCAAAAGCTCATCTTTTTGACATGGGTCTGAGTGAGAATTTGGATAAACACGAAGCTCACACATTGAAAGAGACTAGAAGGACATCAACCATGTAACCATTTCTAGATATGCTGCTTCGCACCAACACCAATATTTCCACTAAAATATATCTTCAGAGCTTGAAACCAGTTCTCCCCTAGCACCAGGAGCTGACGGGTATGGATGGAGAGACTCGAACAGAGAAGCCATACTGATTAGATTGGAGCTGGGAAGTTCCTTAGGATGGCGTTATCGCCTCAGAGAGGAATCATTCTGTCTGCGCTACGCTGGGCAAGCAATTCGACCAGATAGCAGTCATGGAAGCAAACAAGAAATTATGCGCAAATGAGAAAAAAAAAGTAATAAACTTGCTTGTTAGGTTGTTCTATATTCGATTAGGATGTGAGAGGCCAACGCCGCCATTGCTAGTGCTACGGTGCCCGTGATTGGCGGTTTGCAGGGGCGGTGCTGGGTTGCATGGAGGAGAGGAATCGTGCTAGGGTTTCAGGCATAGGGAGGGAGTCGGATGAAGAAAGAGACATCCGAACTCAAACCGACCCGATTCTAGGATGGAGCCGAGTCTTGAAAAATCGGGTCTTCCACTTGAATCCACTCCTCACGTGCCACGTCAGCAATTTAACGGCCACCTGGACGCATTTAACGTCGTTATCTCAATGCTAGCAGCTCTGTGAAGGGCAGTGACGGAAAGGACCATTGCTGCCACTTTTCCAAATGTTTTCGAACTTGATTTCCCGAAGTTAAACTTTTAGGACTTAATGTCAAAAAATGATAAACTTTTAGGACCACTAGTGTCATTTTCCGGTTAATAAAAGAGGAAGCCTCGTCCTGGTTAAAAGGCAACGTCTATCTCTCTAGAATATTTTCTTTCCTAATACATCAAACAGAAGATCACACAAAATATATCCTTCGATATATCAAATCCCTAATATCTTAGGATCCTATCACCTCAAACCTCATCCTATACAAACCTTGTCAAATATGTTATTAAATTCCAAGCAATATTATTCTATTTCAGACCAAATCTAACTTAAGCATTAGATGGGGAAATCGAGAAAAATCCTCGATTTTCTTTTTATACAGGTTCGGAGTGATCAACAAGCACAAATCAAGGAACACGAGGAGTGATCAAGACCCAAGGTACAAAATCGAACTCCATCAAGTACACCTTTGAAATTTCCCAGTGGTGAAAAATGAAGGTAATATATTCGAAAATCCTTCATTAAAAGTGAGCAAAAAACATATTATAACTTTATGGTACAGTATTGTTGTGAAGGCTATGATAAATTAGTGTTACTAGTAACGGTATCCAAAGCTCCTGCATAAATAGGCACTCTAACGAACTCTAAAAATTTTCTAAATGAAAAAGTCATTAGTGTCCACTTTCAGACACTATTGCAGGAAAAAAACGACACTTTTGTCACCACAATATTGAAAGCTAGAGCCAACTTTGTTATAGACAAAAATGTAACTTTTGGGATTATATTCACAAACACAATGACCTCATCTTTTCGTGAGAAAATATTTTGAAAAGCTAAAGCATATAATACTAGCCTAAAAACCATGTGTGACAAAAAGCAGTAGCCATACCTTTCGATGACCCTGGTGCTTTGAGCAAGTAGCTTCTCTGTATCGGACTAGGGAGATTCGACAGAATTGCACAATATATTTGTCAAGAGTTTGGTTTATATTGATGGCAGGGTTAGGGATTCGTTATGAATTTCGGGGAATTTGTCATTTCAATCAGACACTGAGGAGCTTTATCCGAGTAGGACTAGGGAGTTGAGTCATTCGGGGAATCTAAGTTCAATGGTACATGTAGTTCCAAATCAAAGGATAACAATAATATGTTACATCAACTTACTTCTTTTAAGAAGCTCACAATAAAGGGGATTGGGATTAATGTGACTGAGATTTGAAAACATAAGGATCAATTTTTCAAAGTGAAAACTTTCATGAATTAATTATGTAAGTATTGTATCTTTCAGGGATCAAATTGTATGTCTTATAGTTATCCTTTGCGTAATGCGCAACACAACACTGATAAAAGAAAAAGGAAAAGTACAAAAACTCATTTTGTGACTTGGAGTCGAGAAAAATTGCACCATGTGTTTTTGTTAGAGATAATTAGCCTCTCTGTGGTGTACTCCGCTAGCCATAGAAGGTTACAACATTAGTTTTTTTTTTCCATTTTTACTCCCCAATCTTTAGCCTTTTAATCATTTTAGTTCTAAATCTTTTTTCTTTTATCATTCCTATCCTCAACTTTTCATTTTTTTTCATTTTAATGCTTAAAAGAAAATCGAAAAGGGAAAGAGAGGTCGGGGTCTCCAATTGGCGGCTCCAGCCAACGAATCGATCAGAAACTCCGACTCGGAGTCCCCGATCGATTGGGGGGTTGAGGCATGGGTATCGACGACCTCGGTGGAGGGGTCAGGGTCACCGATTGGTAGCTCTAACCCCCTAATTGACTGGGGACTCCATGTTAGAGTTCCCGATTGATTCGCTGGCTGGGATTGTCAATCGGCGACCCCGACCCCTCCACCGAGGTCACCAGTACCCACAGAGGACAGTAGCAACCTCGATGGAAGGGTCAGGGTCGTTGATTGGTGGTCCCAACTCGCGAATTTATCGAGAACTCCGACTCGGAACTCCTGGTCAATTCAGGGGCTGTAGCCTCCAATCGGCGACCCCGACCCCTCCATCGAGGTCGCCAATACCCACGGGGGATGCCGACGACCTTGGTGGAGGGGTCGGGTCGCCGATTGGCGGCCCCGACCCCTCCTTCCCTTTCGATTTTCTTTTGAGAACTAAAATGAAAAAATAAAAAGTTGAGAATATGAATGATAAAAAAAAATATTTAGAATTAAAATTATTAAAATGTTAAAGATTGAGGATTAAAAATGAAAAAAAAAATTAACGTCGTAATCCCCTATAACTAACGGAATACACCACATGGGACTAATTGTCCCCAATAAAAATATATTGTGCAATTTGTCCCAACCCAAATCACAATAGGGTTTTTGTATTTTTTTCCTTAAAAGAAAATGCAACATGGTATGTCCCTGTCTCGATGGGCCCAGGATCAACCCAAATCTTGTTGGGCCTTTCATTGAAAGAAACAGCCCACACGCACACACCTTTTTACATTCCCCTCCCCCTCCCTATCGCAGCATCGCTCTTATTCCCGCCGGAGCCGCTGGCTTCTTCCGATGATTGTAACTCCGGCGTTCACCGACAACAGCCCCACGACCAGCACAACCTCTCTGTCGTCTTGCAGCTGCCCTTTCACTCCTTGCGCTCAACCGGGAGGAGCACTTCATCTACTGTTCCACTTCCATAGAAGAACATGCTCGGCGGACTCTACGGCGATCTCCCTCCGCCGTCGTCCACAGATGACGACAAGCCCAGCAGCGCCGCCCCTTCCACTACGATCTGGTCCAGTAGCGCCAAGTTCGCTCCTCCTGCCCTCCGCAAGCCCGCAATTCCCCAGACCATCCTTAGATCCCAGCCCAAACCCAGAACCCTAGCCTCCGCCTCGCAGCCCAAGCCTTCCTCTGCCTCGCCGCCGGTGCTCGTTTCTGCCCCGCCTCCCGAAGACGTACCGGTGCACCCCGCGCTCGTCGGGGTCACCTCCACCATTGTGGACGAGTACGACCCTGCGAGGCCGAACGACTACGAGGAGTATCGGAGGGAGAGGAAGAGGAAGGCGTTGGAGGCGGAGCGGCGGAGGGAGCTGGAGAGGCGGCGGCAGGAGGAGGAGGAGAGGGAGAATAGGGAGAGGGAGGAGAGGGAGAGAGACAGGGAAAGGCAGCTGGAACGGGAGCGTGACAGGAACATCTCTGGAGAGGAGGCGTGGAAGCGGCGGGCAGCAATGAGTGGTGGGGGTGCTCCTCCACGGTCTCCATCGCCACCTGCGAGCGGTGACGGATTCAGCATCGGGAAGTCAGAGACAATGGGGTTAGGTGTCGGCGCGGGCGGGCAGATGACCGCTGCCCAGAGGATGATGGCAAAGATGGGGTGGAAGGAAGGCCAGGGGCTTGGGAAGCAGGAGCAGGGGATCGTCACTCCATTGATGGCCAGGAAGACCGATCGGAGGGCTGGAGTTATCGTTAACGCCAGCGAGACCAAGCCCCAATCGGAGAAGAAGGTGAAGAGTGTGAATTTCAACGGCCCTCCAACCCGGGTTTTGCTCCTCAGGAACATGGTCAGTACCTTGAGCTGCTTAGACTGTTTCTCTTTGACTCATTGCGTGCCCCATTGATTTCGGGTTGTCTGCTTGATTGTTTATAATGTGTCTTGTTCTTCTAGGAGATTGCTTATGCAACATCACCTTATTTAAGAATGCAATTTTTACTGGTTTCATCTTTTGGTTCCGTGTAATGATAAAAAAGAGCAAATATCGTCTTGTTCTGTGTCAGGCTTCTTATGAGGTTTTAGCATGATCTTTTCTTGTTCCCATGAAGTGACCTGTTGATCGGAATTTTCATTTTCTGCTAAATGACACGAGGATCGGTAGTTTTTAATGTCGAAGGGGTCTATGTGAAAGAGCAAACTGGGCCTGTCATCCCCTTTATTGTCTCATCTACGACCTTATTGCTATTCTGAAGGGGTTTATGATCTCATACATGGAAAACTTCAACCTTTTTCTTGTTATAATGATGGAGGTTTATTCCTCTGGCCCCTATAGGAACCCACAATCCATGGGACTGAGTGGCTCCATCTCTGCACATCGGTTTTTCACTAGTGTGATCACACATGTGGGTGGCCACCAAGGGCTCCCCCTCAAGTTTGTCCTGAACCTGTGATGTCTCTTAGTTTATAGTTGAGGGCAGAACGTTAGACCACTTGCGCCAACCCATGGAGGATATTGGCAGAGGAGAATGGAAATTGTTAGCCTTGCTTTACGTACAGTGGAATTTCTCAAGCAAATTATCTTTTTAATTTGTATAAGCTGCTCATATGTAGTAAATATCTGTTTGCTTGTCTTGCTTTGGGTTCACACATCTATTACGGTAGGACACCTACTTGACCCATTCAATTGCTATGTCTTCAAATTTTTTTTTTTCCTGGTTAGCGTTGCTTTTCATGGTACCAATGGCATACTCCTTGTTTAAGTATTCAGTGTTTGAAAGCTATGCCTGAGTTATATCATAGGTTTCAATATTATAAGGGAAAGCAAAAATAGCTTCTATGTCCTTTCATTTTAAATAGCTCTCAACAATTTTTTTTTTTTAAATCAATGTGGACTTTTAGCTTTTCCGTATAATACAAGTGCTAGAAAGTATCTCATCAATGTCAATCTCCATGCGGCTAGACCGTTGCACGTTTAATGACATTGCACGTTCTGGTGTATGCTTTTGGTTTTTATTTTGCGAGGAAGCAAATATATGACACTGGGTAATTGTTTGTGTTCTCCAGCAGAAGGGCTTGCTGCTATGGTCTTTATTTGTTTACCTTCTTCTTTTAACCACTCAATAGAAAGGGTTGATTTTTGTCATCTGATTTTAAATATGTTTGATTCTATTTTTCCTGTTCCTTCCACACCTTTTGTGCTGCACTTGCTGGCAACCATTATTCATCATATCCTCCTTCCCACTTCCTCCTTGGTTGATCATAAAATCCTGCTATAGCTGAGTAACTTGAGATGTCCCTACCTGATGCTGAATCTGTGTTTATATGTCTCATTCTTTTGCACTGGTATATAAGTTAGCGCCTATAGATAAATGCTAAGTTCGTGTTTTTATGTGTTTTTAATTGGAGATGCTACGGTTGAGCTATAAATATTTCTTAATTGGCAAAATCTTCATATTCTCACTGTTCTGGCTTTTCCCTTTTTCAATTTGTGCTCGCAACATCCTGGTAAACTTCAATTGGCTCTACTTATCTTGTGGTTTCTTGTTAAAAGGTGGGCCCTGGTGAGGTAGACGATGAGCTAGAAGACGAGGTCGCGTCAGAGTGTGCAAAGTATGGTACTGTCACTCGTGTCCTCATATTCGAGATCACAGAGCCAAACTTCCCCACCGACGAAGCGGTCAGAATCTTTGTCCAGTTTGAGAGGTCAGAAGAAACAACTAAGGCCCTGGTAGATCTAAATGGCCGGTATTTTGGTGGAAGAGTGGTCAGTGCAACGTTCTACGATGAGGAGAGATTCAGTCAGAACGAGTTGGCTCCATTGCCTGGGGAAATCCCCGGTTTCTGAGAATCTCATCTCGTTAATTGCTTGATCTTGTTAGGAGTTTTGAGATTCTCCTTGGCCGATATTCCATGCTCTTCAGTGACTTGGAAGATTCAATTCATTTGGAGGAGACCGTTTCACCTACGTCTTCGGGTCTGGAAAGATGATTACATTCTATCTTGGCTGCTCGAGATACTACTGTGCAAGACTTGGGGTTTGCGCTTAACATCTGAATTTTAGATAGGCCCCAAAAGTAATGTGGATCATATCTTAAGCATTAAGTCTGTCCATCAAATGTTAGATATCCAAAGGCCACCAAACAAGTTCCCTCATAAGACCATGTTCAACTCTTGTGCATTGATCTCTGATGTGTTAAGAATTTCTTGCTTAATGTAGATCGGTGCCTCGGTGTGAAAGAAATTTTGCATAGGCTTTGCCTAAAATCTTATTTTTCTTGTTGGAACCGAGTTATTGCAATAGCCTTTACTACTGGTTCTGCATCAAGTACGATATGGACACAAATCAACCATTGTGATTGTCCTGTGTAAAAGAGTTCCTCTACTACGTGCTCTAGAATGCTGGTGGATTGATGCGTAAGTTTGGAAATTTTGCAATTTTGCATTGTTTTCTTGCTTATAGTGACAGCTCCTTGGAGGATCTGCGAGCATGAAACATGACCATTGAATTTATGTGGACATTGGAACCCTTTTATGTTTCTTTAACAAACTTTGTTTTTGTACTGTTTGATTCCAGTGAAGTTACTCAGACCCAACTGCTCATCACGGTGATTGTGCGAGTGTGCTCGGTGAGGACACTCTCACGTCCTGCGAATATGACTGCTGCTGAGGCTGGGTTCCATTGATCATATAGAAAGCTGTAGGAAATTGTTGCCCAGAGTTGTTTAGTTGCATAGGCGAGGAAGATGATCTGCCACCTGCCTCGGCATGAGAAGCTCTCTGCTGAAGGTAAAGCTGATTGAGCCTTTCGGCATGGGCTGCTGCAGAGTCCGCAAGAGACGGGTTTCTAGGGGATGTCGTGAGAGAGAGGTTTCTAGGGGATGTTGGGGCCGAAAAGTCAATGATGCTGCTGGTGGGCGTCGGGTTGGCACTTGTTCTTGTTACGCAGCCGCAAAGCGAGCAGCGACTCCCTACCTAAACATGGATGGAGAAAGAAATGTGTGTGAGAGACATAGGAAGCATATGAACTAAAGCCAAATTCTGCAGAAGCCGATGCTTGATTCGACTTGCTAATCTGGAAGCTTGACTAGCCTCAGGAGCATGTTGGACTCGAGTATTCTTTGAGCTTAAGCAGCATATTGCTTAAGCTTTAGTGAAAGCCAAGCAGCTAGTGACTCGAGATTGGTCGCGCTCTAGACTTGGCTTTCCTGCAGACTGGGCCCAAGAGAAAGGCAGGAGGGAGGGGAAGAATCACAAATGATGGCTACTTTAACTGTACAAACCTGGGTCGGGGTGGAAGGCCGGTATGTAGTCCCATCAGCTTCGACGACCCACCCAGCCTCGGCAGCAAGGTGGCGGAGGACCTGGTTGATGTCAGATCGGGCAGAGAGCGGGTATCTGCCGTGCTTCCTCAGCCCTTGGAAAATGTTGGTCGTAATTGCCCTTCTTTCCCTCTCCCTCATCTTGGTTTTCTCCTTATCTCTTTCACTCCTCATCTCTCTCTCTCTCTCTCTGAACTGAGATTATTGGTGATTGGAAAAGGTGAAGTAATGCTGAAGACAGCACCAACTAACTAGCTGGTATGTTTTGGAGGATAGAGCTTCTTGAGTTCGAGAATATGAGACGGTATGAGAAGGAAAGAGTCGGCGAAGAATCACAATCGTTGTGTCAAGAAAGAGAGTGAAATGCAAATCACACCCTGAGAATGATCAGCAGGAGGAGAAGGAAGAAGGCAGAAAATGCGTGAATGAGTAGTTAATTTGCTCCATTTCCTTTTGTCCTTTTCTTTTTTCTCCATGATAATGAAAAAGTAGCTCTTCTACTCTGGAATAAGAAGCTCCTGAATGCCTTGAAAAAATGCCTCAGATTTTGTTTGCTGTTATGCAACAGAATTGTCTTGATATCCGACACAAATTACCGTTCATTCAAGTGTGGCGTACCTCAGGGTAGTACACGAGCACTCCACACTACGATTCGCGACCGAGTTCAATCCGGTTGAGGAGTAAAAGGTTTTTGAGGACTGTGCTAGAAGAAGCTCGCAGGCCAAATTTTACAGTGGTCAAAACGAGCAGAGAGTTGAAATTTCATGGTCACGCCAACAAAACTGAACTTTAGTGATCTCATATGATGAAATAAAAGTTTGAGGACCTCTCTATAGGGACAACATTAAAACAAAAGAAAAAGTTCAGGGAATTCATCATACAAAAAGAGAAGAATAAGGCTACTTGCAAAAGATGGGGCAAATTACTTCTCCCAAATATCCATTCCGACATGGCAACTCAGCTGAACGTACTAGTGACGTTACTACACGAATCGAAAAATTAACATCAAGAAGCTAAATTGGCATAAAACTAGCGGGCAAAGTAGACCGACTAGGGGCGTAGTCCAGTTGGGCCTACTAGTTAAATACTCGGGATGTACTAGGGGAAAGCTTGAAATCGCCTGGTCTTATCGAGCTCGAGGTCAAGCTGGCCACTACCTGGCTCTAGTAGCTCCCGAGGTTGATATGAGCTTTCTATTTTAATTATAATACAAATATACCATTGCTAATCCAAGCTCATAAAAATACTAGTGAGAGACCCATGTCACACACGGACGTATACCAATGAGAAGGGTTCTCAAAAAATTATCCTATCATCCGATGTTAAGGATGTCATATAATTACTCCGATCTACCAACACCGGGGCAATCTTTTCTATAGAGGTGTTTGCCCGTCTCCAGCCACCCCAATAAAATGTAGCATCTGTGACAGGGGGGTCAATCTGGAAGATTCAGAAGAGTTTGTGAGCTATTTGAATTATCATATAAGTATCTGGAAATCGAAAATCGGAGTTGTGCCCCAGAACCATAGCGCCATGATGTGTCTCTATCACTAGAAGGCTTTTAGTCATTTGCAGATAAGAAACCTTCATAGCACATGAAATCATCTTCCCAAAATCGCCAAATGTCCTTTTGAAAGTTGAAAAACAAAGATTTCGAGAAATGCTTATGATCTTACTAAGAACCAGATGACAACGAGAACCTAAATATCCAGCTCAGTAAATATACTGTTTTTCGATGATAGACAACAGCAGTAGATTCTCGCTGCTTAGTTTGGTCCGTTCTGCTCGTTCGTCTTTCCCCTGTCCCCACTGCAGCAGTAAAAGTGAGGCAGCTTCACACGGCCACAGCTCCTACAACACCAACAAACCAGGTCGGTCAATTACATACAGCAGACATCCTAGGAAGCCCGATATACAAATTACAGTAAATCCTTACTTGCATCGAATAATCACCGGAACAGGTTTCAGAGCTTTTGGTCCGTTTCTTATACCTTTCCTGTGGGGACTCACCTGCAACATTCGAGCCAAATCACTTAGAAGCTTATCAACATCTTTGATCATCTCACGGGAAAGAAAAATTGTCTTCAAAGCGATCACACCGGTGGAAAAGATCAATGTATCCAGGGCTCAACAAATAAATGAGCGGTTTACCCACGTGATTAAATTGCTCTCTGAGAAATCCATAACTCCACAATATTTTCCTCCGCAAATATTTCCCCTCAACTACTGCTTGACATACATAGAAGTTGATCCAATGACATCGTAGATAAGCTAGAGAGAAGAAACTCCATTTTAACTATAATTCAGTCACATCCACATGAGAGCAGTCATCTCACCACGAAAGTTTACCCTTCTAGAATAAACGTCTCACCACGCTAATTTAATGTGCACAGCATATTGATCTACAAGCTCTGCTTGTCCCGTATAAATTTCAGGTTTGAGGTTTCGCGTCTGAACACCAAAATGGTGCTGCTTCAATATTTGGGACATCGTGATTTGGTCTAAAACGTATCGTTACTGTTGGATATGCCATATTTCATCACAATTGTTTTTGATCATTTGCCATTTCGCTGCAGCTGAAATTCCAATTGAGACGAAGCCTATATGCCCTTCTCCGAACAAATTCAATTCATCCTCCCCAAATATGTCGAAAATCAGTCAGACCAGATGAACGGATAATCAAATGAACTGACACAATCAGTTATTGATCTAAGGGTCAATCCAACCGAAACTGAGGAAGTTTTCTACTCAATTCGGAACCTTAAACGTCCAATAAAGAGAACGCTAATCAGCATCAACCAAAACCCTGGCAGAACCCTAAAACGGTCTATAGCGGTAAAATGTGGTAGATGGTACCTTCCTTTTGGGGGCGGCCATGAGCTCCATGGATCCGCCGGAGCTGAAGCTGGGGAATCCGGGGTGGCTTCTATCGGGAATGTGATCTAATTCGGGCAAAATGACTGAAGGAGACGAGACGGGTGGAGGGGCGATGAGGGCATCCAACCGGGGAGGCCGGGCGATGGCGTGGGACCACCTCCGGGCGCCTATGAGGAAGCTGGGGCTGCCGCTTCTCTGCATCGCTGCCCTCAACGCCATTGATGGAGCTTCCGAGCTAGCAGAAACAGAGAGCGAGGATGCAAGCAGTGGAGTTCACAGACGAAAGTATCGGTTCTGAATTTTCGAGAACCGGAAGCAGGGGAAGATCGGCACTAGGAGGACACTGGGAGAGCAGGCAGCACCGGCACGAGCAGCGGCTCGCTGAGCACGAACAAGGTGAGGAGTGACAGAGCTCGCCGGCCAAGGACAGGAGCGGCTAGGGTTTGGCTGCTATAACGAACCCAGGAAAAAAGGGGAAGAAACTCGGAAATTGTTTTCCCTCCGACAATTTTCGGAGGGATATCCTCCGACTGAGTCTTTTTTTTTTCATAGTTCCTCCGACTGTGTCTTGATTACAAATTGCCACTGCTTTCTTCATAAATCTAGAAGTGCCCTCACTTAAACATTCGGCTGGATTGAATAGGAGGCTGCAGCATCTAACTATTGAACCATGCATTACGCGAATTTTGTAATAAAAAAAAATTTATAGTGAGAAATTAAATACGAAAATAATAATTAATAAGAATTATAGTATATATTGATATGTAAAAAGTTTACTTTATATATCTTAAAATTTTAAATTTTAATCGATAAATGTTAAACATATGATGATGTAGAATACATATTTAATTTATGAAATGAATTTGATGGACTCCAGGCCTAGTGATCCAAGTTCAAGCCCAACAAGTTGGCTCGTTACGCTGGCCCATTAGGCTAGGACCCAATGACGGGGTTTAAGAGGCCTAAGCTCGCGACTAAGCCAGATTTAGGTGAGTACCTATCGAAGTCATTGCCAATTTGTCACTTTCTTTGGCGCAACTCTTTCATTAGTATTCCTTGGTTAGGCGAGAAGGTGACCTTAGCCTGATCATCATCATCATCCGACTCAAGCAGTAAGAATCCAAAGCTATAATTGTTGAGATGCTTCGGAATGGAGAATATAAAGAAGTTAGTACAAACCTAATTAATATCTCCGCGACTTGCAGGGATGAGTCCGGCCTTGTTGAAGTTAGACTGGTTGACCCAAGTTGTCAGATTCAAGGGATGAAACTTTTCTGGGAAACAACATTTCCAATTCGGGACTTCGTGGGGAGGAAGGCTTGGTGGGCAATCATTAATTGGCCCTCTCTTTCAGGGCTAACCTTTCGCGAAATGAAGAAGTAACTCTTTTTATAATCAAAGTTTGATTTTTTATCGTGTTTGATGATTAGGAGAGCCTAGCACATTCATACGCGCCTTGAAAAAATACATGGTGTTATTGTAGGCCCAAAAATTGGTAAGTTTGAAATAGCATCTAAAAGCGATGAGCAAGGTGACTACTAACGATTATTGACGTCACACGTCAAAAGTCAAGACAACACGACTATCTTATGGTCAAGGAGCACATCAACTGTGTTTCTTGTGGGGTCGATCTATGGGTCAGACTGTCCCACGTCAACGTCTGAAGCCAGTGATCCATGTGCTCGCGAATCGACGAGTCGCGTACAGACATGTGTCTAGTTGTTGGCTTCCTGGACAAGCTAGGAACCAAACAAGGGGCAGATGATGGACTCCGAGCCCAACGATCCAAGTCCAAGCCCATCAAGTTGGTCCGTTATGTTGGCCCATTAGGCCAAGACCTAGTGACGAGGCTTAACAGGCCTAAGCTCGCCACTAAGTCGAGTTTAGGCAAGAATCTATAAGACAGGTAACATGATCTTTCTTGTTTCTTTAAGTGGCACGACTCATTTCATCAAATATTCACAAAATATATTTCAACCCAGGTATCTCGAAAATATCCCGATATATCTTCCCTCCTATATAAGCACGCCATGTACGTTATTTATGGTTAGTGCCACGCTGAAATAAACCATGGAGACTTAAGCATCAGAGGGGGAAGTTAAGGAACACCCTCCACGTCTCTTCGTGCAGGGTAGCTTAGAGTGCTTTTTGTGTGGATCTGATCGCAAAGACCTTAAGGACCTGAAGCTTAAATCCTGACTCATCAGAATTCATATAGATCATTTCAATTATCAACCTTATTTCTATGAAAATCTTTAGCTTTTATTTTATGAAATAATAATAGTCGTGGAATCTTTAAAATATAATTTTAGTTTTTTATTTGTACTTTATTCTTCATTCTTCTCGTATTACATAAATTAAGTTTCATTAATAAGATTTACTTAACTAAGTTTTAATAAGATTAACTATATAATACTTCTTAAAAATTTTAATATAATGTAGTCAAAGTTATGTCTTTTTTTTGCTAAAAAATAAAGTTCGTGCCAAAATTGAAATGGGGACAAAGTTCATGTTTTTTTGGGTTATTAACCATTTGTAATTTTAAGAATCCCCTAACGACTTACAATAGCATGAGTTGTAATAACATCAACTTTTGAAGATGTTTTATTAAATTTGAGTATTAGGACCTTTTGGCATATTTTTTAGGAGAATTTAGTATTTTTGTTTTGAGAAAATATTCTAAGTGCCATATATATATATATATATATAAATTTGACTAAAATTAATAAATAGTGGTAGAATTGTAAAAAAAAAGAGTAACATGTTATGGTCAAATTATAAAATGTTTCATGTAAATATTTACATAATTAATTCATACAAACATAATTACATCATTTTCAATATGCACACAATTAATTATATATATGTCGATTCTATATAATAAGTTGAATTGTAAGGATCTATTTAACTTATTAATATAAAATATTTCAGTGTAATACATAAACGTAATACAATTTATTCTTATGAAGTACATACACACACACACACACATATATATATATATATATATATATCAAGTTGAAATATAAAATATAGATTAATATTATTAAGGGAAAATTACAAAAAAAAACCTAAATTTTGTGAAACGTCTCAGTTTTGTCATAAATTTTAATTTGTAACAAAAAAAACCACTTGTTTTTATAATCGTTTTAGATTTGGCATATGTTACTATTCCGTTAAGATTTCCGTCTATTTGCCAACGTGGACTTTATGGGACGTACCAAATTTACACATCATTTGACCATCTTCTCTTTTCTTTACAAAAATAATCTAAGTTTTCATAAAGTCTCAGTTTTGTTCTAGATTTTGATTTGTAATTTTAAAAAAATACATGTATGCACTTCGTTTTGGTCTACCGACTCCACGAGAGAACATCAACAGCATTTCTGACTACAACCCGGGAACTTTTATAGAAGAAGACTCAGTAAACCTTGTGTTACTAGTCACTGCCAGGTCAGCTGGGTTACTCAGTAAAAATTGGGGTCATCAGTGTCCTTTAAAGTCACCGATGACCCCAATTAGGGGTGCGATGGTCGGCGGTGACCAGTGGTCAGTAGGCCCCCACCTTTCTCCGATCAAAGCATTTCTCTTTTTTAAACTTTTTAAATTTTATCATTACTTTTGTTGACGTGGCATGACACCATTCGCCAGTTAGGCACCATTTTTCATTGTCAGCAAAATTGATGGAAAATGACATAGATGCCTAACGTGACAAGAAAATTAGAGGTCGTGCCTTTTTTTGCCAAAAAAAATAAAGTTTGTGCCAAATTTGAAAAAGGGAACAAAGTTCATGCTTTTTTGGGTCATTAATCAAATTATAAATATTACAATTTATGTGTCGTGCTCGGTCGCACGCCTAATCAGGCCCAACCCAGTCCGTACACTGGCATCAAATTTTATTCCTAGGCTCGACCTTCTTTGAGCACGGGTTGGGTAATACTTGTCCTGGACAAGTCATGCTAGGCTTGGAATTAGCGATATAAACGAGCCTAGCCCAGCCCAAATATATTAGGCTCAAGCTTGGCTCGTTTAATAATTCGTGAGCTCGGACTTGGGCTTGGGCTCAAGCTTGTGCGAGCCTAAACCCATGAGCTCGGGCTTAGCTCATTGTAATAAACGAAGGCTCGGCTCGGCACAATAAGGCTCCCCAGTAAGGGAGCAACGAGTAGCAGCGCTTAGGGAAGGCAACAGGAGAGCAGCGATCAACAGGGGAAGTGGATAGGAGAAGTGGAATCTAGAGTCAAGATTGAGGCGTGACCGACGGTCGTGGCCTCGTGGGTCACCTGAGATATCAGAGAAGGTGTCAAAGACTCGCGGCGAGAGGGTTTAGCATTGTGACCTTGCGGCTATCGCCGTGAAAAAGAGAAGATGAGAGGAGAGAAACTCGCAGCTAGCGCCAATTCCCCCGCTATCAAGGTGAAAGAAAACGAAGACGAGAAGAGAGGGAGGAGATTAGGACTGGAGTGGCTGTCGAGCTGTGGAACTGGAGTCAGACATTTTTCCTAAAAATAAATTATTATAGTTATTTTTACTAATATTTTTATTATTATACAAAATAAAAGGCTCGTTTAAACTCATGAGCTTCTTAAGCCGTAAGGAGGAGAGCACAAGTTCGAATCCTGGGAAGCGCACTTATTGGGAGGGAGAATAAACTTTAATGCTCGATCTCCCGACTGTATTAGTCAGACCCCATTGGGCTTTTGGATTCCAAGGTACACACCAAAAAAAAAAACAGAAACATCGTTTCGCTTTTGTTTTTATAATGTTTTTGAAAACTTCGTTAATTGATTTAGATCATCCCTTATTTGATGGATAGTATCTATTGATACTTCCAAAGCTAAAAGCATTTAATTGATTTAGATCATCCCTTATTTGATGGATAGTATCTATTGATACTTCCAAAGTTAGAAGCAAGGAGATGGGGAATTGCTCGATTTCGTTTTCCTGAATGACACAATTCTAATATCTATTTTTGTATATAAAAAATTATCCAAATCCTTTTTGATAGATTCCTACTCTATTTAGTAGTTCATCAAAGTTGAAATTTTTTTTTTCCTCGACGTTTGACACCTATAAAAAAAATCTCGAGGTTTTAGGGGTGGCCGGTATTTTGGAATCAGACCACTACCTGATGGGACCTAACACTAGACTTTATTTTAAAATATATATTATACCATAAGTTTGAGATACCCGTTGAGATGTAATTTGTTTCCTCTTCAAAGATCATAACTAAAATAAATAAAACCAAAAGAGTGGAAGAGAAGACTCAGATGACAGATTTAAGGTTTCTTATTCTTTGATATGTTTATCTAATATAAAAATACAATACGTATAAAATTCAAAGATAAAAAATAAATATTAGGTTGTTGGACTCAAGTCTCATATAATTTTGTGGTTTCTTTCTCAATTTCTTCTTTGGGACAACATATCTCAACATCCGCCCTCACGTGATAGTGTGTGGTTCAGCACGTGCCACGTGCCCTTAAATACCCGTCCCCAACAACTGATCATGAGCCTGGTATCCATTTCTGTGCTCGGACGAGGGAGGACAAACACCAAACTAACCTCTAACTCCACACTCAGTCTAACTAGAGGTGCACATTTAGCTACGTCGAAACTAAACCGAGCCACTATCGGGCTTGACTAACATGAGGCACACTCTTGGTTGCCTCGAAACCGAATTTGGCATGGTGTGAGTCCACAAGTGGGCGCGAAAACGTAACCCGCTCTGATGCCATATAAAATTCTCACTTAATCCTACACGAACTTGGGTCCATCTGCAATCCAATAAAATTTCACTAAGCCTATAAGTTATTGAGTCCGTCTTCATCCCAAAAGCTCGAGCCAGTAAGTTATGGTATCCAATCTCTTATAAACTCATACTTTTCTATTATATAGTGTATTTTGTTAAATATCCAACGGGGGCTACAAGAGGTTGAGCTCATTTGCAAACTAAAAATTTAAGCTAATAGGTTGATGGATTCAAGTTTCATATAAGCTTGTGGTTTCTTTCTTCGTGTAAACGTCAGAATCAGGCTCTCGATCACTACTCTTAGAATTTGGATCTCGACCGAAGCAAGCAATTGGTATGGGACAACATATCTCAACAACATATATATTGCATGAGATAATAAATTAACATCTTAAATTCATGTCTTTTGATAATTAATTTAGCAACATCGCACTTAAGACGAATATGATTTTCAATCTAATGTGAGATCAATCTTGCGCATAATGCAAATTAAGTCACACACTAGTAATATTCGGAAGTTAGAGGGCGGATTTAATCTGACTTTTAAAAACTCATCCATTGGACTAGATTAATCAACAGAATAAGTTCAGAAAACAACTGCGAATTATTCTCCCCAATATCTCTGTTTTCTTTGTCATCTATTTCTCTCTCTAGGCAACCAATTTTAGAAAATTATCCCAACTTTTTAGGCATATTTTTGAGTCACTTTTTAACATTATATTCATCAATTTTTTTCATGTTTCCGGGGAAAATTTTGAAAATTCTATGTTTTGAAATTAGATTAATTATTATGTAATTTGAAAAACTGAAATAAATACAACCTGTTAAATGAGCATGCACTTAAAAATAATTTCTCATTCAAATTGTTTACTAAATTACAATTCTTCCTATTTTGTTTTCCGAAAAAAGAATTCATAAATTAATCAAAGTTTCAGAAATACGAGTAACAATGTGCTCACCTTATTACTAAAAAATGTTCGTTCTATAAATCATCCAATTAATAAGGAATATCTTATTAGAATTAGAAGAGTAAATTGTAAATACAAATTATTCTCTTCTACTTCTCTATTTGTCCATCTTCTTGTCACTTATTCCTAATTGTTAGTTTTTACTAATCCTACTTCGTTAATATATTCTACACCTTATTTTTTAATGGTTGCTCTCTCTTTTTTCATTTTGCATTTTCAAGTCAAATCGGTATCATAAACATCTTCCATTGAAAATTATATTATATTATGATTGTGAGAGTTTTATTCTTTAATGAGTTGATCCGCCTCGAGCTAGATTAATTGAAGTCTATTGGGTTCTGAATATTAACATGCACATCAAAAAATTATATTATATTATGAACAAATGAAATGAGTTATAATTACCGCATATAGTGCAAATTTTCATTAAAAATATTTTCTCACGCAACTTTTTTACCAAATTATAACTCCTTGCGTTCTTTTTTTCTCGTAAATGATCATGTAGATTAATCAAAATTTAATAAATATGCGCACCAGGATGAGAACACAGACTTATAATGAATGGTATATCTAAATAACAAATGGTAGATTCGATATATATAGGGTGAAACACTATTTGATTTCGTGATTTTCATATATATAATAATAAGGAACTTATAAATAATTATTACATATTTTATTATATATTTTTATAGTTATACAATATAATTATTTTTTTGGTAGGCAATATTAATACAATATAATATATATAAATAACAAAATAATAATAACCGAAAAAATATAATATATACAAATAATAACAATATCTAGTAATCTATATATACAAAGATAAATTAATAAAAGCCGAAACGACGTCCCAAAATGCGCCATGTAAAACAAAGCATGTCTTTGGCTGCGAGCCTTTCAAGTCAGGTACTATCAATAAGGACATGACACTTGGCGCAATGTTGTGTTGCACCTCAATTTTATAAGCTGAGAAGACTTGAATCCATGAAAAATCATAAATCATATATTTATGATTACATTTATAATAGATTGAATTATTATTAAGGACTTAATATAGAGTTATGCATAAAGAACCAAATTTTTCTTTAGCTCTACGCTCTTTGACATGAAGGAAAATCTGAGCATGAAAGTTCTTCATCAACTATCTTGAATAGAAATTACAAAGGTCTGGTCTTGGATTCATAAGGCCGCCCATCTTCTTAAAGTGAGTAGATTATATTTTATAGGGTATATTGCATCATATAGCCTAACGTTGATAAATATTCTTAGATTTATCCCAACGTCGTTTTTTTACCTGAAATATCCCAACATTACTATTTTTGTTTCACCAACTATCCACTAGGGCTAGATGATGACATCAAATTAGCAACATTATGATAGCTTGAGTAAAAAAATGACATTAGGATAGATCTAAGAATATCTATCAACATTAGGCTATATGGTGCAATAAACCCTATTTTATATCGATTAGAGGAAGATGATTCAACATCAAGTTGAGACCAAGCTTTTTTTTTTTCCCGACAGCTGATGAACTCTTTATTTTTTAGAGAAGATATAATATATAATAATATAATACATGGAATTTAGTTTATTACTCATTGTTATTTTTTTGTTGTATGAATGAAAAATTATATTCATTGAGGGGTTTCTAGAATTAGGGTAATTGATATATTTTGTTCTTGTTACAGTAGGTTGTGTACTAAGCTCATTCAACACCTCAACGTAGTAGGTATGCATGCGTAAAATGCTACGTGCATATAAAATAAACTAAAATCATTTTTTTAAATAGAGGTTATAACGCAAGAATATATAACATTATTATTAATTATCTTAATAATTCCAGCCCGCGTATGCGCTGGCCCTTCCATCAATATATATAAATTTAGACTACTTTTAAGGAGATTGCTCTGTTTGTTTGAGGAGAAGCCTCCACATAGACTTAGTGAGCTATCTCTCAGCTCATAGTCGTCCATCTCTTTGAGTTCTTATTAGTGCCAATAAAGGCTTATAATATGGGATTTTCTAGCATCCTGCAGCTGGATATTTAGCCACTGCATTACGAATTATTTTCATACTAGAAGAACAATATTTCATATTTGTATGAACGTAAAGCCTCGACATGTACAATATAGTTGAACCATATGTATTGTGTCGTTGCTTTGTTTTCTTACAAGTACAAAATATTGTTCTTCGAGTATGAAAATATTTCGTATAAGTATCAAACATTGTACAACAGTTGACTACATATTTCATACAATCGACTGTATTACACAGTCGATTGTCTCATGTCATTCTTTTTATACAAGTACGAAATATTGTTCGAGTACGAAAACATTTCATATGGGAGTGTGTGGCTAAATATTCAACCACATGATACTAGAAAATCCCCTTATGATAGTAATTAGTGAATTAAAAATTGAAATTTTTTTAAGTGTTTCAGTAATTTATTCCCTTCAATTTCCGGAGTCACTTAACTGCAAATGTCCGCGAGTGCGTGGACAAAAGGACTAGTTAGTTAATTAGTAGTTTTTTTAAGCTAATTAGTAGGTAATTAATAGCTAGTAATATTTGATGATAGATCTGTACAAATTTCAAAGCCCAACCGATTATCTATTTCAACCGAAAAACAATATCCGATTCTCTTATTTTACTGTAAGCAAATCCTTTTTTATTTTTATTCTTTTTGCCACAAAAAAAATAGAAAAATTCGGGATTTCGGTCTTTTTTAACTTGAGTTTTCTTCTACGAGTAGTCAAGATTCTCTACTCTTTCCATACATTCTCGGTACGCTCTCGTACTAGCTCCATATTTTTTTTTTAATCACGGTCAGCTAATTGAGTTCTTGTTTATGCGTACTCGAATTTAGATTGTCAAGAGATGAACGGCGACCATAAGGGCACGTTGATTTCTGAGGCTGGTTCTAAAAGTGATCCAGCTTCGGTAGCCATCGGAGATAATGACTTGCCCAGCAATTTGGTGGTTCTAAAACTTCTTGTCTTGGATGATGATGAAGGGCACCTCCATGTTCTCAGAAAGATGCTTGAAGAATGTCAGTATGAAGGTAGTTGCTCTGCTCAATTCGTTTTTGCGATTATATATCACGGATACTTAATTATTCAACTTGTTTTTCCTTTTTTTATTATCAGTTTCAGCTTATTTTTGCTTTTTTGATTAATAACAGTCATAAGCTGCACTCAAGTTGAAAGCGCCTTGGAAAAGCTTAGGCAAAACAAAGATGTTTTTGATCTTCTTCTCAGCAATGACATTGTGTCGGGCATGGATGGATTCAATCTTCTCAGAGATATTAGCATGGAGTTTGACATCCCAGTCATTAGTAAGCCTTGTCTTCCTCGTTTTCAAAGTGAGAAAATATCGTCTTCCCAAACTGAACTCTAATTCATCATGCATGAATGTACCTGCTTCAGTAATGTCAGGAGATGATAGGAGAACAAGGATAATTAAGAGCATTGAACATGGCTTCTGCGCTTGCCTGGTCAAACCCATCCAGAAGAAAGCACTGATGGACATATGGAAGCACGTGATCCAAAAGAGGAAGTGTAAATTCAAAGATTTGGTGCGAGTCAGAGGTCCCGAGAACAGAAACAGCCCGGAGCCGAACTTTGATCACGCACACAAGAGCCCAAAGAATTCAAAGAGGAAGAACAACGGTGGAGATAGCAGTGAACATGAGCAGAATGATGCCATTCTGACACCAATGAAGAAGCAACGTGTTGTTTGGGATTCGGCACTTCATGATCAGTTTGTCTCGGCAGTTACTTACCTCGGTATCAACGGTAAGATTAATCAACACCTATCTAAGAAATCTTAGTCTCAGTCATGTTCAGTATCATGCATTCCGATATAAATCATGCATTTTTAAAAGAATTCTTGTATCTTTTGGATTCCAAACAACATAGTTCAATTGACTTTTTGGTGAAGTCAACCGAATTCTTGCATTTTAAAGGATTCCGAACATAATCTTATGTGTGAATGCAGAGGCGGTTCCAAAGAAAATCTTGGAGCTGATGAATGTTCCTGGCCTTACTCGGGAAAATGTAGCTAGCCATCTTCAGGTATATGTCATGTCTCGAATGTAAAAAGGAATTCAAATTAGATATTACTGAATGATTTTGTATATAGTTTTTTCGTTAATTAGATATGAGTATCTTTTTATGGTTCTGAACTTTGACCTTGCATACAATGCAGAAATATCGTCAACATCAGAAGAAGAAGGCTCAAGAAAGCTTGGAAAGCACGTTTGGGCCTATGTCCTCCGATGGCAATCTTGACTTACATGAACTTATTGGCCACGAGAATTGGAAGATAAATATGAGCGAAAGGCATCAAAGGCGGCAGATGATGAAACACAAAGAGTCACATCAATATCAATATCTCCAGACTTCTCAGAATATGAATATGCATGTTGAGATGGCTCCATCATATCAAACAACACAGCCAATGATGTCTGGAAATTCGGGGAATCCGATTGTTTCTAGTGGGGTAGCAGAAGCAAATTTTCCATATGGGTGTAACACCATTGAAATGGGAAGAGAGGAAGCATATCATCCAGTTTTGCAGACACCATCATCCTTTGAATTCCCGATTTATTCCCATCTGGAAAATCAGTTATATGGACTTCCCTTTGTTCATGACTTCTCGCAAATTGGACTCCAAGATTGGGAGTTGAACTTCCAACATGAGAATATCATACCTGATCAGCCTCATGAGGATACCATTCCTCGCGAGGGAACAATCAATTTAGATATGCAGAGGAACATCCCTTCTGGTGACAATGCAGTGAGGATGAAATCGGAGACTTTTCCCGGCACAAATTTGCAGCCCTTTCCTGCACGTTTCGGGTTGGAGGACCCCAACAGCCCAGCTTCCTGATCAGGTTAGACAGCCTACCAATCCGTATAATCTTAAAAATCTTTATCAGCAAAGCCTAATAATTCCATAAACAAAGCATTAATCTTAAAAGTTGTTGCAGATCAATCAGCAAGGAGGCATGGACAAGCATGAACACGAGCCCGACTTCAATGGGTTTCCGGCAGATAACTTGCGGAACTAGTCAATCAGAATTGTTTAGTCCAAGTGCCCACATGATTAATTAAAGGTTTTTTGTTGCTCAATTAGGCATGCGGTGGAATTACCTAATGGATTGATTCATGACACATGCCCATCAGTGGATCTATTTTATACGTACGGATTTTTTCTTAAGTATAATTTCTGCAACGTTAACTGTAATATTGAACGTAGTTACTTAAAAAAATAGTGTAGTTAATTATTATCCATGCCTCTTGTTAGGAAATAAACTATCATACATGTTTTTTGATTGGGAATTAAAGAATGATACCGTAGAGGAACGGGTCTCAGTATAGTGGTACAGTGTGCAGAAGCGGAACCACAAGGTCCTAGTTCGATCTTCATCTATGGAATTTACGTGCCTCTTTATTTTGCTTTCTTCTCTAATCTTGTAGTAGGTCCATGGGTCTCCCTTTTGATCCAAAAAAACATAGTGATAAAGAAAAAGACCGAGAGTTATCAAGTTCAATTCTCGTGAATTGGACCACATATGCCTGCCCCTTTTATTTAACTTTTAAATCAAAATTTTCTTAGCCGAAAATACGGGGGTGACATAGAAGGCGGCAAATCAGAATGATTGGCAAGTTTTGCATACAACTTGAGCGTTTATTACTCTTCCAGCAAAAAGCTGGTCCGTGGTGCTAATTCTTGGGCTTAGACGATGCTCGAGATGTTGATGCTTAAGGTTCGTCCTGAAACTACTATTACTGATTGAGAGTTAACTGCAGACAGAAGCACCAGATCACGCTCCGTTCGTGGTGCTGATTCTTAAGATGCCCGTTAGAATCGTTCAGCCATACGTGCATGAATGCATCGATCAGAGAACAAGGAGCACTAACACCTCATGAACAAGCTGCGATAGAAAATTAGACAGCATGCTCTTCGATTCGGATTTTGAGCTCTAGTCAAAGCAAAACCGAAAATTTGAGAATCCCAAAGGGATTAATCTGCATAAACGACATCGACTGCAACAGACTTTCAATCGCACGCTAACTCAGGAGAGTTAGAACCCAAAATCATGCACATATGCATAAGTTAAAAGCTCTTCCTGCTAGTTTTTCCACACCCTAGCTATATGATGTCAATGAGGTTCAATACCAATGAAAGGATCGATCTTTAACAAAACAAGGAATTCGGATACATACTAAACCCGAAGCTCAAGCAAGTGCAAGTAGAAGATAAATTCTTTACAGAATTAGCTCTCCTACTAGCTAGTTATCTCTCTCTCCTGAACCCGGTAAACGACCAGGCGAACCTACTACCCCAACTGCAGGGGTGGCCGCACAAAGCCCGCCACCGCCCCTCCCATATTTGACAGTATCGTTGTCCCCCTTCCCTTTTCTTTTATTAAAAAAATATATAATTTTTAAATTTTTGAAAATTATATTATTTTAAAAAAATATTTTTGACAGAAAATGAATTGCTTAATGAAAAATTGGACGGTTGGACAAAAATGGCAAAAAAATGGAAGATTGAGGATGAGAATGGTAAAGAAAAGCGCCAAAAGTTGAGAACCAAAAGGATCTTTTTTCGCATTATCTTATCAAAAATTTATATTAATGACAAGTTCGCTAGAAATTTTAAAACTCAATTGAGACCATAGTAGAGGCCGGGATGGTCAACTTTGAGCAATTGTGAAACTTCAAAGGTCAACCGGAAGAAGGGGCGTTGGACCCAGGAGGAGTACCAGAACCTATTCAATCTCGCGAACACGGACTTGCAGATGAAAGCTATGGAACCGAAGGTCTCGAAGCACGGGATGCTGAGAGATAATATCTGCTGGGAGGGTATAAGCCAGAAGTTGTCCACCCGAGCGTATTTCTGTTGCTGCCATAAATGGTACAGACAATTGGCTTCAACTATGGTGGCTGAAGGAAAATGGGCAGATTCAGATGACTATCGGCTCCTCAATGGGCGTATTGGGATTGTCTTGTCAAGAACAGGTTAGGGGAAGTGTGCCGGAAACGCTGGCCCAGATGGTCAGGCACATTGGGGTGCACGGGACGAAATCCTTTGTTGAACTGGTGGAGATCCTTTCAAAGCGGTACTGCCCCAGCCTTCTAAAAGTAAGGGACGCTTGGGACAAGAAATCCCCCATTGATTGATTTGGATGCTCCATCTTCCTAAGTCGAACTTTATCTCGAAATTGCGTACCACTTTCATGATTCAAATTTCTTCTTCCTAACTACCTGGTTTTCTTGCAGCTGTTGCTAATTTGGTTCCGGCAGTAATCAAGGTTTGGCTCTTTCACGTTGTTGTATAATGAAGTTAATTTGTTCACGCAGTTTTAGTTGTCCCCGTAATATATTCTCTGTTGCTCTTGTGATCAATTTGGAGATCGTTGATATTTTGACATGTTAATGCTCACTGGTCATCATATTACTACCCTGCACTTTAGCCTCTGAAAGTACAGACACATGGTATACGAAAACTGTGCTAATCAGAGCAAACCGGCCTGAACTTTCTTCGTCATGCTTCCTTCATTCCGTGCTACCAAACAGCTTGTTACTATACTTACTCTCGTGTTCATGTTCTTCAGCCAAATAAGCTTGATCCTTACAGGTGATGCACTAATGAGCTCGAGCTAAAAGCGCTATTGCCCAATGGTAGCTTTACTTGTGCTGAACTTGTTCAAGGAACTAACATCTGATAAAATTTCAAGAAGTGTACGATTGGTCGAGGGTATGATCCTCCTGAAATAATGATTGTTTCGAAGTAAATTATTTAAATATTGAGCAAATTAATTAGACTTCATCTAAATTACATAAAGATCGATCAAGAAAAGCACATTGACAAAGCAGATAATAACTTCGTGTAAATTATAGAATTTGCGATGAGTATAAATTTAGAGTAACGTATTATACATACATTCTTGCAAATTGTATGAATTCTGAATAAAACTTTCACAGAATTTCTTCTGAGGTTATAGTGTAATTCCTAATGTTCAATTAAAGTGTCCACTTCTAGTTTTGCTGAAAAGCTTGGCCTGCGTGCCAATATCTGAGATTGTAGTTAGTAATCACAGGTCACCCGGATGAATGTTGTACAGTCTTTGTATATTTGATTGATTGAGTTCAATATCGATCTTTAACAAAACAAGGAGTTTGGATATATACTAAACCGAAACTCGAGCAATTGTGCGTATAGAAGACAAATTAGTCACAGAATTAGCTCTCCTACTAGCTATCTCTCTCCCCTGAACCTAGCAAACGACCTGGCGAACCAACCATGAAATAGAAATCTCAAATAGCTAATAAAGGGATACGGGTAATCTCACCACAACAATCGAACCTAGAAGGCTGGAACCTCTTGGTTACCAAGCGAGAGCGTGTGCTACTACGTTACACTCTCTTTTTTAATTATTCAGATTTCAGAACAACATGGATAAAAGTCAGTCTGTTTTTTGGGGGACAGGCGGAACACGAGCAAAATCACGACTCCACGGGAAGCAAAACATGAGAATTTTACATCAAAAAAAAAAATTCAAGCATATAAGAATTCAAAGGTTTTTCTGAACTCCACAGGGTGCGAACAGAAGTATAGATTGACTATGGACTAGGCCCATGAAGCGAAAAGCAAGAAAACGAAACTGAAAAAACAGAACTAATTACAGCAACATGCTGCTCCCAGTGCCTCTTGATTCCTTTATATGCATTTTACCAACTGCAACAACCAATGTGTCTGCTCGCTGCTTGGAACAGTGTTCATACCATGTACCTATTGAATTTGACATATAATAAATGACGGAGGGAAGGACTTGCGGTCTGAGTTAACCAATAATAGCTCGGACATGTTTGGCTGATTCCTGCAAAGCAGAGCAGAATGGGACGATATTCGTAACAATACATCACTGTGGAAAGGATACAGATATATATAGACATCTAAATCTTGAAAGTTAAATACTATTTGCTGCTTTATGTGGTTAGGGGGTCGGTCGGTCGGTCGAGCAGAAACAAAATTTACCCGAGATTAGTATGGATAACGTCTCCCAAGATTTTGTTGTCAATTTCTGCTCTGCTAGCATACTGATTACCTCAGAAGTATGGCACGTAAGACACGTCCCCACCTTATAGACATCAGCGGTTCCTCCATCCAGCGAAGAGTTGAAGACTTGCACCTGAGCTTTACAATGTCTCTGGTGAGTTCCTTCGGGAGCACCCTCTTCCTCCTCCAATCCTCCTCTGGTTTGAGCGGAAAGATCTTCTGTCTCCTCTGGATGTCTTCCAGTCCAAGATAGTTTGTTATTACATCAATGAAATGCGCGACGACTCTGGTAAATCGTGTGAAATGTGCAACTTCAATAATAGGTTGATTGCAGATGGAATGTTCGGAGAGAGTGAGAGAGAGGTTTGACTCAACAAGTGATCATTCGGAAACCGAACAGAGGCACTAGCATACTTGCTCTTTCCATGACGGGATAAATATCCGTGCCATCCCTTACCATTGGATCGCTTCAGAGACATCCAGCAGTAGAAGAGGGCGCAGTTATGATACTGAACGGTTGAATTTCCCTTAAAGATAGGTAAATAGCAGCACGAGTACGATTTTGAATGGTTGAATTTTCCTTGAGATAGGTAAATAGTAATATTCAAGTAGTCCCATGGAGTTTCTTTGAACACAGTTAGCTCAGATTTTGATCCATAAATCCAATTCTCAATAACTTGAGCAAGAAGGAACATATCCACTGATAGTCAGAAATCACAAATGGCAACTTGAGCATGAAATTGTCAGTTCTTGCTAATTACGACTTACGTTGAGCATACATATAAATTAGAATTCAGAGAGAAATTAACATCATGCTCTTACCAGATTGATATTCCTGAACCATAAGTGCGAGATTTCAGATTCCAGTCAAAGAAAAGCCGAAAACTTACAGATCCCGATTCCCGAATGCATTAATAGCAGATTGGTATGGACTATGACAGATTTCAAATTAACCAATGTGCTAACCCATGGGAGTTAGAAGCCCGAAATTAGCTTACTTGTTTTCATCCAACCTACCAATGATGAGAATATTGATCTCTCATAGACACTCGACAGGAGCTTGAGTAATTACAATCCAAAAAAAAGAGAAAAAAAAAAAAAGAAGTCTTCACAAAATTAGTTATCTCCTGGCGTTGTCTTTCCTGAACTCAGTAACAGGACCAGAGAAGCAACCACGGAGCCTAGAGGTGGGTTTGCCACTATTCTCTAGCGGTAGACACAGGCCGCCCCATCACCTACAGCCCCGAGAGAGAGGATCATTGGGATATATATAAGAAGGCTCTTGTTCGGGAACTGTCAAAAGATCTCGCATCTCTGATATCACAAATTACACAGTAAGGATGTGATCACTAATCTGATTCGTATACGGGATTGGATTAAATGGAAACTGCAAAGTTAAAGCCTTTCATATGACAAACAATAGGATTCAGGGATGAACAAAGGAATTTGGCACGACATACGGATTAATTAGGTTTGTAGAGCGTAGAACAAGTTTAAAGCTCTTCTAGACTCCAAGAGGGACGAAAAGCCCCGTTAGAACCGTCAATGAGTGGACCGGACCTGAGTAATGAACAGTAAGACAATGTAAACTGAAAAGATCAATCGCCACAGCACATATATATGGCATCAAGAAACACCAAAATGCTGCACACAGACTACGACACGAATAGTGAATAAACGAATCGGTCTCTCTCATGATGAAGCGTCTTATATCTTGTAAACCTCATAGCCTTCTCGTGATCTACGTTGTACCATTTTTCCTTACAAGGAGCGTCTGTATAAAATCCACCTTCTGTTAATAAGCAGTCGCCAACTGTGCATGCACCGATGACGAGATTCTACCAATCGTGCTAACTCTTCAAAGTATAATATAAGATCATAACACTAACTGCCCAAGCTGTGGCCACAGATCGACTGTCCCGATAAGTGAGAGGCTTTTTTTGTCCTATGTTCTCAACAAGGGTGGGGAGCTTACATCAAAGCGAGAGATTCAAGTAGTGCAACCTTAAGGTAGCAGATTGTGAGACATCTTACAATAAAGAGCAATTCTCCCTGTAAACAAGAGATATGAACAATTTGCTGAAATCTTGGGATCGGTTTGGCATGGAGAGCTTTGTACAATATTAAGAACATTGCTTCCCAAAATAGTATCATTTTCATTTCGTCCAATGAGTGATCATTTGGCCGAGGCAGAGGCGAAAGCTTGCAATCCACGCAAATATCCATGCAGGAGAAAATATTCCTTCCTTGTCCAAAAAGATATGATTCAAAAAAATTAAAAATTAAAAATCATTACATAATAAATATATATTTTGAATATGTGGTACGTGGGCTCTTTCCCAGGCCCAGACTTGGGCCTTATGATTACCAGGCCCATAAAAAAACAAAACTGGCCCATTGGAGGCCCACGGGCCGCTTATCCCTTTCGTACACTATGTGTACTACTCGCACATCTCATTGCCCCTTAATTACCTACTAGACAAGGGATGCCCATAGGGTAATCGCAGAGACCAATCCATCTCGAGTAACAACCGGAGTTGGGAACCCCAGAAGAAAAGCACTTGGCATCGTTTTCAAAATGAATTCGGTTCGGAATTATGAATGAGATTGATGGATTATAATTTATCGAATGTATCAGCTAAAGATATACTATCGAATGCATGAACCTACCTTCTAGACGTAGTTGTGGCACTCGGAGTTACTACCATAATATAACAGATAAGATTCTCTAGCGCAAGACTTTTGACAAGAAATCACTTCGTTTTCAAGGATAACACATGATTGAGAATATAATCACACCACTTAGGGACAGCAACAGTAACATTTTCACTGATGGGTAAATTCCTCTTGTTGGTGGGAGAGGAAGGAATTGATGATAAGATAGATGGATGGAAATTGGAGTGATGAAAAGGTCAAAAAGGCTTTTTGCTCTCAATGCAAATTGTTGAATATTGTCAAATGCACAGTTAGGGAAGGAGAGATATGGTAACGTAAAATTGTAATTGATGGTTCAAAATGGAAAGAACATATTTTTGTGGTGTGTCTCCCAATTATCTGTTCATCAGAAGAGGGCCTCAATACTTTTTGGGTTCTCAAATTCAACAAAAATCCCTGTTTCTTGGCTTGACATTTTCCTGATTCCCAGGCCTTACATTTCAACAATTGAATCATGTCCATGTTTTCCCAATAATTCCGATCTTTTTGTCCTTTCTGCAAACAACTTTTGTATCCCGCCCTCTTTATTTTGTTGTAAGGAAAACCGCTGAACTGACCATCAAAGATGCTAATTTAATAGTTTCAAGTTTAATCCAATGTAATTTAGTAATTTCAAATTCTTAAGTTCAAATCTTCTCTTTGACTTGAAATTAAGGACACCGACTTATGTGAATTATATTAAACTATTGGTGGTGCTATATTGAAGAGTCAAGTGCTTGCACTGGCTGTTTTGTTTATTCGATATGTTCTTGATTGAACACGAGAGTTCGAATATTGCATAGTGAAAACCGATAAGGTCGCCACTATTGCTGCCCATCTTTTTGCCTATAAAAAAACAAAGAAAGAAAGAAAATCTATGACCCTAATAAAGAACATAATAGATGAAACTGATTTGCACGTTAATTTGTATCAAATCAAAAACTTGTTAATTCTATCTCAATGGTGAATACCATTATGATGAATTATCACCTTTATTAATTAAGAAAAGGAAATCATTCGACCCTACAATTAGCTTCTTAATTTCAAGTCTTTAAAAAGATTCATGCAAGAATACCATCAATCATCCCATGAATATGCTCAACATCCACATCTATCCTCCTAAAGCATATCATCCTTTAAAACTATAGTAAAGAGGAAGTCTGATTCTTCTCGACTCGATAACAAATGATGAAAAATATACAATATAAATGGGGAGGTCAATAAGGAACGATCCCAAGAATCAAACTGATGATCTTCTGATTCTAAATAAGGTTCATGAACATATTAAAATGATAGCGAAAGAGAATTAGGATACAAGAAGATCTATTGGTAAGAGTCGAATCCAAAATCGATTGGTTTTGAACCAAGGTGTATGCCACACATCAATAGACCTCATGCCCCCAACGAACTCTTTGCGATTATAGGAGATGATATTTTTAATTTCATGCTAATCCATCTTCATTTTTGCTGCCAATAACATGATGTGTGTTTTTCTCTTCAAATTTAGGTACAAGAAGAGAGTAGTCACGTGAAATATAAGTGGTCCTCATCTTATTGGCATGCCGAATAAACCTTGAACGTACGACCGGATGACGCAGATATTTCTCATCGAAACATGCATGCATGGTTTTAATAGTATGTTCGAGATAATTCAATTTTTCATCTATTTTGATTAGCACAAGAAGATATGCTGGTCGAATTATTGTGAAAAGCCAAATCCATAATCAAGATTTAGTTTTTCCTTAGCTTTTTTCATTTATAGTTTCGAGAAGAATTCTTGACTTGCTTTTCTAATTGCATTTAGTTATTTTGTTGAATCTCCATAATAATATTCTTAGAAAACCTTTTGTAAAATTAAATTTAGATAAATATTTTTCTCTCGTTACTACCTGTTGAGGATGTTAATCCTACATTGAAAAATCAATGAGAAAATTATGAGTTTATATGTGACTTGAGTTTCACCACTTATCAGCTTGAGCTTTTAAGTGAAAATGAGTCTGGGCCCGTACAAATGTGATGGAATTTTAATATAGTATCAAAGCCTAGGTTATGAGTGAACGTCCCAGTGTAGCCCAAAGAGCGCCTCGTCTTAGTCTCCCCTCACTCGAGCACGGAAGATGAGCCTAGCTCGAGCTCAATTGTTGAGAGTTGGTATTTAAGGGCACGTGATAAACGTGTAGGCAGAAATAAACCACACGTTGCACATGAGGACGGGTGTTGAGGATATTAATCTCACATTGGAAAATCAAAAAGAAAATCATGAGTTTATATATGACTTGGGTTACACTGTTTATCCGCTTGAACTTTTAAGTGAAAATGGGTTCAAGCTTGTATAAGGTCGATAGAATTTTAATATTACCCACAAAAAAAAAATCTTCATTAGCTCCCACTTTGCTTTGAGATTTGATAACTCTAAACAAATGCATAATCTCTATCTTTTTTTTTCAGTGTGAACTCTAATATCCGAAAATTCAATTGGGTGTTGACTAATCTAATCGAGTCGGGTCAGCCCACTAAAGGAGAAAGCTCTCTCAGCGTGGATTTTCTTCATTCGCAAGACTCGAACTCGAAACCTTGCTTAAAAGGAATAAACGTCAAACCGCTTGAACTAATTTGCGTTGGATAATCTCTATCTCTTTTGCTAATATGGGTATTCAACAATGAACCAGTTTGTGGTCTCTATTTTACTCTTAATTAGATAATAATCTCACGCTGTGCGAAAAAGATATTTATTTTTAAAAAAGTAATATTTAAAATTAAGCATATTATGAATTTTTATTTTTTATCCAAAATATATATCTTGTGGATTAAGTTCTTTCATTTAAAATTTTAAATTAAATGAAAGTTTCACAAAAAATTGTTCTTCATCAAGGAGCAGAATTTCAATATTCGAGTGGATTTTATCCATTCACAAGACTCGAACTCGAGACATTGCTTAAAAGGAATAAGCGTCAAACCGCTTGAACTAATCCACGTTAGATAATCTCTCTCTCTTTTGCTAGTATGGGTATTCAACAATGAACCAGTTTGTGGTCTCTATTTTACTCTTAATTAGATAATAATCCGCACATTGTACGGAAAAGATGTTTATTTTTTAAAAAAAGTAATATTTAAAATTGAGCATATCATGAATTTTTATCAAAAAAATATATTTTGTGGATTAAATTGTTTCATTTGAAAATTTAAATTAAATGAAAGTTTAACGAAAAAATTGTTCTTCATCAAGGAGCAGAATTTCAATATTCTAAGTGGGCGTTTTTGTTTCCTATACTCTAATCAAATGATCTAAGAAAAATATCTTATGAAAGCAAAACAATTTGAAATTGAAAAATAACTTTATGTAAAAAAAAGAAACAATATGCCGATTTTTCAAATATAAGAAAAAGGCGAATCCTAAATAATTGTTTTAAGAAAATAACAAGAAAATATAATTATCTAAAGTTCTATCTAAATGCTCAATGAATGCGTAGTGCCAAGTTAGCAATTGAAGAGATCGTAAAAGCATAGACTAGAAAACAAATCCTTATGCCAGGGATGACCCAATAAATAAATTTAATATAAATAAAGGAAAGCATAATGAATGTGAAAAAAAAATAACGACCAGTGAAAGAAAACAATATTCTAGTTACAATCAACGAAATTGTCCATAAAATTATAAATATGTTATGAGCCTCACAAAAAATGAAGAAAAGATCAATCGTCAAGTCTGCATGAGCAAAAAAACTCGTCATTAGGTTTAATTGTTTGAGGAAGACAGTCAAATATATAGAAGTAATTATTTTCTTAATAATTATTTAAAAATTTCCTATCTATTAAAATATTGCAATTTAATTATAGTCACATAATAATACAATATATCTAAACAATAGGTTATATTTTATTACATATTTCAAATGCCCTTATTAGACTATATTCCACTTATATATGCCCCTAGTGGAAATATATTATGTTGTTTATTCCATTTCCCTGAATTCCACTAATATATCTTTATTTGAAATAGATTCCATCGTATATTCCAAATCGCCTAATTATACTCCTTGATAAATACATAAAAATTCACTCAGTATAAATGATGATGTGGCATTGCTAGAGAGCTCTATTTAGGTTTTTGAACATGTTGTGGCTTGAGAGATTAGATCAAGACTTTGTTATTTTATACTTACACTTCAAGAAAAAGAGTCTAGGGCAACCCATGTTGGGACCTAGGGTGACCCTTAAAGGCATCGTGATAAGTCTCGCGACGTTTGTGCCAACGTTTAGTTATAGGTCACTAAGGTTCGGTCGGGATAGGGCTTCAAGACGTTTATAAGAAACGTCGTTAGAGACTCGTCTGTGCCGACCCATAACAGTAGTCGCCGTAACCCTAAGTCAGCGAAGGACCGCCTAGGGTGACGTTTTTATGGGTAGCTGTAGACCTAACTACGGTGACGTTTGGTAAATGTTAGGCATAACCACCCCGTGACTACCCATGCTAACTTCGGCCTTGAGTGACCTACGTCAACATTTAGCAAACGTCGCCTAGCATCAACATGGGACGATCCATATTGGTGTCTGCCAAGAATCACCTTAATGGAGCCTCCTGATGCTCAAATGGTGGGCTTTCTATCAACAAGTTGTTAGCTTGTTGATAAATGACTAGCAATCTTTTTTTTTTTTTGGTTTGCCAACAAACTGTGAGTTTGTTATTAGGATAATATCGTGAAATTTATTTTAATCAAACCCAAATAATTACTACAAATAAGAATGAAAAATCGAGAATTATATCGCATAATTATTTCGAAAATTATTATTGCACCATAATTATCAAACACAATGCTACAATTCCCGATCAAACTAGGCCAATCTCTCAAGTTTAGCAACAATGTAAATACTACCAATAATAATCCCAACAACTTGAAAATCTATCATACTCATACAACACGATCTTATTACTTAGTCGACACGCTTGAGCAGCACCGCTTCTAGAGCTTTCTCTCGAGCTGCAACCTCCTTCTCCTTCGAAATTTTTCTTGTAGAGCTTGTTGTTTGGCTCTATTTTCTTCTTCCCTTTTTGCTTGAGCCTCTACTTCCTCATGAAGTTTTTTTTGTAAAGCTCATTGTTCGGCTCTATCCTCTTCCTCCTTTTTGCTTGAGCCTCTACCTCCTCACGGAGTTTTCGTTGTAAAGCTCACTGTTCGTCTATATCATCCTCTTCCTCCTTGCGAGACATAGAGATTCTTCTGCTTCATCATGTCAACAATTGAAAAGAAAAAGCAATTTAGTCCACACATAGATAGTTAAGCTAAGGGCCAATAATCTCACCTAGCCTCGTCTTGTCCCCAGCTAAGCCACCATTCGAAAGGAGTTTTGAAAGGGGCTAAGCACTTTTTCTTCGTTTCTTCATACTTTGATATTAGGTCGGCCTTCTAAAGCTCGCTAAGCTTCGCTTCCCTCCCCCTTCCCTTTAGAAATGTTGTAGAAAGACTTGTTGGAAATCGCCGGCTGGCTTAGTCTAACCAAAAAAGACATGGGAATTTCTTTCTAGCAGGTCTGTTGGGGGAGCTAAGATTAAACACTAAAACTCGGGACAACAGATGATATTAGACATCAGAAACGAGCTTAGTAGGCAGAGATTTAGGACGAGATGGAATAGTAAGGGCCGTGAGTTACACCTCGGGAGGTCGAGGCTATGAAGCTGCGAGACAAAGACGATGGTAGATCGACAGAGAGATAGAGTGAGAGGAACCGAGAATGGGAAGGGATTTAGCTCTAGGCTAAGGCGTAGGGCTCAAGGTCGGACTCATCAAAGGACTGTCGGAGCTCCGGGCAACTCTAAAGAAGGAGTCCAATTCGGCAACAAACTAAGGAATGAGCGGACAACAACGGCGTCGAGGGTTGACACTAGAGTCTTGGTCAACGTACACGCAAAAAGGCAAGGGGCTTCAGTGCACTGTAGATGTGGTAAATTGCGCTGATGGAAGCACTGGAGAATGCTCAGCTTGAGCTCGACGGTGATGATGTTGGACTGTTGTACACATGGTTGAGGTGCTGAACTTGAGGTAGAGACCATCGTGGCGGCGCTGCTAGTTGCTGAGAGAGGAGGGATCGAAGTTGGCAGTGACTTGAGGAAGGAGAGGGAGAAGCCCTAGGATTCTTTTCTTGGAGGCAATAGATTTTTGGATTGAAAAAGATGAAGAGGTCACAGACTTGGAAAAAAAGAGAAAGAAGATGGGATGATTTTTTTCTTGGGGAAAGTGAGAGATAAAGTCCTTTGGCTGGTGATGGGAGGGAACTTTCCCGCCTGGCGTTTTAAATTTTTTTAAAAATATTCAAGACTTTATGTGACGCTTTTATGGGTCGTTGAAGTCTTGTCAACAAGCTGCCAACAAGTTGTCAGCTAGGTGGCAACAAGCTTACAGACATGCAATTTGGTGAAATGAATCCATTTCGCCCGATGGCAACTACTTCCCCATCCATTGTCAAATTATATATGTTTGCTACATATGATTTCATTTAACCAATGTCTAATGCCAATAGTACAAACCAATGAATTCAAATTTAAGCTATAACACGCATAGATAAAGTTATAAAGGGAAAGCATGAGCGCACCAACCGAAAAAAAGTACACACATAAATGACCATTGCATATCACGTTCTAAATGAGCTTATAAACCGTTGATATACATATATCAAACCTCGCAAGATTTATATACAAATATCTCGAGAAATTAATGTGCACCCAGTCACATCTAAATACGGTTAACCAAAAATCACCGTAATAATCCAAATCGAACATACTTGCACAAACCTCGTGAGATTTATTTACACAACCCCTCAAGGAATTAATGTCAACCCAATCACATCTTAGTTACCCAAAAATCACTGTAATAGCCCAAATCGATCATAATTGCATAATGTCCATAATACAGTTTACCATTGACAAGAACCATCACACAATTTTGAGCTTTATGAGACTTCCCCTAGCTCATGGTACGGAAGCGGAAATCATTTATAATCAAAAAACCAAAAATAGACATCACATCATTTGGATCTTGTACAAGAGCAATTACTTCACGACTTACTCGATCAGCAACCGAACGACTTTTGGTACTCCATCCCGAGAGGTTAGCATATGCTAGGAAATCATTGATGGTCCAAAGAAGAGAAACTCGTAAAGTGAAACTCGTAAATGTAGAGGCATCAAAACCTTCAACTCCAACCCATAACTATTTCACTCTTAAATCAACAGCTGTAAGTACACGTCAATGTCGTTATCCGGTCTTGGTCTTTCACCATGGATGACCATTGATAATATGATAAACTACGCTTTGATGTAAACCCATGGTACCAAATTGTAGGGAATGAGAAGAACTAGTCACGTATTATATGTGGTGCTCACAGTCCGGAACTGATTGAATCCATCACTCGCTAAATCCCACCGAATATTATGAAGATTAGTAGCAAAGTCCGAATACCTTTCATCGAAATCTTTCCAAGCTCTAATGATCTTCTTGGCTTGGTAATGGGAGTCTGGGAGATTACACCGCTTGGATATGAATCATTTAGGGCCCGTTTGGTTTCATAATCAAATTTTAGAATCATGATTTTGATTTTAACTCTACCCACTACACAACAAAAACACACGTTTCCCAAGTCAAATTTATAATACAATCTCATTTGTCATTTTCTACAATCAAAATCAAAATCAAAGTTACTTTAACTCTGAAACCAAATGCACTCTTACTCTTAGCAACTCCAATGGACTTGCGAAAGAGAGACAGTGCAAGTATAAGTGTATAATGAATTAACGTTTGCCATACGTGAAATATTTAATAAAAAATTTAATAAGCTTATTGCATACACTGCAAGTACAATTAGGGATGTGCACGGGTACCGGGTATACCTAGAATATGTCGGAATCTACGCGATAGGGTAGGGTCCGGGTAGCTCGTATTGAAAATAGGGTAGGTTTCGGATATTAAAATCAGGAACCGGTGAAAAATCGGTTCCGGTTCCAGTTCCTGCCTACAAGGTACTCGGAACCGGTTATTTATTAAAAAAAAAGAAAAACTAAAGTTACCGTATCCTCTAATAAATCAGAACAGAGACACTTTGTTGTGTAGGATCGTATGATGGATGTTTAATTTTGTCGATGGATTGATGAAACATTATTTTTTTGTTGTTGTAGATTAATCTAAATTTTGTTGATATTCTATTTAACGTGATTACTGATTATGTATGTGATATTTTCAGTTTTATTTAGCGAGAAAAAAAAATTTACAGGTTCCAACAGGATATTCGGAACTTGTAGTATAGTACAAATTCCGGGTAGGTTCTGGTTCCAAGATTTAACAGGGTAGGGTCCAGTTCCAAAATCTTGGAACTTGCATCTTACAGGATAAAATTATAGTATCGTGAAAAATAAAGAATATCCGGAACCGATCACTCCTTAGTACAATAATATATGTTCTTCCGATGAGATTTCAAAGTGGGAGAGAATGAGGAAATTACTTTAGTCTATGGATTGCCCCAAAAAAGTCGTCCTAAACCCTTTTTGTTATAGTATTATCCATTGATATTGATTATTAGGATGAACATCTTGTCACCAACTAAATTCTACTTTCCCAGTTCATCAAAAAAAAATCCCAATTATATAGTAAGTGAAAGAAGCAGTCATGCAGAAATGAATGGGCCAGAGAATTTGAACGAGGCAAAATCTCGCATGAGATTTGTAAGTTCTTGTTAGATGTGAGGTGATTTACTTCTTTATTTACTTATATATTTCGATTATCGTAATCGTCTAAATTAAAAGTTAATTTTGTTAGATGTCATGTCATTTTATTTAATTTTTCACTTACGTACACATATAGAGAATCCTCGTTGAGGCTTGAGAGAATATTCAAGTTCTCCTCCGTTTCTGGCGAAATAAGTATATTTCTTGGTTTCGGTTAGTTTGTCAAATCTCCAAGTTTAGTACTATTCATAGGAAAGTATTTTAAGTCAGCATTACACAATTCTTCTTCATTGACTCTCACGTTGCTTTGAGATTCAATACATGCACTTCGTCAGTCCCTATCAATAATATGACAATCGAATGAATATTCAATCGACAAATTCTATCGTAGAGTCGACGTTGTCATGGTGTACATGAATCCAAAGGGCCTAATGTATAGCATCATGATGAACATCCACAGTTGTAAATTGCCCTATTGAATTGAAAGATGACATCTAATTATATTTATATCATATATATATATATGCACAATCTTGTATATAAATAATCATGCAATCCTTCTCGTCCTCTTTATAAATTCTTCACTTTTCATCATGATCATACATATGGACGAATTAAATCTAGAGACTTTGCTACCACTTCTTTTCATAAGTCATAACGAATACATATACATACATGTGTATATTAATATATTGAAATAAATACAAATATATATAGAGGGTGACATCATGATTATTTAGGAAAGGGATCTCGATTAGATTTTTTTTTTCCGCATGAGCATCCTAATCAGTAGGGGAGCTATGGAGCCGAGCTAGTTACATCTCTCTCTCTCTCTCTGATTCTTTATAATCATATTCATATGCCATGGAGGGAAGAGAGAGACAGAGAGATGTAAAATGGAAGCAAAGGCACACAAATCAACATCAGTGGGAAGAGTGGAGCGTGGGGTCTGTGTCTTCTCTTTTCTGTATACAATAGAGTGAAACCTCCATTTTGTGCATGGCAAAAATGGGGTCGACTGAATTTTTCTAGAAAAAAAAGAAGAAAATTTGAATAATCAATATTGGAGCCCATTTGAATAGAGATAATGATGATTGAAAAAAGTTTTTATTTTTAATGGACCGATCTGACTCAAATTTAGATTAATTGGGGTTCGTACTTGCTAATTAGCCAATTTGGTAATGACTATAGTCGAAGTCACGAGTTAAAATTAAGATTTCAAACACCACTATTTACTAAGTCACAAAAATTTTGTCGCAATTTTACGGATGTTCGTGGGCAGGATTTGGGACGACTGGATCATTCTCAAGTCCAAACTCTTTAGAAAGTGTCCACATCGAAACCCTACCCAAACCCGTTAAAAACTTGTAGGAAAAACTTCAAACTCGTCCCACTAATTAACGGGTTTCCACCAAGAACCTGTTTTTACCAATAATGCACTATTCATTATAAAAGAACATTAACAAAAGGGTAATGGTGTGATAGGGTGATGGCTCGAGAAGATCGGTGCTTGACCGGTGATGAGAGGCCGAAATAGAAGGGTGACGGTTAAGGTGACGCATGAGTGTATAGAGGACAAAGGAGGCAGAGGAAATAGAGATAGAGGTGGAGAAGACCAAGGAAGGAACGATAAGGGCTATAATTGATGCATGAACCCTTAATTGAATGGTATTTCATAAAAGTAACAAATGAATGAGGGTATTTTAGTAATTTCTGGCTTAACAGATTTGGGAAGGATTTTGATGCCAAATACTAGACCCTTCCCAAAAAATCATGAATTTCCCCCCTTGAATTTCTGTAGGCAGAGCCACATTAATGGGAGAGGGGCAATTGCCCCCTTGGATTTTCAATATCTTTACAATTGGCCCCAAAAAATCATGAATTTTCAAAAATTTGCACTACAATCAAGTTAGATTATTATTTGCCCCTGCTAGAGTGTATTATGTATGTCAAGCCATTATTTTACCCATGCTGAAAGAAAATCCTGACTCTGTTCCTACCTATAGGGTTTTGACGAAAAATCTCTAAATCTTTTCCATGATCCAATGGACAAAACCCTTTTGTCATCCATCAAGGTCCCACAAGGTTAAAACCTGTTTACACAAACCCATGAATATCACTACACAACTCAAGCAATATATATATATATATATATATATGTATATAAGAAAAAAAAGAATATGAAGTTTAGATGCCCCTTTTTTTCTTTCTAAGAAAAGCGTGTTATTTGATAGAAAAATACTTCATTTTTTGGGAGAAATTCGGAGAAAAATTAGAAATCAGAAGTCCATTTTTTGTATAAGGGAGAAAGATCAAAAAGAGAAATGTGAAATTTCTATTAGATGCGAGAGTTTTAAAATAAAAGCCAGTCGTTAACTCTAAAATAAATAAATGAATAAATAACAGACGGTTTCTCATAGATTTAACAATTTATACATGCTAAAGAAGTCATAATTAACCATTACTTGTTTTTGGAAAATTACCATTTCCAAAGTGTCGACACAAGGAAAATAATATGCAAATCCAAATCGAATTATGGGCAGTATCTTGAAGCCACCCTAATTATTATAGGGATGGAAGTCTCCCTTCAAATCTACTTGGATCCTATTCATTAATTATGCGCTTTCTTTTTCTTTTTTTGGTAAGGATTAATTGTACATTGTTTCGTACTGTCTATCTAACATTAAATTTAACTCCCTTTCAATAAATTAAACCCTAAAACTCTAATTTGGGGTATCGTGAGACAAAATTTCCTCTCCCCGGAAAAAAAAGATGTTGGTATACGAGGTACCAAGTGCAGTAGGACTACAAAATCATATAAAAATTCACTGGGGACAGAAAGCCACTAGCTCCAATCGGGTGAAGCTCGAACAAATTTTTTAAAGCGAAATATATCATTAATTCACATAGTTTATTGCAAACTAATATGCTTAACTACCTTCGTGAAGCACCGAAAATTAGATACTATAGAAGATGTGTATATATACATACATACATATATATATATATATATATATTAGTGAAGCTGATAAACAACACATGCATAAAACTGTAATAACCTTAGGATATCATGTTCCTTAGTACTATAAGTCGTTTTCGGCACCAACCAAGGACTGGTAGGGGTACCTCGGCAGGGGCAGGAAAGGGACTCCCACCAATCTGCCTATAATCTGCAGAAATCAGGTACCAAATTTTGCAGATAAGGGAGAGAGCATGACTTAGGTGGGCCTCCCCCAATATATATTGCTGAGGCATTATTCCTGGAATATTAAAAAATAAAAAGCAAAAAGGTTACAAATCCTAAATAAGCCAAAGGGTTATCGCAATCTACAAAACCCTAACAATTTTTGAAACCCTCTCTTCTTGCAAAAGGGATTGGGCGGCATTGAAATGAAAAAAGTGGCATAATTTTAAGGGCAAGGAAAACATAAAGAAAGAAGGGAGAGAGAGAAACAAAAGAGGGTTCAATGATCATAATATTTCAAGCTTGGGAGACAAGAAGACACCAAGTGAAAGCCTGTGTAGCCACTGAGTCATTGACTCTCTTCTTCTCCTTAAGAGCCTCCATCATGAGCCCCCAATAATAGATTTACCCATATCTTGATGATGGGGGCAAAACAATTTTCGAATGAGGGTTATTCTTTCAAATTCTTTCATTAAATTTCTCTGCCCATGAATTGTAACGGAGTTTTCTCTAACTAAGTCGATATTAAAAGAACTATATTTTACGCCAAGAATGACAATCCAGATCTGAATTGAATACTTGAAAAAACAACCGCCCTTCCTTGGCGGGATCATTGCCATATTTATCGGTTTCCCTCCAAATATTTGCACCTAAGTAGTTTGATATTATACGACAGTTTAAAAGATACTTCGTGCTAATTCTATATTTCATTGAACCATTAAGATTCGGTATCGAAATGTAAGTTCACGCGTATATGGAAAAATTGGATTGTATTGACTTTATATGATCATATGGCGATGAGAGACTGAGAGAGAGAGAGAGAGATAATGGTGAGAAAAGCAATTGACTTTTTAGATTGACAAGGTGGGCTTTTATGTTCATCAATTGCAAAAAAGAAAAAAAAAAAGGGGTTTACATTTTTCCTTGAGAGCATCCGAAGTACTGTTGATGAAGGGAGAATTGCTAATTAAAATGGAGGGGGTGGGTCGTCCCTTTTTGGGCTGGGGAGCACTCTGTTTTGTCCCCTCTTGGATTCTTCTAAATGAAGGGATCAATTAGGGATGTGGACATGCACTCGATTGTCACCCAAAGAGGGTTATTTCCCAATCATACGTATCTATCTGTACATGTCCCCAAATTTCGTGATCAAAACACAGTCGATCGAGTCTTTCTACTGCACTTATACGATATATTATGTACACTTACATATCTTCTCGTACTTCCACCCTATCTCAAACTTTCTGGTCCTTAAATCATACTTATGATTGAAAAACAAGAAATGAATTTCTTTATTTCGATATTATAGATTAGACTGGAAATTTAAAACCAAAAAAAAAAGTTAATCATTAAAGGGCACGCGAGTTGTTTTTAATGTATGAATTAATAAGTGGCCACTTATTTATGGTGCTATATATGTATAGATTCCATGCTTTCATATATAACTAAATACTAACATGAGTTGGTTCAACCAGTAAGACTCCTTAGACAAGAACTCAAGTTCGAGTGTTATCAATAAAAAAAATTATGATTGGGAGAGATTAACCCCTTAATCGTCAACCTGGTTCTAATTGGATTAGTCAGGCTCTGCGTGGCTAATGGATAACAGGTTGCATACCGAAAAAAATATATGATGATTAGACTCATGAAAGAATGATAAATCAATTAATAAAGCTTGGGAAGATGTGGTAATGTATATTTTAAGGTAGCTAGGTTAGAGGGCATATCATTTCATGTAGCCCTAATTCATGGAGAAGCATGCATCAACCACCATAGAATCCTACAAAAATTTTGTCGTGCCACTTGTCAGGTCGGACACCCAAAAGTTGTCCTCATTCCACAATAAGTTTGGAGTTCATGATAAGTATCGATTTTCACATGAACATATTCTCCAACACACGTAAAGATCACTCTTATATATGAAATCTACATATATATATATATATATAGCTACTCCTGTCCTAGACTTTCCACTCTCTATCACTTTCTTCTCTTTTTTGGCCCTGGACTTCCCTCTATTACTCTTAAGATATACATATAATTAAGATCAGGAGTATCCTTTCTCCAACTCAAATTAACATGTTGATGACAATTTAGAATGGCACGAGAGTGTCAAGTTTAATAATCATGTCCAAAACGCAGGCATAATAGATCACATTGCCACTTAATGATTGGAAAGCATCGAGTCAGGACCACTTAAATTGGGCATAGTAGCTTAGCAATAGTATGTAGCTCATTTATTGATCGTGCTTCGTAGAGTGTCTGCAGTCGAGTTAACCACATGACACTTTTCCTATACCAAAAAAAAAAACTATATCACCCTTTTTTTTCATGGCTTGTGATAAAAATTGTCATATCAATTATCAAATATAATACAAAAAAGTCAGGGAGCGAGATATGATTATGGGACATAAAGGATTATTATCTTTTAATAAATATTATATATTCACATTTTCTAAGAGTAGATTAAGCATGTGTTTGCCATCATAATTTTTACTTTGACTCTCACTAACAATTTATGGTGTTTAATATGTCTACTTCGTAGAATATATAAGTTTTTTATGCATCTTTCTTATCATTAGTTCATATACATATGTACTATTGATTATCTATTTTTATCATCCAAAAAATACAAAAAGTACTGCCTAATACGCGGGTATGGACTAGTCTTCCTAGCATTAGGGGAAGCCTATAACTAAATATGGTTCTTTTTTTTTAATGAATAACTGAATATGGTTTTTAATGGACTTAATTGTCCACTGACCAATAAAATTCGTTTTTTATTTCTCCTAGTACTAAGAAAATGAATATAGGAGAATATTCAACAACAGGAAAAAAAGAAAAAAGAAGTACATGTCATGCACATATACGCGTAATTTTTGCCAAGATTGACAACAAAATGCATGTATCTAACGCGTTAAGCAGCCTAACTTTTTATACTAATCCACTAACCCTCCGCAGAACAAAGTGATCAATTTCAAGGTCAATGAAAAACCCACTCACCTGATAGCCAAAGAAACAACCACAAAACCACCACTTGCATCTATCCAACAATTACTTAATTTCTTAATTGGGATCGTCTCAGTAATATGAAATAATATTATTATATTATGCGCTATGCTCATAAAAATTAAACATATATATATATATATATATTGGATATTAATATACAGTATTTTACAAGCGAAATAACATAATTAAATTATTAAATCAAATATCTCAGAACGAATTTCTTTCTTGAAATATTAAGAGGTTTTTAAAGCATTGAAGAATTTTATCAATTTCTATGTCAACAATAAATATACCAGAAGTTATTAAAAAAATTTCAGTTGATACGGAGTTAATAAAGAATATCACTAAAAGAAATGATCATGTTTAAAATAATTTTGTCATTATATTATACAATATTATCCATCTATTTGATGTATCATATATCTTTACTTGATTTAGAGGTTTTCTTAACTATTAACAACTTTTTCAATTTTCATATTAATATAATAAATACGCCTAGAAGTTGATAGAATTTTTCTATTGTCAGGGGGACTAATAAAAACAATCACCAAAAGAAATAATGAGTTTAACTAGTTTAATACTTAAATATTTTATATATCTATATATGTAATATTAGAATTTGACTTAATTAGCATCTCTGAGTAAACTAACAAATGTTGATCGACTTAAACTAAAAATGAAAATGTATCTCAGAAAAAAGCACATAATCTTTGAAAAAAGCAAAATGCATCAATTTCACCGAGTTTGATTGATTTTAAATTTGATTATACGAGTTCAATTTTATCAACTCAGTGAATAAAAGTCCATTCATAGGCCATAAATAGTAAATAAAATTTAATTTTCAACTCAGGGTTCGTTTGGTAAATCAAAAATTTTTAACCATATTCCACTTAACTCCACTTATCTTCAATTCAACAACACAATTATTACATTTCCCTTTTTTCCTTCAATTTTTAACTATTCAATTCAATTTTTAACACTAAATTCTTTCAACTATTTATTACTTTTTCCACAATTCAACAATACAATCATTACTTTCTTTCAATTATTTATTACTTTTAAAGCAATTCAACAACACAATCGTTACTTTCTCTCAACTATTCATTACATTTTCATACTTTTTTTTTCATAATTCAACAACACAATCATTACAAATTAATTAAAATCAAAACTCAACTCTATTCAACTCTAAAATCAAACACAACTTGATCAACTCTATGTAATTCTTAACTTTTTTTTACTGACTAACAGCCATTAATTTGATAAAAAAAAACTTTTAGTTGAATAAAAAATTAAGTAGAAATATAAATAGATAAATAAAGAAGTTGCAAAAATATTTATAATGAATTAATTAAATGTGAAGTAAATCGTGTAGTACATGAGATAACCTCGTATTCCTTTAAGGCGCAATGTATTATTGTACAAAAGATTTATAATAAAATAATTGAAGTTTCTGTAACAAAAAAAAATGAAGTCTCTAGATTGGAAATTAAAAATTCCTTTAAGGAAGTAAAAAATTAATTAATTATCTTATTGAAATAATTTTATTCATTTCATTTTATATATATATATATATATAAAATAAGAAGGGATTTTAGATTTTGCCTGACTAATTCCCACGATCTACATGAGTATCCTGCAAATCTATGGAACAGGTTAGTCAGTTCGTCCGCACAGATCATGCAGGTGGCATGATAGAGATTGTTCTCTTATACAATTTTTGAGGTGATTTAAACTTAAGACTTCCCCTAGTCACACTCTTTAACCACAACCCAACCTAAATGGTTTTTGTAAAAATAAATTAATATAATATTAATGTTTTTTAGTTAATAAAGTAGTTTATTACGTAAATAAAGTATTTAATAGATCTATAACTCAATATACTGGTTATTGTACTTTGTGTTTATTATTAATTTGAAATGATCAAAGAGTTAATTTTACACTCATAAATTAATCAACATTTTATACTCTCGATTTATTTATAAAGTATGCAAATTTCTTTCGAGTAATAATCATGGCGTGTGGATGAAATAACTAGTGAAAATCTATTCAAAACCTTCTGATTTTGTTTTGAGGGTGAGTTGCACTCCACTAAACTCTTTTTTAGGAATTTTGTTGCAAGGTCATTAAGTACTAAGCATGAAATTTTCGATTTTATTCTTTTGCAGTGTCATTAATGTATAGCAGCCACCACGCCATATAGCTTATTTATATATATATATATATATATATATATATATATATTAAGTTTGAAGTTCTCGGTTTCGTCCATTAAAAAAAAATTAATATCTATATATAGGTATTTAAAATGATCTCTCCGAGCTTGTGTAATGAGAAGTCACTATTTGCACAATGAGAATTCGCCACATAGGAGTCTCAACCAATTTCGCAGCGTATTGTCAATCGCCTCTTTGAATTCCTATAGATGTAACGAGAGCCTCCCATTTCTACCGAAAGAAAAATAGAGCCTAAACTTCAAATTAAATTGTATTATTATAGTAATTATTTTAATTTACTGGCTCTGGTTTATCTGAGCAATCTAGAAGAACGACTGGACCAATTTCGCTAGAATAATATTGTTTGGCCCAAATACACAAGTAAATTGCTAAAAATATATAAATGAAGATTATTTATCATTCACAATTATGTACCATTAGTTACTGCAAAACATGCACTCTTAAGAAATTGAAGATTCTTTTCTTTATTGAGTCTATCTGCCATTCAAGAAAAATATTATTTGCAGCAATTACGAAAGTGAATTGCTACAAAAGAAAATTTCGTTCAGAACAATTAAGCACATCAATTGCTATAGAGAAAAAGAATGAAAAAAGATATTCACAATTCCCCCCGTTCTAAAAATTTGGTTTACAACAAATTACTCAATTGTATAAACAAAAGCATTTCGTTTGGACTAATAAACCCATCAACTGCGATACAACATCCGATTGTTTACCAATAATGAGAAATCATTTTAATCTGAAACAAGGGATGCGTGCCTGCGTTTCACCGCAGGTACAAAAGTTCCCTCATATAATATATTAGATAGATGCAATACAAAGAAATTATTATTTGTAGTACCCGCTAATATATATGATTATAATATCCCAAAATGATATATTTGAAATGTTTATGGTTCTTATGGTATGGATAGAGGGAAATATTACTTGTACTTCAAAAAGTATGTGTATGATCTCTTTATGCTTTGTCTAAAGTTTATTTATAATAGCTATAAAACTATGTTCTATTTTATTAGGATATTTGCCCAATCGATATTTGTTAAAATATTAAAATATATTAAAAGAATTTATCTGATACTTTTAACAAGAAAACCATCATCATATATCAAGACTTACTATATAATCAGGGTATACACCGAAAAGTATATGTATTCAAAGTTTCTCTCAAACATCTGCTACTATTACAAAGTACTAAATGAATTACCAAAAAACTTCATTATATTAAAAAACCTTATTAATTCTCAAGAAACTACCTATATAATGAATTGTTATTATTTTTATTTATGGGGTTAATCAATTGTTATTATTTTTTAGAAATTATTATTATGTATTTTTTTATATTTCCATGCATGGCACGCACAACCTCGAGCATGAGTTTTGTGATTGGAGAATATTCATGATCGGGAGGCTCACTTGAACCAATATTAATCAGGTAGTGGACTTTCAAATATTAACACACTGAAAAATCACATAAAAATGACTATTTAAATTGGTGACTAATTATTGAACTGAAAAAATTTGTGACAAATAGAAATAGACTTTTTATTAATGTGGATTGGTCACGTTAGTTTTAGGTGAGTTAGAGCCTGTTATCCTTAGATAAGGTATCAGGTGCAAGTTTTATAATATGATTAGAGAAAAACTCACGCTTCGAGAAATATTTATCATTCAGTGGGTCGATCTCGCTCAAATATAGGTTAATTAGACCTAGCAAATTTCGGAATAACCAGTAATACACACTCGATAAAAGAGATATGCATACTTAAATTTAATAAAATAAAAAATACTAAAATTACAAAAAAAAAAGAAGAAGGAAAGGAGGTGACGCAGCGTACACACGAACAACCTGTTACAGATCCATTGATTCCGCAAAATACCAAAACTACGACCTTCAATTTCTTATTGATTTTTCGAATTCCTAGAAAATCGACATCTAACTCAAATCGAATCCGAGAATGGACGAAAGAGCACAGTAGCTCTAAACTTTATTAGATGATCAAAGACAATAAATGTTAAACCCTAGGGTTTACATTGCTTAAATAGAATTAAAAACGCTTAAATTACACGAAAGACATAAATTTTTTCTAAAATTGCAAAAACGCCCAAATAACATAAAAAATGCCCGTCTGATGCCTTAAATGATGGAATTTGATCTAAATCTCGTATTTTCACAGCCAAAGGCTGTAAGTTGTGCTCCGGAGGCCGTTTTCCTTGAGACAGAGTCATCGGAACCTGTTTTTCCCGAGGTACCGATTTGTTACGTCTTTTATCACATCAAGAGGGAGGGGGGAGCGGGTGGGAAAAACCCACCCGCTTGCGTCTTCCATTCAACGGATGGGGTTTAATTGTTTACTATAATGGTTTCCTTCAAATATATGCTTCATTTTCTTTGTGAGAAATAAGGCAAAACTATTTAATTTATGCTTTTTCATTGCATAACAATTCTAACTCGTGGATTTAACTGTACAATTTCAATTAACAATGATTAATTCAAGCGATTCAGCGCTTGTTCTTCTTAACCAAGGCCTTCGGTTCGAGTCTTGAGAATGGAAAAAAAAATCTTTAATTGGGAGAGCTTTATCTTTTAATGGGTTAACCCGTCTTGAATTGGATTAGTCAGCGTCCGTTAAACTTCGGAATACTGAGGTACACACCGAATAAAATGGTTCAATTTCAATCATATAGCACAATTACCAAATCAAATGTACTCTCTAAGACTAAGTTGTAATATATTAATTAAAAATAAATATATAAATAGCATGTGCAGTAGGTAATTAATAGACTCCTTGAGCTCATGTGATGATGAGCCTCTATTCGTTTGTTGAGGAGCTTTCACGTAGGCCTTTTGAATAAAATCTTAGCTCCTCATTCATCGACATTTCGGTCGCCAAAAAAACACATTAATTGTAAAAGTTATTATCATCCCTAAAAAGTATGAAAAAATTATTTCTCGAAAAATCCATACATGGAAAGCTTATGAAGCCTTTAAATTGTACAAGACTTACAATAATTTTAAAAATTAATGTCTTTCAATATATTTTTCAGAAATATAAAAATTTAGAAGTCATTTCCATAAATTAATTATTCAATCAGCTAATTCTCTAGCAGTTCAATATTTCTATCCTAGCTTAAATAACATTAAAATGAAAAAAAAAAGCATGCAAACTTGAATATAATTGAGGATTAAAATCTACAATCTTGAAGAAATTAGTAATTTTCAAAAAATAGAGAAAGTTAAAGGAAATGGGTGTACGCTAATGGACTGGAATAGAACAATTGAATGCAAGCCTCATTATACTTTAAAAACTACGCACTTATATACAGACATATATATCTGTATATAGGTTATTGAAAATATTTTGGAAGGAGGAGTTTTCGTTCGTGTCTCGAGAACCTCCAACGGAAATCGTTTGGAGCATATATATTTATGTTGATTATTATAAATATTAATGTATTTATTCCTTCAATTGAATAAAATTCTCCATATAAGTCATATCGAACTTAAATATATGGCGATTTAGGAGAAGAATGAACACTATGACTGCTATATTTTTTTGTCTCTCTTCTCTCTCTCTCTTTGTCCAACTCCAATTTACTCCGTCACCTCCATTATTTGTTTAAGCTATATGGACCAACTTTTTTTTAAAAAAAATATTTGACTCATTCATGTTTCATTATAGATTTTCTTCATGTAAATCCTGGAAGCTTAATTAGGCATAGACTAATCCAATCGAGTTAGGTTAGCCCCTTAAGAGGTAAAACTATATCAGTAAAATCTATTCATTCAAAATTATAAGTATCCATATCAGTGAAATAATTTTTGTAAGGATAAATTGAATATCTTAAAAATAAAAATAACATAACATATTATTAAAACTAAAATATTACAAATGCATGTGCAATGCACTGGTCAGATGATTAGTTTTGTAGGAATATCGATCTCTCGATACTAATTGAAATTTTGTATTTACAAAACGGGCATAAAACCGAAGTTCATTTTTTTAATGCGATTTTCTATATAAGAATTAGTATCTTTAGTTGATACAAATATCTGTATTTGAGTATAAGAATTAATTATGAATTAAATTAAACTATTTCCTTTATTTTTTCTCTTTTGCTGAATGAATTAAATTATTTCACTAGCACACACTTATATGATATCCTTAAGAATTTTCTGATAATTTTTTCCTACTAATTACGTCAGCGGGTGATCGACCATCCAGGCAGAAGCAACTTTGTCGTTTTACGATCACCCTTTCGTCGTTTCTCCTCCTACTGGTGTCTGGAATGCATCCTCACATGACGAGGAGGACCTGAGGGAGGCAGACGAACTTGTCTTCTCTCTCTTTTTTTTTTTTATAATTATTTTCGATTAATATATATATAAATATTTTGTGTTTTTTCTTTTTACTTTTTACGGTTAGAGTAAAAGGGAAGGAAAAGAAAAGGGCAATTAAATTTTTACCCCATTCACCGATATAATAAATAAAGAAGCGGCCCTCTGACGTTGTCAGAGCAAGAAATCAGTCCACGCTCTGCCCCCTCCCTCATTCATTTAATATTACATTATTCCATTTCCCTATTTATTTGTTCATTTATTTATTTAAATTTTTGCTTTTTTACAATTTCATGTCACATCAACAGTTGCTGCAGGGGGCACAGAGAGGTTTTTGGCATGTTCGAGAAAAGGCAATGGAGAGAGAGATTACAAAAAAGGTTAGAGAGAGATAGAGAGAGCAGAATCCTCTAATGTTATTTATATTTTTTTTTGTTATTTTGAAGTTATATCTAAAAAGGTCTAGCAATAAGAGAACGCAAGAATCATAATAGCTATTTAGCCAAAAAAAAGAATCATAATAGCTCATTCATATGCATTCTTATATTGGCTTCTATTTTTATGTATGCACATATATATGTGTATGTATAACATTATTTGGACTTGGATTAATTCAAATGTTTTTCTTTGAGGGAAGAATTGAAATGTAATTTTAACAACAATTGCAATGTTAATTTTACTAATACTATTATTTAAGAGAGAGTTTGATTCTATCACCACCAGATAATTTTTCATAAATTTTAATATATTGTAAAGAAAGGAATACTTTCGAAATAATCTTTTATCACTTTTTTAAAAATAAAGACAATTCTAAACGTAAAGTACAATAATCGACCATTCTTATTTATCTCTAAATCCAAAACTGCTCCAAATTTTCACGAAAAATTCCCACAATTGACAATTAGATTTTGTACAACATTAGTTTCCAAACCTCCTACTGAACTTTAAAAAATGATAACCATTAGATTTAAGAATATTTTTATAAATTTATCACTCACATTCCACCATTTTCTCTTAAAAATTCTCTCTCACTATTCTCACTCTCCAACCTTTCCTATTTCTATCCTTTTATTCAAGTTAAGATTCCTCTCTCTTCTTATTTTGATTTTAGATTTATTTATGTATCATTAGTTTTAATTTAAAATCAAAATTTCTAAATTTCCATGAATTGGCGTATTAGTTCAGGTTATAACATAAATTTATGTCAAAATTGATGAAATAAAGTTAAGAGTTCGTTGCGTAAGATGACAAAGAACCGGAGAAATTGTAGGAAAAAGTTGTTTTTTCTATAAAACATATAAATAATAAATATTAAACCACCCTGGCCCTCCAAATTTCTTGCCGCTTCTTTTATATATTTATTTTCAACTCTGCTAGTTTCTTTTTCCTTCCTTCAACATCATACCCACGCACACAAGAGGAGGGGAAAAAAAAAAAAAGACACTCCCCAAACAAAATTCCTCCTTTTTCTCCACAGATAATAATTCTGTGGGTGGGTTTTAACACGCTCTCTCTCTCTCTATCTGCGTCTGTGTGTGCGTCTCTCTCTCTCTCTCTCTCTCTCTAGGAAGGAAGGAAGGAAGGAAGGAAGGAAGGAAGGAAGTGGGGTGGTGTTGCTGAGAGAAGAATTTCATTTTCCTCGAGATTGGTGTCCACCCGAGATAAAGACCACAGGACCATTGCCTTAGTCAGTCCCCCCCTTCTCTCTCTCTCTCTCTCTCTCTCTCTCTCTCTTTCTGTTCCTCTCACAAGACCCCCCATTTGAACCCAACAACAGTCCCAGCAGACGAAGAAGAAGAGCAAGCGAAGGCACCATTTTCCCCGACTGACCCATGAAGGAGAGAGTGGGCTCTCTTTCGTGGAGAGAGCCTGCCTGAACAGGAAGAAGAAGAAGAAGAAGAAGAAGAAGAAGAAGAAGAAGAAGAAACAAGAGACAGCGAGGAAGGAGAAGCACCCCATCAGTCTACTCTGTTTCTCTCTCTTGAGGTTTCTGTTTTTGGGGTGGTGGTGTTGGTGTGGGTTGGTCTATGGCGGCGGCGCTGAACAGTAAGCATCAGCAGCAGCAGATGGACAACAACAAGTACGTGAGGTACACGCCGGAGCAAGTGGAGGCGTTGGAGAGGGTCTACAATGAGTGCCCCAAGCCCAGCTCCCTCCGCCGGCAGCAGCTCATCCGGGAGTGCCCCATTCTCTGCAACATTGAGCCCAAACAGATCAAAGTCTGGTTCCAAAACCGCAGGTAACCCCAAACTAAAAAAAAAAAAAAGGCGGAGGAAACAAAAATAAAATAAACACAGCCCAAATGATGAGACTTCGAGCTCTGTTTGGTCGATTTGGAAAAAGAAGAGACTGCCCAAATGAAGAAAGGTTCTTAGGAAAGGGAAGACTGGCCCTTTTTGCCTCTCTTCCTTAACTCTGTTTTCCATTTTCTTGAGAAGTGCACCTCGGGAAAACTCGGGAATGGAAAACGTTTTCCATCGTAGTGAGGGTCCATCATGTGGGTGCATTCTGGGTCGTCTTCTTCTGTCCATCATCTGATGTTTTGTTTTCTGATTGTTCCTTCGGTTCTGCTTTTGTTTGTTCTGGTCTTGTGATAAGCGAAATCCGGGTAGGAAGTTGGGTTTTCAGTGGACTTATTAGATATCGGAAAATGTTTTCCAAAAGTCTCCGAAGAGATATTATGTCTTAATGCATGATGATTCTGAAGGACTTTGGTTAAAAATGGAAATGTCGATGTACTTAATGCTCATTGAACGTCTTTCCTATTTTCTAGAGAAATAAGGCAGCGCTACTCAGAAGGACATGATCTATTGATGTTTTTTCTTGATGAGAAAATTTTACATTATTTTTGCCTTTATACTATTCTTTTATGCATTCAATATTCATCCGTATCCTGCATTTCTGACTTTTTGCCTACCAAGGAATGAGGCTTAGCGAGAGTAATGTTGTCTGTCTGCATTATCTATCTTTGTTGGGAGTTGCTATACAGTAGATTTTGTACCCGTGTCTCTTAAAAATTGGATCTTGTGACTCTTCTTTTGAGGATTTTGCTTGATTTTTGTTGCCATGCGGGCATTATTTAGTGTTTTAATATTTCTTGTCGCCTTCTATTACACACACACACACACACACACACACACACACACACATATATATAGATATCACTGATCACTGACAGCAAACCCAGAATCTTTTTATGGCCTCGTTAACTTTTTTTTTGGGGGTGTTTTTAACCGTAATTTTTTATAAATGATAACTTGATAGGGTTTCTGACTTTTTCACTAATATTTACAGGAAGATAATTACAACAGTTCTTTTAGTTTCGATCCATGGTCTTTGTGAACTTCTGATCTGGGTTACGTTCATGTTTTCATTATCATGGGTTGCTAATCATTTATGCACACACACACACACACACACACACACACACACATATATAGATATCACTGATCACTGACAGCAAACCCAGAATCTTTTTATGGCCTCGTTAACTTTTTTTTTGGGGGTGTTTTTAACCGTAATTTTTTATAAATGATAACTTGATAGGGTTTCTGACTTTTTCACTAATATTTACAGGAAGATAATTACAACAGTTCTTTTAGTTTCGATCCATGGTCTTTGTGAACTTCTGATCTGGGTTACGTTCTTGTTTTCATTATCATGGGTTGCTAATCATTTATGCAGGAGGTCTTCAAAGGGATTGCTCCTTAATATTTCTAGTTCAAAAAAAGTAATTTATAATGAGTGAGAATTTGATTTTCTGTTTGGCCTTTCGCTTCTGTTCCTTTGCACTTCTTTTATAAAAAATCCTCTATGTTCTTTTGCTTTATTTTTCTGCACTGAACTTCTGACATACTTGAATTTTTGTGGGTAATCAATTTTCAGTGTCCATTATCCCTGACGAATTATTTCCTCATTTAAATCAATGTTGTGTACTGAGCTCTTAGAAGATTTTAACTCGAATTTCTTGAAATTGGAGCCAATGCTCATTCCAGTGTGTAGCATTGTGTTTTGACACACAATTAATTGGAAGACAAATGTCTTCTCCGAGATATATCTATTTAAGCAAAATGATTACACTGATTTTTAGTATTTATGCAAAGGAAGTTAGTTGGTCAGAGTTCTAGTAATTTTAGCTTTTCTTGATCTGAATACATTGTTGGGATAAAAATGATTACACTAATTTTTTGTATTTATGCAAACGAAGTTAGTTTGTCGGAGTTCTAGTAATTTAGCTTTCCTTGATCTGAATACATTGTTGGGCTAAAAAAAGCTTTTGGAGATTCTAGGATGATAGTAAAGAATCCAGCTTGTTCCCTATTATATGCAGTCGGAATATGCAAGTAACTGCTGAAAGAGTACCCTGATTCATTTTTTCTGCAAGATTTCTTAGTTCATGGACATTACTCTCTACTCTCACTATGTGCATATATGCCCTAGACCCTTCCATTTATACCGGATTTTTCTGGTTTTACTTTGACGATTATGCTTCTTAGCTGGTGAGCTGTCCGGAAACTAAGGCTTTGTGACTTCCACAGATGTCGTGAGAAGCAGAGGAAGGAATCATTCCGTCTTCAGACGGTGAATAGGAAGCTGAGTGCTATGAATAAGTTGCTGATGGAAGAGAATGATCGGTTACAGAAACAAGTCTCCCATTTAGTTTACGAGAATGGTTACATGCGTCAGCAGCTTCAGAGTGTAAGCCCTTTCTCTTATAACCCTGCATTGATGCTTCCTCTGTTCGTCCTCTTTTTGAATATTGTCATTTATAATGTGATACCTATAATTTAGAATCACAAAATGATTGCACCAAATGTATATTTATGTTCCTGGTTTTCTAGAAATGTTTGCTTGTTTTAGTTGTGTTTCCATATCTTACTGAGAGCTTTGATCTGCAGTCATCAGCAACGACCACAGACAATAGCTGTGAGTCTGTGGTCATGAGTGGTCAGCAGCAGCAAAACCCAGCAGCTCAGCAACCTCCAAAGGATGCTAGCAGCCCAGCAGGGTAATTTTTTTTCCCCGAATTAGACTTTTAAAAACGTAAGAGCATGTTTTTGATGGATTAACACAGCATCTTTCTCATGTCATAATTGCTTACAGTCTTCTTGCAATTGCTGAGGAGACCCTCGCGCAGTTCCTCTCAAAGGCTACTGGAACTGCTGTCGATTGGGTACAAATGATTGGGATGAAGGTAATATTTTGCTCTTATATCTTTTATAAGCTCCATGTACTTTGTGAATCATAGTTCAGTTAAATTACTCATTAGATATTAATCATTTGATACATTTTGTAGCCTGGTCCGGATTCTATTGGAATCGTTGCTGTCTCCCGCAACTGCAGTGGGGTAGCAGCACGAGTCTGTGGTCTCGTTAGTCTAGAGCCCACAAAGGTACTGATGACTTCTCTATCTTCTTTTAGTTACTCTTGGTGCTGGCTGTGTAGGAGTCTCCTAGGCCCATGTACAAACCTGCTGATCATGGTGCTCAGTATCAGATGAGAGGGTGATGGAACCCTCTAATTATTTGATCAAACCAAGATTCTGCTCTCTAAAGTTGTGCCAGTTGTGCCGGCTCTCGTTAGTTACACCCTTTGTGCCTCCTCTACTTTTTGCTGTCATGGGACTCTACTTTTTGCTGTCATTGGACTCTTTGGGGACTCAAACTTTGGCCTACAAAGTCTATGTGGCTTTCCCGGCAGTTTAACTTGGGGCAACAGAGCTCACTTCTTGAACTACTTGGCCAATTCATGGGACTTAACCTGCTCTTGTTAGTTACTCTGTATTCTCTTTGTTTTTATCTTCATTTATATGATAAATTACATTGTAGGTCGCCGAAATACTTAAAGATCGCCCATCTTGGTTTCGAGACTGTCGGTGCCTTGATGTGGTCAGTGTGATCCCTACTGGAAATGGAGGGACAATTGAGCTTGTCTACATGCAGGTTGTGTCACTAACAGTGGAAGCTGTCTCTGACTTTTTCTGTTAATTGCTTTTATGGTACCTATAAAAAATTTAACCATAATCTCTCTCTCTCTCTCTCTCTCTCTCTCACTTCGCTCTTGTCCTTTGCTTAGACCTATGCTCCCACAACATTAGCAGCGGCCCGTGATTTTTGGACGCTGAGGTACACTACGAGTTTGGAGGATGGGAGTCTTGTGGTAGGTGCATCGTTCAAGTCTTCCTTCATGGAAATGGAAAAACAGGATCTCCTGATCTTTTGAGATCTTTAGTTAATTAAGTAATGCTCGTCTTAAGTTAATGTAACTTATGTACTGCAGATTTGTGAGAGGTCATTGACTTCAACTATTGGTGGCCCATCAGCCCCACCTTCCTCGGGTTTTGCGAGGGCTGAGATGCTTCCAAGTGGATACCTGATCCGTCCTTGTGAAGGAGGCGGCTCCATCATTCATATTGTTGATCATGTTGACCTTGATGTGAGCACACATTCACTTTAATAAATCCATTCCCTCCATATACTTTCAATCAATTTATTTGTAATGATAATGACAAATTGCGTCTTAGGCATGGAGTGTTCCCGAGGTTCTGAGGCCACTGTATGAATCATCGAAGATTCTTGCCCAAAAGATGACTGTTGCTGTAAGAATGTCATATTCAAGTTTCCGGAAAAATTGTTTTGCTTTCTTTCCTCTCACGATATTAAAAATTGTCTCCAGGGTCTACGACATATAAGGCAAATTGCACAGGAAAGTAGCGGAGAGGTTCAGTTTGGTGGGGGCCGCCAGCCTGCAGTCTTGAGGACATTCAGTCAGAGGTTGTGCAGGTACCCATTCCAAACCACTGGATCACATCCCGCCAGTTATACTATGTGGACTCTGGTTTCTACCCAGATGAATCTGGTCTAGTACCTTAGTGTTGAAGAGATTTTTCCTGTACCTTAATGTTGAAAACGTTCTCGTCATTTCGATATTTGGCTGCTTCCTTTTCTACTCATTTACTCAATCATGTTATTTGACTAATTGTTTCTCTGTGGATTAATTGTCATGGATTATTTGATGCAGAGGGTTTAACGATGCGGTGAATGGATTTGTTGATGACGGGTGGTCCCTTCTCGGTAGTGATGGTGTAGAAGATGTAACCATAATGGTTAACTCATCTCCGAACAAATATTTTGGGTCTCAATATAATGCCGCGATGTTTCCAAATATTGGAAGAGGGGTCCTCTGTGCTAAGGCCTCCATGCTTCTCCAGGTAACATCCTCGTAAGGACAAAATATCTTGACTCATATTTTATACATTTGTGAGATAACATACAAAGATTTCTTTGGCATTTTGTTGGTGTTTTAACAGAATGTTCCACCTGCTCTTCTGGTTCGCTTTCTTCGGGAGCACCGTTCTGAGTGGGCTGACTATGGAATTGATGCATACTCAGCGGCATGCCTTAAAGCTAGTCCTTATGGGGTTCCCTGTCCGAGGGCTGGTGGCTTCCCCAGTAGCCACGTCATCTTGCCCTTGGCCCACACTGTGGAGCATGAAGAGGTAATGAATCTTCATCTACAGTTTCATGCATTGGTCTATTTATATCATTACATAATGGTCTTACATAGCAGAAAGAAATGGTATACAATCGCTCCGTGGAAACAATTCCATTACGTATGGCGATGACACTCAGGAGACTTCTTTATTGACCATTCTGCTGTTGCATCGTTGTCCTATTATTTCCCATAAATCATTAAGGTTGATTTACATATTCTTGGATGCAGTTCTTGGAGGTGGTTCGGCTAGAAGGCCATGCTTTCTCCCCCGAAGACATGGCTCTGGCTCGTGATATGTACCTACTACAGGTAGTTCTTTTTCTGGAATCCTCAAGGAAAAAGAAAAAAAGTCATAGTGCTTACCTAGGTATTAATTATGTGCTCTTTAACTCTTAATTGACTGTCTTGGTTTATAATTGCAGCTAGGTAATGGGCTTGATGAAAATGCAGTTGGATCCTGTGCACAGCTTGTTTTTGCACCGATCGATGAATCCTTTGCTGATGATGCTCCTTTGCTACCCTCTGGTTTCCGTGTCATACAGTTGGACCCTAAAACAGTTCAGTCCTGCTCCAACTTAGATTCTTTTACCTTCAAAAGAGATACTTTAATTTAATCGTACTCATTTTAGAAATTTGACGTCTCATATGGTCCATCCTATTAATTATTCTCTTTTTTTTTTCCTTCTTCTGCGCTGATGTTTTGTAATATGGAAAAAATCAGTTTTTTTAATGCATGAGAAAAATTATGTGTGTACGCTTGCATTTTAGACATACTGAATTGGAAATGCCTTGTGAAATGTGATGTGAAATCTTCAAGCGAAACGATATTTGCAGCAGAACTAATCATTTGATGCAACTCTCTATAATCTCCAGCAGTTATGAATACTTGCTCTTCTCCTGACAGGATGGGCCGGCAGCAACTCGGACACTGGACTTGGCTTCTACACTGGAGGTGGGATCTGGTGGGGCCCGATCCACCAGTGATGCTGACAGTACTTACAACCTCCGGTCGGTCTTGACAATAGCTTTCCAGTTCACATTCGAGAACCATTTAAGGGAGAGTGTAGCAGCCATGGCTCGTCAGTATGTTCGCAGTGTTGTGGGCTCAGTTCAGAGGGTTGCAATGGCCATTGCCCCCACGGGGCTCGGCCCACAGCTGGGCCCAAAATCAATTCCTGGTTCTCCAGAGGCTCTTACTTTGGCACGTTGGATTTGTCGAAGCTACAGGTTCTCATAACATACTTTCTCAAATGTCATCCACATCCTTATTGATTGGACTAAATCACGAACATATGCTTTGCCATCAATTTCTTGTGCTCTAGCATTAGCCTCTATATTCCGTATCTTCTGTAAACTGATGGAAATGATTTTTTCTAGGGTCTACACTGGAGGAGAACTATTCCAAGGTGACTCACAGACAGGGGATGCTGTTTTAAAGCAACTTTGGCACCACTCTGATGCAATCTTATGCTGCTCGGTGAAGAACAATGTATAGTTTCTAACTTTGGTTCTGTGGTCTCTCCGAACTCTGCAGTGGATAAAGTGCTGAAGTTGGGTGTCTTTTTCCCTTGAAATTACGTTGACAGGCCTCGCCAGTCTTCACCTTTGCTAACCAAGCTGGGCTCGACATGCTTGAGACTACTCTAGTTGCCCTCCAAGACATCATGTTGGAGAAGATTCTCGATGAAAGTGGACGGAAGGCTCTCTTCTCGGAGTTCGCAAAGATCATGCAACAGGTATAATGTGAATTTCTTCGAAGTCTCTAATCTCCCAGGCTTGAAAGGAAAAATTTAGTCGGTTTCAACCATTAGAGCCGCGAACCAAAGTAACGGTGCTAGGAACTCTACAAGGCTTGCCATCCACAATAGTTTACTGGCAGAAGAAAGAGAACAACCAAATGGCCAGTGAATGTATCAATAATTGCTTGATTAATATTAAGAGCTCAAATTCATTCCTTGATTTCATTTTGTGCAGGGATTCGCATATTTGCCTGCAGGAATATGCGTCTCAAGCATGGGAAGGCCATTGTCCTACGAGCAAGCCGTGGCATGGAAAGTCCTCGACGATGATGACTTGAACCATTGCCTTACCTTCATGTTTGTTAACTGGTCTTTCGTGTAGCAGATGGAGTAAGTGATCTCGGGTTGGGGTCAGGTTGCATTTTGGCTTTTGATTATCCCACTTTTAAGTTAATATATGAAGATGAATAGTTCAAAACTCTGTTTTTTGTTATGATGATGACTGCTATTCGGATGCTGGACAAAGTGAATGCAGGTATAACTATGACATCGCAACTATCGTATTCCTATTTATGTTTGTGTTGTTGAATTGGATTATCGGTCGGGATTGGGCGTTTTAATGAAGACCTCGGCAGATTGTTATCTTTAGATTCTCGCGCAACGTCCTGTGTCACCATAAGTGGCAATGGTGGATCGTTTGCTGATGTGAAAGAATTTTGGAGTACATAGAGATCAAGAATCTCAAACTCCAATAACTATATGTGGGATAAACGTAGGATAGAATATTTTGGATTAGCTTGGGTAATAATAATCTAACTCTATTTAACTCAATTTTATTCTCCTTCAAATTCAATAATATAATAATTATTATTATTTTGTTTTTTTCCTTTCATTTAATAATAATTTTTCGTAACAATTTTTATAATCAATTTTATAATAATAAATTCTTTATTTACTTTCACATTTGTATATACATAAATATATATTTTTAGACATTAATATATTTATCAATACTTGTAATTATTATATAAAATCAAGTTGAGTTGAATTACTATCCAACTTGAATCCAAGCACAAGCAAAGAAATATTTGAGTTTTAGTTGCGTTAGCAAATTTTAATTTTTTCGGTTAGGAAGCTTGTGAGTGTATGGATCCTTCATCAACTAAAACTTAGAAATATTCATTTGGTTTTAGAGTTAGGATTCTACTCCACTCTATTTCACCTATATGGGACAAAATAATTGGGAGAAATTTATTATTAAAAAATAGTTTAATAATTATTAGGAAAAATATAAGTGAGAATTTATTATTAAAATTAAAAAATAAAAAGAGTAATAATTATGTTGTTGAATTGATGGAAGAGTGGAGTGGAGTGAGAGAATTTATTATTAAAAATTAATTATAATAATGGTTAGAAAAAAGTATGAGTGAGAATTTATTATTAAATGTTAGAAAAAAATAAAAAAAATAATAATTATATTGTTAAATTGAGGAAAAAATGGAGTGGAGTGGAATGAAATAGGATTGTATTTCGAAAAAAAGGCTGTATAGAAGCGAGAGTATGAATTCTTAATCAATTGCATGGCACATCCCAGGATTCGTACGCGGGGCAAATAAATATTGATCCCTGATATTATTATCGACCTATACTATAGTAAGACTTATCCAATAATTTTATGGGAAAAAAATAAATTCATGTACATAGCTCGGCTAATTTGTGCGACGCGCAAATCATTTGCAATTCATCTTCGTAAATTCATCACGGTGATGAAAATACGATACTCATTCCTGTAGGAAATCGAACAAATATGGTTCTTCCTTTTTTATTTTCTTTTCTTTTATCAGAACAAACAAATATGGTTGTGAATATATAGAGGAAAACAAACTGTAAAATTATTTTTATGAACTCTGAACAGTACTTATCTATAATATTATAAAGAAAAAAATCCCTTTAATGTAACATTCACTTCTCAAAAATACCCATCCAAAAAAAATAAATAAATAAGAGCCATTAAATTATAGAAAATCAAAGTGTTATATGTCTTAAAAAGAACTAATTGGCTTCTAACCACAATCATTATTAAAAGAAAAAAAAAGGCTTTTGGCTTACAACAGTACTTTAGGGTCAAGACTGACGGGTAAATTGGTAGGTACCAAAAAAAGATCATATAGACTGCGATGCATATTATATGGAGAGTTGCTACCATCAGACACCTAATTAAAATGCGAATTATAATGATGCTCCAAAAAAGATAAGTTTCTTATTAAATAATAAGAAATTTATTATTTAACAAGAGTCTTGTTGTATTCAAAATAATAAATTTTCTATAAAATAACAAGTTTCTTATTATTTAGCGTATATTTTATTATAGGAAAAATAACACCACACATCACAAATTTTTTTCGAAAATCACACTACAGCATAAAATAAAATCATTTCACGAGACAATACAATTTTTTTTTATTACTGTGTAGCACGCCGTTGACATTCCGTCAAGAATTGAATGGAATTTTGATGTGACAACCTTTTTAGGGATGCTTTCGCACAAAACGGAACTTAAGGGACTAAATTACATTAAAAAATAAAAAATAAAATAAAATAATTTAAAAAAGAGAAAAGTGGTGGGCGATCAGGAGGTGGACGAGGCTCTCTATCGGCCCCCCGATCGAGGGCACTGGCCTACGCAGACCAGCCGACGACCCCATTTGAGGTGTGGGGTGGCCAAGGTTGGGGCGCCCGACCCTCGATTGGGCTTTGTAAAATCATCCTTTTAAGGAGCATCCGAATTGAAGTTAATCCCTTAAGTTCAAAGACAATCCCTTTTTTTGGGTTATAAGGAGGTTCACGAGTCTACGAGGAGATAGGGTCGGAAGAGGAAATGAAGAGGTCGGTTAAAATGTCTTGATTCTAAATTGAAGACGGATAACATTGCACTAAACCCCTTGATTTTGCATTAGTAAGTCAACTTTGCAAGATTTATAAATTAGCAAAAATTATAAGGCAAAATAAAAGAAAATTGATTCGCAAGAAATCTACTACAAATTAGAGGATAAAGTTATTTATCTAAATTTCCTTTTCAAAAAAATCTAAAAAAAAATTGAAAATTCTACGATAGTTGATTGAAAAAATAATTATATCTCAGCTATTAGATTTCAATTAATGAATATTGACCGTACACACGTCAATATTTTAGTAACATGAAGATTCCCCACTTATATTTTGACATTTTATATTTTTGACCATAAATATTTTCAACATACTCGATCGTGCAATGATAAGTCAATCCAGGTTCAAATTCTTTTTTTTCAAACCAAACCAACCGATTTAGTAAAATAAAAATTCAATTTTTATGATTTTAAAAAGAAAAAGACAAAATGTCTTTGATTCCAAATTGAGGACAGATAACAATATTGGACACTAAATCCCTTGATTTTGCATTAGTAAGTCAACTTTGCAAGATTTATAAATTAGCAAAAATTATAAGGCTAAAGGGAAATTGATTTTCAAGAAATCATAAATACTGCATATATGGAAGATTAGTTGCGGTTAAGAGACTAGAATAGGTGAAAATAAAGATTGGTATCAGAAAAATGCAAGGGTATCAAAGATTATACATGGCTAAATGAACAAATAGCAGTGTGATGAATTACGTCGATGGAATTGTACGCATGGAAACTGGCCGCGGGGTTCCTTGAGGCATAAGCAAGCCGAGCCATTTTGGATCGGCTTGAACAATATACTTGAGTTCGATTTTGACTCTATATACTAAGCTCAATATCCTTGTAAGCCCCAACTTGGCCTTCCTTCCATACTATGGGATTTATACAAGTTGACCCGAGCTTGGCCCGGATCGAACCGTCATACGATTATTACAATCAGCTTAATAACAGTAAGCTTCATTCGGAGCTCCGAGAGAGAGAGACTTCTTCTCTTTTATGTACTTCATTGTGGAATATATCCGCTAAACCCGATTACTTTGTGCATGCCAGGAAACCTTACCTCGATTTGGTCTAAGAGCCTCTCGCCCCCGATTTGCGCGGAATCCACACTAACCTGTCCTGTTGGCTAATCTGCAGATTAGCAGCATACTATTGAATGACTCTTGAGGATCAGAAAATTTGGGCCAATCCCATCCACCATTCCTCAAAAACATAACTGACTTTAGCATTTGGTGGAATAGAAGGAAAACACTTGAACTTCTCTTCACAATAATAGTTCACAAGGTGACCTATAGGAAGCTAAAGTCGAACCAAAATGAAATCTTATCACCAGATCCAACTCTATTAAACAATTAGTGGCTTCGATATTATTATTTAGATATATTATTATTTCGTTGGGATCGCATGAATTTTGGGGACAAAACATGCAATTTTAACCTTGAAAAATACTTCACTATATCGAAATTCTTACTCGAAAGATTCTTGTTATATAAATTGGTCTCGCCATTTGAAATGTTCCGACAAAATTTAATCCACCCTTCACATTTTTCATCTCGTCCCTGTAAAAAGCCGATGTAATCAGGGCCCCCCTTTGGCCACCTCCTCCTTCGGCGGCATGGCCGAGAGGGGATCCCTGTACCTAGTAAAAAATAAGAGTTATTTTTGTTATTTCTTTTTAAATCTGAAAAGAAAATAATTGACTTACAAAAATGATGTCCTTTTAGGAGATTTATTTAAATTTAACGGGCCAACTCAGATAATAAACGGGCCACATCACCAGCTTCCGTTAGGGACGAGACGAAAAATGGGACAGAGGGTCTAACTTGTCGAATTGTTCCAGACGAGGAGACCAATTTGTATGGCAAAAATTTTTCAAGGACGAATTTCAGCCGCGAAATTTTCAGGGACCAAATTGTAAGTTTTTGTCAAATTTTGGGTCGTTTTGAATTTTTTAAGAAGATTGAGAGTTGAAAGGCAGAGAGAGAGAGAGAGAGAGAGAGAGAGAGAGAGAGAGAGAGAGAGACTGCTCTTGCCTGGAAGGGAAGGGTGGGGGGAAGGTGGCGCGACGGCAGCTCGAGGAGCCAAAATCAAAAGCAAAAAGCTTGTCCTTTGCCACTCTCCAAGAGATCACATCACCAACCTCACCTCCTCGGCAGCTCAACCCATGACTGTCTTCTTCCATGTTTTTATAAGCAGAGCCTCTTCCTCTCCCTCCCTCCCAATTACAAATCTCCTAAACCCCATTTCTTGTCAGGTCCAGCAATGGCCCATTCCGCTGTCTCTCAGGTCCGGTTTCTTTCCAAGCTCTTTTTTGTTGGGTCTTCCCGGATATGTAAAAAAAGGGGGATTGAGCTTTTCCTTTCATCAGATTTTGATGAATTTGATCGGAGGTTTGATGGGTTTTTGAATTTTTTTTTCTTTTGGCAGGTTGTTGTTTCCGTTCCTGTGAGCGGCGACTCGTCGGCCCTCACGAAATCCGTGTTCAAGGTCAGGACTTGTTCTCGTTCTTCTCGGGAGAAATCTCTTGTTTTGATTGCGGTGTGTCTTGATTTTTTGTCTCTTGAATGTTTGCTGCTGTTGATCTGACTGAGGTCGAGGAATTCTCGCAATTATGCTTTGGCAAATCCCTGCTTTGCTTTCACTCTAGTTGATAATAGCAGCAGCATTTCACGTTATGTCGTATATAAATAAAGATTACCCTGGAAGCAGGAATAGTGTGAAATCAACAAGAAGTTCATCATTGAAATGTTTCAATTATTCGCCGATCCGTAGTCATGGTTTGGAGTTGTTTGGACCAAATAGTTTTTGTTTTGCTATGAGTATAAGGTGCCATGTAGAGCTCTCCATTAAATTTAGTGGTCCCTGTATTTTTTCCCCTCGAATTGTGTATTCATTTACATTATTTGGTGAGCACAACCTGTACTGTATCATATCGGGCTCAAATAACAATTAATGTAAAGCAGGGTCAGGAACAACAAGTCCCTTTGTGATAAACAGATCCATTTTGCAAGTTCGTTAGTACGGGTCCTTTCTACAAAGGATCGGACCAGTGATGTATACTATACTTGAATTCTCAGCGTAGATGCTACATAGTTGGTTCTCATCCTTTGCAGGCTACGAGTGTAATAGGAGCATCCTTTGCTCTTTCATTTGGCAATTTTCAAGTTTTGATGTGCATCCCGTTGTTCATATCTCTGCAGGCACAAAGTATCAGTTTCCGAGTCACATCATGGGCCCCTTTCTCGACTCTGAGCTCGAAAAGAACAAGCAAAAATTTGAGAGATCAGTGCGTAGTATGCATGTCAGTGCAACAGGCAAGCATGCCCAAGGTCGCTGTTACTCCATTGGAACTTGAGGATCCAAAAGAGCCCCCACTCAATCTTTACAAGCCGAAGGAGCCGTATACAGCAACAATTGTTTCTGTGGAGAGGCTCGTGGGCCCCAAAGCTCCTGGAGAAGTGTGTCACATTGTGATCGATCATGGTGGCAATGTTCCCTATTGGGAAGGGCAGAGTTATGGTGTTATTCCCCCCGTAAGTCAGATTCCTTAACCTTTAAAAGCTTTCTAATGTGCAAATATGTGTTCTTGTAATTGTATGCATCAGTCAACTTGTAAGTCACTGAACCTGCAGCAACTCGTTTGTTCCTTGTCCAGCCACTGGAAGAGATTGATCAACCCTACTAAAAGATTGTGAAAATAAAAAAATGGGCGGGCCAGAGAAAATAAATGAATAGATGGTCGGTATCTAGCCAAAACATTTGTTGAGAAGGATATAGGTTGTTTTAGGCTCAAATAATGAAGGTTCAACACAAGAAGAGGGATACCCACCAAAAAAAAGGGAGTAAGAGATGAATAAGTTAAAATCATTTTGTTAGGCATAATCATGTTTATTGTCATTACAACTGAAACTCCAGAAAATGTCTCAACTATTGGATCATTTGTTCATAGGATCACTACTCTAGTTTTATGTTGGAAACTCAACATTCGTAATTCCTCTTTATTCCCTGCTCTTTGCAGGGTGAAAACCCAAAGAAACCTGGGACACCTCAGAATGTTCGGCTCTACTCGATTGCCTCCACTCGGTATGGAGACTCTTTTGATGGCCGAACGGCCAGCCTTTGTGTCCGTCGTGCTCTTTATTATGACCCTGAGACAGGAAAGGAAGATCCCTCCAAGAAAGGTGTTTGCAGCAACTTTCTTTGTGACGCAAAGCCCGGTGATAAGGTGCAGATTACAGGTAAGAATTCATTCAATTTGGAGAAACCATATCATTTCTGTTCAGGTTTTTCCTTCAGCTGTTCCCTTTCTCCAGTGTCTGGAAGTTTTAGGTTCATTCTACTGAAAAACTGGGAAAAGTGTTCCATTTATATATATATGAACACGCACACTTATATAACTTTTATTTTTTTTTTCTTGATAAGGAAAGAGAATATGTTGAATTGCATATTACCTGTATCGGGTTATAAATTGTATGGTGAAATGCAATGCAACCCATTTTTTTCCCCCTAAATTTTCCTTCACCTTCAAGATAAGAAGATAGAAAACTGGAGAGCTGCAGATGTTTTTCGAGAGCAACCTAGGAAGTGTTTAATTTCTGTTTTAGTCTGATGATCACTCGATGGATGGTTCTAGACTATCAAGTACTTTTAATTGATTAGTACAAATATGGACCTAATAAGATTACTCTCAAATTTCTAAGTCGAGAATGGTATTTCATTTTCTGAAGTTTTAATTTTACAAGCATGAACCTACTAAGATTACTCTTCCCCACAATACCAAAACGTCTATCATCAAAAAAGCGGTTCCAGCATGGTAGCTTTTGACAGATAAGCAGACTCCAAATGCCTAATAGGATTTCAGTATTCTAGCACAAGTCAAGGACATTAAGTAAGGATTTAACAAATAGAGTATTGATTATATAACTTTTTGCAGGTCCATCGGGCAAAATTATGCTATTGCCCGAGGACGACCCGAATGCAACCCACATAATGATTGCTACCGGGACTGGAGTTGCTCCTTTCAGGGGCTATCTGCGGCGAATGTTCATGGAGTCAGTTCCGACCTACAAGTTTCGTGGGCTCGCCTGGCTCTTCCTTGGGGTTGCCAACTCTGATAGCCTACTATATGACAAGGAGTTCAAAAAATATCTTAAGGACTACCCCGACCATTTCAGGTTAGTGCTTTTAAAACCAATTTGGCCTGGTCCGTCCAATGGATTCTACAAGTAACATGAGGCGTGTCTATACCAAAGTCCCCTTAAAACTGGAAGACGCCAAAGCCCAGAAAGAGTTGGGAGGGAACAGAAGTTTTAATAATTAAGTGGATCAACCGTTTCTCTTAAATTATCCAAACTTTTAAATTTACAATTCAATAAAAACTCCAATTACTTCCGGACTTGTTAACTCGATCTAAACCATTGTACTTATGTTTTTCATTTGTTTGATTGGAAAGTTAAAAATTTGGAATGTTAACTAATAATTTGAAAAGGTAACTATTCTATCCATCCAGTCTTCTCATGAGCTGCTCTTTTTGTTATTATCACCATTATTATGGTTTTTCAGTTCAGTGATGAGTCCTGTTTTGAAACGTTGCTTCAGGTACGACACGGCGCTGAGCAGAGAGCACAAGAACAAGAGTGGCCGGAAGATGTACGTGCAGGACAAGATCGAGGAGTACAGCGACAAGATCTTCAGGCTCCTCGATAATGGGGCGCATATATATTTTTGTGGGCTCAGGGGGATGATGCCCGGAATCCAGGATACGCTGAGGAAGGTCGCAGAGCAGAGAGGGGAGAGCTGGGATGAAAAGCTCTCGCAGCTCAAGAAGAACAAGCAGTGGCATGTTGAGGTCTACTAGTTGGATCTGTGCTATCGGATGTTTAAGCTTATTGAGCTGCTGCGGGATTGCTTGGCATTGATTTTGGGGAGAGCGAATCCATTATTTGTACCATTGAAAGATTCTAAGGTGAAGTTATTAGCATTATCACCCTGCAAGCAGAGCAAGTCTTGCATTTGATTTAAACTGGTGTTACTATCATTTTGTAGGATTATTATGTCCAAAGAAAATAAGAGGATCTACTTGTCTTTCCCTGCCTCATGAAAGTGAAATTACCATTCCAATTCATGGAAATCTGTTAGGAAATGGAACAATCCTGTGCTGAGTAGGCACTTTTAAGTTCTGGGAAATGCAAGGTTATGATGGTAATTTCATATTCCGGATACATTATTGTTTTTTTTGTGGAGTCTAGACTACAATAACTTAAAATCTATTTTATATAGCAGACAAGTGGAGTCGATAGAGCCGTATTCTAAAACGCTCAGCTTCTTTATCAAATCTTGGAAATTCTCAGTTTGTGGTAAAAGGACTCTTTGGTTGCTTGATTTTAATATTCTTTTATAGAGAAAATCTAAAAGGATGAGTAAACCAAAAAGGCAATTAGATCTCTTACTTATTAACGAAAAGGCAATCTACTATCGTACTTATTACTACCAGCGCCCCTGCCTCTTTGCCTTCGTTCAGGTATGTCTACCCCGCCCTCTCTCCCTGATTATCTCTTGGTTGAAGACGATGAAAGAGGAAGCGACTTTTCTTCTCTGGTAGAGGCTCAATCTCATCACAGTAATTTCTTCTTCTTGAACTAGCCTGCGTTGATGACTAGCAGTAGAATCATTGCAAGTCATTTTTGATACGATCTTGTATAGTGCGGTTTTCCTCATGTTTGACCGATGCTCTTTTTTGTGAGTCGTCGTTGCTGCTTTCATGGAATTCATGTCTTGTTCTTCCGATCAGTTGGCTAGAAAGATCGTGTATTTCTTCAGTTTGATGATTGTATTTCCATAGTACTGATTCTGTTTGATTATAACTGTGGCTGTGATTGCGGTATCTTGTGAGGTGAGTCGAACTTCCGAACTGATGAATTTCATGGTTGAAGTAGACACTGGTCTCCCTCTTTCCTTCAACCCCTTAGCCGAGGCCAAGGAATCAGCTGTTCCCGGGGCTAAGGAGCATGTTCATATCCGGGTCCAACAACGGAATGGGAAGAAGAGCTTGATGATGGTGCAGGGGCTGAACAAAGTGTATAGCTACATGGGTTTGCATATATTGGGTGTTACATACATGGGTTTGCATAAATTCTTGGCGGGTTTCCTCTAAATTCTACATGTAGTTTAAAATCAAGGATATATATGGACATAGGTGGGGATGGAAGAACTAGATGTGCTGATTATATTTCTTTTCTTTTTAATACTAAATAATTACATCCTACCGAAAAAATACTGAATAATTACGCCACGGATCTGACACAAACGATTACTATAGGCTGCTCACATCAAAACAATTGGACTATGTTTTTCGAATTTTGTTTTCTGTGACAGTTGACGTGTGAAATGAGTCCAAGTAAAATTTCTTTCCTGAACTTCTGAATGAGTCAACAATGTTCGGGAAGTAGGAAAGATCTGGGATTAAGCCACTCGAGTAAGCTGATCTATATTTTCTGAAAATTCTGTTTTGCTTAGCAATTATAACGTGCTTAATTGGTGTGATAGGAAAAAAAAAATCTGGGTAAAAAGAAAGTCGGGGGAAAAAGGTTGGATGAAAATGAGGTCAGGAGGGATTAAAACAAAAAGTTATACTCTCGGACCATTACATCAGAAAGTGCTGGTCTACCACCAAGGTGGTAGCTCAATTGGTAATGAACTTCGTCTTCAAAAGAGGAGGTCAATGAGTCGAAACTTGACTTAAACATAAAAGCGCTCGCATTAATAGACCATTGTTCTCTACTCTATGGGAGCTATTCTAGTCCACTGTGCGCTTTGGTAGGGTCATGGTGATCTAGGTGAGCTATGTCTTACCGAGCTCTTTACCCATTCGAGTGAATATTCCATGGCGGTTGTGGAGCCCCTCTAATCTCCATGGGGGATTGCTACGCTGGTCTCCCCCTTCCGGCCTTTTATTCAAAAAAAAAAAGTGCTGGTCTTTTTTTTTTTTATTAACCCGGGGTGTCCGGGCTTCGCCCGACTAATCCCCGGGACTCCGTGAATCCCCGGCGACGCACGGAGCGAGTAATCACGCCAAAGGCGCTCCGGTGGCCCCAAGGGGATTCGAACCCGGGTCTCAGAGCAAACTTGGGTGCTCATTAACAATTAGGCCAAATCCCTTGGGGTTAAAAGTGCTGGTCTTTGTATTATGAGTTTTGTTTCTATAGTGATTTATGTACCTCATTGGTTCGAATAAATCGTTGTTTAAGACCACTCACTCATATCTGAGAAGATTGGTCTTCATGTTAAAGAAAAAAAAAATTTCCTGTAAGAATTCACGTAAGTAATTAAATTTTAGAGTTATACTAAATATGCTTTTTCATAAAAGTTTGTGTTTAATATGATCACCATACGTATTACTGCTACTCTGACTACTTTTTTTTGGGCTTGCATAATTTATGATCTCGTGCGCCACAACATATTCCACTCATTTGTATAATATATATGCTACACGTACTAATTCTGATATTCTTTCTAAAAGTTAATTACAAAATATTATTAGTATCATATAGGGCTAGTTTGGTATAGTTAGCACAGTTGTTATTGTAACATGGATAACAACTATTTATCCATAGTAATAAGTTTTTACTGGCAACAATTCAATTGTACATAATAAATTCAAGCAACCGCATGACCTGCATCAAATTTTACACGACAAAGGAGCTTTTTGATTCAATTGTTAAATTATGGGTCAACAAAGAAGGGCCATAGATTACAGGCACAGAGATTAAATTTCTTGTAAATAACTCCTGTTTATGGATAATTAACACCGACATAATCTTGTGCAGCAGACAATTATGAATTTCAGAAACGTTTTTAACTTTATATGTATTACTACCAAGATCCCGGTACATGCGGCGCATGCAATTCTTATTATGTATGGTATCGGCACATACTAGACACATTTGTTTTTGGGTAATGCAATACATATATATATATATATATATATTTTGTAAGAAAGGATAATATTTATTATATTAAAAGTTAACTATTGTCAGCCGAGTCATCTCGGTTAATACATAAAATACGAGTTTTATGAACACCCATCTGATCAAACCGTACAAGATCAAGAGCCCCAACAAGAGGGGTATAGAGATAACAGATGGTATCCTGGTGTTGAAAGTCCTCTCATGCTGACCGAGCAAGGAAATCAGTGATCCCTTAGCTTCCCTGAGTGCATGTCCAATCCTAAAACCGATGAAGGAAAGGGCTAGAGTCCTGCAATCCAAAATAATCGGCATTAGTATTAAGTTGTCCGAGTTATCGAGGAGTAAGTCAACACTCACCCTAGCATCCAATTCTACAATGAGAGATTGGATGCCAAGTGCCCAAGCCATGAGGAGTCCATCACGTCGGGCCAAGCTTTCAGCCATAAGGCCGTTTGTGACCCCAAGATAGTGATCCAGCCTCCCAAGGGGTTTCGTATAGTCCCACCTGCTCCTGGCTTCCCCAAGATGAGGTTCCCAGAACCATCGGTATTGAGCTTAACCCATCCACGAGTTGGAGGAGTTCAATGAACAAGAATACTATGCTTGTTCCCATTCATTTTTGGAGCAGTTGAGGGGATGAATTCAGCGGCTAGCTCTGGCAGGTTCGAGCGTGACAGGCTTCACCAGGCCCACCGTTAGGGGTGTAAGAGAAAATCCAAAAAATCAATAACCCTTAAAACACGAACTTACCCCCTTAAATTTTGGGTTCTTCTTCACTCAATGGTTTTCGGATGGTTTTCCAAGCCAAAAAAGTCCACCGAAAAAATAAGGTCTGACACGGTATTTCTGCCCTATCTGCAAATTTGATATATAATTTTTCAATATACATTCTTTTACCTTCGAATTTTCAATTCTTAATTTCGAATTATATCATCTATTGTCCATTCACTGAATACATGAATAAATGTATTCATAGGTTTTTTGATAAGTGAATGTATTCATAGTTTGGACAAATGAATGTTTGGTTGTAAAGATGATATAATTGTTTTGGAATTTTATCAATACAAGTTGTATTGAAAATGATTACAAAAATAATAAGAGGTTTCTTTTTGGTTTTTGTGTCAAAAAAGGACCACCCGAGAAATCGAAGCGGTCCATTACGAAAATCAAATATTTTCCACATCACAGAGAATGTACTAAATGCAAAAGCGAGATTAGGAATACCTCCAGCCATTGAAAAGCTGGATGGATCAAGATGAACTCAGCAAGAGGAATTGAACGACAACCGCTGCTGGACTTGAGGGCTGGCAACACCTTATCGGAGCAGCTAAATTGGTGACGGATCGGGACAACCAAATCTGCAAGTCGAAGCCAAAATGCCAAAGTTCTTCCAAGCTCTCAAAAGTCTCACTTTGATAGTGTGTGAACGTCTGACACTCAAGCTTGGGAACCCTGGCCTTTTATGGTTACAAAAACTACCCATTTACCATCAAAGTGGCAGCTGTTGTGAGAAGAGGAGACGTGTGTAGTTATGAGAGATTAATAGGATAAGACCAAAAAATATCATGTAACTGAATTATGGACCATATCAGATAAAAACGCGTATGTGGGGTGTTTGTATATTGTTGTGTATTTTATACTGATAGAATGTATATATGTTTTGAATTGTTGGGAGTTTTGCTACATCTTATGGTCATTTTTCTATATATACTTCATGGGATTCTATATTTTGTTGCTGATAAATCGAATACTTGTTCTCAATATTTGGTCTGCTCTTTACTTTTACTTTTACTTTCCTTTTCTTTCTCTTTTTTTCCCCCTATAAGTATCTGTCTACTCTTCATAAGAGGAGTTTACCATGTTATTTTTCATCATCGATGGATGCATGTCTACTGTTCATGATCGTTGTTTGTGCTTGTTCTGTCATCTTCTGGTGCACATACATGCATATATATACATGTGTGTGTGTGAACATATATATGGTATTTGCGAGTAATAACGGATAAGTATGACAGCTTTTTTATTTAATAGAAAAGAAGAAAACCTTGACCTGTTGCCACTTTTGGAGAATGGTGAATGTTACGGATGTTGGTTCATATCTATATATAGATGATGTACCTTGTTTGTTTTGTTTTGTTTTGTTTTTTTTTCGTTCTTTTGCTTATAAACTAATTCACATAGTGCGCTATAAAGCTATTGTATGCGGAAACTTATATCCTTGTTTTCATTAAAGAAATTTTTTATAAATCAGAATGAAAATAAATAATAGGGAATTCCTCTTGTTTTGTGCAGCAAACTCCATTACACACTGCCCCAAGAGTGGCCACCATGGAATTGCTAGGGATTTGCCCAGGAGAGAGAAGATGGGACATGCTTCAACCAAGAGGCGAATTAAAGTGATCATTAGGAAGATGTTGTTCGCAATAGGGAGTCGGAAACGAACCCGCTTCATGAGGCAATTTGGCACGATCATTTTGAAACTGTAGGAGTCTTACTAATGGAAGATCCAATAGTGAAATACTTCAACGATTTCGATTACCAGAGTCCACTGCATTCAGCAATAAAGAGGAAGCACAAAAATATTACCATTCTAATATCGGAACAATGTCGCTCGCTTGAAACACGACTCAAGGGTTTGAAGAGGCAGTTCGTGCCACAGGCTGCTATTCTGGTCAACAACAAAGGTGATACCCAAATTTCTCATTTGTAGCTATGAGATGTCCAATATGTGCAACTTTTTCATATGTTTCTCGTTAATAGGTGCAACCTATTTCTCGAAATGAAATAGTTTTGGTTTTCCAAATCCTTGATATTTCATATTGAAACGGAGAAGTCTATTTCGTGGTCTAACCAAACAAAAAAATTAAACTACAATTTCAATGCTAATCCCACCTAATTTCAGTTCCTACTTATTCTAATCCCCTTCAATTTATATCCCACGTCTTTTAAAAAATCCCTCAATTTTATTCAGTGAGACGTGTAAATGGTTTATACATGTGTGACTACCTATGCATTATCGAATAATTTGTATTGTTTTCTTCCTTTTCAGAAAATTCTTATGATTATTTGATTGATCATTCAACAATAATCGAGAGGATTTCGATTCGGGGACCGCATCTACCTGGAGCACAGGATAAAGACATAGAAAAAAAAAAAGGGATGCCTCTTCACTGTGCTGCTTATGAAGGTCTCGTAGAAAGAGCAAAACAATTACTAAGGTTAAGTACAAAGTTAGGCTATGTATAAGGCAAGAAAGGGCGGGGGCTTTACCCCTTCATATCACTACTTCCGACGGCCATACAAATTTAGTAAAATAGATAATTGCACAAAGCACACACATTAGTGCAATTGACCTTAAGGTTTGCATTACTCGGCGTTACGCGGTAATAAGGTTGAATTTGAATCTCCCCTTCACATGTTCTTTAACTTTGTGGACTCGAGAACAAAGGGGATTTATATGGGAAGACCTCGAAGCAGCTACTCGAGAGGAGAAGAGTCTTATAAAGTGTCTCTCAGAGGCAGATGAGCACGCCATAATGATCGACATTCAAGAGAACAATGTTGTGGATCATTATGGTAAGCCCATAGACCTTTAGGAGGAACTTGAGGAAACTCCTTTACTCTTGAGAAGTTGCTTCATGGACTTCCCAATATCAATCTTCATCAGTCTCGAGTCCACCAAGTTTGGGAATCATGTGGAGGAGCGATACAGATTCAAACCTTAATACCGCGTAATGCTAAGCAGTGTAGTGCTTCATGTAAGTTGCACTGTGGATGACTGTGCATTGTACAATCATATCTTTTACTAAATTCGCGTAGCCTTTGAAGGCAGCTATATGAATTGGTAGCCGCTCTTTCTTGTCTTCTACATGTCTCGAGTCTTTACTAAACTCGAGTAATTGTTTTGCTCCGTGAGAGGGCCGGATATGAGTTAGGTCCAACTGGGGAGAAACTTTAGGGAAGGCAAGGAAACAATGATATTGTAAAGCCAAGGGTGACAAAAGGAGATAACTTCATAAAGAAAGTAGCAAATCCAATGAGATACAAGTTGTCCAATGTGCGTAGCAAGCACACACATGCATATAAGCCCTTTACACATGTTTCACTGATAAAACCGTCAGATTTTCTAACAGTCTAAGGATGAATGTGGACCTTAGGAACGAATATATATATATATATATATATAATTTGGGAAAATATTATTAATTTTATCATAAATTGAAGATAATAAATAGAGAATCAAATTAGGAACCTCATGGTTTCAGGCGAGGGCATGTGTTGCGGTACTACAGTCTCTAATTTCTTGTGCTTGATAAATCTTTTTTACTTTTACTAATTTGATTCCTTTGAGTGCACTTCTCGTGATGGATCAAGATTCATCATCCCATTTTATAGTATCGAGGACTTGAAAACCAAGGCTGCATTACAAGAAACATGTTGCGCTTATTAATTTGAAACATATGAAAAGTTGTACATGTTAGATATCTCATATATACCGATAAGAAATTTGGGTATTACCTTTGTTGTGGACAAGAATGGCAGCCTATAGCACGAGATGCCTCTATGCACATTTGAGTTGTATTTATGCACTGTTCCAATATTAGAATGTCGATACATTTATGCTTCCTGTTTTCTACAGCAGAAATAGACTCTCGCCATCGAAATCTCTCAAGGATTTCACTACTGGATCTTCCATTAATAAGACTCTTCCATTCCCAAATGATCGTGCCTAACGGTCTCATGAAACGGGGTACATTTCCGACTCTATTGCGATAAACGTCTTCCTTATCACTTTCTTTTGCCATTTTGTTGAATCGCGTCGCATATCTTTTCTCATCTTTATCACTGCGTAAATTTACATGTATGTCCTTTTACTAATTAGTGCTCGAGCTTCTACTCAATCTCGATCAAAGTGGTCGAACTCGAGCCCAGCTTAACTGAGCTTTTTCATAAGCTCACTCAAACTAAAGTAAATGAGCTTTCATGAGCCGATCTTGAGCTACTCGAGTATCGACCGAGTTTGAGCTCGAGTCTACATATTGAAGCTCCACAGAGCTCATTGGTATTTCTAGACTGAGCCTTGCCTATGCTCGAGCTCGACTCGGCTCGATTACACCCCTATTCAAATCGTCAAAAGTGTGAGCATTGCATTTTATGGGACGTTATTTCACAGCAGGAGAAAAACAACGCCTTTTAGGCATTTTCCATTATTTTCTCCCTTCTTTTTTTTTTCTAATTACATAAATAATGGGGAAAAATGGAAAGCAGACTGAAACGAAGGAAATCAGATGGAAACGGCATTCTTCTTCGACAGTCAGATGGAAAGCTGACTGAAACTAACGCGACTCCTCGCCGTCGCCGCCCTCAACCCCCTCGCCGGCGTCCTCGCCATCGTCCACCTTTCCGGCAGCATCACTCACTGTCATCTCCTCGACGCTGCGTCCTCTTAGCCGTCCACCCCGCGGCCCATTGGCCGATATCGCGGCACTCACCTTGGCCGGCGTCTCTGACTCTTTGAAGTCTGACATCCATCCATCTACGGAACTCTCCCAAGCTTCGAGGTCTTATCGACGGTTGAAACTGGATTGATTGGGTCAGTCTCACTCTCATCTCAATTCGAAGGCTGAAACTGGATGATTGTTATAAATGCAATGTCTTTGCTGACGGCGATGATGGTTTAGGATTTTTATTTTTTTGGGGATAAGGGCACCGATGATTTTTATTAGATTAATCATATGAATATGGTTTTATTAAGTATTATCTTCATCTTCATAAAAAACCTTACAATATTGGCAATATCTGCACCGTTTCTATCTAAAAATTCGGTTTTGACAATATTGGTTTCCATGTAATCAGTCAGAGTTCAATTGATAATGTTGCTTGCTTTTGCTGTTGGACTCCTTTCTTTTCCCGCCCTACGCAATTGGCCCGAGTTCAGTAATATTGCTGCCGCGCTGAAATTCATTGAAGATTGATTGTGCTTTGTAAACATTAGTAGCTGCACTAGCTTTTTATAAGATAAGAAGTAGCTGCATTTGTTAAATACACTGATAAATAAAATCATAAGTACTGTTCTTCTTCTTATACTATTTAAATGGTAAAAACGTTCTAAATATACAGAAAATGTAACAAAAACCGCACTAAGGTAACGTTACATAAGCTTTAGTGTTGGGTCTGGTGCTTCAAGAATTGGCTCCCCAATGGTGGATGTTAACTTATGCTTTATAAGTTTAGTATATCTATCTATATCCATAAAAATTAAAGCCTGGAATTTCAGTTCTCTATAAAGCTCTTGTTTTTAGCGCAACTTACGTAATTTCTCATGCTGTGATTTTCATTGTTTTCACATCCTCGGGGTTTTCCCTTCAATCTATGGAGTAGCTACCTCCTTGTAATTTCTGCAGAAAGTTGAGGACTTCCAGTATGCATGAAATCTAAAACATATTTATGAAAATTGTGCAGCCCAGAAAATGAATGGATGGAGCAGAACTTATCGGTGAGTCTTTTTCACGCCGAGTCTCTCTGTCTTTGTGTTCATGGCTCTTTTTCCAGCCTCAACCTCTTCTTCCACTTCTGCCCATGTATTTCATTTTCAGTATGAGGATAGAAACACATTTAGATCTATTTAGTAACATGACCATATTTACACTATAATGTAATTATACATAGAATGGAAAGACGCCAGAAAAAGCGAACACTCCTTACAGTAGAAAGATTCATCATATAAGTTTCAATGATGGACCTCTTGCTATAAATCACTTCTTCTCAAGGGCTGTATACTTCTCCGAGAGAGCATCATCTGTTAAAAGTAGAATTGGGAGGAAAACACTGTAATAGTATATGAAAAGGAAATAGTTATTCCTTTCGCAAAAGAAGATCCTCCATTACTCTGTTTTCCTTAAAAAAGGGAAATTTCATATTGTCATGGATTTTGCAGGGAGTGTTGTCGAAGAACATTAATTAAGGGAGGAACAACTTACTGGTAAATTTTCTCAGCCTCAGCCCCTCTCTCTCTCTCTTCTTCTTCTTCTTCTTCTTCTTCTTCTTCTTCTTCTTCTTCTTCTTCTTCTTTTTTCAAATTTGGGCCTATGTGGTTCTGAATTTGCTAGGAAGGTAATATGCGTGGCAATCTTAGTACATGAGGCTTCGAATGGGTTAAGTGGGCACGAGCTAGTAGACAGTTTTGTTTTAACCTTTTCCTTCAGTTTTACTAGAAAATAATAGTGCAGGAGCTGCAGTATTTTGTCTTCCTAAAGTAGAAGATATGTCTGAAACATACAAATTTAGGAAGTGATGCTGCTTTTATGTTTTTATTTCTATATTTATATATATACACGTGTCTATATGTCATAGAAAGAGTGGATTATATTATATTGTACTGAGGAAGATGTGATGAGAGTAGAAGAGTGGATTACATTTCTGAACCAGCATTCTTTTTTCTTGTCAGAAGTAATTGGTAAGCGTGTTTGATGATGATTTCCTCAAGGGCAAGATCAATCTGTTGAATCAAAGGAACTCACTTTCAATTTCTTACCTGCCATCTCTTCCCCACTCGTTACAGAAATCAATGCTCTTTCTGTTTCAGTGCAACCAGAACCCAACAGTACCACCAGCAACTTCACCATAGACGTCAAAATCTTCGAGAGCCGATACCATTCATCACCAGCTTGAAGCAAGTACGAGACCCAGAGGAAGCGCTGGCCCTCTTTCATGAGTACCGCAAGATGGGCTTTAAGCACTACTACCCTTCATACTCCGCCCTCATATACAAGCTAGCTCGGTCTCGAGAGTTCAAAGAAATCGAGGAGATCCTCTCATATATCAGAGCTAAGGATTTGTATTGTAAAGAAAGCGTCTTTATCGGCTTAATTCAGCATTACGGGAAAGCTCAGTTGGTGGAGAAAGCTACTGAGCTTTTCCACAAAATGGGTTCGTTCAACTGTGTCCGTACGTTGCAATCCCTCAACGCAATTCTCAATGTTCTTGTTGATAACGATAGGTTGCTTGACGCAGTTGCATTGTTGGGTTCTTCCAAGAAAATGGGTTTTCGCTTGAACTCAGTGTCCTATAACATTATCATAAAGGGTTGGCTCAGGAAAGGTGAGTGGGAGGCCGCGTGCGAGGTGCTCGATCAAATGCTTGAGAGGAAGATATATCCTAGTGTTGTAACTTACAATAGCCTTCTTGGGTTCTTGTGTCGGAATCGCCGTGTTGATGAAGCAACGAGCTTGTTCGAGGACATGAAGGTGAAAGGGACTCGCCTCAATGCAGTAACTTATGCGCTTTTAATGGAAGGCTTGTGCTTGATTGGTAAATATAAGGAGGCGAAGAATCTCATGTTTGATATGGAGTATAGAGGTTGTAAGCCCAATCTTGCAAATTTCGGCGTTCTGATGAGCGACCTTGGAAAGAGAGGGGAGATCGAGGAGGCCAAGAACTTGCTCAAGGAGATGAAAAGGAGGCGATTTAAGCCTGATGTTGTGACCTATAACATACTGATAAATTATATGTGTAAGGAAGGTAGAGTTAGTGAGGCATATAAAGTATTTGTTGAGATGCAGGTCGCGGGTCGCGAGCCGAATGCAGCAACTTATCGCATGATGGTTGATGGATTTTGCAAGGTTGATGATTTCGAGGAAGGACTGAAGGTTCTAAGCTCAATGGTTAGAAGTCGGCACAGTCCTCGTTCTGAAACATTTGGCTGTTTGGTTCTTGGGCTGATAAGGATGGGCAATGTTGATGGCGCGTGCTTTGTTATCGAAGAAATGGTGAAAAGAAAGGTAAAAGTTGATTTGGAAGCATGGGAAGCTCTTGTTAGGTTTGCTTGTGGAGCAGATAGATGTGCAGCGGATCTTTTAATTGAAGTCTCTACTTCATTTGAGGGATGAGATATTTTGGCCGTATGGGTCACCTTATTGCAGCTTTGGTCGTCCCTGTGAATTACTGACAGAGTTCAGAGCTTGGTCATCATTAATCTTGGGATCAAACCTAAAGAGTGCAAGGTAAAAGCAAAACTGTGTTCGACCTAAATAAAATACATTGTTTTGTTTTCTAACATGAAGTTATCATATTAGTGTTGGTGATAGACTTGAGATATTATCCTTTTGTAGGTCAGAGCCAATTGTAGGAATTCTTGGCATGGATGAGAGCATTACATAAGAAAGCCTGATGGAGATCAAAGACCTTATTATCCAGCTGTGGGCACTAGTGAAGTGTCTCATTGTTGCATATAAAGAGGGATTTGGTTTTTTCTTGCTGAATGCCATTGGTATAACCACTAGCCATGAGATCAATTTCCGATCCACTGTTTTATAGGTGTGTCTAATAGTAAGAGGAGGAAAAATGGGGAAGACCTTGGATTCTCGAACTCTCCACAGGTATGTTCTAAATACCTTTCTGGTCCATCCTTTCTAACCTTATGTTTTGCATTTTGTGCTTATATCAAAGTTGTGGAATTTTATGAATGTCTCTCTGTTTTCAATGAACACATCATTCATTCTATTAGAAAGTAGATGGACAGTTTTGATCTACTTATCATGATAGGCATTGAGAATTAGTATTGTCATGCCATCTAGATTATTTGTATAACTATCAAGCAACCAACAGAATTTTCTTGTATTCTTTGCTAATGAAAAAGAGGTTTTTGTTTACATCGAAGAAAACATTTTGCATTTTCAAAATAAAGAAAACAATTGGCATGTTAGTTTTAAGAACTACAATGGAACTTTTGGTGAATCTATGGATTGATTGTCTGAGCTGTCCCTTTGAGGCTGTTGGCTTGAATGTGCATCCGTAGGATGTATTTTGCACTGCTATAGCTTATTGGGGACCTGAATCAATTGTTTCCTAAAAATCTAAGATACTGTGAGATAACTTGCTGACTACGAGGCATCTTAGGATTCTACATTGAAAGTTCAATTTGAAAATGTTCACTTAGTGAACCATAACTATATAGTTTGACTCTCTTTCCCTTTATTTGTCGTAGAAAGGTGATGACTATTTTCTATTGCCTCAGGTAAAATAGTTCCTCAATTAGGGCTCGGGCGAAAGTACTTGACTAAATATGCGCTTCTTGATTAAGAGTGTTAATGTTTTTTTATAACAAGTTACGTGCTTGAAACGTTTTGGATATGTGGTTTCGATTATGCCCTTTTTTAATCAAATTTCTTCTAGAGGGGTTTACGAATTCATGATAAATTTAATTTTGTCCAGGGTAGTTCTTGAAGTTTCAAACTTACGGGGAATTGACAAGATCAAGCAGAAGCTGCATGTAACGCCCTTTGAGGGAGGAAAAGGCAGTAGCTGTGCAATGCATACAGAAATGAAGAAATAGAAGAAACCGAAGCATTTATACAGCATAAAAGCATGATGACTTTATAATGTATTGGCTGTTTCTCTGTAGGATGACGATCTAGAGGTGATACCGGAGGGAACCGCTGCATGGTGAACATCAGCGTGTCGTCGCAAGGCTCATTTTGAGTTGTAGGTCATTGGGTGCGATTCGGGTGAGCAACTTTATCTGATCAAAGGGCCGAGGTACAAGGGAACTGCTGCTAGCAGAGCTTATTAACAGTGAAGCTTTGCATAAATGTAATGGTTATTATGTTGTATACAACTTTGTTGGTGTCAATGTTGCCAATCACTTGTGGATGAACCAAATTCGACCGGCCGGCGGCCATTCGATTGGCTTTGTTGAATCCTCGTTCCCCTGAATTGGCAAAATTCGGAAAAGCATTATTAGGACGTATTATTGTAGTAGGTGGTTATCCCTAGTCCATTTCTCTCGCCTCTCGGTTCTACTCCTTCCCTTCGGCTCTTTTCTCGTCCCTCTCTATTTCTGTCGACTTAATTTTGTTATATTCATATGGATATATTGCATAGGAAAAACGGAACTTTCATGCTGAATCATAGGCCTCTAGAACCAACAAAAAGAAAATTCAATCAGTTTTCAAGGTTTAAAAAGACCGATGTGAAGAAGTTTGTGTCCCAACTGTCATTTTTCAAAAGACTGGCGTCATCCAACCCTTATGGCTTCAATAACCTCAACTTTTTGCAGAGTGCTGAGATAGCACTCAAATATCCTCAATAATTCTCGCATAAATTCACTATTAATTATTTAAAACCTGTAACCACATTGTGGGCACTCAAATGCTGACAACACCTTGTTTGAATCAAAAAGTTGTTTAGTTGTCCTTAATATCATCATTTACACTCTCTTAAACTTGTATTTAAAAAAACAGAATTCATTATGTAAGAGACCAAACAGAGACCTGCAAAACCACAATGAAACATCTAGAGAATGGTCCAAGTGCGAATAGCAGATGTTGACAAACAGATAATAATAGATTTTATGCAAAGACAGATCGCTGGAGGAATATCTGCCGAGGAGATCGAGATAATGTAAAGCTAAAAGAAGAGATCTATAAACCACGAGCGTAAACAGAGATATTGGCAAACAATTTACCTGATATTTTATATCGGGTAAACAACTAGGAGATTATGTCCTTGTCGTATGTCGTCAAATATAAGCGTCATGATAAGGAGACTCAGATTGAAAAAGTGCAATAGCCCCACGCCCAACTTACTTGGAGGAACCTGGCCCTTGAATCCACACTCCACGGCAAGATATGCCTACAAGGATGGCAAGATGTGATGGCGAGCTGTATCCTGCGAACTTTACTGAACTTACTTGCCCAGTTGATTGCGCCTTTAGCATTGCTGAACAGAAACGGAGGGATTGCTAGTAGAAGAAGAAGAAGACATTTTTTAAAAAGATTTGAGATTGGGACAGTTCTTGGAGGTTGGAACTGTACGGGGAATTGATCTCCACCTGTTAGAATTCTAATATGGGAATTGGCCTCTTTGTTGAGCTGATAGGAATCAAAGAAATACTCGATAGCTGAGATAAAATCTTGCTTGATAGTGTTCAAGCACAACATAAAGAAATGAGATAGACCCATCTGGTCCAGGAGCTGAGTTATTCCTATCGAATATTTCCTTCCAAATTGAAGTGTAACTCTTGCTTCTGAGCAAACCCTGCCCGCAGAATATATCTCCAAAAGTGTTCCGGTTTAACTTCTTCAAGTCTGGGTATGGCATCAATAACCTCAACTTGCAGGGTGCTGAGATCGCATAACCATCCTCCTTTTCTCTCCAAAACAATTCTTGCATAAACTCAGTATTAATTATTTAAAACCTATAACCACATTGTGGGCACTCAAATGCTGACAGCACCTTGTTTGAACGAAAAAGTTGTTTGGTTCTCCTTAATAACATCAGTTGCACTCTCTTAAGCCTGTACTTAGAAAAAGCGGAATTCATTACGTATCAGACAACGCGGATATCTACAAAACCACAACGAAACATTTATAGAATGGTACAAGTGTGAATAGCAGATAACGACAAACATATAACGATAGATTTTATGCAAAGACAGATCACTGGAGGAACATCTGCAGAGGAGATCGAGATAATGTAAAGCCAAAGAAGAGATCTATAAACCAAGAGAGTAAACAGAGATTTTAGCAAAAAGATTCACCTGATATTTTATCTTGGGAAAAAAAACTAGGAGATTATGTCCTCGTCGTATGTAGTCAAATATAAGCATCATGATAAGGAGACTCAGATTGAAAAAGTGCGATAGCCCCACACTCGACTTACTTGGAGGAGCCAGGCCCCTGAATCCACACTCCACGGCAATATATGCCTAAAAGGATGGCAAGATGTGATGGCGAGCTGTACCCTGTGAACTTTACTGAACGAACTTACTTGCCCAGCTGATCGCCCCTTTAGCCTTGCTGAATAGAAACAGAGGCATTGCAGGTAGAAGAAGAAGAAGAAGAAGAAGAAGAGGCATTTTATATTCGAGTACCGAAATGCTTGGAACTGCATGAATTGAGGTCCAATCCACATGGCAGCACAATTTCGTAAAAGATCGAGACTGGGACAGTTGTTAGAGGTTGGAACTGTAATGGGAATTGATCTCCACTAGTTTCACTGAGAGCAGAACTGGAAAATGCATATGTCAGCTTTCCAATCTATTTTAGTATATTTGTTATCCTGAATGATAACAAACTAGCTCTCTTTTGTTATCTTCTATGGGGCAATGCATATGAATATTGGTTCACTCAACATATGATTATTCTATATCAGTTACCGCAGCATATGATATAATCCAAAAGAGCTGATAACACTGTCAAATATATGTCACCTCTAAAAGAACTACACTTTTCATCAACAAACAAGAAAATGTGCACAAGCCTGTCTCATGCTTTAACAATAGATATCGATAATATAATTAAGTGAAAATACAAATTAGTTTCCGCAAAAAACAATGAAGTAGAGAAAGGAGTTTATGGAAGCTCTTTTATGCATTCTAGAATGTTCGGATTTAACCTATCATCTAAGAGCAATTCCATTGTCGAGGAATCTACAGCAAAGCCACTATCACGCATTTTCTGGATAAGCTCTAGAGCAGCTAACTCTTCATTGTTCTTAAGAGAAGCCCTAATTAGAATGTTATAAGTGGCAGAATCCGGAGAACATCCGCTCTCTCGCATTTCTCGGAGCAACTTATAGGCCTCGTAAACATGGCCTTCTTTACATAATCCGTTTATGAGAGTGTTAAACGTCACCGCGTTAGGCTGACACCCTTTCCCGAGCAAGGTTCTAAAGAATCTCTTGGCATCTTCAAGTTTCCCATTATTGCACATGCCGTTTATGAGGATATTATAGATTACAATGTTGGGTTTGACCCCTTGCTCTTCCAATTGTCCAAACAACGCCACTGCCTTATTGAGATGATCGTGTTTACAATATCCATCCAAGAGGACAGCATACGTCTGAAGGTCTGGAGGATGACCAGCATCTTGCATCTCCTTGAAAAGCTCCTCAGCAGCACGCAAGTTATCGATATGACAGAAGCCACCAATAAGAGAGCTATATGTCACGACATTTGGAACCAAACCCTTGTGAAGCATTTCACGATACACAATCACTGCCTTGTCCATTCTTTTCCCCTTGCAATATCCATCTACCAGTGTGCTATAAGTAACAACATTGGGGGGACATCCCCTTTCCCCCATCAAGCGAAATATATTCTCAGCATCATCCATTCTATTCTGGAGAGAGTATCCAGCAATCAGAGAATTGTACGTGACAACTGTAGGCTCAATATCTCTTCGAATCATAGCATCAAGAGTGGACTCCACTTCAGAAAACATCCCATCCTTACAAAATGCATCTAGTATTGTGTCGAAGATTTGAACATCTGGGGCAATGCCCCTTTGAGTCATTTCGTTTAAGAGCAATTCAATCTCTTCCCATTGTCTTTCAAAGCACCTAGCATGAATCAAGGTGTTATATGTGACAACATCGGGTTGAACACCCTGATCAATCATCCTGTGGAAGAGCTTCAAGGCCTCCATCAACCGTCCTCCTTGCATAGACCCTCGAGTACAGTGCTGTATGTAACAACATTCACCCTGCAGCTTCTTCTGCCCTCCCACTTCTCGAGCAACCCAAGGGCTAGAGACGTCTTGCCTGTCCTAACTAAGCCCTTAATTATCGCTCCATATGTGATTGCATTGGGCTGGAACCCTCTCTCTTCCATAACATCAACTAACTCCACGGCTCTGGAAAGTTTTCCCACAATGCATAGTCCATTGACCAGAGTAGTCAAGGTCACCACCTCTGGTTTAAAGCCGGGTTTGAGCATTCTCCCCATAACAGCAAATCCAAGATCCACCCTTTTCAGACGACATAGGCAGTTCATCCAAATACTGAAACTATGAAGGCGAAGGAAAACAGGAAAACAAAGGTTTGTTGTGGGGGTGGTTTTGGTAAAAGAAAAGGAGGGAAAAATATCATTTGACTCCCTAAACTTTTTAAAATGAAAATCCCATCCCCAAAACTTTGGTTGCACGGTCAAAATCGCTTCTAAAACTTTTACTGGGGGCAAAAGAAACTTTGCCCCTGCCACTATAATTGCCGGCGGCCCCGTGGTATTAGTTGGCTGCCTGCCTGGTGCTGCGTCGGAATCACCTCTCTCTCTCTCTCTCTCTGGTTGACCATGGCCAAACAAAGGACCTCTTCTTTTCTTTTTTAAAATTTTCTCTTATTATTAATTTTTAATGTTTTCTATTGATTTCGAAGAAAAAGTAACAAAGGGGTACATTTGCTCTCCAGAATAGTTTAGGGGACAAATATTCTCAAAACATAATTTTATGGGACAAATGCTTATCACCTCATAGTTTACCGGGGGGGGGGGGGGGGGGGGGGGGGGAGTTTTTCTTTTTATTAGGATAATTTATACGTGGACAAGAAATGAACTCTTGAAAGCAAAATCTAATCTCCGTTCATCCACCGTGTCCGTACGAGACTAACATTTTGTATAAGTACAAAACAATGTTCTTCGAATCAGCCGACTAATGTTTTGTACATTCGACTGATGTTTTGTACATTTAGTCGTCTGATTCGGAGAATAATGTTTTGTACATGTACGGATCGTCACTTCTTGAGTGGACATAACGATTGATTATTCAACCGTTTGACCCAAGAATTGCTCATATAAAATAATAAAAGCTGGAGCAATGCGTCAAAATGTGCCACGTGGGCTGCAGCATGTCTCTAATTAAAAAGACTTTTCGCCTCACCAACAATGAGAACGTGACAATTGATGCAGTATTATTTTGCACCACCTCAGCTCTAGAAACTGAAAAAACTTGAACTTATGAAAAAGTCATAAATCATATATTTCTAATTATTTATTATGAATTGATTTTAATTATTGTGGACTTAATGGAGTGTCGTGTTCTATAGAAAGAACTCATTTTGTCGCTCTACGATCTTTAACATGGAGGGAAATTTGAGCGAGATAGGGAAGTTCTTAATTAATTAAACACCATTTTTTTTCAAACAATTGATGAACTATCTCATAAGATATAATGATGTAATTTATGAAATATCTGTTATTTTTTTATTTTTTGTTGGATATATGAAATAAAATATATTCATTTGAGGATTTTTCGAATTAGGGAGAATTGATATATTCTTACAGCGGGTTGAGTACTAAGATAATTCAACTAATCTAGTACATTCATAAAAGAGACCACTAACAGTTTAGTCCTCCAATTTACAATTGTCACCACTTTACTACCTGAATTTTCAACATCAGGAATTTGATCCCCCAATTTCAATTCCATCTAATAGTTTGGTCCTAACATCAACTGGCTGAATGGAAATCTGAAGTGGAAGTTGAGGTGGCACAAACGGCGTCAATTTTATGCCACGTCATAACCAAAACAACGTCGTTTTCTAATCTGTAGATCCAACAAAAAAAAAACAACAATAACAACGTTGTTTCCGTCCTTCATAGCCACAACCAAATGACGCCGTTTTTGAGCTTCCCTTGCCACACCATGAAACGACGTCGGCTTCCCACTATCAGTCTTCTTACGAGCCAATTCCCAATTTTCATCCATCTGAAACCCTAATCCCTAAATTCCCAAAATCCTCCAATCGAACCGTAAACCCTAATCCCCAAATTCCGGAAATCCTCCAACTGATTGCAATCCCAATTTGGAGCTCACCATGAGTTGCAACTCTCAATCACAATAGAGCTATTATAATCACCGTCGATTGTGCAAGGATTCACCCGTCTACTCCAAGAGCATGAGAAAGAGCAACTGGAGCATGTCCAATGACGAAGATGTGTTCTGTGATTGTGGGCGAAGAAAGAGCAGTTGGAGTACTAACATTGATGAAGATATCTACTGTCAGTGTGAGCTCTAAGGATTACTTCCAACACCAAATGTAATCCTGGAAGGGCATTTTATAGGTGCCCATAGTGGAGGAACAAATGTCCGAGCTGCGATGATTTTCAATGGGACAATGAACTTGGCTTGTGAAGCTCCTCTCCTGATCAGAGGTTGATCAGTCAGCTTAGGAGGAGGAATGCCACCAATGAGATAGAGTTGAAAAGGTTACGGGTTGTGTGTTTGATATTGGCTTTGTTGGTTAATGTTTTGGCATTGAAATTGTGGAATAAAGTTGGTTGTGGTTTATTTGGTGTGGTTAGGAGTGCATGGATATGTTGTGAGGGTGGTCTGTTTTGGTTATGCTGTGATGGAAGTGGCCTTTGTAGTTGATGAATGAGTTGGTAGTTGATGAAAGAGCTGGTGTCGGTGGTCTGTCATTGGTAGATAGTGCTTAGGAGTTGTTCTTTTTTTTTTTTCCCTCTTTTGCTGATTGTATAAACTGCTCAATAATGTAGTTACGTGCAATATCTAATGAAGTGTGATTTGATATAATTTGTTTCATATTCTTTCTCTTATACCAATTTATATCTTAGTTTGCAAATTCTGCACTAATTTGACGAGCAACTGAGATTTTGTGGAAAGAGCAACTAGTACATATGAACAACTGAATAAAGTGCAACTGAGCAACTGAGTACTAATCTGAGCAACTGAGCACTAAGCAGTAAGAACAACTGAGCCACTGAGCACTAATATGAGCAACTGAGCACTGAGAACTAATCACTGAACAGTAAGAGCAACTAAGCAACTGAGCAAACTTTTGAAAATTCTTGAGAATAATTGTTGCATATATTAACTTCCATTACAAGCTAAGAGTTTAAATGGTCAGATAATCATTTGAATACCACAAAATATAGTACAAACTAATCCGAAAATGACCATCTGACCACTAGAAATTGCCCATTTGGTCACCAATACAAAATGTACATGATTTGACCATGCATATATCATCAACATCAACTATACCAAATGACCAACTTGAGCATATCATCAACTATACGAAGAGACCAAAAGAGGACTAAAGATCAGTTTCTATACACTTTCATATATATTATCATTAAATATACCAAAAAAGATTTTCATTAATGATTCATGTGTTGCTGCTTTAGTTCCTCATGCTATTTGTTTTTCTGAACTTGCGTGCTACATGATTCTTGTGTTGGCAAATTTTGGCTTGAGTTGGATGAGGACCTTTGAGCTTGCTTGTTTGCCATACTCCTAGTCATCCTTGGAAGAATTGATGGTGGAGGAGGAGACCCTGCTGTATGACCAACAATCATTGACCTTGGGGCAAAAGCATGCATTGGCATTGAGGTTGGTATAGTTCTTGGCATTGGGGCATGTCAGCACCCCATTTTGGTCCACCCTAATAAAAAGATGACATTTTTATTTATTTATTTATTTTGAAAAAAAAAATTCGGGCGGGGCTCAGATCGGCGTCAGACCGGTCAAATCGGCATCAAACCGATCTGACGCCCTCAGAATTTCTGACGCGGGTTAGAAGTTTCTGATCGTTTCATTTTCGCCCCTGCTCTTTCTTTCTTTCCACTTTGCCCCCTCTTCTTTTCTTCCTCTTCCTTTCCGCCCCCGCCGTTATTTCCTTCTCTTCTCTTCTCCCCCCTCTTCTTTTCCTCCTCTTTCACTGACGTCCCTCTGCCATCTCCGACACGCTGCGGATGCCCAGCCACCTCGACCGCCTGCCACCGTTGACACGTTCGCCCGACACGCCACCGCTCGCTTCCCCGGCACGTTCCCTTGGCCGCTATCTAGCCCTGACGGTCCCGATCTCACAGACTCTCGCTCAACTCTCGAACGCCCGACATTCGAATCTCGCTCCCAAGGGAAAATCTCTCCCTCTCGCTCCGATTTGGCCTCGGGAGTGAACTCACGATCTCACCCCGAACAAAATCCCTCCATTGCCTTCTCTCAATTTCTCCGATTTTCGGCGATTGAACTCTGAAAATCCCTTGCCGAAAAACTCGAAACCCTCGCCAAAAACCTGAAATCCCTTTCGATCCCGACCGACCTAAGCCTCGTAACGCCCCTCCTAAGCGCGGCGTAGCCCAGGCGGTACTCGCCGCTGTCTCCCGCGCCTTCCCGCGCCGTCACCGCGGCGCTCAGAGGTGGGAACCGCTGCCCGCGGTCGCCGGACTCCTCTCCTCCGCCTAACTTCATCTTCTCCGATCACCCCCTCTCTCACGGGCTCGGCCCATCTTTTCGGTTTGTGCAGGTTCAGCCCAGTCGAGTCGGCCCAGCCCAATCTAGTAGAGGCGATCCGACCCAGTCTGCCTGACCCGTTCCGCCTAGCCTGGAACTCGACCCGGAACGCACGGGTCCAGCCCGTTCGGCCCAATTCGTCGGAGGCCTAAAGTCCTCCGCAGCCCAGCGCTTCCTGCGGCCCGGCGCTCCCCGCGGCCCAACCTCTTCGCCCGCGGCCAAGTTCCCACGCGCGCGGCCCAGTCCTCAGTGATCCGGCCCGGCCTCTGCACGCTTGGCCCAACTCGCCGTCCCAGCGCCCCTTCCAGCCAGTCCGTACTGTTCAGACTGCTTGGTCCGGTCCTAACGTCTGGTTTTCTGGTTTAAACCGAAATTAGGTATATTATTCCGACTTAGTGGCATGCGTAGGTCTTAATTCGTGAATAAATTTGATGATTGCGATGATAATTTGGGATTGTCGTGTCGAAAATTTAAAAAATTTTGAAAATAAAGAAAAGAATGACCAAAAAAATAAAATAATTGTTGTTTTAATTAAACCAACAAAAGCACGAATTTGAATTTTTTAATTACTCGACATCAAAACCGGTTGTTTGAAGCAAGAACGAATTCACACGAACCAATCTCCTGTTCACTCGGCTTTAAGGGAATTAAATCAATTAAATATATCGAAATTGGTTTAATTAATTATTCGGACTTAAAATTGACAAAATCAAATTCTGTCGTGACTGATTTTGCTTGTTCATTTGCACATGTGAATAATTAGATACGCTTTTGATCGAAATCCCGCACGAATCGGCTAATCACGTAAACACGGCATTAAAAAACACAATTCTCTGTTTTCTGTTTATTTATTGCAAGTCGAGCGCGGATCCCTAGGATACGATATACACAGGGTCCAACACCCTCTTGTCAATGTAAGGATTCATGTTGTATATTTATTCATGTAATAATCTCGATCGGAGAGTGGACGGTCGGAGTGTTTCTTCGAATTTACGGTGTTAAAACGCGTAAGATGAGCGGAACTTAATTAAGCAGTAATTGCATTAAAATGGCAAGCCTAGACAAGCTAGAGTACTGATAGGGCGTGCGAGATATAGACTCGCATGTGACAGAACCCCCGAATTCGGAACCTCGAGTTTCGCAGACCACATGCCTTAGCAATTAGGTGTACCCCGTACCCCTAGACCTGGGTAACTTGTTGGCCCTCGACCTTCGGGTAGTAAAATGGCAAGTGGCGACTCCTTCTCACGTGCGTCCGTCGCGCGTCCCCGGGAAGGTGGACACTCCCAAGTCGCGTTACATAAGCGCGCGCACGCGTGCCCCGACGAGACGAAATTCGGGTGCGCACAGCTTGGCGACTCCACTGGGGATACTTAGAGGGTTCGGACTCGTTCTCGCTTGTTTTGTTTGCTTGTTTACTTACCGCTTCCCGCAATTTGCCGCTTATCTTCTTTACGCACTTTTATTTCCCGCATACGCATTGCATATCATTCTAGCTTCAGGTACTTACGGGTCGCGTCCCACGACCGATATTAGGAAACACAGGTTAGATAGGGGTTCCGAGTAAGGGTACGTCGCACGATTGGACCGTCGATTAGGCCCCCAAAGATCCCCGCTCGATTTCAATGAATTGATACCCTTGAGTTGGGAGCCCCCATCCTTACGTAGCACGGTCCTTGTAGCACTAAAACCATGCATTCTGCAGGAGCTCCATGCCATCATCCAACCCGGCTTCGACAAACAGTCCATCGAGTTGGCCTGCGTGCCAATTTGAATCTTTTTCGGTTTCAAGAGCGATATACATATACCTTGTAACATAAATTAAGCCGTGGGCATTTACATTTTCGCAAACATGCATCATGTAAATTTTCAAAATTAGGATGCCATTCGCATGGATAAGTTTTAAGTCGATCTTCTTTTCATCTTGGTAAGGGATGCTGCACTCGGTCTCTTGATTTGCGTCTCGACAAAGTCCGTCAGCACACGAGGATCCCACCGAGTCTTCGCAAACCAAGATCGACACACTTGCCAGGACATCCCTCACTCCAGGCACAACCATCATGGTATTTTCATCAACAGCAGAATCGATCACCTTCGTCGGTAAACTGCTGAGAAAGATGAGGAACTCACCGTCTAACCGTGACTTCTGGAGGGAGCTCTCCCGGACCCGCACCAAGCTACAAAGACACGATCAAGAGCTCGCTTGAGCGAACACCTCCCTGGAGAGATCTAGGAAGAGGGCTCGTGGAGGCCTTCACATGCACCTTAGGATATACATCTTCACCAGACCCTCGCCTGGAACCGGTGCTTTCCACGGAGGTTGTCGCTCGCGCCCCGAGCGCGGTGGAAGATCGATTTAGGGCTTGTTTTTCAAAATTACATTGTATTTTCGAACCCCGTGGATCAATGCGAATGACGGCATTAGCTTTCAAAATTCATGCATCTCATACACTGCATCTCTCTATTTTTGTTATGTACATTTATATAATTAGCAGAACTCGCTCGCGTTGCAACTTACAAACTTGTGGGACGCAGGTAACCATAACTGGCTCCACATCATTATCCCACTCGTCGGCAATTGAGGATGGCGCAAAACAACCAACCTGCTAGCTTTGAGGAAAACACTCCACCGACGCTGGTCTATTCTCAACCGCTCATGACTCATGCACCGCTACCACCAACCCCTGCGGGCGCGCCTCCGGCACACTCGGGAGCAGTTCCGCCACCAGTCCCATCGCCGGAAACTCGAGCACCGTCCACCTCCACCGATGGTGCCCGCATCGTCACGTTGGAAGGTGACATCACCACATTGAGGGGTACGATCAACCAGATAGCTGCTGACATGGCCGAGCTCATGGCCTTGCTCAAGGGCCCAAACCGTGCCTCCTCGAGCTCTACTCTGCCTCCGGGATACGGGCCAACGGTGGACTTGAACCCTTGGGTCCCACCAACCCATGCTCCGGAGAGTGACGAAGCGCCCGCAATGCACGCACCGGCGGTCCACCCGGTCAACATTCCTCTGCCACCGGTGACGCTCCCGGCGGCCGTTCCTCTCCCACCGTCGGACCCAGCTATGTTAGCACCGCCGCCGATGTCCATACCGGCTCCGGCCCCAATCTACGCAGCTCCTCCGTCGATGGTCTTCCCGGTACCAAACCCCCACACTCCTATTTATACATCCGAGCCTCTCCCATTTCAAGCTCCACAACCCCATATCAGCCTCTTCTACCCAGCACCACCTCCCATAAATATCCCTGTCTCTGAACCAGACACGCCAACTTAGGCGGCCTTCGCAGCTCCACCAACAAACTGTCTCCTAAAAATGGAGGCCGAACAGGAGTAGAGATTAAAGAAGATGGAAGAGAACATCAAAGCCCTACAATCAGGCAGCTCTCGCCTCGATGCCGACGACGACGATTGGAGTCTTTTCCCGGGTATGCAGCTACCCCCAAAGATTAAGGTACCTGAATTCCAAAGGTATCACGACACGACCGACCCTCGTCACCATCTCCGTCACTACAGGGGAAAGATGCTGCAGTACTGGGACTACGAAGAGTTCGTCATCCACACGTTCCAGGACAGTTTGGCGGTAGCGGCTCTTGACTGGTACATGTCACTGAAAGCCGCGGATATCCCTACGTGGGCAGACTTATCGGGCAAATTCATCGACCAGTACAAGTACTGTGCAGAGACGCCCCCGACCCTGTTGGAGCTCAGTACAATGGAGATGGCCAAGGACCAGGGCTTCGAGGCCTACGCAGTGAAGTGGCGGGCTAGAGCGGCGAAGCATGTCCCCCCGATCAGTGAAGCGCAACAGATCTAGTTATTTCACTCCACTCTCACATGGGCCTACTACTTGCACCTATTGGCCCATACTTCCTCATTCTCCAGTCTGATTGACGCTGGGAAGAAGCTTGACATGGGCATCAAGCTTGGGAAGATAGAAGGATTGACCGGAAAAGAGGGGCAGTCATCAAAGAATTCCACTACTGCGCCATCACCAACGAGTAACAAGAAGGGCAGAGACGCGTCCGTTAATGCCGTCAGCCTTGGATGCCAAACACCCATGCCGTACCAGCAGCAATACCCGGCCCTGCCAATTAACTACTCGGCGCCATCGGCTTACCCTCCGCCACGGGCCCCGCCACCATATGGTCATAATTACGCGTCTACCCCTCATTGGGCATCTCCAAATGGGCCCCTAGCTTTAGGAGCTCCACCAACGGCTCAACAAGCCCCAACCTTGCAACCTCGACAAGGAGGGCAGGCCAGGCCACGTCTGCAATACCCGCCTTTGCCGGTTCCCCAGTCACAAGTCTATCGAAAACTTCTGGCAGCTAAGGAAATTAGACTCGTGGCCCCTCATCCTCAGTTCAATCCCGCGAATCAAGATTAGAATCTCCGCTGTGAATACCATATGGGTGCTCCGGGGCACACTACGAACGATTGTTACACCCTCCGAGGCAAATTGCAGGAGATGATTGAGAAGAACCAACTCTCTTTCAATGAAGTCAAACCACCAAATGTCCAGGCCAACCCCCTCCTCGACCATGGATCAAGCTCTGACGCGGCTATCAATCTGATCGGTATTTGTCCTAGGAGCAAGAACAAGGCCGAAAAGGAAAAGCTGGTTTCCCCATGAGGCTACCCACGTAAAATGTTCCCTGCGTGTAGGCGAGACTATAAGCCGCACGGCGGAAGATGGATTTTTGTTGTAACGCAAATGCCGATCTTAATGAAATACCTTCGCATGTTTTTGAAATTGTCACATCCGTACGTTCTTTCTCCTCACTTGTTTCAAGCACTTTCGCCCGCTGAAAAGAACCATCTTCATTGCTAGGGTCCACTCAAACGCGACCAACCGACACAGCGACTCATAATATTTTGAGCCACGATTTGGAGAGGGCTAATCCACCCACCACGGCGGATACTAATCAACAGCCGGAGCACCATGCACCTTGCAAACACACACTCCTCCTTAAACTCTCTCTTTACATTTATCTTAATGCATTCCCAAGCAGACTCCGGGCAAGAAAGGGGCATTAGGATAGTTCTCAGGACGCCCTATTGGTTATGTCGGGTCTGTTCGACTTGTTTGTCCTCATGGAACTCGGCTCCTCGAGCCTTCCTTAAGACGGCTGCGCATGCCAACCCGCAATTGGGGAAAGTACACCTATGCGGCTCACAGTCACGGTCTGACCACCCCAGGGTGGTGATGATTAGACTCCCGGAATTGAGTGTCCCCCATGCGCGGCACCCATGGGTCGCGCGCTGGATGAGAGAACTTTCCATGGGTCCACCTTACATTTCTTACCACACATTCCACCGCATAATCGCCTAATACATCACTTTCTTTGTCGTATTTCACAGGGACACGCCGGTCACAGGCAAAGAACGATGCGCGGGTTCACACCTCCTCGAAAACTCTATCGGGCCCTTCACCCTTTTACTTCGATAGGGAAAGGGTCCGACCATGAGGTACCCCCCCTACGAAGCCGAAGACAAGGACAATCGAGCGAATCACTCAGCATCGATGCGACCATCTTCCTTGAACATCCGACAACTTCAACAGCGTGCACCCTACAAGAGGCACGCACTGTAAAGAACAGCAAGAAACGATCGGGGACATCGCACCAGGAGCCTGCCACGGGCCAGTTTAACAAATGAAGACCGGGGCATCCCCGTCTAACATTCGTACATCGTTAGTAACTCACTATGACTTGCTAATGATGTCAGGATCACGGCTACCAAGCGGCAAGAACTATGACAAACTCTGATGCCCCCATAGGATTCATAGGCGCTTACTCTCAAAGCTCGAGTTCTTCATCACAAAATGAATCGTGATCCTAAGAGCAGGTCCAACCCACAACATCATCACTCTACGACAGCACTTGGAAGCAACCGGGGTATACTCAACGAGCCATACAATGGTCATCCCCGCTGCGCGAGAGGGTCTCGCGTCATCCCTAGTGAAGGCCTATCCCAACGCTAGGCGAACCAAAATCGTTTCCTTTCCGCGGCTAGCATAAATCCTCATCATCAGTACTTTTCTGCAGGGCCGAGTCCCGTCTTCACCTTTCTGCAGGGCCGAGTCCCATCTTTACTTTTATGCAGGGCTGAGTCCCTTCTTCAATATTCTGCAGGGTCGATTCCTATCTTTACTTTATGCAGGGCCGAGTCCCGTCTTTACTTTTCTGCAGGGCCGAGTCCCATCACCACTATTCTGCAGGGTCGAGTCCCGTCTTCACCTTTCTGCAGGGCCGAGTCCCGTTTTTACTTTTATGCAGGGTCGAGTCCCTTCTTCAATATTCTGCAGGGTCGAGTCCCATCTTTACTTTATGCAGGGCCGAGTCCCGTCTTTATTTTTCTGCAGGGCCGAGTCCCATCACCACTATTCTACAGGGCCAAGTCCCATCTTTACTTTTCTGCAGGGCCGAGTCCCGTCTTCACTTTTATGCAGGGCCGAGTCCCGTCTTTACTTTTATGCAGGGCCGAGTTCCGTCTTCACTCTTCTGTAGGGCCGAGTCCCATCTACACTGTTTTGCAGGGCCGAATCCCATCATCGCTATTCTGCAAGGCCAAGTCTCATCTCCAACATTCTGTGGGGCCAAGTCTCATCTTTACTCTTATGCAGAGCCGAGTCCCATCATTACTTTTTTGCAGGGTCCATGCACTTGCATAATTCTCTCCGACTCCGAAACAAGAGAACAAGTGGCTATTGGGAAAGAATCGAGACAGTCGCTGGAACTCGATGGGGTGCTTCTCATGATCTTTGGCTACATCCTCTATCCGAGCACGCAACCAAAGAGGGGCAAGCTGTCAGCACACCATTTTGGTCCACCCTAACAAAAGGATGACATTTTTATTTATTTATTTATTTTGAAAAAAAAAATCAGGCTGGGGTCAGATCGGCGTCAGACCGGTCAAATCGGCATCAGACCGATCTGACGCCCTCAGAATTTCTGACGCGGGTCAGAAGTTTCTGATCGTTTCATTTTTGCCCCTGCTTTTTCTTTCTTTCCACTTTGCCCCCTCTTCTTTTCTTCCTCTTCCTTTCCACCCCCGCCGTTATTTCCTTCTCTTCTCTTCTCCCCCCTCTTCTTTTCCTCCTCTTTCATTGACGTCCCTCTACCATCTCCGACACGCTGCGGTTGCCCACCCACTGCGACCGCCTACCACCGCTGACACGTTCGCCCGACACGCCACCGCTCGCTTCCCCGGAATGTTCCCTTGGCCACTATCTAGCCCTCACGGTCCCGATCTCATAGACTCTCGCTCAACTCTCGAACGCCCGACATTCGAATCTCGCTCCCAAGGTTAAATCTCTCCCTCTCGCTCCGATTTGGCCCCGGGAGCGAACTCACGATCTCACCCCGAACAAAACCCCTCCATTGCCTTCTCTCAATTTCTCCGATTTTCGGCAATTGAACTCGGAAAATCCCTCGCCGGAAAACTCGAAACCCTCGCCAAAAACCCGAAATCCCTTTCGATCCCGACCGACCCAAGCCTCGTAACGCCTCTCCCAAGCGCGGCGTAGCCCAGGCAGTACTCGCCGCCATCTCCCGTGCCTTCCCGCGCCGTCGCCGCGGCGCTCAGAGGCGGGAACCGCTGCCCGCGGTCGCCGGACTCCTCTCCTCCGCCCAACTTCGTCTTCTCCGATCACCGTCTCTCTCACGGGCTCGGCCCATCTTTTCGGTTTGTGCAGGTTCAGCCCAGTCGAATCGGCCCAGCTCAATCCAGCAGAGGCGATCCGACCCAGTCTGCCCGACCCGTTCAGCCTAGCCTGGAACTCGACCCGGAACGCACGGGTCCAGCCCGTTCGGCCCAATCCATCTGAGGCCCAAAGTCCTCCGCAGCCCAGCGCTCCCCACGGCCCAGCCTCCTCGCGCGCGGCCCAATTCCCACGCGCACGGCCCAGTCCTCCGTGATTCGGCCCGGCATCCGCACGCCCGGCCCAACTCGCCGGCCCAACGCCCCTTCCAGCCGGTCCGCACTGTTCAGACTGCCTGGTCCGGTCCAAATGTCTGGTTTTCTAGTTTAAACCGAAATTAGGTATATTATTCCGACTTAGTGGCATGCGTAGGTCTTAATTCGTGAATAAATTTGATGATTGCAATGATAATTTGTGATTGTCGTGTCGAAAATTAAAAAAATTTTGAAAACAAAGAAAAGAATGACCAAAAAAATAAAATAATTGTTGTTTTAATTAAACTAACAAAAGCACGAATTTGAATTTTTTAATTACTCGATATCAAAACCGGTTGTTTGAAGCAAGAACGAATTCACACGAACCAATATCATGTTCACTCGGCTTTAAGGGAATTAAATCAATTAAATATATCGAAATTGGTTTAATTAATTATTCGGACTTAAAATTGACAAAATTAAATTCCGTCGTGATTGATTTTGCTTGTTCATTTGCACATGTGAATAATTAGATACGCTTTTGATCGAAATCCCGCACGAATCGGCTAATCACGTAAACACGGCATTAAAAAACACAATTATCTGTTTTCTGTTTATTTATTGCAAGTCGAGCCTGGATCCCTAGGATACGATATACACAGGGTCCAACACCCTCTTGTCAATCACGGGGTCCAACGCCCCCCCACACCTAGTGCGCGCAACCCGAGTACGGAATCGGGTCTTGTTTCGACTTACTGCTTCGCCCTTAGTAGTGTCTATGTGGAAGACAACTCGGATCGGGTAAGTAAGTCGCGACCGGACATGACCCAGGAGCTCGACCGATCCTACGGCTATCAAGAGAATCATGTGACTCTTTCGCCATCCGTTGGTTCTGTTGGACCCGACGCCCGGCTCTCTGAGCCCGCGTTGCTTTAATTTCAATTTCAGTCTTTTCAAGCCACACGGTGAGCACGAGTAGAATAATAACCGAACGCGAACCGACCGGGATTTAGTTGTTGTGATTTGTATTTTATTCATTTGAGAGGACAATGTAAGGATTCATGTTGTACATTTATTCATGTAAGAATCCCGGTCGGAGAGTGGACGGTCGGAGTGTTTCTTCGAATTTACGGTGTCAAAATGCGTAAGATGAGCGAAACTTAATTAAGCGGTAATTGAATTAAAATGGCAAGGCTAGACAAGCTAGAGTATCGATAGGGCGTGCGAGATATAGGCTCGCATGTAACAGAACTCCCGAATTCGGAACCTCGGGTTTCGCAGACCACATGCCTTAGCAATTAGGTGTACCCCGTACCCTAGACCTGGGTAACTTGTCGGCCCTCGACCTTCGGGTAGTAAAATGGCAAGTGGCGACTCTTTCTCACATGCGTCCGTCGCGCGTCCCCGGGAAGGTGGACACTCCCAAGCCGCATTGCATAGGCGCGCGTATGCGTGCCCCGACGAGACGAAATTCGGGTGCGCATAGGGCATGAGCATGAAATGGCACTGAGACATGAAATGAAGGTGAGGGTGGTGTTAATGTTAGAGGCCTGAGTGGGGGTGGCCTCACAACTATGTGGTTGTTTCTCTGCAAGTTCAGGCCAAGTGTGGGGATGAAAACTGGTATGCTCTCACCTGTTTGGCCCGGCTGCACCCAAGTATAGGTGCTTAGAGTTGTTCTTGAAATCTGGATGCTCTGTATGATAAAACCAATTGTGGAAAATCAAAGTAAGCACTATAAATGCATAGAAAAAAGAGAATGACCAAAAAAAAAAAAGATAAACGCCTCTTGTGATTGCACTGATTATTTTGAAACAGGTGCATCCTCACCATGTTGTGTTCCAACCACAGATTTACCCTGACCAATTACATGCAAATTCATAGAAATTGAAAATTTATTAAAATATATATAAGTATTAAGTTAGTATATATACCTTGTCATTTGCATTTTCTTTTATTGTTTTCTGCTTCTTCTCTCTAATTGTTGTCCCAGTACATCTAGTCTTGTTGTGGCATGTGTTTCCACACTTCGAGCATGTGGTAGCCTTGTACTTCCTCTCGGTCTTAAATGGATTGGATGCTACATCTTTCTTCTTATCCTTTTTCTTTTTGGGCCTTCCACCACCCTTTACGTACTGTGATGGCATGATTGGATCTAGACCACTCTTATCCCATTGAGCCTGTCTTCTTACTGGATGAATGAAGGGTGTGTAGATGGACTGTCATGTTTCTTTGGAGAAGTATGTATGGACAAACATTTCAGGCTGCATCTCATTATGGCATATGCAAGCCACTGCAAGACAATAGGGAATGCCACTTAGATCTCACTCCCTGCAAGAACAACTCTTCTCATTCAAGTCAACTACATATTTATTACTTGGACTATAGATGTGCAGCACTTGGAACATTGAGCCACGAGGATCCCCCACTTACATTGGATGCCACTTGTTGGCATGTTTCTTAGCATCATCGAGCTTGGTCTGAGTTGTTGGAGTGATTGGACTTTGGTAACTTTCAATTTCTCTAATATAATTATTCATCTTCATAGTCAAGTATTCTCTGATATCTTCCAACATTGTGATGATTAGTTTGCCTCTAAACTTGATTATGACTGCATTGAATTGCTCAAATACATTGTTCACTAAGACTAGATTCTTTGTTGATGAACTGAAAGCTGCTTTAGTCTAGTTATGTAGATCAAACTTTTTCAAGTAAATCCAAGCGGCTTCATTTACTTCTTGATTTTCTCTAAATGTACATTCAACTCATTTATAGTCTTCGAAAAAGCACAGTCACACAATAACCCTCTGAGCTCCTGATTTCTCCATTGGCTCCAAAGTTTTGCTTCCAAGTGCTTTGCACAGAACCTATGTCTAGTTTTTTGGCATAGTTCTTGAACTGCTGGCAGCAAACCCTATAGATATACACAATGATTAGATGTGAAAGACAAAAATGCATATTAACAATCACATAAAATCAAAGATAGAAAACATCGTTTGCATATCATATATCACTTCCCAACCATGCTTATTAGATAACCTATATTCTCAAACAGTCTTGTTAAAAACCACTTACATGTTTCATTTGTCTTCATCTCAACAATTACGTATGCAATGACATAGAAAGCTTAGTTGAGATCTTGAAAGCCTGGTTGGGATCTTGAGTCACTGCTGCAAATAAAGTGCCTCCATAATATCCTTTCAAAAAATAACCATTAACTCTTAGGAGAGGTCTACAACCCCTTAATGCCCCTCTTTTGGTTGCTTCAAAACATATGTAAATTTTCTCAAATCTATGAGGCAAACTCTAATCCACCCTCTCGACACTTAACTTTGCAGTTAACTTAGGATTGCTCCTTATTACCTCTTGACAATAATCCCAAAGTGCAGCAAATTGTTCCTTCTCAGATCCTTCAACAATATCTCCGGCTATTTTCAAAGCTCTATACAACTTCATCCCCACCAATTGAACTTGATAATTATAAGCCATGAATTTGGCTGCATCTTTGGCTATAATATTTGGATAACCCCTTGTGGCATTCACTAGCTTTTTTTCCCAACCATTTCCTGTCTGTTAGAGGATTCTTCAAGACCCTGCTACAAGTGTGGGTGGGATAGAAGATCTTTATTTGATAACCCCCCACATGTTCAGCTCATGAACATAATATTTTCCATTCACAATGTTCCACAACATAAGCGGCACTGCATCTAATTTTGTCATTCTTCTTAAACTTCACAACTCTCCCAATATATATGTTGTAATCCTTGACAACCTCTTTAAATAGTTTAAAATTGGGAAACACCATTTCTAACTCCAAGTGGACTTTCCCAATTGGTACTTGGGCAAAATTAGCAGGCATCATCCCATTGTCTTCGTCATCACTCCATCTCAATCCTTGATACTCCTCAGTAATGTGTCTTTGATAATCAAACTCACATATTACAATATCATCATATTCAGCTCTCACAATAGTTTCTGACACTTCATTCACTGAGGAAATGTTAATACCAATATTAGCTTTCCATTTTGACTTTCTCTATCTTGAAGACTCGGCTACATCAGTTGCAACCTTATCTACAAATTCAAATGCTTCTACGAAGAATTCCTCATCATCATCCTCATTCTCTTAATACTCATTTGATCCAAGTTCATATGTTTCATCCTCAGTCCCATCAGAATTATTGTCATATCCTCTATCACTACCAACCTCATCCTCATCAACTCCATCCAACCGATCATTCTCCTCTGACATTGTCTGAGATTAAAAAAAAGCAACAAATAAGGGATAGAATAAACAAAACTATGGCATCAACCCCAATACCATAAAGACAAGCATGGTCTACAACCAAAAAAAGTTTACTATTTTATATTTGTCCACCTACCAGCCAACATATAAATGTCAAAAGGACGAACAGATCGAACAAATAGCAACATCAGTGGTCTACAACCATTGATCAGCAGGAGGAACGTACTCATTTTGAATATCTATGGCAAAAAAAGAACAAACTTTATACCAAAGTAAACTTCACTAACCTGGATTCTTCGAAATCGTGCTCGATTTCACCTTTACTCTATATGGATTCCCAAATGGGTTAGCCAAAAAACTTACTATTTCAACTATTTGCAATTTAGATTAGCCAAAAAATTGTAGATGATTTTTCGCGCCTTTAAACCCCTCCGCTGACAATGGGAAGCCAACGTCGTTTCATGGTGTGGCAAGGGAAGCTCAAAAACGACGTCGTTTGTTGAGGCTGTGAAGGATGGAAATGGCGTCTTTTTTTTTTGTTCTGCAAGTTGGAAAACGACGTCGTTTTGGTTACGACGTGGCATAAATTTGATGTTGTTATTGCCACCTCAGCTTCCATGTCAAATTTTGATTCAGCCAATTGACGTTAGGACCAAACTGTTAGACAAGATTGAAATTGGGGAGATCAAATTCCAGATTTTGAAAATTTAGGTAGTCAAGTGGTGGCAATTGGAAAATTTGAGGACTAAACTGTTAGTGGTCTCTTCATAAAATGTTATAGATATGTAGGAGAATAAAAAAAAATCAGGTTATGATGAAAGACTTTATAACAATAAGTTTGTTAATTATCGCACAGTTCTAGCATGCGTATATACGCGGGTCCGTTCATCTAGTTATAGTAATAAATTATTAAGGGTCCATCAGCTCCATAAGGCGAATAGGGTGGGTTTCCCCACCTGCAAGGACCCACCCACTCTCTTTTTTTCCTTTAAATTTCTACAATTTTGCCCTTTCTATTTCTAAATTTTTTTAATTAATAATATACTTATTTTTTAATTGCACACCATCGGGTACCGAAAAATCCAACTAGTCTGATTAATCTAGATTATAATAATACATTATTATGGGTCCATCAAGGCAAGTAGGTTGGGTTTCCCCACTCGCGGGGACCCAACCACTCCTTTTTTATTTTTCGTTTCTACAATTTTTTAATTCTTTAATTTTTTAAATTAATTAATTATATATACTTACTTTTTTTTATTGCGCACCACTGAGTACACAAAATTCCAACATGTTCGATTATTCTAGACTCGAGTGATGTCGATCCACAATCGTGAATTGTCTCTTTTTATCTATGACATTAGAAATGTCCTTGTTTTTCAGTTAAATGCAGGGTTTCAATAGCCTATTGATTAAAACAAAATCTCAGTTAGGCATGGACTTGGCTATGACCATAAGATACTTTTAAGAGTAAGGTATGGTTTTGTGATGCAAATCGTAGCACGACTTCAAGGGATCCAGTTCAAGTTCCAATTAGATCGATTACACGAGCACGAGCAAAGAAGTTTAAAGATGAACTCAACGGCCTGATTCAAGAGGTTTGGACTCAAGCAAATTCGTGGAGGCCCATTGGACATGAACCACGTGATCAACAAAAATCCATCAACATGATTCAAGTTATAGAAGATTCCGGACAAGGCTAAATTCAACAAGTGTTTGAGGAAGCTTTTAGAATATTTGATGATCAAGAGAAGATATCATCATATTTGTTTAAAATTTAAATCTCATGGAGATATTCTAGGGATATTTAGATTTCATATCTTCATAGATTATGTCATATCTCTATCGATATTCTAGGTTTTATTTTCCTTATCTTTAGGAGGAGATATGGCCAAATTATGATTAGTTTATGTCTATATATATTCATCTTAGTCAATTTTTAATAGAAAGGAACATTCAGAAAAATTGTGAGAGTATTCTCTTTGGTTCTTGAAGAACTAATTCGAACTTATCGGAAGTTTCCGTGGCGTTCATCATCGACTTATCAAACGGCTTTCCACCACCGTTTGTGGCTTCTTCATCAACTTATCAAACGGCTTTCCATCACCGTTTGTGGCGTCTTCCTATATACCGAGGTTCTTGTTTCGCAATAAACAACGGGTTGATGTCAATTATACCAAGGTTCTTGTTTATGTTGTAAACAACGGGTTGAGGGTTCGTCATTCAAATCTGATCGTGGAACGATCTTGGGTTCCTTTAGTTGTCGGGTCTCGTCATTCTTGGCGGGAATCGCATTATTTTGGTCCCTGAAAGATCCCATAACCCTGGGTTTGGTCCCTCAAAAATTTTGCCAGTGTTTTCATCCCTCAATCTCCATTCCGTCTGATGTTTTAGTCCTGCCGTCATCTTGCGCGTGCCAACCATGACGGAAATCTCACGTGGCGGATGAGCTGGATCTAACTTCGTTAACCACCCCTCTTCCTTAATGATCCCCATCCTAGCTAAGTGATACAGCCACGCAACAAAATCGAAATCGATTCTGCTCGAAATTGATTATGCTCATCGACCCAGCAAATCGGGGTTTCAAGGATCGAGACAATTGAGTTAACCGCCTGGGACTAGTGACAAATGTCGGAGATCTTATGGCTGCGGATTGACTCGGAGAGAGCCGCCACGAAGTCGAGGAAGTTCTTGGCTGACTCTGAGGAGTGGAACCTCTTGATGTTATCAGGGGAGTGGATCGGTTTGGTGGGAACCTGGAAATCGTAGGGAGGGGAGAGTAGGGTTACTTTCTGGGGCTGAGGGATGGGCGCAAGCAGGATGGCCTGTTGCTGGGATTGGAGTGACTCTGGGGAGAGGTTGATGGTGGGGCACGAATGGGGTGGTAGGTCGGCGGCGGGGAGATGCCGGGGAAGCCTTGCGGCGCGGATGGGTAGGAGGTGGGAACGCCACCCTTGGCGTAGGTACCATGGGAGTGGGAGGCACCGGTGGTGTCGGTGCAGTCATCGACAGAGGTTGGGGTGCGAGGGTACCTGGGAGAGTGGCGATGGTCTTCGAACTCCATTGATGAACAACCTTGGAAATGGAAAAGGGAAGGAGACGATGAACAGTCCTGGAAGGATAAGGTTCAGCGAGGGAAATATTTAGTGAGGGAGAAGTTGTACAAATCGACGGCTGTGATTTACCTAGCAGTTTGACTTGATGGATGGAATTCAACCGTTGGATGTATTTGTCATTATTTGGTAAGCGAAATTAACCATTGGATTCGATCGAGGAAGAAAACGACATTGTTTTTGACAATTTGAGGTGGTTAACGGAGTTAGGTCCAGCTCATTCGCCACGTGAGATTTCCGTTATGGTTGGCACTCACAAGATGACGACAGAACTAAAACATCAAACGGAATTGAGGTTGAGGGACGAAAACACTGGCAAAACTTTTTTAGGGACCAAACCCAATGTTATGGGATCTTTCAAGAACCAAAACCATACCTGACTCTACTTTTAATGAAGTCAAACCCCTACTGTAAATAAAGTTTGTCCACTTAAAATTACTGGAGTACATAAGGCCTATTATATTGCAATCATGATTATTAAATTAAAAATATTGAAATTTTAGCTTTAAAACCATATGAAATAGAAACTCTCTCGAAAACTCCAAATCATTATTATCAATCGAGAGTTTATAATTTTTATATATAAGTATTATTATTATTTATTTTCCTATACTCTATTTGTCATTTATTATACACAAAATACTATGATAAATTAAAAAACTGAAAAAAAAAATCGGACTCACGGCATCGCGCGGGTGTTGCACGCTATTATGTATATATTTTTTTGAGAAAACTAGAGTATGACCTATGATATGTGCAATGCTAAATTTAAATTTAGTTTGTAAAGTTATGGTCGAACTAGGCACTATATAACGCTAAAAAAAGTGATTATAATATGGCAATGCTAATTTTCCTATAAAAAGTTGTTGTGATTTTCGAATATATAGGTTAATATATTGGTAAAGATTAAAAATGACTTGTAATTTAAAAATATTAAAATAACAATAATTTATGGAGAGGATTATTTAAAAAAGAAAAAGAAAACTGAAGAACTATACGGCTGTCCTAGAGAAAACCGAGAGAGAAGAAACTGGGGAATAGAGATAATAGAACTCTACTAGTTCATATAAATATAAATATAAATATATATATATATGTACCTATTTATTTTTAAGCACTTTCTCATTGAGTGGTTCGTAATTTACCATTTTACTTTTCAAAAGGCTTTTGAAAAATAAAAAGTTAGACCAACTAACTCTTTTCTCTCGTTTGTTATAGTTACACACTGATATATACATGATTATCAATAAAAATAAAAAGTAGTCGATAAAAGAAAAAGAAAAGAACAACTGTACATGTTAGCCCCTATTTATGCAGTTGCACTGTTATGGGGGATAAAAGTGTCGTGGGTGAAAAACAAATAAAGAAAAAGAAATAAAAATTGAGGAGAAAATGGGGAGTGCTGGAAAGTGAGTAATTATTTATGTGGTTTTACCATGTTATCCTTAATTCTACTGGAATTTGTTGTCGCGCTAGAAGCAATAAGTATAATCTCATAAAATAATCAAAAGAAATATAGCATTCAACTCAAATATCTATTATAATATATAAAACCTGAAAAGTGAGGTGTAAGAGCTCCATTCGTTAACTTTTAGCTCGTGCTTGAGAGTTGTACACACTATCTAAGCTCGGTTAGCAAACCCTTAACTCCATGTTGAGTAACCTTACATTTCTTAAAAACCCATAGGTCCATATTGAATTGTTCTTTTGATTCCTTTCACTGTATTTTTACTGTATTTTGTTTGTGTTATATTCGACATATTTAATTTATTCGTCTATTTTATTTGTATGTAATGATATAAAATTAATTTTAAAGAAAAAAATTAATTTTTTTGACAATTTAAAATAACTCTTCGAAATATTTGTCATTTTTTGTTGCACTAATGCATATTTCAAAATTTATTTTATTTTTTTATGCTAATCATATCGGGACCATATTATAGGATTAGTCACTTTCTATAAATACGTTATTCCAATTCCATATAACTAAATTATATATTTGTATGCCATCGTAATATATACTTATTTTATTATATCACATATTTTTTATTATACATTTTCTTTATATCTATATCATATGCACATCATTTTCTTTATCGCAAATGAGCTGGAAAAATAAGGAAAAAGATGTCAAAAGAAATATGTTTGGACGTATGAAGGGATCTGGAGCTAGGGACACATGGAGAAAGGAGGGAGAAGAGAGAGAAATGGTGGTATCTAATTTACCATTATACCCATTATTTCTATGACCCTATTTATATTCTTCACCATTCACTAAAGAGCATTTTAGACAAATTATCAGGGTAACCGTCGAAGTGAACCCACCCCCGTTTCCTTAATATAGTAACTAGAGTTTGTATCTGTGCTACGCTCAGCGTACGAGGAGATTTAAGTTGGAATCAAAATGAAGACAGCATAAAATGAATAAAAGTTACATTCTATGTAACTAATAAATCTTTTGATAAGTATAAATAGCGAAAATGAAAATAAATAGAAAACTTGAAATGGAAAAAAGGAAACTTCAGAGAAAAAGTGGGGGAAAATTACTTCGATGATACAAAACCTTTTAAGTTGTAACGCAGACGGTACAAAATCTTTTTTTTGTAACAATTTGGTACAAAACGTTTCAAATTGTTTCAATCAAGTCCAATCTGTCAATTTTCGCTGACGGCGTCAAGACCTTCTGACGTGGCAAGCGACGTGGCAACTCGTATAATACATGGCTGACAACTTAAAACACTCGTTCCTAAGGCAGGAAATAATCCAGGGGCTGAAAAAAGAAAAACACAAAATAAAAGACAAAAAGGAAAACTTGAGAGAGAAGACAGAGGGTTGAGGGGAGACGATGCCACTGGTTGTTTCATTGTTTCATTCTCTCCTTCTACTTGCGATCAGGCTAGGGTTTTGTTGCAGACAGTGAGAGAAATCAGAGCACATGCAAGGTTTTGGTTTGTCTACAATGCCTCAGGATCTAAGCTCCTTGGACCCTGCTCCCGTGCATGGTAAGTAATCTATTATCTTACTGTGTTGATGATGTCTGTGGTTGAGATTTTAGGTTTTGGGTGAAGTCGAAAGGTTTGTAAGGTTGGATTATCTGGTGTTGCTGTGTTTTGAGTTTACTAATCCTCATTTTTCTCTCGAAAAGATAAAAAGGTTCGAACTTGCGACAATAATGGCATTTTTGTTCGGTGTTGGCTGGGGCTCGATTTCTTGTGGACCTGAAGCTTTCATCACCCTCTCCCTCCCCTTCCCTCTCTGTCTTCAGCTTGCTTGATTTTGAAGGATTTTGCTGCGATTTGATTAGTTTACATCTCTCTCTATCTCTCTCTCTCTCTCCCCCTGTCTCTGTCTCTCTCTAATTGGTGTTGTTCGGTGAGTTTTTCTGTAAGACCCTGCATTGCTTCTGCATATATAACAGTCCATCTTTGTGATAACACAAAATTGATCAAAATACTGGAGTTCTAGCTTGATTAAAAGAAATAGAAAGGGGCACATAAGGTGTTTGGGTCATGGAGAAGCAATCAGTATCACATAGATACAAAGTTACTCAAGTTTAGGCTACATTTAACGTATTCTTGCTCAATTGTTTATGTATCACGAAGGTAAGACCATGAATCATGTTTCTTATTCTTACAAGTAGTTTCAGGATCATTATTTGGGTTTGGCCTTCTTGTCAGTCCAGAAAAGCAGACCAATGAACAGGAGTTGCCATATAGGATTACCATGAAACATAAAGCAAGTATCTATCTGTAGGTAACAGCACTTCTAACCACAAAAAGATAGCAAATATGCTGAAGTGAAAATCAGGACCATAGCAAAGTATTGTTTCAAATGCAGAAGGCAGGGAAGCGTATAAGAACATGCTTAATGCTAATAGCACTTTATCATGACATCAAAAAGATTCTAGGCTTAAAAAAACATATTTTGCTCGCTGACAGGTAGTTTACCTTAGCATCTGGGTTAGAATATAACATAATGTAATCTGGATAAACCCTCAGGGTTGAAACAAGCTGCAAATAGGCAAAGTTTAAGACAATCAATACAGTTTAGAGTAATAATAAATTAATCCTACTAACAAGAACCAAGAAGTAACAAGACTTAAAAGCAAAATGGAGCAAAAGCAACCAAAATTAACATGCAGCTTAAATTAAATAGCATCGGTAGTTTTTTAAGCACTACATGCAAGCGCAAAGCATCTGTGAGGGCATACAATGAACTTTTAGGCAATGAAGTGGAAACATGAAATCCTGTAGTTTTATCCAATCCAATTACGGTAGCACGGATAGTACACTGAGGATCAATCATTGAAAATTTAAAGTTGACACCATAATCAAATTTGCAAAATGCACACCAGAGAGCAAGTTAACCTCTATAATTTACTTTATATGATTTTACATGCTCCTAAAGGTTCATTATTAAGTAAATTTTCTTCTTGTGCATTCTCCATATTTGAAACACATTTTTAGTGCCCTTGTAGTGCTAAGCCCTCAATTTGGTCTGTGAATGATCTCATCTTATATTCATTTTTTGTCTTATATTGAGTTGGATTGAGTAGTCAACTGAGATCACAATTGTTATGTTTAGAAAGTCGAAGGCTTTTTGCTTTTTTAGGTCTCGTTAAACATTTATGATGATGGGGTTTTTGTTTTTGTCCACAAAGGAGGCTGTGGGAGATGCAAACAGAGATGTGCTTTCAGTTGATGTCCAAGATGACTTTGAGTATGTAAACTTGCATATGGAGGTGTTAAGAATAGAAGATGATAAAGCTTGGGATGAGGGTTCTGAATTGAATGAGGATGAGGGTTCTGAATTGAATGATACTGATAATGACATAACAGATGACGTGGATTTGGTGGATGTGAATGTTGCATTACAAGAAGGCATTCGACATGGGAAGAGAGGTAGCCACTCTTCTGAAACCAGAGAACTACATGTCGATGTTACCAGTGAAGAAGGTGATTGGGAGGCAGGGGATAGAGGTGATGAGTCTGATGGCTTTCAAAGTATTGACTCTGGCGATGAAGGTAGGAGTGCAAGTAGGTTACCATAATTTAGGCGAGAAAGAGACTTGCAAAATCCAAAGTTTGTAATTGGTATGTTGTTTGGAACCACGAAGGAGTTAAAGGATGCTGTGAAGCAATATGGTATCGTGAACAAAGTCAACGTGGCCATAGTGAGGAATGAAAAGGACAGAGTCAATGCAAAGTGTAAGAATTGCGATGGATGGATGCTAAGGTCAGCATGGAATAAAATGCACAATGCATTACAAATTAAGAAGTATAAGGACAAGCACACATGTGGGAAGGAGATTCCTGATAGATATATCACTTATAAGTGGCTAGGTGAGACTTATAAGGCTCAGTTTCTGGCTGAACCAAATTGGTCCTCCAAGTCTTTTGCACATTAGCTTGACCATGACTTCAAGGCCAAATGCAGTAGGATGAAGCTATGGAGGGCAAGGAATTATGCTCTAACCTTGTTAAGGAGTTCAGATGAGAAACAATATGCAAAATTATGGGACTATTCTGAAGAATTAAGAAAGACCAATCCTGGTTCCTCTGTTTTTATTGGGACTGACCAGCACATCTTCAAGAATATGTATGTATGTTTTGATGCCTGCAAGAGGGGTTTCCTAGCTGGTTGCAGGCCATTAATTGGATTAGATGGGTGTTGGCTTAAGGGAAGATACAATGGACAGCTCCTAGCCACAGTAGGAATCGATGCAAATGATTGCATCTTTCCTATAGCATTTGGGGTGGTGGAGATTGAGAATAAATAATCTTGGTCATGGTTCTTAGAAAATCTGGCAAAAGACTTGAATATTGATGATTCATCTTCCTGGACTTTTATGGGAGATAAGGAGAAGGTATGGTTTTATTGAAAATCGATTAGGCTTACTTACATATCTGTGTTAATTTATTTGAACCTAGTTAAATGCCTATTTACTTGTGGGACTTGCTGATAGTGTTTTTCTTTTCTTGTGTTCTGTTATCAAGGGGTTAGTTCAATCCCTTGATGAAATGTTTCCTCTTGCAGAAAAAAGGTTCTGCACTCGACATCTATGGAAAAATCTTTGTAGAGTAGACACTATCAAGAAGGGGAAAGAATTGAAAGACCTGTTATGGGCTGCTGCCAAGGCCACTTACCCAGCAGAATTCAGGAAGCACATGGAGGTGTTAAGAATACAGGATGAGAAAGCTTGGGAATGGCTCCAGGATAAACCTCCATCACAATGGTCAAAGTCCCATTTTAGGGAATATCCCAAGTCTGATATTCTGTTAAACAACCACTGTGAATGCTTCAACAGGTACTCTACGTACTTAGTAAGTACAGTACTTCGACTTGAAAGTAAATAATAATGTGTAATCTTTTTTATTGTACAGGTGGATTTTAGAAGAAAGGGACAAGCCTATTATTACATTGTTTGAGAGTATCAGAACAAAACTGATGAAAAGGATGTCCATGAAAAGGAAACTTGCAGACAAGTATAATGAGAGGTTTTGTCCTAAGATTCTGAAGAAGCTTGAGAAGTACAAGGAATGGGCATCAGGGTGCTGGCCAACTGAGTCTGGGGCAGGTAAGTTTGGTGTGATTGTTGCTGAGAAGCTCTATGTGGTGGATTTGCTTACTTTGACATGCAGTTGCAGGCGGTGGCAACTTTCAGGTATTCCTTGTCACCATGCTATTGCATGTATACAATTAGAAAGGAGGAAACCAGAAGATTTTATCCATCATATCTATAGTGTTGCAAGCTTCAAAGCTTGCTATGAACCAATTATCTATCCATTAAGAGATCTAGATGATTATGACCCGACTGGTTTGGAACCAGTAAAACCTCCTCCCTTGAAGCCAAAAAAGGGTAGACGCCAAACTGTTAGGAGAAAGGGTCCTGATGAACAAGCTGTACGAGTTGCTAAAGATGGCACAAAGATTATTAGAAACAAAGGCTGCATGAAAATGAGATGTTCAATATGCAAAGAAGCTAGTCATAATAAAAAGACTTGTTATAAGAGAGGAAAGAGTGCTTCAGCAAGTTTTTCAAACATAGAGCAAGATCTACCAAGTGGAAGTTCCAGCCAACAAAACACTGTGAGTTACTGCTAGACAATATATAATCCTTATATTCATTCATTTCATCGATCTAATTCCTTGGTTTGCAAGCTATTTACAGGAAAATATGAGGACATATGAGAGTGTTCTCGAGCCCCCATCTACTAGTCCACATCTTTTTAGATCAGAGTTCATCCAAAGCAATGTTACTTAGGTATACATATCAAATACATACACATTTTCATGAAAATGTGAAACTTTTATAGTTATTGATTGATTGGATCCTCAGGCTTCTCCCCAACCATCTGCCCCGCCTGCTCATGGTCAATTTGAGTCTCAGTTTATTAGGATGTCCGAGCCACCAACAAATCCACCTACTGTATTTGCTTCAAGATCTTCTAGCCAAAGGACAAATAAAGGAGGAATAGGGCCTTCTGGGTTTCTTAAAAGGAGAGGCAAGAGAAGCAAAGATACATGTGATGAATTTGCTCTAAATTCTCTCAGTCAGGAGCCAACAACAAAACGAAGGAAGGCAAAGACATCAGGTTCTTTGAGCCAGCCACCAGATGTTGGCAATTAGGATATAGAATATCATTTTGATGTTCATCTTTATATGAGATTACAAATGCTGCACTTTTGATGCTCATGTTGAAACTGATTGGGTATAGCTGATTAGGTAGAAAGAATATTGTCGATCTTTTTTTATGTTTTAGTGGTGGAAAGAATACTATCCCCTTTTGTTATAAGTTTAAAGAGCAGTATATTATTTTGATGTTTTAATGGTGGAAAGAATACCGTCTCCTTTTGTTATAAGTTTAAAGAGCAATATTTTTTTTTAATGTTTAGAGTTTAAGTTTTTTATTAATTAATGTTTTGGTTTAATGCCGATTGTATGGAGTGGCATTTGTAATTTGTTTAATTGCCCATTTTCCTGCCATGAGAACCAGAAATTTGGACTGTATGAAAGCAGTTTGGAGTATATCTATTCAATTGGATAAGTTTTAGATGATATTTTTTCAGTTGCAGCAATGAAATTGCGAAGTATGATTACGACTTAAAAGGTTTTGTACCATTTCGTTACATTTTAAAAAGGTTTTGTACCCATTTGTTACATCTTAATAAAGTTTTGTATCCATTTGTTACATCATGCTAAAAGCTGTCAGCCACGTCTGATACGAGTTGCCACGTCGTTTGCCACGTCAGAAAGTCTTGACGCCGTTAGCAAAAATTGACGGATTGGACTTGATTGAAACAATTTGAAACGTTTTGTACCAAATTGTTACAAAAAAAAGATTTTGTACCGTCTGCGTTACAACTTAAAAGGTTTTGTATCATCGAAGTAATTTTCCCTAGCGGCCAAGGGTGAACGGATAGAGAGAGTTTCTGGGACACGTTGAGTGGCGTGAGGAGAGAGAAGAGAAATAGTAAAAATGTTATATCCTATCTAATTAGTCGCTGAAGCCGTGCATTGCACGATGTCTTATGTGATTTAATTTTTTCTGTCAATTTTATTATATATTATATGTGTATTTAATTTTTTTATAAATCTTAATTTACCATCAATAAAAATATTATATATATATATATATATCTGTTAAATGGTAAAAAAAACTTTATTTGTCTTTTCTTTTTGTCAATTTTATTAGTCAATTTAAGCTTATTTTAATGGTTGAAAATCATAATTTACGATAAATAAAAATATACTATTAGATATATGACTAACGGTAATTTAATTTGACAAATAAGGTTAAGAAAAAACTAAATTGTAGAATCATAAAGGAACATCCATTTAATGCACTGTAGAGTTGAAAATGGAATTTAGTTTTGTATTATGGTTTCCATTATATTCCAGAACTGCAGCAAAAGGAAGATATTGCGTTTGGACCTTTTTCCCCTCTTATGATTGAGAATAGCTTTTGTATTTTATTTTCAAAAATCCTGGAATATAAAACTTATAAATTAAGACATATTAAAAAAGATTGTAATAAAAGCAAAGAGCATTTTAAGAAACAAAGATAAAATACATATATTATGAAAAAAAGACAAAAAAATTGAAGAAATCACATTCCTAAGGCAAAAACTCACATAACCAAACTGAATGATAAAAAGATTCTAAAAATGAAATTTTTTCATAAGATTGGAATAAAAAATTCATAGCACAACATGCTCCATACATAGCGCAAAGAATAAATTTAATGAAAATTTCATAAGAATGTAGACGTACATAAAAGATAAAAAAGAAAGTTAAGATTGTTTTATCACAGTTTTCATATTTTCGAAATCGAGAATTTGGAGTGAAACAACAACAACAACAATAATTGAACAACTCACATTGTGTCTAGTGGTAGACATACTTCTTGAGAGCTTGCTCTAGTGGTAAACGTATTATTTGATAGTTGAATAACTCACTGTTCACATGTGGGGGTGCTCCCTATTTATCTTGTATTATACAGTATGTAGAAAAAATATAATCCGATTTCTTTTTTGAAAATTCAATATGGCTCATATATCTATAATTATTTGATGTAATCTTTTTTTGAAAAGCAAATATCATTTAACTTTGTTAAGAATTAAATTGTCTAACAATAATCCAAATATTATAATATCAATTCATTATATATCTATTATATTTGAGGATCACTCAAGAATTCTATTTCAAACTTTCATTATTCTTAATTCATATTCTTGAAAAAATTCTCTTTTATTTTTTATATGCACTATGATATCCGAAAGCTTAAAGGGCCTCGACTAATTCAATCGAATCAAGTCGGGTCGGTCTACTAAGAGATAAATTAAATAACATTTTCGATACTCTATAATATATCCTAATTCTAATGGGCGATGATGGGTTTTCTATTGATGATTTTCTGATAAAATGATATCTTAATAAAAGTAAACAAATATAATTTTTTTAATGTACGTGTTTCTAGATAATTAATAAATGTAATTTTTTTATGTGCACCACTAGTATTCGAAAGCCTAATAGATCTATGCCAGCTCACTCAATGATAAAATTCTCAAAGTATGGATTTTCTCCATTAATAAGATGGAAACTCGATATTTTATTTAAGGGAAACAAAAGACATGGATTGAAGGAGAAATTTTGTGGTTAATAAAGTTACTGAAAATTACTTTCTCATGATATAATGGTTGTTACTTTTTTATCTTTATTTATTATCGTAGGTTTTTTAAGAAAAAAATATACCCATTGCTTTTTTCCTCCCATTATAATAATATAAATAAATAAAAACACGTCTCTTCACCCGTGCATTACTCAGGATTCTTATTATTGGACTATATATTTTATATTATTTTTATATAGATCATTACATAAGAATTATATTATATTGTGCATTGTGCATGGAATAAATTAATATTATGAGTTAATTATTATTATTATTATATTATTATTTCTTCTTTTTTGAGAATTTTGATGATTCCATTAGTGCGGTGGGTTAATAAATGTCAACCATATTTTTAAATGAAAGTGCTTCATTAATATCTCGGGATATGTGAAGAGTCGAACGAAGAGTTGAGGGTTGAAGATTGGAGCAACGATTCTTCCCACTTTGTTTTGCAATTATATATTATATATGGATAAATAATTCACACTTTTTGACCATGTTACCTAAAAAAATTAAAGTACAAGCACCATATAAATATGTATTCTCTTTGTTTTCACTAACTGCCATTTTATACTCTAAATTCGGTCAAAAATTAGAAATGTTTTTTTTTTTTAATTTTTCCCGCGGAGCCCCGTATTGCCCCGCAGAGAAGCGCGGGCTTCCGCCATAGAATATATATATATATATATATTAATAGTTATAATAGAAATTTTGTTTTTGAATAAAGAGAAAGAAAATGGGAGAAGGAAAGGAAGTGAGAGGCATCTGTATTGGGAATGGAGTCGTTTTCTCTCTCACTCCAACTTCTAAAAGCAATCAATTTTTCGGAGGAAATTTGCAATTGCAAGTGACATTAGTGAGGCACATTGCTTGGTATCCCATTTCAAGTGGCTCTCGTTCTTCGTATTCCATTCTTCGGTGCAATAATTTTTGCTGCTAAATGCCGACAAAGCGAGCTTGACTAACACGTTAATCCATGAATTGAGTGTGTGTAGATATACATATATAGAAAGAGACAGAGACATGTAGATCTCCAAATCCATGAAATCGAAATAAGAAAAATAAATAAATTACACAAGCCAATTTTTATCTCCCGATATATCTGTCTATCCATCTATCTATCTAGACATATCAATTTGTATAAGAAGACAGAAGTTTTTCATACTTTCGCCAATTTTTCATTTCTATGATTATTTTTTATTGACCTTTATATTAACTTTATATATTATAACTTACATTAATTATTAATAAAAATAAAATATATAAACTCGTTCATAATTAATAAGAGATTCATTCAAAACATAATCAAATTTATGAAAATAAATATAAATCCTAAAAGTAAAAAAAAAAAAAAAAGCAGCACTGGATGCTATAGGGTGATAATCTGAATGAGCACATAAATTTACTATGAAGTTATTTTTATATTTATTTATTTTTCTATTACAAAAGGGGGCAATAAGCCAAATCAAATGAAAACGAAATTCTAAATATCTAATAATGAGGCATGAGTAGTTCCATCCCGGTATCGAATCTGGACTCTCTTGATTATCAGACGATGATTTTTATATTAATTTAACTCTGCGTAATCAACGAGCCACACCAACTAATTTAATAACATGCTAATGATCACGATAAATGCGTATTGAGATGGCGACGTGGGTCGTTAATATAATATTAGATAGACGACGAACATTATTAAAGAAGGTGATGGCTATATATAAAGTTTGAGCTTAAGTGAAGGGGACAATTCCAATGATTATTATTTGTTCTCCATCTCTCCTTTGAAAAAAAAAAAATGTTCCCTTCACAAATTTCCTCATTTAATTTCAATTTGACCCCTAAAGTTTACTACTTGTATTGCTTCCTATTCAGTTAACTTGATTCTCGAGCCCTGCAATTTCGAAATTGCCTTGAGCTGTTCCTTTTCTTCTGAAAGAACCTCTGTGTCGAGTGTATCTGGATCACTAAAACCAATATTAAATTTCCATTAAATTTATACAGATTTATGCTCATTTCACTTAAAAGGTTAAACTAATAAGTGTTGGTATCCAAGTTTCATATAAACTCATTATTATTATTTCATTTTTTTCATGTGTGATAATAATTTCCAACACCCATTCTCACGTGCAACGCTCGATTTATTTCTACCTACACGTTTTCATATGCCCTTAAAGATCCGCCCTCAACAACTGATCTCGAGACGTGCTCATCTTCCCTGCTCAGACGAGGAAGGACTAACATGAGGCGCTCTTTTGGCTGCTCTCGATATTGGGTCGGCGTAGTGTGAGCTCGCATGGGTACGCGAAAGCATAACCTGCTCTGACAACATATTAAATTATGAAAGAATAATAATGAGTTTATATGAGATTTATGTACCAATACTACTATAATGGATTCCTAATATGAGTTTATACTGATATAGTTCTAAATATCAATGAGAGTACTATGTAATGGTATACGGTCGCTTGATAATTATGAGGTTCCAGATTAAATACTCATTGTGAGATCACTCGCGTCCCTCTGTATTAGTCGTTATGATTTTTATGTCACTGTACTAAATTTATAGACTTTTCTTATAATCGAAAAATAGTTTCAACTCACATATGAGGTAAGCAGATGTAGGGGCCTCATAAATGTCATGATATCTTATGAAATATCAATTCCTAAAATTAGGAGTCGGAAACTACCTACCAAATAAATACTTGAAACAATTCACAAAAGAAAAAAAGAAAAACAAAAAATTTTGAAACCTACTTAATAATTTTGAATCTAGAGTATCTATTTTATGTCTTTGAAACGGGCAATCAAATAAGACGGTAAAAAGATAAATGAAGATTATCTTGCTTAAATACTTACAAAGTGAATCGTGTTTTATATTCGCAAAGGACGAGAGAAAAAAAAAGTCAAAATAAAGGAGTTTGTTTGTTATACTATATGTAAAAAAGAAAAAAACACACACACACACAACATTTCATGTATATTATCATCACTTGTTATCCTTTTGGATGGGCAAGATGAGATAATGAAAATCAAAGGGACTAATTTGAGAGATCCGAGGACTACAAGGAGCGAATTGAAATTCCCTCTGAATTAGTTTGAAAACCATGCGGTGCCATTTTTTGCCCAATGAAATACCCGAACGAAAATGAAATGAATTGATTAATCAAAGCTTCTTCATCTTCATCCCATCTTCTTCATCATCATCATTCTCTCTCTCTCTCTTCCTCCTCTGTCTTTCTCTCTGATTATCTGATGTTCAATATGTATCGGATTCCGACGTTCGATTCCTGAGAAGTTTCGGTCGAAGAAGCAATTTCTTTCACTTCCTCATCCTTTGGCAGGTAACGTTCTATCTCTTGCATTTCCGTAGATCCTTCCCTTCCTCATTTGCATGGCAATTTTCCAGAAATTTCGCCCCTTCAAATTCTCAACTCCGATTGTCTCACCAACCTTCCTCTCACAACATTCGCGGGCATTCGACGATTTTCTGGATACGACAAGATTTCTGTTCCTATTGGACGCAGACCGGAAATGCAATTCAATCCATTGAATTTGATGGATCTTTCTGTGTTTCTCCTTATGATTAGAACAGTCGTTAACGATTCATTCATTCATTCATTCTTCTTTTCTTTTTCTTTCTGGGGCATCTTCTCATCAATTATATGTAATTCTGTCATGGAATCATTTGATTGGACCGTTGACCGTTCATTGCAACGTAATGTAATGATGATGTACCGATGTCCTGGTTAGTTAGTTAGTTAGTTACTTACTTACTTAGTTACTCTGATGTTTCAGAAATGTTATACATTACTGTTAAGTTTGAGTGCATGAAATGCACTTTTAACGTTTTGATCCAAATTTCAGTTTAGATTATTGGCGCTACAACATTTATTGGCTTAATTTGTCAATTTTTTTCCTGGTAATTTGATCCCTTCCGTTGTTTTTCTTACTTTCTTCATTTTGTAATGAAGACCGAAGCCATTGGATGCTCGCCGGTGCTAAAGTGGAAGAATGAGTAACCGTTCGTACGAGCTGGCGAGGCCTGCCTCAGGTTTGTACCTTATGGCATACTTGTTCTTTTGAGGGGTTGAATGCTCTAGTTTGAAATGTGAAAACCTTCTAATCATGTTGCACGTACATTTGCATGATATGACATTCCATTTCCTAATGCCCTCTAGAATTGGATTTTACTAGTTGCAATCTCGGGGAACTTTGTAAATATGACCCGAAAGAATTTTACAAGGACTGCAGGTCATGCTTGGGGATACTCCACGAGTGTGCACTTAACAATTTAAAGTTTTCTTTTTCCACACTTTACTTTGTCATTTCTTTACCCTTTTCCACTATTACTCTGCCTTTTTACAAGCAATAATATCCGCCATAAAGACTGTTTTCTGGGTATTTTTATTGGCACATCACAGTTCTGTATATTTTTAAATGGGGGTTGGGGGATACATACCCTGTTCACATAGTTTAGTGACCTGTATAATGTGTAGGCATACTAGGGGGTTTCTGACAAGGGCTTGGACTCTTTGGACCATTTACCGACTGAAAAGTTATGTGTGGTGTTTCTTTCTCCCTTGTCCAGGCAAGAAAAGACTAAAAGATTTGCTGCTCCAAAGTGATAACCGCGTATGTGCAGATTGTGGTGCGCCAGATCCTAAATGGGCGTACGTTTCCTCTTCCATTTGTATTTTTGCAACATCTTCGAACTATCTTTTGCTGAAACATATGTACTTGAGAAAGAAACCTCCTTTTCCCAACTCTGTACTCAAGAGCAGTTGTTTCTGCATCTAAGTATACAGTTTCGTCTTTGCACAAATAGAATCTGATCAAAGTGAATAACCCGTTTTAAAGATGTATATGTGAAAAGGAATTGCAAGTAATGCAAGCCATGCTCATTTGCTTGGGATAGGCAGAAGATGACAAAATTTTTGCTGTCGAACATACTGGTTCTATATTATGATACAGCTTGGAGATTTGTAAAATTTGTCCTCGGATAAATGTGACCTGTTTGTGAAAGAAAATAATCATATTGCTTGCAAAAGTATGAAAACTGGAGTATTTTCAGGTTGTCACATGCCTTATTTTTTTAAACGTGCATGTTTTCACAAGTTAAGAATCCAATTCTCCAAAACTGCAGGTCGGCAAATATTGGAGTTTTTATATGCTTAAAATGCTGTGGTGTTCACAGAAGTTTGGGCACCCATATCTCAAAGGTAACTGATCTTTATCGTACCTCTCTTTTCAAGAAGATGGCAGGTGGACGACAAGAGCGAAGTACATAATTTCAATCTCTCTCTCTCTCTCTCTCTCTGATGATGATTTTGTTTTTTCAAATATTTTTCCCACATAAATATGTTACAATAACCTGAATCTCATAGAAACTCATCATATCTCCTTCAGAATTCTATTGTCAAGTACTTTGTGTCTATTTATATGAGGCGGTGAAGGGATAGCTGAGATCATTCTATGTGTAGATTTTCAGTTTGAAGAAAGTGATATTAGTTAAGCTGCACACCTGAATCAAAAGAGGTGCACCCAAACAGTGAAGACCAGTATAACTGAATTCTGCATGTTTACATGTTCCATTATTCATTTTAAATTTTGGACAAAATATTCTTGTATGAACTTGAACGAGCTTTGGTTCTTCGATTTTACTTTGAGATGAGGAATTGAGGTGGTATCAAATTGACACTTGAGGAGTTCTGCCCAAAATGTCCGTGCAAATATTAATATTTAGGAAAGTTATGTGATATAGCCATACTTAATGTAGAGTTCTACTTGCATCAGTGTGTTGAGAATAAATTTGTTACTTTCATGCCAGAGTGAAAAACGATATTCAGTCAATTTTTCATGTAGTACTCCATGCAAATTTGAGAAGGAAATTTTAAGCGTGGTGGTAACAGCTTATATTGCTCGACTTAGTCTCGAATATTACCGAAACAATTTGGGTAAAGATGTGTACAATGCCGTGTAACCAGGATGCTACTTGATTAAAAAGATAGCATGAGTCAACTAAAGTGACAATTCCGCTAATTTGGACTCTCTTAATTGTTACTTTTATAGGATGTTTGGACTTTTAAATAGTAATAACTAAGATAAAATGAATCAACTAATACAATCTGGTAGTGTGAAATCCTTCTAAAGTCTCGGTAAGATGATTCACTCTCTGCAGAAGTGACTCCTATGGGTGATAGACCTTAAAGTACAATTGAGAGTAGTGTAAAATATGGTAGTCGGCTGCTCAGTCATACTTAAGGTCAGGCGTTTTACTCAACCATTGACTATTAGGTGTTTAGTTTTTTGCATACACTCACTATAAGATTGCTCCTTAGGCTTATAGGATATGCAGTAAATATTTTCTCCCAAAACAATTTGCATTAGATTAGGAGTATACAAAGATGTCTTGCCACAAAGAGGAAGAAAATAAGTTAGATAACTCTTAACTACTTGGGGAAAATTTATCTAAGTTAACATAACTGAGATTAATTCCCACAGTTAATTGACCCCCATTGCGCGAAAAGATCAAAAATCTCAGGAATCGTATGACAGATGCTAAGCTTTGTAAATCTTTCATGAACTTTTATTTTCTCTGGTCATAGTTCCACAAGATGGAAACTAGCATTTCATATGTCAAATCCCAATTTCTTTATTCCTTCTTTTTTCCCGTCTTCATATCTTCCGAGACATAGTTCATCCTAAATTGTATCTTTTTCCCTGTCTAACTGAGTACTTGAAAATGTTTTGTTGAAGTAGGCTTTACACTTACGACTTGAGTATCTGTCAGACAAATTTGTCCTACATGTGCAGGTTTTATCTGTAACGTTAGATGATTGGTCTGAGGAAGAGATTGAGGCCATGATTGAAGTTGGGGGAAATTCTTCTGCAAATTCTATATATGAGGCTTTTATTCCTGAAGGGGTCTCAAAACCTCGACCTGATTCCAGTCATGAGGAGCGCTCAAGGTTCATCAGGTAGCAGTTGCACTATGATCTTTCTGCTTCGCAACCAAGGGCTCCTTTATCCCATGTGGATCAGATAGATGTGTGCTTTTCTTTTAGTTTTTGGAATGGACGAGATTGCTCTGTAATTGCACATAGTGTTGTCAATCAAATTCGATGCAGGTTTTGGACCATTAGTATTGATAACCTTATGATATAGGCTCTCTGTCACTTTTTGCATTTGGCTAGTGACTTCATTAATTTAGGTTGCTCATGCAAACCTTAGCTTCTGACAATTGTTTTTGATGTAATAACGCCATTCTTCTCTAGGTCCAAATATGAGCTTCAAGAATTTTTGAAGCCTAGCTTGCGAATTTCATCCATACCGACGGGATCGGGAAGAAGCACTCTTCAGTCAAGTTTCTCAAGAAAAATTATGGATAGTTTCAGAAGTTCAAATACTTCACAGAAGTTGGTAATGGAAATGGCTAATCTTCCTTGTCCAGTTCCCTTAATATTGATGTTGTTCCCAGAACAAAGAGAAGGAGCTTATTATATCTATAACAGGCTTAATATTAACATTAAAAACATAAATATCCAGAAATACTATGAGTATATTTGTTATCAATTCTGTGCTGAGGAAATCTCTGATAGTAAAAGAAATAGAAGAAAATAATCATAAGATTGTTTAGTGTGGGTATCTCTTGAAGAGTCCATCTGATGTAGAACACATGAACAGGAGGGCATGGTGGAATTTATCGGCGTGCTGAAGGTGAAAGTGGTAAAAGGCACTAATTTAGCCATCAGAGATATGCTGTCAAGTGATCCTTATGTGATTCTGACCCTTGGGCAGCAGGTTAGTTGCTATGTTCAGTTTGTGAAATGTGAATCAATTTTGGTAGAGTTGCACATGCTTAAATTTGGATATAAAACCGGTCACTTGCCTCTTCTATTCTATTTTATTATCTTCAGTTCTGTACCAGTTCTCCTGACGCTACCAGAGGTTTTTTTCTTTTTCTAGTTTTTGGCAAGAACATTTTATACTGTTCATTTTTAGTGACTGGAAAAATATATGTAAGGCTTCATGTTACGGGGAAGCATTACACCTCTGGCCCCATGTCTTGTTGGAAGGAATGGAAAGATTTTGTCATGGGAGTCAGCATAGATTAGATTTTGCAATTTCACACCATTTCCTTCTCAATTCCTTCCTACCAGTGATCATAGATGTAAATCTAGCCTTGGTCCTTGTGTATAAATAATTTTCACTTTTGGTGTATTCCTTCCAGTTTCATATGGAAGTTGCTTTTTGATAACGGGTACTTCTGCTCTCAGACGGCTCAAACGACAGTGGTAAAAAGCAACTTGAACCCAGTCTGGAATGAGGAGCTTATGTTGTCTGTTCCTCAGCACTTTGGGCCCTTAAAATTGGTAAGATCTGTCTTTACATCCCTTAAATATGTTTCTAGGTAATTCTTGAAGCTTCTAATTGACAACACACATGGTCTGCATGTAGACAAGATGCGGCAATGGCTCTATAAGTATGTCCCAGTTTCCTTTTACTAGTTGAGAACCTGTAGCTACATATGCCCCCCTTTTCCACCTTTCTTTTGTTTTTACTTTTCCAGCAGAATCTTTGGTTCTTTTCTCTTTTCGTGGGTGATAGCTTTTCATTTCTGTTCTTTTTGTGGCTCAGCTAACTGGGAATGCTTTAACAGCTTCAACTTTAAGCATTCTTTTGTGTTGTGATGGAATCTCTTCTTCAGAGATCTATTATATATGCATGTTACTGGGAAGAATCCAGGATTGTCTACTAGTGCTCTTGCTAATTGCTAGTAATTTTGCTTCATATATGCTGTTGCTTTTTGATTATTTGTCAAAATAACCCTAGCTATATCGGTTGTTGAAATAAGTGATATGATTTAATAAATACCCTCGGAATTATCTAGGTTGGACATTGAATCTTGTCAACCGGTTTAAAATATATGTGCGTTAGTTTCTGAGACTTGGAATTGATATTAGGCACTTTGAAGGACATTTGAGTCTACTATGAGTGTAAGATTTTTTGTTGCTCGATAGAAACAAAGCGACTTTCATCGTCTTTGTTTCTTCGTTGGATGCATTCCTTCCAAGCTACTATAATATAATTCTAATTTACTGCTAACATTCCTTGCAGCAAGTTTATGATCATGACACGTTCTCGGCAGATGACATAATGGGGGAGGCAGAGATCGATCTCCAGCCATTGATCACATCGGCTATGGCTTTTGGGGACGCAGGGATGTTCGGGAATATGCAGATTGGAAAGTGGCTCAAGTCTCACGACAATGCCCTCATAGAAGACAGCACTGTGAACATAGTGGACGGGAAGGTGAAGCAGGAAATCTCCCTCAAGCTCCAGAACGTCGAGTCCGGCGAGATTGATATCGAGCTAGAGTGGACGCCCCTCGATCAATAGGTATGAAAATTTGAACGGATTGTTTTTGTCCCCCATTTTTTTTCCCTTTTTGTTCGTTCATTATATAAGCCAGAATAAACTATGCTGTAACGATTCCCTTTTACAGTGTATTTATTGAATTTTTGGATTCAATCTTAAATTATGACGACAATATATTGGAGCATATAAGCAGGAACTGCTTGTATCATTGAGTTAATGAAAGTGCCCCCTGAATTTTGTATCTTTTTGTTTACCTCAATTATCAAGGAAGTTTATGCCGAACGCATGTTTTTTGACCTTCTGTATACTGTCAAATCAATCTTTTTTATGCGTCCCGTCATGAAATGTTAATTTGACGGGATATGGGGAGTTCGGAACTGCTTCCGTGAAAGTTATCGATGATCATAAGTCGCGCCAATTAAGTCCTCGACATTTTGGATTGTCTAGTTGGGCCTTGAAGTCAATTATTCGAGAGGGATGGGTTTGGATCATCGTCACTCTCAACTAAATTCCTTTTCTTTTCATTTTGGTTTGATTTTTCAAAATAATTATCTTTGGTAAATGATTCAATGTGCGGAGTTATTTATCATGCAATTAATTATACTCCAATAGAATTCACTTTATGAATTCACCCCATTTTTATTAATAATGATTGTAAAGTTAATTAATTAGATACATGTACATGACAATGTGTGGTGTTGTAAGATTATCATACCTTACTTAGCTATGAAATTTGATTTGATCTAGGAAATTAATTGTCTTATCAAGTATAAATTAATATGATTCTTATTTCTTTAATGACTTAGTTTTTTTTTTCTTTGTTTTCTTTTTGGGGTGGGGGTGATGGGATCATAAGACTTTTAAACAATTTTGGCTCTTACATTATTATTATTACTGAAAGGCGTAACCTTAGAAATAAGAAAGCAAAACGTTTTCTTTAGAAATTGGGCATGAAATTTAGGGGCAACAATTAATTCACATGTCTCCCCCTTCTTTTTACTTTTTGATTAAAAGGAAGTTCATGCGTTTACTATAATAAAATAGAAATTTTAATATTTAATAAAAAAATGTGAATAGTCCTATTATGATAATCGAACCTGAAACTTGGACGACTCTCTTCCTTCTCTTGTATAATGGGACCCCGATTAATTTACATGAGAATGAGAATTATTGGTGATAAAGACAAGATAATAAATAATAACCTAAAGAAAGAAGAAGGGTCCCCTCTCTCTCTCTTCGAAGAGAGAGAAGGAATGAGATAGCCTGTAACGGTGATGGCCGTTGTGGTGGCCACCACAGTCCCCCTCAGTATCTCCGATATGAAACGATCGGTTCCTCTTTTTTTTCTTCATATTTTCTTTTTTTAATAATTTATATATTTGGGGTCAAATATTGAAATCCAAAAGTTTTGGAGCATTAATGACAGATAATATAAAATATACTAAAAGTAATTCACCATTTTGTAATCAAACAAGATTACTTTTTCTATTAAGCATTTATTCCATTAAATACTTAAAATTTTCGCACTTAAAATTCGACACTTAATTTTAAATCCAAACAAACACACTTTAGACTGTAACTGAAATTGTACCACCTGTACTAGTAATATATGTCACGTATGGGCGTAAAATAATATTCCTACTCCCCTCAGGACACTCAAGCCTAGTATGTTGACTGTCGAGAAGCTTTCGTAAGCTTATGCAGTATATTATTTTTCCAAAAAATAAAGAATAAAAAAACTTGTGCAGTATATTTTACATGATAAAATGGAAAAATGTAATCTTGAATCAATAGGGTATGAAGAAGATACTTTGGTCTGGTACATTAATTAGGCCAATGGCAATCATACACGAAAAGCTCGAACCAACTCTTAGCTGGAGGGGAGCGTATATCAAATCCCACCCGCACCGATCGAATTGACAAATGACCTATCCACATTATATCCAATTACAACCACCCCATCCCTTATTCTTATACAATATATATCTGTTCATGATAAACATACTTATAATATACCAACGAGAAAGGAGATTCATGGCAATAATATAAGTGCCCAATCCGAAATTAATGTTGTTTTTGGTTTTAAAATACGATTTTAAAATCAGATTTTGATTTTGAAAAAGAGTAGTATAAACGGGACCCGCCATTTGACTTTGTATGAGTTATTTTGTTTTGTTACTGAAAAAGAGTGGTATAAATGAGGTCCACTATTTGACTTTGTATGAGTTATTTTATTTTGTTGTGGGTAGAATTAGATCAAAGTTGTTATTTTAAAGGGCAAATTACAAAAAAAAACCCAAATTTTGTAAAAAGTCTCAGTTTTGTCATAAATTTTGTTTTGTAATAAAAAAACCATAAGTTTTCTAAAATGTCTCAAAAATGGCATCCATTATAACTTTCGTCAATTTTTGTTGCTAATGGTGGGTTCCTTTAACAGTCCACGTAGGTCACACGTAGGTAAAAATTAACGGAAGTTATAACGGAGGTCATTTTTTAGATATTTTAGAAAACTTACGATTTTTTCTGTTACAAAACAAAATTTAAGACAAAATTGAGACATTTTACAAAACTTGGATTTTTTTTTGTAATTTACCCTATTTTAAAATAACATTGTGAAATCAAACAAGTCATAAAAAATCTTGAATTTGAACTTCATTACTAAAATCTTTTGTATCCCTTTATTTTCCTAAAAAGTGTATAGATTCTATGTCAAATATGTGTGCGTCGAGCTGTCAAAATCGATCCAATGTTGGTACATTTGGTATAGGTTTTTTCATTGTAAGGTTTGGTAGAGGTTACCATCAAAGTTTTGTGCTGGGACTAGCTGTCAAAAGGACTTGAATTCTAGTACATTTAATTGACATTTTTGATAGGGAGTCCCCAGCTGAGAGGATATCATAGAAGTTCCTAGGTCCACCTGACTAAAATACTAGAAGCAGTTACAGATCTATGTATAATAATATATAGTTGCTGAGTCAAACGCCATAATTTACCACGGGTGCCCATCTCGCGAAATGAAAGCTCCTCATGCATCCATAACCAACAACCTAATTAATTATATACAACTAGCACTTTTGCCCATGTGATGCACAGGTTATTACTAATTAAGAGTAATTATATTTAGATGAATTTTTAAAAAATTTCGACGTCACAATTGAAATTTTCATTAAATTATATCTTCTTAAATTGAAAGCATTCAAATATTAGTACATACAATAAAAAATTCAGAATAATTGAAAATGAATTATAATACCAAATATGGATGAAGAAAATGATATTACTTAGAAAACATATTACATTTTGTAATAGATGTCCTTCATGTATTTAGTAAAAAAAAAAGAAGTGCAAATCACCTATTTTTAATAATTGTTAAATAGATTTATCTATTACTATTTCAACCGTGTTTGATATTTAAATATACTTATTGCATATGATAGATTTTTCTTTTAGTTACTAATTTATTTTTAAGATTTTTATTTTTTATAGATAAATTTTTAGATTATATATTTTAAATAAAGAATATGTTCGTATAATAAAATTATTAAGTATTTGATGATTTATATGCATAAATTATTAAGTGTTTAATGATTTATATGCATTTACTAATTTAGTCCTAATGATATATACATTTATAATTGTTTATTTAGACATATACTTTTATGACTTTATACTATATAAAAATTATTTTTCTAACCCTATTTATTATGGGGATACAATTATATATAAATATATAGATTATCAACCACGTATATTGAATGTAACCTTAACTCCACCTTTTCTCTTATGTAACAATTGACTAATTAATCATTTCTTAAAGAGATACAAGAATTTTTTATATATTACATAGAGATTTACGATTCCAATTTTAAAAGATAATAATAATTATAATGATGATGATGTTAATAATAAGCTGGACAGAGAGATAACAATAAATATTATTATATACATCGATTATTTTCACAAATTTCACCAAATGGGATAATTGCTAAAGAGAAAATTAAAAAAATAATTATTATATATATCAATTGGAGAGAAAAGTACTAATAATTATTGTAAATCAAATGTTTTCACAACTTTAAAAATTTATTATTATTATTATTATTAAATATTTTCTAAACTTTCACCAAATGGGATAATTGTTATGGAAAAAATTGCCAAGAAGAAATCATCATCATCAAATGTTTTTGTAACTTTCACCGATCTATATATAATATATAAAAATTCTTTTATATCTTTAAGAAAGGATTAAAATTGCTAGGGACAAAAATAATTGCTAGAAGAATTATTATCATCATCATCAAATTGTTTTCATAACTTTCACTGATATATATATATATATATATATATATGAAAACTTATTTTGGATCTTTAAAAACTGATTAAAATTTATGGGGAAAAAAATAATTGATGGCAAGAAATCATCATCATCAAATTGCAATCCTCACTCTTCTTCTTGTTTTTTTTTTCTTCTTTTCTTTCTTCTAGCTGGGTTGCTCACTTTTTTCTTTATCTTCCTCGGCCTGCTTTCTCTTCTTCTTACCAAAATTTAGTCTTAACTTGTTAATTATTTAGGTTAAGTAGTTCTATTTTTAAATTATACCTAAGTACAGAACCTGCACAATGAGCGGGCTTATAGGCTAGTTTGTATTGGAGGCCAACACGCACTGCAATAAACATAATGATTTCTGAGAGCCATTTTTGGAGGGATTTCAATCCCTCGAAAATCCGCGGAAAAAAATTTTCAGCTGAATTCCGAGGGTATTTCAAGGAAAGAGTCCCTCGGAATTCTTTTTGGCAAATGAATTCATTTTTAAATTCTCAGGAATTTCCACGGAATTCCTCCGTACATACATATCTAAACTTATGTTGAGGATCATACATAGATTATGAATTTCTTTTTCGATCCATACATAGTTTATGATTTACATTGCATCAATATGACTGTATCCACTGATAGATGTATAAAGGTAAATGGGAGAATGTGGAGAAGCCCTTTTTTGGTGTGGAGAAGCCTTATATGTAATGGATATTTCACATGACATGTATTACAAACCAATGATTATTCAATGCTTCAGCACAAATGGTATAAAATCTGTGATCAATTAATATTTAAGAAAAGAAAATTTTTTGTTGTATCATTGATACAATATCGTGTGATATAGGGTAATACATGAGTGTTTTTCGAGAATATGAATGTGCTATCAATATCAAAACATTTAAACCCTCTATATCAAAACATTTAAACCCATCAACTATACATTGAGAATTTTTTTTTTTTTATATCTATGCAAAAGGAATTCAATATGAATTGGACCATCTCTCCTGGTACGCGTAAGATTCAATGTATAATTAGACAATTCAATAAAACAAGTGTATTTAATTCAAGGGAAATAGCCTAAAAATTCAAATAGTTTCATTAAATTTCTCAATCTAACAATTTTTCAAATTTTGGCCTAAAAAATCAAAACGTTTAATTATGTTTCCCCTATCTACCAACCAATTTGTTTTGGCATTAAACAGTGCTGATGGGGCCGTTAAATTTGCCTATGTGGCAGATAGCAGCGCACATGGCTGCAGTTATGATCCTTTTTAACTCGAAAAATCAAATAGTTTGACATTTTTCCCCAATCTAACAAAATATCAAAAAATTAACATATTTTTCATACGTTCTCTAATCTACCAAAATGTGGATTATAAATTTGAATTACGAAGTCATATATATGTATGTTGGTTTGAATATTGAAAAATATCGCCACATATCCAACATTTGTAATTTTTCTCAATTTTATACCAACCTACGAAAATGACACAAGGCATCCTAACGTTAAGGTGATGTCTTAAATCTATCCCACCGTCAATATCCACCCATTTTGGACAAAAAATCTGAAGTGGCATGTAACTCTGTTGACGTGGCAGTGTGTAGGTCACTCCTATGTTGGCAAACATGAAGAGTTCATTGACCCAACTTCGAGTAACCTGTTTTCGTCTCTCAGGTTACCATATTGCAAGTTCTTGAATGCTACGGAAAGCTCATATATAGGATTACAACTTGGAAGCAAGTTTTTGAGTTAAAAAGCGAAGAAATGAGCTAGAAAACTGTTCTTGAAATTCGATTTTCATCACGCAAAGTAGAAATTTTTTGTAGAGTTATATCTCTCAAATAGTACAACGAAATTACCAACGGTCAGTTATTGTAGCTTCCTTGTGACGTGAGAAATCTGACCACATAAATTTTTAGGGCACAAAATGATTCTAATGGAATTCGCCATTTGTGCAAAGTTCAACGTGCTAATTTCGAGCTAACTGTTTTCATCGCTTGGGCTACCAATTCGTGCTTTGTCTAAGATGCATTTTCATCATTCAGCTTCATTCTCAAGATGTCTTTCACAAGGGAGAAAAAAAAAAAAGGTAACCTTTCTTATTCTTGTACGAGATCAAAATGTTTGAATCTAGAAGTTTGTTTTTTCTTCTCCTTGAATACCATTTTAATCATGGTTTGAAAGAACACCATTAATGATTAACAGATTATTCATGACATCTTATTGATGATATATCTTCTCGACTGGCGTGCATTTATAGGATAAGTAAAGAACTTGTATTGCATGAAACATCATTATGTTGAATGGTAATGTTAAAGAAAGTTATGACATTTTGTCAAAAGGTTTCGTCAAGTACGCCTTAGTTGTTCCTATTCAAGAAAGGAGTGGATAAATTGGTAGCCTATGTAGTTTTAGTTTTATGAAAAGAAACTCAAGGTGCTCGCTGATCGTGAAACTCATGGAAATAGTTTTGCAGTTGGAGGAAAACCCTCTGCCTTAAAGATATGGCGAAGAATTTACTTATTTCTTGTAACATCTCTCGAAACACTTCCCGCCATGAAAATATAGTATAATCCTGGCAAGCAAGGTTTAAACTTGGCAAAGAGGTTTGATATTTTTATCCTTTCTCAACAGCTTTGCTTGAAAAATAACTCCGATTTCTTTGTATTTGTTCTTTTCTTGATAATTAATTTCTTTTCGAACATTTGTTAATATAGTAGCAGCATGTCGGGTCAACCTTTTGAGGCTGGAGTTCTACAGGTTTGGAGATGAAGTATAATGCGAATGATCACCTTGCTTTCTGGCTGCTGCTATTGTCATGTAGTTGTGGGTGCGTTTCAAGCTTTTGAAATTTCGAAACTTCACAAGACCCGACACAAGTATGAGTGAGCACAAGAAAGTGAAGCAACAATTTTTGTTCTCTTGTAGATAGGCCAAAATAGGCCTTGTTTCATGTTGGCGCACGCAATTTGGACTAAGAGTTTGACAGTTTTTTTTTTTTTGGTCCCCTCTCGTTTTAAGTGTTCTACAGTAAGTTCGCCTTAGCTCTATGTGATGAGTCATGAATGACCTTGACTTTAATTACTCATCGTTTGGTCAAATGGAATGCTTGTTGCTATGACTGAATGCCTATGTACTGAGTGTTTTTCACATCCCTCCCATCCTAAAATTTGGTTTTATTATAAAAATGTGTTGACATCTTTTTTTAGACTTAATAGCTTTTGAATAAACATATATGTATAAGAAAAATTAAATTAATAATAAAAATATTTTCTTTCATGGCAGGCAGTGCGAACTTGCCGCGAATATTACAACACGGTTTTCTATTTTCTCCAACGAAAAGAAAAATAAATTATGCACCGGTTGATGAACCTTCATTTCACAAAGGACAAACATCGAAAGTATCATTTAAAACTTGGAACTTAAGGTTTTTTCCTTTACTTAATATACATGATATCTCAATTTGCAAGACAATTACGAGACTTAACAGATGAAATGAATAATAGGATATAATTATAAATTATGGATCACGCCAAACCCGTGCAACACACGTGACACCCCACTAGTATTTATTAAAAAGCGTGCAGTGCACTGACAAATACCTAATTTAGACAATTAATGGCATGCGCTCTAGTCTAGACAAGTTAAGTGAAATGTATTAAAGTGAAATCGATCCTTGATGCTTAGAGACCAATGAAGGGCCTATGTAAATAACAAAGCTAGAAATTGTAAAACAATACAAGAAGTTTCAGTGATGATACGTACGGCTGGCTTTTTTATTTTTTTTTATTTTTTTATTCCTCCTTTCCCGTGACAAAGCTCTTATCAGATTGTAGATTGTGTTTTGGATTGGTTCTCCTTGCAACAAGGACATCGTCAATCTATATCTATATATTGAACAAACTAGAAGGTCACTTTCAGGGCATTTGGTTCGCCGATTGTTAGATTATATGAAACATTTAAATTGTAGGGAAAGTAAGCTCGAGAATGTCAGATTTCTAGGAGTGTTATATTACCGTGTTTGGTAAGTACATTATATTTCTTGGAAAGTACACGCAATATAACATTACGATGTTTGGTACGGAATTAGATTGATAGGAAAGATAAATAATTACACGGTGATGCCCTTATGATGTAATATTTTTACGTGTATGAAAAAATTAAGTTAAAATTGAAAAATATTTTTTTTTCAGAATCCTAATTTAAGTATGAGTAAATTTTATTTATTTATTTATTAATAAAATATGCTCATATATAATTAAATAATAACAACTATGAAATCATATTTATAAATAATAATAATATATATTTATTATTTTAATTTATAATAATTATGAATATCTATAAAAAATAAATAAATAAATTTACTTCATAATAGAAAATTTTCAAAAAAAAAAAAACTCGGTCCTCCTACCCAAGGGTAAGAGGATCTATATATATTATTCTTGGGGGAAAGTTTCTTTCCCAATAATACCACTTATTTAGGGGAAAGACTCTCTTAGATAGGGAAAATTTGGGAGTGCGGGAAAGCCTGAATGGGGATTTTTGGGCTCTACTTTTCCGCCTGCAAATATGAGAAAGTTTGCCCATTCTAGGCCGCAATCTCAGATTCCCGCTTAGACGGCAAACCTAACAGCCCCTCAATGTAGGGTTTATGAAATGGATAGTGTCATTAGCCAATTAATTTTACCAAAAGAAGAAAATAAAATAGTATCATCAACCTAATACTTTGGTGGTGACAATGTAATTAATTTTTCTTTTTCGGTAGAACGAAATAAAAATTCTAATAACTAATTAAAGAGCACGAATTGTCCCGTCATGAGAATAGAACCCGCAGCCCCTTAGTTGACAGGCAAGTGCGTCACTACACCATCCTCTTTCTCTATGATGTAACTATTTGGTTAAGAACGGGTTAATGATTAATCAATACATACAATTAAGAAGATTAAGGAAATTCATGTGAATTCTGCTGCTTTATTTTAAAATATGGAATTATAAAAGAAATTTAAATACAGAATATAAAATACTTCTTTATTTTTCATAATTCATATTTTGCTATTTTAATTTACTTTTTTTTTGCCGGGTACTATTTTGATTTACCTATCAATCACAACCTACTCTACAGATAGCAGTTTTACACTTTTAGCACACATCTAGGTTAGTTTTTATTCTATTCATGTATCTAGACAACTTTTACCATCTAATATATATGTAAATTAATTTTAATTCTAACTTTATCCTTTTAATATATCCATACAAATAATGATTCTTACTTTATTCACTTATTCATGTGCCTCAGTTAACATTTTTGTGGTTTGTTTCTAAAAAATATGCCAGATGCAAATATAGTTATAAAAAATAAATATTTTTGTGTTTGATTTTTCAAAAAATATTTATATGTTTTGTACCAATAAAGGCATCTTTGCATGTGTCATTTACTATTTTTTCGCTCTACTTTTTTTTAAAAAAAAAAATCTGTAGGACACTGTATACTTTCCTATTTGTCATAATACTCCCAGCTTTAATTAAGTAAAAGATAAGTTGCCAATTATTGTTATAGGCATAGGATCCATTGTCTATGAAGCACCGACTTCTCTAAAGAGCTTTTTTTTTTGTCATTACTTATAATAGTAGGTTGTGAATGTGAAGATAAACTAATAAAATACTTTGAAATTCAAACAAATGTAAAAGGTTCGAGGAAATATATTATTGTTTAAACAATGAAAATACTTTTATCCAAAAAAATTAGAAAAAAGTTATGGCTTTTATATGATATATTATTTCTAAAAAATTATTATTTACTTTAAGAATAAGTGTAATTGTCTAATAATTTGCATTCTTTTCATGTGTTGAACGCGTTAGTTTAGCAAAAATCAAACAGTAAGGTAAGGTCGACTCTCGAGATGGACATCGCATCAAAAATCGGTATTAACATAAAGTGCTACTTTCAAAGAGAAGGTATTGTACCCACTTTCTCACAAAATCCTAAATTATCTATCGAATTTCATTCTTTCAAATGACTCAACATACAGCGAGTTTTTAATGACTTTCATCCACGCGTCCTATTCGAGGGATCAATTAATCACGTTCTCATCCTATGAATGTTCAAGCGATCTTACCAAATATTCATCACGACTAATTAATTAATTTAACTTGTCAATTGTTTCTCGCATCCTCATCAGTACATATTAGTTACAATTCTTGTCTCTTAATTCATGCTAGACATGACTCATGTACTTATGAATCCTAATTAGGAAAGTTCCACATATCCAATGGGAGAGAGACAAACAAAAAATAAATGGGCATAAAGAGGAACTTAATCAATGGGCGGAAAAGTAGTAGGAAACTATGTAGTAGACATTTTTTTTTTGGAATTTTTACCCTAAATGACCTATGATTTACTTTTTGCATCAAATTTATCACGGCGTAATTTTTTCCGTCGACATCTAACGACCGTGTTGACGTGGCACGTGGAGCGATAGTGGGCCACACTTGCCACGTGGACGTCACATCAGCACGACCGTTAGATGTCGACGAAAAAGATAATGTCGGGATAGATTTGATACAAAAAATAAATTATGGGATATATTTGAAAAAAAAACATATGATAAATTTAACAAAACAGATAAATCATGGGCCATTTGGAATAAATTTTCCTTTTTTTATGAATAACTATGAAGTAGACATAGCATATGCTTTTGAGGTGCTATATGTTTGGCTTTCTTAAATTCTCCATTAAGCCGTCTTTGGCTAAAAGGATCAGTTGAAGTCTCATATCATATTGATGGATTCACTCAGATAAACTGGTCAGTTAAAGTATAGCTTAAGATAATGAGATATTCTTTAGTACCATGATTAATGTTCTTGAGATAGAAATTAATCCAGTAACTGAAGCGTGAATTGGCCGAAGCAATTCCACGTTTGTTTTCCTTAAATAAATTGTGTTCGAATTTTTTTAATGGAAAAAATTCATGATTTAGAAAGCTTTACCTCTAATGGACCGATTAAACTCGAATTAGATTAGTCATGGATACCTGGTACACACCCAAAAAAATTAATCCAACAACTGATTTTCAACTTACACAAAGAGAAGATGTTACCGGAGACACTTGAAAAGAGAAATAGAGAAAGATCAAGCCCTATGCGACTAAACATTTTTCTTTTTACAAGGAATGTTCGATTGGTACAACGAAACATTTTTTTTTTTTTACAAGGAATGTTCCATTGGTAATCAATAGGTTTTGGTTCAATTTTGGACGGTGGATGCTCCTTTGATTTCCCTTCCCTTACACCTCCTCATCAGTCCCATGGGCCTCCCTCCTACTATAAAAATAAATTTTATGGCCATAATAAAATAAAACTAAGAGCTAGACATATCTTGTTATTCATTTACATAATATCTTGGAACTTCGTGAGTGCAAGAATATAAAGAATAAAGTACCAAAAGAAAGAGACAGAACAATAACAATAAGCAATTATTCCCAATTACAAGGAAAAAAAAAAGAATCTACGAATTTTTTATTGAAAAAGAAAAAAAATCTCTGAACTTTGGTACACAGTGTGGAATCATCTGCGCCTATACAAACATATCTAATCTATCTCTCTTTTAATTAAACTAATGCTTTACTGAATTCCCATCACATGTAAAGAAATTCCCAAAAGAAAAAAAATTAAAAAAGTACATTAAAAAAAAAGAACGTTAACCGGAAAATTCAGTAGTTATTATTTAATAGAAACTAATTATCCACAGCAGCCGCCGGGGGAGGTGGCCGAGACTGCGGACGGGACGTTGACTTCGGAGTTGACCTCCTTTCCTTCCGGAACTTGAACAGGAAGAACATACCCGAACCGACCAGCAGCCCGACGCCGGTGACTCCGCAGACCAAGCTCGTCACCAGCAGGATCTCCCTCACCCTCGCTCTGCGACCGCCGTCGGCCGGGCTCATCCACGAGGAATCGGTCGAGCTGGAGGCGTTAGGGAGGCCCCAGCCCGGGGATGGCGGAGAAGAAGAAGAAGCTCCGAAGAACGACATCATCGCGGGAGGCGGAGCTTCCCCTGAGGCCGGCTGGGAGCCCTGCTGGTACCCGAGGCCATGATCGGAGGGGCGGATGTCCCTGGCGGTGGATTGGGCCGCGGCTGAGGCGAAAACGAGGCAGAAAGCTATCGATGCAGTGGTGAAGTCGAATTCCCAGAATGCCATTACGCGATGATCCACTGCTTCTCTCTCTTTCTCTCTCTCTCTCAATTCCTTATCCCTTCACTGAACTGTGAAGGATCGCAGCTTCGTCCCCCAAATTAACAATTAGAGAGAGAGAGAGAGAGAGAGAGAGAGAGAGATAGAGAGAGAGGAGTGATGTGTGTGAGATTGGTTTTGTCGTAAGATGGAAGGATCGAGTGAGGTTCTGTCGGAGGAAAGAAACAACCGCCGAAGGTTTCTTCGTCGGGCGCGATGTAGATCTTAATTTTTGATTCGCTCCCTACAGTCTCTATGCGGTCCCAATATGCTCCCTCTTTGGTAGATCAAGACTTCATTTGGGAGTATGGTTGGAAGTTGAATAATTGCTTTTTTACAATTTTTTTTTTACAGAAATAGTGTTTAGTAAATATTTTTAAAATTATGATTTTAGCTAATTTTAACAGTTACAAATGTGATTTTCTCTCATAGAATAATAAGTACTTGCAAAAATTGCTTATGCTTAGGTCGTTCGAGAGCACTGTGAAGGTTGTATAAATGCTCATTTTACTACAAGCAGAAGTTGTGTTTAGTGAATTACTTCAAAACCATATTTGTATTTCAAGTATAAAATTCAATTTGACCGGTTTGAAATTATTACCTCCAAAAAAATTTGACTTATTATGAAATTAGCCCTTATTTTTCAGTAATTATATTTCAGCACTTTTATATCAGTCGCAGCATCCCAAATCAAGCCTTACTCTCTATTCTAAACACAAATTTTAATTTCAACAGTTTCAAATTAGTGTCTCACAAATACCTTAATTCATTTTGAAATCAGCATTGACTTTTCGATAATTCTGTTTCGGCACTTTTTCATCAGCAACAACAAATATGCCTAACCTATCTTGGATTACGGCTTCTCTAGTTTGCGGAGCTGCGGACCGATGATCAATTCGTGGTGGGCATATGGGCATTCAAGTAATGGTCACTTGTCATGCAGAAGGAGTATCATAAAAGTTTACTGTGTTTTGCCGGCTCCTTGGTACAATATGGCGAGAAAATAGTGAAATTGAGAGGTGTCGAAGTGAAGTGAAGTGAAGGGAAATCGATGGTTGATGCGGAAGGGGAAAAGGGATATCGATGAATATAGGAGGTGTTCTTGTCCAATTGCCTTAAACTAATTAGGACTATCAGCTTGCCTTGGTCAAGAAATATTTTCATCCCCTTTCGAATCCATATACTGCAATATACTCCGCACCCTGATAATGTACTCTGGCAATTTCTTTACACCTCATGGTCTAAGGAGCGCTACTGCTAATTGAACAAGTTTTAATATATGCAAAATATTATGTGTATATCATACTTTAAGTCGAATCTTTTCCGTGACTAATTACTTAAAGTGTTAATGACATAAAAAAAAATATGACATTTGCTGGAATTCCTAATTATAGCGCGACCTTTTAGAAATTGCACACAAAAACACGACCTTTTGTTTAGTTTCTTTTTTATCACGATGTCAATTTTTTTTGTCAATTTTAAGAGTAACGGCTGACGTTGACTTAACGATACCACGCGGCGCAATCTCATTGGACGAATAGACCTTACAAGATTTATTTAATAAAAATAATTTTACAAATAAAAAAAACAGATTTGACTGAATCAAAAAAATGGGATGGGTCACGATGTTGGCTACTCCGGCGGCCACCATCCACCTGATTATGGGGGTGATGGCCACTATCAGGGGCTCCATTATTAGAATCAAAGGATCCCCAAAGTCAAATTTGAGACTCCTTCAATATCAGGTTCGCCCGCCTCAGCAGAGGTGGCCGGCAACCCCAATCAAGGGGGTGATGGCCGCCAACATGGCAGCCACCACCGGCTCCCTCCTCCTTTTCCTCTTATTGGATCTTTGCAATCTTTTTTTTTTAATTCTAATAATAATTTTTTATTAAATAAAATCCAGTGGGATTCACTCGTCAAATCAAAATCATGCCACATGACATCATTAAATCCACATTAGCCGTTACCGTTAAAATTGATGAGGAAATTGACATCGTGCTAAAAACGTAGCTAAAACAAAAAGTCGTGCATTTGTGTCATTTCCAAAATGTCATGCTAGAATTAGAAATTCGAGTAAAGGTCATTATTTTTTTTATTCCATTAACCCTTGGTTAAAACCCTAAAATTGTAAGATAATTCTAAAAATTGAATCACAAGAGTCATTTCCAACTATTCGGCAAGAAAAGCTTTTCTGTCCCACGGCAAGCGTAGTTGTTATTACAATCCATTCACAACCACTCGTGTAAGCTATATATTGCATGGAGATTCTACCACGATTGGCTACAAAAAAAATCACTGTGATTTTTTTTCTAACCGTTGGATTGGATCAAATAAGATCTAAGCCGTACACGTATCCAAATTCTTTTTATTTAAAGATTCACCCCTCAGTCTTTGGCTTTTGATATTTTCGATCACGCATTTTTGACGACTCCCAATCACGCCAGTAAACGAGTCGAATGCAGTTCGATATTAAATGAACCAAAATCTATTGATTTAATCAAATAAATAATAATTTCATATATTAAAAGAGAAAAAAAAAACAAATAGCAAAACACACAATTGTCGACAATATCGTTGATTCCCCCCCCCCCCCCCCCCCCCCCAGTTCACTTTGAAAGAAGAACACCAACAAAATTATGATAATCCCCAAAAATTCAATATACAATTCAAGCCGCAGCTACCTTCTACTTGTAAAATTTAACAGTATAGTGATTAGAGAAAAGAAAAGCATATAAAATCACCTCACGAACAAAGGCCTTTTATTAAGAAAAATTTACAGGCCTACTTCAGACTCGAGCCCATCTGCAACCCAAAAACTTAAGCCAATGGATTGTTAGACCATTGTTTCTTATAAATTTATGGATTTCCTTTTAACTTTTCCATGTTGGATTACTTCCAATACTCGCCCTCACTATTTTCCATATATGAGAGAAACCGCCCCAATAATTCTCTCCTTTCTCGACTATGTGGAGGACTTCTAGCCGGGCTTCCACTTCCGGACTCGGATACCAATTATTAGGACTTTCACTAGCCACGAGTTTTACACTCAAGCCTTAGTGTGATGTGGGTTTCCACGCATAGTGTGTGCACTTCCCCAGGATCGTTACCTTGGGCTCCGATACCACTTGTTGAGAAAAATCCACAGGCTTACTTCGAACTCGGGCCCATCTGCAACCCAAAAGCTTAAGCCAATGGATTGTTAGGCCATTGTCTCTTATAAACCTATGGATTTCCTTTCAACTTTCCATGTGGGATTACTTCCAACACTCGTCCTCACCATTCTCCATATACGAGAGAAATCACCCCAACACCTTTCGACCAAAAGAAAAAAGGGCAAATTACAAAAAAAAAAAAACCTAAATTTTGTAAAAAGTCTCAGTTTTGTCCTAAATTTTGTTTTGTAACAAAAAAACCATAAGTTTTCTAAAATGTCTCAAAAATGACCGCCGTTATAACTTCCGTCAATTTTTGTTGCTAATGGTGGGTCCCTTTAACAGTCCACGTAGGCAAAAATTGACGGAAGTTATAACGGATGTCATTTTTGAGACATTTTAGAAAACTTATGGTTTTTTCTGTTACAAAACAAAATTTAGGACACAATTGAGATATTTTACAAAATTTAGATTTTTTTTTGTAATTTACCCAAAAAAAAAAAGATCAAGGCCTTGGAGTGGAACTCCAAACGAAGGCTCCCTTGAGATTCGGTGCTTGATAATATGATATAATATAATACCCAAGCAGAAAAAGTAGCGTTGCCTATCTTACTTAAGATTTACAAGCTTAGCATTCATGTCATGTGGGCGATCGGAGACAACAGCGGATTGAATTGTAGATTGAATTTTTGGGGATGGCACCGGTCCTTTTGATGGTGTTCTTGCTTCAATGTGGATAGAAATGGGGGAATAAATGAGATTATCGACAATTATGTGCTTTATTATTATTTTTCTTTTATTTTTTAATAAATGAAATTGTTATTTATTTGATTGAACCAGTAGATTTTGATTCGGTTTAATATCGAATCAGATTCAACTTGTTCACGGAGGGTGACTGAATGTCGTAGATAATATGCATGGTTAAAAACATCAAAAGTAAAAAATTAGGGGGTGAATCTTTAAGCAAAAAGAATTTGGGCAAATGTACGGCCTAGATCTTACCTAATCCAATCCAACGGATGAAAAAAATAATCAAGGTGGTTGTTTTTTGTATCAACCGTAGTAACATCACCCATTGAGTAAGTAAAAACTATAAAAGAATCTCTTGACGCTCGAAACATAAAGGATATATATATATATATATATGTATTAAATGAATGCCGTATAAAGGTATTTGCTCTCGCTTGATCACCCATAGATTTCAAATTCGATTTTTGCGATGGAATGTACTCTTTTAGATAGCTTATTATTATTTTTATGTTAGGCATATCAACTTCCCTTGTTATTAAAAAGAAGATCTATGTTCAATTGTTTTCCTACTGGGTAGGGTTTAATAATGCATGAATTTGGACAGATTGAACAATTCCTGTTGCTTTGCCTTGTGGCATACGCCAAGTCCAAAAGGTCTCTTGACTTGGGGTGATTCGTACAAAAATGACTATTTCATTATTTTTGGCCATCAATAATCAATAATTATAATTAATGCGGTGGTCTAGCATGACCCAGTATAGGGTGATTCCAGGATCACGGCCGTCCACCACTCGTAGGCACCGCTTGGATCTTGCAGATGGATAGCCGAGCTGGCCGCATTTCCGCTGAAACATGGTCATGCTAGAATTTCTCGTAATTAATAAGGCAGAATTATAAAAATGATTCTATAAATTTGCCTTTTTTTTATCCTATAAGTTTCATTTTGATTTTTTCAATCTTTAAACTTTTGTTTCGCTAGATACTTACGGTCCAAATTGTAATTGACCGTTTACCGATACTAATGTAGACATAAACGGCGTTAGATTTTTTTTCTCTGGTATTTAAAATATCTACGTGAAAATTAAAAGAATAACAACAATTATCCTAAAAGTTTTTCTTTTTTGGAACTTGAGTCCTATAGGTTCAACTTTGTAAAAAATAGTCCTAAATCATTTTAAAAAATGACAGTTTTGATCCATTCCGTATCGACAGTTAATGGGCGATGATGTGGAGTTAATGATGTGAAAATGGTTACGGCTAGCCGTTAATATGATACGTCTAGACCAACCATCTTAAAGATTTTTAAAAAAACGTAAAAGGAAAAAAAAACTAAAAATAAGAAAAAATTCTAAATTTTTTAAAATAAAAGAAATTAATTATTTTAAAAATATATAACAAATTTTAATAATTTTAAAAGTTTTATAAAAATAGAATAAAAACTACATTATATTTAAAAATTAAATAAATTTACAATTTTTGAAAATAAGAAAATACATAAAAATTAAAATAAAAGTTCAAAAAATTACAAAAAACTCACAAAAGGAAAAAAAAAAAAAAAAAAAGAGAAAGGACCAGATCGGGGGACCTCTTCTAGCCAATCCTCCTTCCATATGAGGTCATTGAAGGCTTTTAAGGCCTAGACGGCCTCAATGGGAGGTAGGTGTGCTCGGAAGGGGGAGCCCAGAATCTGATCTAGTCTTTCCTTCATGTTCTCTTCGAAAGAGAGAAACGGGGAGGAGGGAAGGATCAGAAATGGGGGGCCCTCTAGTCAAAGCCTTCAACGACCTCGCCCTTTTTCTGTGAATTTAATTAATTTATGTAATTTTTTTAATTTTCTTCTATATTTTCTAAAACTTTTAAATTTTTATATATTTTTTAAAAAATTTGAAGTTTTTAAAAATTTTTAAAATATTAATTTTTTAAATTAAATTTGTTTGAAGTGGCATGCGATGGTTGGTTCATATGTACCATATTAATGGCCATAACCTTTTTCACGTCGTGAAGTCCACATCATTGCTTGTTAACGGTCGGTTACGAAATGAATCAAAACTGTCACTTTTTGAAATGATTTAGTACTGCTTTTTCGAAAATGAACTTATAGGACTTAAGTTCCAAAAATGAAAAAAATTGAGGACTACAGCTGTAATTTTTAAATTTTCACGTAAGTATTTTAAATACAGGTGGAAAAGATTTGATGCCGTTTACGTCCACGTCCGGTTAACGGACAGTCACGATTTATACCATAAGTGTCTGACGGAGCAAACATATAGAATTATAAAAAGCCAAAATGAAATTTATAGAATACGATATCAATAAAAGGCAAATTTATAGGACCGTATCTGTTATTCTCTCTAATTAATAATATCGAAAGGACTGAGTTAGAAAGGGGATAACTTTAACTTGCCACAAACCACTCCCCTTCCCCCAAACAACACACCCCACCCAACGCCTGGCCCTCATTTTTGTTTCAGCCCCCACAAAATTTGAGTTGTCTCATTTCAGTCCAGCTTGATTTGATTTTTCTGTATCCTTTTTTAATTTCGGCTTTCATCAATGTCTCAGACGGCAGAGCTAGATAAGCAATGATGGCTCGAGACGGCAAACATGGTCCATTTAATAACTAAATTAACCTCCGTGACATAAGACACGTCGTGTAACGAACGACTACGAAAATGAAACATACTATAACCTTCATGATTATGCGCGGATAAGACATTTCATATACAATCGTTGCACTAACATCGTTGATATTAAACGTGGAACCCGCCTTTCTATTTTATGATGGGAAGCTTTTAATATTTTTAGTTAAAAGGCACACGTTAATAACTCACCAGTTATTCCGGCCAGTAAATCTATTATAGAGCCATTTTATTTTAGTTACTGTTCAATCACTGATCATTGCTTCCTTTACTTTCTTAACTCCCCTATCCAACTCAGCCCCAAGCTGATTTGGTCACACACACCATTTATGTGAGATGACTGAGACTGAAAATTTGAAAAAACTCCAATTCGATTGTCGATTTCAGGCCACGAAACCGCTAGGTGGAGACCGAGCTCATTGTCCTACTCGAATCAGTTGGATTCTCAAGACCTTCCTCCCGCTCTCTTTGAATTCAAAATCTAAAAGGAGGTAACATATGAATGGTCTGAGGTAATTCTAAACTTTATTTCTGAATATTTCTTTGTTCTATTTTGTAGGGATTTCTCCGAAAATCACCTCGAAAACTTTGAGTTGTAAGCTATGTTTATTCGCGAACTCGATAGAGTGCTTAGCTCAAAGTCTGTCCAATAGAGCCGGGTTTCAGTTAAATTTTCTCATTTTCCCCTCATCAAGCACTGTGTTATGTGGTCCATTTTTTCTTGTTAAAACATCTGATGGACTACCAATCAGTTGGGGATGTATTGGGACAGACTACCAATCATATAGATGAAAAATAAGGTACTGTCATCGTCAGAGCCTGCAAATTAGTTAAGTCGAAGAGGAAATTTCATGGAGTTAATTGGAAGTAACCCATTAGAGCAATCAATGGCTCCTCATGCTGATACTTGCAAACAACCAATTACCAGAGGATATATATATTACGTGCACGCAAGCATGAAGCATTCAGCAGATAAGAGAAATAAAGACGGGACACAATCAAAGAGGATATAATACAATTGCCGTATATTTTCATCTAATAATCAAGATATTTCAGGTTTGATAGTCAGTGAGATTACTCATACTCATTTATTAACTATTAAGATTTTTATTTCATTATACTAAACCCATGAGCTCTCTTATAACCGAAAAAAAGACAGCGACACACAAGTACAATATGTTCCGAGAAATCTATTATTTGGGAACTCTGTCAACATGTTTGGTTAGACCGTATAAGAATTGAGAATCCGGCCCAATTGTAAGGAATCGCTATTCTTTTGATTGGTTGGCTTTCGGCCTGGAAGTGATACTCGGATCCCCTAACTCCCCAGAGGCCCAGAATATAAAACCCCGCCAATTTAATCAGTTCTGCAGTTATGACGGACAGAGAAGCGGAATTGACAGAAATGTGGAACGCCGACCGATTTCCTCTGGTGAGGCCTTGCCATTGCGTGAAGCCTCTGCACGATGTTTTCGAGATCAATGTACTGAGGATGACAAAGCTGCTGGGGTCTCAGGGCCTTTGTATGCGAGGTCGATGTCTCTGACCACCAAGTCCTTGGACGGCGCCTTGCTGCTGCTGGCAAGTTTCACCGCCACTGCTGTAGAAGAGCTCTCACGGATGTTCTTGATCATATTATTAGAAAACCGAGGACGTGCGCAGTGAAAAGGTCTAATACGGTAAAAATGAAAATTTTAACGAGTGTCCGTTTAATCAAAAACTTTAAGATCACATTTTGACATGAGAATCACCTCCTAAACTAATAGATAACATTACATATCGACTCGACAAGAAAAGTTTAAACTTTTATACTAACCTTATTGATTCGAGTCGATCAAACTAACCGTCCAAGTGTCTGGTCTCTAGCTCATCCACACGAGCGCGTCTCCACCGAGTTTAAACTCCTCTCAACCTGTACACTTCGATTAGGCCACCAATCTCGAACGGAATTGTCACGAAATGAAAGGATCACTTCAAGGACGTTAAGGACAATAACGAAACACCAAACCGAAGCCGACGATGACTTCGATCAGCCTTGGATAGTGTGCGACTGTGCTGTGGAACCTCACGGTCGAACCTCCTCTCATTTCTCTCAAATATCAGGTCTTATCGATAGATTTCTCCCTAGGGTTAACTAGAAGATCATATATATATATATATACACCTTAGTAGGGATGATTGGCTCCAGGTACCCTTTTTTTTCACGATACCCGGACAATACCATGTAAGGGACCGACTCCGATATTTTGGAACCAAACTTTATCCTGTTGAATCCCAGAACCGGAACATACCTGGAACTTGTATTATATCACAGATTCCAGATACCCTGTTAGAACCTGAAAATTTTTTTGTTCCAATTTGAAATCTACTCAATTCAGGGGATAAATCACGCAATTTCAGCCGGCATGCAGCCTGTTGTGCATGAAAAAAATTAAGGTATCATAGTTACATTTGGAGCTGAAATTCAAGAGACAGAGAAGGTGGTACCTGAGGATCTGAAGATCATCAAGGGTTTGGGGGAGCTTGAGAAAGCTGTAATTGGAGGCGGCGTCGGAAAATGAACTTCCTTTTCGTGCTCTTCTTGCTGATGTTACTACTGTTCTTGTTCTTGATTATGGGGTTTGGGGACAGAGGGCTTCGATCGGAATTGGAAGAACCAATCGAGCTTAGGCTGGTGGGGGGATGAACTCGAATTAGGGTTAAAGATTAGGATTTTGGGAGGAGCGGTGGGTGAGGATTCATTCAGTGGCTTCTAGGGTGGACTTGCCACTGGTAGCAACCAAGGCCTTGGTGGCGAGCTCGTTGGGGAAGCCCATGCTGAGCAGCTGCTCCATCTCCATTTCTTCTCCCTGCCAGACCTCTGCTAGTGAAACCTAACTTCGATCAACCAACCAAACTCATCACTTTTTCGGATCAATCCACGGAAATTTTGCCAACAAATTATGGGTTCGATTCGATTTCGACTGTTGAAGATGAAACGTTATCTTGGGAATGGAAGGGCTCTGTGATCTTCACAAAAACTTCAAAGAGTCGGAGAAACTCACTGGGAAAGAGAGCTTGAAGGAGAGTCGGAGACAGAGAGGAACCTTTGGAGAGTCGGAGACGAGAGTGAGAGGAGGGAGAAGCTCATCGAGAAAGAGAGCTTGAAAGAGAGTCGAAGACGAGAGCAAGAGGAGGGAGAAGCTCACCGGGAAAGAGAGCTTGAAGGAGAGTCGGGGACGAGAGCAAGAAAGAGAGCATATAGAGATTTAGGTTACAAATATACGAGTATTACATAGTTGTAGCTGAGACTGAGTTCAACTTTACTCTATTTTAAAAAAAAAATTATTAAGTATCATTCGGTTTCGGTTCTGGATACCATGTAGGTAGAAACCGGAACCGAAACTGATTTTCACCAATTCCTTATTTTAATAACTGGACCCTACCCTATTTTGAATACAAACTATCCGAACCCTACCCTAACGGGTAGGTTCCGATCGATTTTGGGTATACCCGGTACCCGTGCACCCTCATATACCTTAGGGACCTAATTGTAATTATTAATTAATTCACATTAATTAATAAATTACAAATGAGTCCTCACACTTTGAGTCATCCAATGACTTGCCCTTGTAGTAAGAAAGAAATATCAAACAAGTTATTGACATGAGTTTCCACCAATAGACAATCTATTTATAGAAACTCTACAAATAAGGAAACTATTGTATTTCTTTAATTAGATTTATCATTGATGTTGAACTCGGCTTCAGGATGTACTAGCACCCTCACAACCACATTGCAAGTCTCGTTCGATAATTAATTCCTAATTAACTTCCTTAAGTAGAATTAATTCTTTTCTCGGTTTAGACACGCTCAATGTGTATGACTAACTAGGTTCATCATCAAATGGTAATGGGATTATAATTTCAACTCATTTGACATTACCAAAAACTCTTTCTTTAACAAAAAGCATAATTTCCGAAATATCCTTGGTTCCTAAAGTTCACGATTGATGCCTAACAGCATATCGTGAGAATCCAAATGATAACGAATGTATAATTGAAACATTTTAATGAATCTCTAATCGTATACACCATGCACTAAATCCCTTTATTACAATATCCAGATCCAGTCAGAGCTACGGTAAATGCCAAACCCTATAGCTGACCATATGGACTCTCTGATATCATTCTTAGATCTGTAAAACTTGAACAGACACTCATTTCTACCCTAGTCTATCTACCCCGACTGAGGATTTCTCGATCCAAAACAAAACACACATCCATAGGATTTTTTCCCTATTTACTGAGGTTAGTGAATCTCGTCTTGATCGGACACCTACCGCCAAGTATAACTAACCAGAGCAACTAGCTGCCGAATACTCATGCTAAGCATAATACATTAGCAATAACAAATCCTAATCACCTATACATGAGATAGTATTTCATCTCAGGTCTAAGGATTATATGCACTAACACGATCCAGATAACATTCATTGACATAAGTAAATTACCGTATGAATATTATTTGCACGTCACGTTCGACTACTTATAGTATAAGCGTCCACATGTCTGTCTTGATAACAGTTATCAGATAGCATGAAACTTACTATTCCACCGTCATTAATATCTGTATACTAATCATTGATATAGACAGATGTGACAATCTATCTGGAGAAATAATGTTCAGTTAAGTTTCCTACGATCGTGAATAGTTTAAAGATATTCTTATTATATTTAAAAGTAAATTTATTTTAAAAAATTATGAATAATTATGTTGAAACAAACCCGGGCAATGCACGAGTAAAAAACACTGGTACTAAATTATAGTTAGATTATAATAAATGATAAACTCAGTAATAGTTGCACTAAAATATATTATATAGTACTTCAATACAAAAATATTTACATATAAATATATTATAAAAAGAAATTTTATGCGCACTTAAAAATACTTACAGCCCTGCGACCAATTTTAGATGTTATTACTAATTATTAAATATTCCAGTGAAAACCTTGTGCATTGCCGCCGATTTATTTAATTAATTAGATCTCAAAATCGGGATTGAATTATATTGATTTCGAATCATTAAAATTTTTTGGAACATTTCGTCCATTCATGTTGAAACCTCTAATACTTTATGTTTATCATTAATATATATATGAAATACTGAAATACATAATATTATACCTATTGAAAAGAAAAACCGAAAGAAGAAAAAGAATTACATCATATTACCATAATGTAAAATGACATTTTATTAATAAAATAGACTTTTTCAAAATCGATTTTACTTAATAAAATAAACTTTACTTGAATTGGTTCTAGTGGTGGGAAATTTCTTTCCCTTAAATAAACTATCAATGATTTGAATCTTATGAATAGTGAAAATTTAAGATTGAGAAAAAAATTTCTCATAGCGAACTGACTTGATTTGAATTTGGATTAGTTGAAAGTCTGAGACCCATTAAACTTTGGGTTATTAGGGTGAAAAAAAATTATAAAAAAAAAAAAAGAGAGAGGCAAGAATCACATTGAGCAGGGATTGGATAATCCTTTCAATACAAACCTACCAATCAAATTTCGTCCCCCCATTGACATTCTCGTCTTCTTCTTCAACGTATTACCTCTCCCTAATTACTTCTTTCAGATTCTCACCAAAGCAATCGCACTGCCCATCAATGAACGAATATTGCAATCGAATCGACGGTTGAAATTTAAAATGACTGGAAGCTTCTCGGAGCCACACATATGCCAGTGCCTCAACAGGATAGCGGCCCTCCGGCGGAGCTCTCCCGTGGTTATCTATGGCGAGCGGTGGCAGACAGGCCAACAGTTTGTGGACAGCGTCCTCCACCTCGCCGGCGGGCTTTGGCGCCTCGGTCTTGCCCCAGGAGACGTGGTCGCTATCTCGGCCTTCAACAGGTGCCCTTCTGCATTATTCGCTTACTTCCAGTCTACTTCTCCCAACTAGAGTGTTTTTCTTTCTTCTTGGTTGCATGTTCACTGCATGTTTTTTCTTTTTCATTTTTTGAGTAAATCATGTTCTCGGTATGTTGATGTATGCTATTTTCGTCATTGCATTATTTCGTAATTGCAATTGTGAGAAAAATGCACGGACGCTTTTCTCGGTCTTTACCGACGCTCTGAGCGATACATTCATTTTCTTAGCTTTATCACAATGCTTCCATGACAGCATCATCTAAAAGCGGCTCTACAGTGACGCTTTCAAAAGCATCGGGCAAAAACGCGTCTGGCCCGACCCTTTATGCGACGGTTTCTGACCCTTCTGAAAACGCTATTTTTCTGTGGGTAAAACAGGGGCCAACGATTCTACAACGTTGGCCTGTGCCATAGTTTTGGCCCCAAGTACTCAAGTGCCCATATGTTTTTTGTTTCTAATATATATATATATATTGTACAGAATGATTTTTTTTGTGCAAACAATTTTTCAAAATTATTTCAAACCTCCCCAAAATAAATTTAGCTAGTAAGGTTTTTTTTTCTTTTTTTTTTTGGCTTTCAGAAATCCTTTAATATGCTCATTTCCCTGACTCCCTCTAATGTGGGGGACAAGGGCCTATCTGATTTTCAGTGTAGTGTTAGGGCCCTCATTAGTCATTCATATAGTTCAGCCTAACCGGATTTATTGAGGGTAAAATTAGAAGTGTCTTGCTCAATTTTTCTATATTTTTTAACCGAAAATCAAGTAATTAATGATTTTATAGATAGGAACAGACTCGGGATTTAAACTGAACATGTAGGTCACATAGTCATCACAGTCGAAGAGTTAAAAATCCTCCATGTTTTAATGGACAATCACGTAGAATTTTATTAAATATGTATATTTAGAAAGAAAAAAAAAGTAATACATAAATAAATTTTCTGGGTGGCTGGGTCCACGTCTGTCCCTGTGTCATGTCCTCTTCTCATCCTCTTCCCCTAACTTCGTGACATGCCAAAAGTTGCAATAAAGACATTTTGAAGGGGAAAAAACAAAAATATTTGATAGGCAGATAGATAGATAGATAGATAGATAGATAGAGCATTTAGATTGGCAGGATGAGGATTCTCTTGTTATGGTGGTTCTGTTTTCTCCGCCTCATGAAATAGTAATTTTCTTTTTTATTTTTTATAAGGAAGATTTTTTAACCTAATAAAAATAAAAATAAAGGATATTAAAAGTCTCATTAACTGAGAATTGAAGTCAAAATTTCTTAATAAGGGGAAGAGCTTGTCGGGGTCTCATCAAAAGGCTACTCATGTGGATGAGATAATTTGTTCGCTTACACAAAGTAATTTTTAATTTCACCGATAATTTGTTACTTAAATGAACTGGTCAACTATGTGAATAATAAAAAGTGGCTTACTATTTAATGCAATACAAAAGTGGATCAGCTGCCAAAATGATAAAACAACTTATTATTTGACAATTATTCTTTTTGGATGGTGTCATGATGTCCTTTATAGGAATAATAATACCTTTTTCTCAAAAAATAATTAGTTCTTTATAACTGAAAGAAAACATTATTTATTCTCTTGTAGGGCAAAAGTTTTGCGCTAATATAATTGTTTATGTATCAAATGATATATTTTATCACTCACAAGCAAGTTAATTGAGCGCATTCTTCTCAAATGGCTTTCGATGTTGATGGATAGTATATGTTTCCTCGTTGAATAGCGTTATAATTTGCTATTATTAGAATAAAAATTCGGGATTTCATTACCTCATTACATTATACACTTGCCATGTATATGATTTATCACGTATCGGGACACACTCTTGTACTGTCTTGTAATTATATATACAGTATACACAGACCCCATGGGTCAAGGCCTCATTTATTCATATACATTATATTCTAATAGCTATTAAAAATATCACCTCATCAACGAATATCACTCAGTAATTGATAAGCCATGTTCCTCCTTCGGTTGGGCTTACCTCATCCACCATGGAGGTGGCATGTATTGAGCCATTCTGGCTGAAATTTGTTAGTTGCGGGCGGGGGCATGCCTTAATTTGGATCAAAATGTTTCATTAATTAACATTGAAGTGAAGACCAGTTGGCAGACGACATTATCGAGAGACGAATTTTACCCGCAATATCAAGGAGTCCAAACCTACTAGAAGCACTTCGTGGTCAAACAAGTTGATGCTGAAGTGAGGAGTAATCTCAACTTAGTGAATAATTAAGACAACTTGTGATCTTTTTTTTTTTTGATAGGTAGACAACTTGTGATCTCGTTGAAAAGAAAAAGAATTATCAATGTATAATTTTTCTAAAAATCAAGAAATTCGAGAGCTGGTAATAAGAAATTAACCGTCAAAGTATATGCATTTTCATTTTTGGCCGGATAAACATATATATGCATGGCTCTCGCAAATTGATTGATTAAAGAGTTATTCTAAACAGTGGAGCGAGGACAACAAAATTAATTAATTAATTACTTAATTGATGGTTTAGATGTACATTATTAGATAATAAACAAAAACAACAGTATAAACAAAATTGAACACTCACAAGCACTTTGATTTGGATTTGTGCATCTACAGTTGCCGATGCATTCTGTTTCATTCATGCATACCAGACATACCAAGTAGTTCTGTTTCGTTGAAGAGCTCAATGTTGTGTTTCAAATTTCAGCGATTTGTATTTGGAGTGGCTGCTGGCAATTGCATTTGTGGGAGGGATAGCTGCTCCACTTAATTACAGATGGGTAAGTACAAGAAAAAAAATAAAATCGAATTGATTATTAGTTTCTTATTCGGGTGACGAAGGTTGATTCCTCTGAGCCCACCCCATGAATTATGGGATCGGGTGCCTCCGTGTACGCTCTCGGTTTTTAGCGCAAGTGCGATTCCTCCACTGGCTTCAGCTCAAGCGAATATCGAATCTGCGACCTCTTTGAATATTGCAATTAGAGGTTTGATTCATTGTTCCATATAGAGCATTCATGTGGCAAATCATTTCACGTAACTGAAACGAACTGTCGACAAGAAGCAGAATGAACGGTGATCAGAGAGCATTACCGGCACTACTGATAGGACATGTTGTCTCGTTGATATAGTTTTCCACCTGTATTGATGAATAATCCTCTCCGACTGCAGAGCCTTCCCGAGGCAAAATTTGCAATGTTGCTCGTGCAGCCCGTGCTGTTGGTGACTGATGAGAGCTGTAGTGGCTGGTACCCCGAGCTCCATAGTAGCACAATTCCGTCACTGAAGTGGCGCATTTTGTTGAGTTCCCTTCCCTCAAAATTCCCGAATGAATGCAGTGGTAGGTGTCGCTTGGAGAGTATCTTCAGCTGGTTTTTTGAGAAAGGTTCATCTGTTGATTACGATCTTACCTGTTTCGGCTAATCGTCTCTCGATGTTTTGCGCTTGCTTTTTTCTACTTTGCAGTGTTGACCATGGACAAGCTCAAGTTCGGGTCTCAGAGGTGCTCATCGAGTAACTACTCATGGGCACCAGAGGGTGCTGTTATCATATGTTTTACTTCGGGTACAGAAGCGTTAAACCTTGATCGGTATTTGCTATACGTTACTAGTGAACGTTCCCTATAAGCTTAAATTTTCTATAAACCGATCTATGACAATCCGATATGGCCTGCCTTATAAAATATAAAAAAAATAAAAAGACAACACTAACCACTTATTATTTTCCAATGCTAATAGGAACCACTGGGAGGCCAAAGGGAGTGACGATAAGCCATTCTGCGCTGATTGCGCAGTCCATGGCTAAAATCGCCATCTGTGGCTATGACGAGGATGATGTACGGTGATTCGGAATCCTAATCTATGGTTGGCAAGGTCGAAAAGTGACCGTGCGTATATGCATTTTGCTAATAAAAACACTTTCGATGATCGAGTGTGTTTTTCTTGTCGGGTTTTGCAGATTTATTTGCACAGTGCTCCGTTATGTCACATTGGCGGGTTATCCTCGGCAATGGCAATGTTGATGGTTGGAGCTTGTCATGTGTTGATGCCCAAGTTCGACGCCAAATTGGCCATTGAAGTTATTGAAAAGTGGGACGTCACATCTCTGATCACCGTTCCGGCAATGATGGCTGATCTAATATCACTGCTCAGGTAAATTATCCTACATGAGCAACTTCATGGAGAGTTTCTTCCTTACAAGGTGGCCTTCCAAAATTTTCCTTCTGATAGTAGTTCTAGAGGCGCTGTGAATTCATCGAGAGAAAGCCCAAACCCGGAACACAAAAGGAATATGAAACTTACATGATTTAACCCAATTTAAAGACATGTAGCTCGAAATGAGTATAGATACATTGTAAAGACATGAATGTAAATTTGCTTAGTATGGGCCTGCATGCTTTTTGGTCATGAGATGTTTTTGACCAGGGGGAAGGAGTGGTGGAAAGGAAAGGACAGCATGAAGAAGATACTAAATGGAGGTGGAAGTTTGTCACCGGAGCTCATCAGGGGCGCTACGATTATATTCCCAAAGGCTAAGATTCTGTCAGCCTATGGTAGGTGCTGCTCTTATACCTCTGCCTAGGCAAGTTTGCAGACCATTTCTGTCCAGGTTTTTGTTATACTGAAACAAATGGACCAACATTTACATCTAGAATGGCCTTTGATGATCTTCAATAGTAAAATTCGAGACTTTACGTTTTTCTCATTCTATGATAATGATCAGAAGCTGATCGAAAAGCTTAATCTTGGCTGGTAAAGGCTTGGGAATATATTCTGATCTTTTTTTTTTTCTTGTTTCTTCTTTCATGTACATGAAGGGATGACCGAGGCATGTTCTTCCCTAACATTCATGACCCTGTATGACCCAATATTTCAGTCTCCAGACCAGGCCAATCTATCTTCAAGAACCAACCGTCAATCGAGCAGCAGCCAACAGGGTATCCCCATGGGCAAACCTGCACCACATGTTGACATAAGGACAGATGCTGATGATTCACTTGGTGTTGGTAGAATTTTAGTCAGGGGCCCGAATCTGATGCTGAAATACTGGAACCAAGCGCCAACATTGGACTGTAAGGATCAGCAGTGGTTTGACACTGGCGATATCGGGTTTATAGACGACCATGGTGAGTTATGGCTGATTGGACGAGAGAAAGGCCGGATCAAGAGTGGAGGAGAAAATATCTACCCTGAAGAGGTAATAAGATGAAGAAACTTCATAGTTTTGAACCCGTTTGGAGCTTGATCTCTACATGCCCATGTCGGCATTGACTGGTCAAGTCAGAGGATATCAAATTGAGCTCTATAGATCCGCATGTCTTGTATATTAAGATTTTTTAGTAAAAATCATTGCTTAGTATTACTTCGAGTTGAGCTCAAGGTTCTCTCACCATCGACTTAACTCCACTCAGCTGCGTTCCGGGTCTATGTGCAATCCAACATAGACAAGGAAGTAATATATCAAATGGTGGAACTCAAATTTCTTGAAAGCTTGATGATTCTGTAAAATGAGTTTTTTCCTGTCGCAGGTAGAGGCAGTACTTTCACAGCATCCGGGAGTTCATGGAGTTGTCGTAGTGGGAGTCCCTGAGCTTCGCCTATCCGAGATGGTCGTCGGATGTGTTCAATTGAAAGAAAACTGGCAATGGTCCAATAAAGCCTACGGATCCGTACCCATGAACGAGGATCATAATGTATTATCCGGTGAAATTCTCCGACAATTCTGCAAGGAAAACAATTTGACAGGGTACTGTTTATATTATTTTCTTCATCTAAGTGCTTTCTACATTACAACGTTTGATAGCTATGCGAATTGGACCTGACAAGCCGCTTCTGGTCCTGGACACATACGGATATGCACTTCAACCACTAGATTGAGCTAGCTGGTTTAGCTTAAAAATGCTTCCTATGACTTTTCATCTTGTTCCATCTCTGCAGGTTTAAGATTCCAAGGGTATTCTACCCATGGAGAAAGGCATTCCCGACGACTTCAACGGGGAAGGTAGTAAGAGGAAAACTTCGTGACGAAGTTATTTTGCATCTTCAGCCCCTTCAAGGCCGTTTATGACCTGCCAGTTTGCATGATCACGATGATGAGGCAGAAGACTGGATCTTGTTTCCCGATCTCTCTCCTCTCTTGTTGATCTTTTTTTCTGGCACACGCCACTACACATAAGAGGATGTGCTTGAGTTGTAAGCAGCCCTCAATGAACTCTAAGGTCCAATGCTATATTTGGAAGTTTTGGTTCTGTTGATAAATTACAGGGAGTCATTGATTATATAATCTTCTTTTCATGTTGGAAAATTGAAAAAAAATTGAGTTATAATAACCGCACCTCTGATTATCTTGTTTAATTCGCTTCAGAATCGATTTCTCCAGAGCCAGAAACTTGAAAGAAAAACAAGTTGCAACTTGCAAGGACAAATAAGAAAAGCTCAGAATTATAGGAACGATATAAAACTGCCAAGAGACCGAAATCCGACCCATAATAGTCACAAAAGGGAAAAAAGGAAAGAAAGAGTGACAACCAACAGTTGATGTCACCATGGTTCTTCTAATTAAAACGAGAACAAATCGGCACTCAACAAGTAATTCAATCATTCGAAAGTTTTCCAACAGCAGCAACTTTTCTTCCACGCGAAGATTATGGTTGGCCATTGCAGAAGTTCAAATGGAGAATGAAGCTACGATGTTACAGCACAGCTGCTGCACCATCTCAAAGCCTTCAGTGTCAAGTGAGGCCCCGCACAGAAGATCAAATATGGAATCCTCAGTGGCTTTATCGAACTCGTGCTGAGAATTGAACAGGAAGTAGCCACCGCATTCCCAAGCAGAAAGGCTGCAGAAATTGGCCTGTGAAAAGAGAATGAAACTATCAAGGAATTGCATTTGAACAGAAACAAATGCAGTCCAATTTTACTTGGAAGATTGTCTCTCTACTTCATCACTGTTCACAACTTTCACACGATCAGCAACTTCCCGTCACAAGGAAGAGCTCGTGATTAGCACCAGCTTACTACTGTCCCCTAAAATTGATTTCATTAAAAACCGAGGGTGTCAATAATACCACATCAGCCATTTTTACCTGAAGCAACATGTAGATTTTTCTCCCGCGATCAGAAACAAGTATGTTGTATGTGATGTTCAACTCCAGCAACTGAGAACTTATTCGGGACACGATATCGACCAAGGCCTTGAAGTTGTGGTTGCTCTCAAAGAGGAGAGTCTTGATTGGGTAATCTAAAACAGCACAAATTCGAATGCCAGTTTGTTCATCGGTGAAGAAAGTCTCGAGAGGCATGAGCTCCACAGCCAGAGGGTTCGAAAAATAGCAGGCCTGAAATTTACGGGGAGGAATTGTCAGAATCAATTTCCGGTAAATCATAGTAAATAAGAAATCTAGACAAGAGAAAGGCTTCCAATATATAGTTCTCGCGTTAAACATGACAACATAAGCCGAGGAGTCTCACATAATGTCACTTCTCTCATAAGTTCATCTGTCGGACATGATATGAGAGGATAGAGATGCCAAATTTAGCTTCTGCTAATCAGTTCTAATCATTCGTATTAGCTTTAGGACAGAATGTTCTCAATAATATCTTGATCCACATATTTGCCCCCAAACTTCATGGACTCTGCATGATGCACCACCAAGATCTGTACTTGCACCGTCACTTGAGCATTTATGGAAGATTGACAGTAATACTCTTATAATTGATATAAGAAATGTCAAATTTCAAAAGCCATTGCAGAAATACAGATACGAATATTTGGCCATGATACTGCACCGAGCCAAAAGAAAATTATATGCTTGCAAGTTCCGAGAAGCATGCATAGTTGGAAAAAAAGCCAAGACTTAACCATACCTCAAAATAAAGCTGAGAAGAAATAGAGCTAGAGGAGCCATGTAACAAATGAAAAGAGTGATTATTAATCTCGACAGCCATTTTCACAAGCATCGCCAAGAATGTTGCATCGAGATGCTTGACATGACTGTTCCATCTGAAAGGAACGAGGAAGACATGGCCATAGTCTATCGGGGTCTCCTGCAAGTCCAGACAGAGCTTTGTTAAGACATCATCACTGACAAAAGGACGAGTTGAACAAGTCAAGGCACTGGGTTCAAGGACACAATGCAGGTTCGGTGTGTTCAACCACTGTTTCTTTTGCATATTAGGTCATTCAATGACGAACCAACTGTCCAACAGGCTGACTTACAGTCCATCCAGTGAAGCCCGCCAGTTTAGCCGAACAGGCATGCTCATACGTGGATAAATGAATTGAAGAAATTCATGATAAAGACATCCAGATCCAAGCTCGATTTATAAATAATTAATTTAAAGAAATGGCATCATCCTTGAGTGAACTGATGCTAACTAGGATAACCTTTATAGAAGGGGGGGCGTAAAGACTTACATTCAAAATGACCAGCACAGAATCATTGGGCACAAATGCTGATGGAATAAGTTTGGACTTTGCCTTCCCATGAGTAGCCATGCAAAAGAGTAATTCCTCATAAAGTTCAACTGAGTCTGCAATGGAGGGTTTTCTGCAAAAGCCGATCTTGCTCTCTAGTGTGGGAGTATGAGTCTTACTCCAGCTCTGGTTTAACTGAGCTATAAACTTCAGACTGTCACCAATCACCTTCATATAAAAACTGAACAAACTAAGCATTTCAACCATGATTGGATGTAAAGCTGAAAACATTCTGCTAGAAAAGAAAAAAAAGGAAAAGTGATTAATAAGTACCCTAATTTCAGATGTTGTGACGTCATATTTGAAACAACCTTTCCACATACGATCTTCCCACTGCAAAATAATATCAATGAGCAGAAACTGTGGCTAGTTTTATCACAGTAAATGAAATGATATAATATTCTTCTGCACCTGAGCAAGGAGTAGGGAATCCAAGATACTTTCTTCCTCATGATAAGCACAAGAAGGTCGATCAAATGGAGAATCAGGTGTGACCAATTTGCTTCCAAAGCAGTAAATGGGCACTTCAATACCTGGGAAAGTACACGGAGATAAGATATTTCTGTAATAAGGTACCGAATCATGAATTCAAAGCAGGCACAACATGTCAACGAGGTCTACCCAGTCCATAGTTTTTGCATAGACCAAAAATAAACAAAAATATTTAACAGGAATAAATATATGTAACAATGAATTATGCCATTACATACCCCTCGGGAGTTGAACAGAATTGATCACCCTCATTTATGTTACATCATCTATTATTTTTTCACCTTTGATCCTAAAACTTCATATCCCACCATGAGACATTGAGCGTTAGACATCTATGAGAACATATACGAGAAAGCCACAGGGCATAAGCTCCAATTTCAAAGCAATTACCAAACATAAGCTCTAACAGGGACAAAACATCTTAGGCACTCCTAAACCGAGTAGCAAATACAACTCAAGGGGGTTAATATTCGAGAAATGGAAAGGTCTAAAGTACTATGAGAAGGACTTACCTCGTAAAGATATAGGACAACTCAATGACAGTTCAGAACTTGCATTTTCCAATAGTAAGTTATCATCTCCAGGTTGGCCAATTGAAACCATGATTAAGAGCCTGGGCAGCACTTGACCGAACTAAAACTAATATTTGTCACAAGGAACCCTGATTTATAATGCTTCACTAGCAGCCGCGGAATTAATATAAATTGTAACATGGGCCCAATCAGAAACCACCACCGGCGAGGAAGGTAAGATCTGCAGGATGCCCTCCAGCAGAAGGTAGGGCTCCACGACCACCGTGAAACGAAGGGGATGAGATCAAGAATTTAATGAAAGTCCGTAACCATCCAGTTCCCCTTCTTATGATCTTAGTGTCGGTCTCTCTAATGCTTAGAGCCGTGGTTGAATTGACTAAGCCAGCCCTGACAGGACCAGCAATTCCCCTGTTGCAGTGAAGCAAAGATAGAACTTATACATTGTTTGCCACATTTCACGCAAACACATTATCGATATCACATAAAGTATTATAAGTTGCAAACACAAGAAACTATATTTAAAGCAATAAAAGACCTTTTATTGTTTTTAACTAAAGTAATATGAGAATTTATTCGTTAAGAAAGTGGGGCATTGTTACATGGGTATCCATCATACAAACAGAGGCAACCCACACAAAGCCTAGGGGACTAAGGCCATGAGCATAACGGTTTTCGTCCCAAGGGACCCGAGTACAATGGCAATCCGACTGAGTCACTAAGAGCAACGATATCTAATATCAAGTTCCTACCATCCCACTGAGGAAAGCAATAAAGACTGTTACTTGTATTTGAAATTGGTCATATCATGTTAATTAACACTCCAGCCAATATTTTTCCAGCGACCAAGAGTCTCCATCCAGTCCGATAAACTGCGAAAGTGACCATGAATCTTTGATCAAAGAGGGTGTGTTGCTCACCATAAGGTGCATCTAAGAGTAAATCATGCTGCACCCACCGCTCATCTGGTACTTTGCCCCAAGGAAAAAAAAAAAAGCAAGGACTAAGGCCAAGAACAAGAACAGATAAAGCAATCAATTGGGATTTCCCCGGAGAGAAGGGAATTGATTTTCTTAAGCCCAAACATCAATCGGCAAATGGGTTTAACAGTTCATAGCCGCCAAGATATTAACAACCAAAGGGGTAATTCTTGCATCCAATATCAAATTCGACAGCGTCAAAGATCATTTCTTTTTCCTCCGTGTGGAAACCACTTGATGATCAGGAAAGAAGCCGCACCTGTGGATTTCGAAGGGAACAGAGAGAGTAAGATTGAGAAGAGCGCGACCGTCTCGCCGGAGCAGGAACGGCAATGTGGGTGACCGGATTTGGAGCGGGGGCGAGGAATCAACGGAGGAGTCTGCTCCACGTTAAGGACCTATGAAGAAGTGTGATGGCCTAAACCGAGAGGAAGAACTGGAAAGGAGATGGGAGCTCACGAGAGAGAGAGAGAGCGATATATATATAGAGAGAGAGATATATATATATATATAGAGAGAGAGAGAGAGAGAGGAGAGGAATAATTTTCTGTATTTTCTCTTACCGGCTCCGACTCTTACGTCAAAAAAAACGTTTAGGTTGCGTTTGGTTGGTTTCAAAATTGAGCAAAATCAAATTTTAATTTTAATTAATTTATAATGATTGTATTGTTAACTTTCTTTTCTCTCTTCTCTCTCTCCTCTCTCACTCCTGTCTCCTATGATCCTATCAGCCTTCTTTGCCTTTATTAGTTTACTAGTTAATCTGCCCGTACATTGCACGGAATCGTTATAAATTTATATATTATTTTTATTATAATTATTAATTTTGAAACACTAATTTTCTTATAAAGAATAATAATATATTCAATTATTAAGTTTAATTTTTAAAACAACTATCTTCAATAAATTTTTTACAAGTTAGAGTAAGTTAATTATTATAATAATAATAATAATTTGAAGCTAATTGCTTCAATTAATATGTATCATATATTTGGGTTAATTATTAATAAGATTTTTCACATATATTTAGTAATCAGACTAAATAATTAATATGCTTAACATATTTAAGTTTTATCTTTTATTTTATTTGTGAGCCTAAGTTCACTGTGTTATATCATGAATTTTTTAAGAAAAATAGTCTCATATAGCACAATTTTTACTTTATTTTCATCTTCTAGCACGTTTTTTAAAATTGTCACGATCTAGCACGAATCACCATTTTATTCCAGGATCTAGCACACCGTTAGACGGAGTTTAACGGTGTGCTAGATCCGAGAATAAAATGGTGATTCGTGCTAGATCGTGACAATTTTTAAAAACGTGTTAGGAAGTGAAAATAAGGTAAAAAATGTGCTATATGAGACTATTTTTTCCTTTTTTTATTTGAAGATTCACTGCCCAAAAAAATTTGAAAATTAGTGTGGAACTTTATAATAATATCAGGAATATGGGTTAAAAGTTTAAACTATTTTTTAGATCAGTTGGTTCATAAAAACTATCAAAATCAAAATACCGAAAAAAAGGTAAATATTTTTTATCTGAAGATTCACCATCCAGAAAAATTTGAAAATATGTGTGGAGCTTTATAATAATATCAGGAACATGGGGCTATTTTCCCTTAAAAAGTATTTACCATTCTTTTCGATATTCTGATTTTGATAGTTTTTGTGAACTGTACGATCTCAAAACGAGGTAAAACTTTTACCCCATATTCCTAATGTTATTATAAACTTTCATACTAATTTTCAGATTTTTCTAAGTGGTGAATTTTCAGATAAAAAATATTTACATCTTTTTTTAATGTTGTGATTTAGATAGTTTTTGTGAATCGTTCGATCTCAAAACAATGTGAAACTTTTACCCCACATTCCTGATATTATTATAAAGCTCCACACAAAATTTCAAATTGTTCTAGGTGGTGAATTTTCAGATAAAAAATAATTACTATTATTTTCGGTGCTCTGATTTTGATAGTTTTTGTGAACCGTCCGTCCGATCTCAAAATGATATGAAAATTTTTTCCCATGTTCCTAACATTATTATAAAGGTCCTCACAGATTTTTAGATTTTTTTGGGCAGTGAATCTTCAGATAAAATATATTTATTCATTTTTTCGGTGTTTCAATTTTTATAGTTTTTATCTCAAAACGAGATGAAAATAGTACCCCATATTCCTGATGTTATTATAAAGCTCCACCCAAATTTTCAGATTTTTCTGGGTAGTGAATTTTCAGATAAAAAATATTTACCTCTTTTTTCTGTGTTGTGATTTAGATAGCTTTGGTGAATCGTCCGATCTCAAAATGAGGTGAAAATTTTACCCGACGTTCCTAATATTATTATAAAGCTCCGTAAAAAAAATCAAATTTGTTTGGGCTGTAAATCTTCAGATAAAAAATAATTACCCTTCTTTTCGGTGCTTTGATTTTGATAGTTTTTGTGAATCGTCCGATCTCAAAACGAGATGAAACTTTTTCCTCATGTTCCTAACATTATCATAAAGCTCCTCACAGATTTTCATATTTTTATAGGTAGTGAATTTTCAGATAAAATATATTTACCTATCTTTTCGGTGTTCTGATTTTGATAGTTTTTGTGAATCGCCCGATCTCAAAACGAGATGAAACTTTTACCCCATATTCCTGATATTATTATAAAGCTCCACACATATTTTTAAATTTTTCTGGATGGTGAATCTTCAGATAAAAAATATTTACCCTTTTTTTCGGTATTTTGATTTTGATAGTTTTTGTGAACCCTCCGATCTCAAAAATAGTTTAAACTTTTAACCCATGTTCCTGATATTATTATAAAGCTCCACAATAATTTTCAAATTTTTTTTTGCAGTGAATCTTCAAATAAAAAAAGGGAAAAATAGTCTCATATTGCACAGTTTTTACCTTATTTTCACTTCCTAGCACGTTTTTAAAAATTGTCACGATCTAACACGAATCACCATTTTATTCTTGGATCTAGCACGCTGTTAAACTCCGTCTAACGGTGTTTAACGGTGTGCTAGATCCCGGAATAAAATTGTGATTCGTGTTAGATCGTGACAACTTTTAAAACGTACTAGGAAGTGAAAATAAGGTAAAAACTATAGTATATGGGGCTATTTTTCCATTTTTTTATAGGATCATAATTTTTGTAAGTTCTTTATATGATATGATCAATTACATTTTGATTATAGTTTATATCCTTTGAATTGTGTATGTTCATTTCAACGCGTTTATATATCATACTTAAAAAAAAATTTCTTGTAATACTTATTCTAATTTTTTGAGCACATATTGTTTTTTAACACAATAAAATATTTTCAATGACTAATTTTGAGTTTTATACAGTATTAATTAATATTAATAAAATTAAACTAATTTTGAATGATTACATAAATATTTTGTAATGGTTTCAATTAGTATGCACTACACAAATTTATTTTAACATCTTGTATTTAACATATTTTTATAAATGCTCACACAAACTAGATGATACATTTTCTTAATAAAAAGTTTTATGACATCCTAATTTAAGTGTATAATTTTTAACTTTTATAAGTATGATAAGTTTATATATTATAATAACGTTAACATTCAAGAAAGTACTTATTATTAGTGTACTTATTTGTCACTTATTTTTTGAAGTTGGTTTAATAGGTCAAGAAGATATTAAATTTTCATAAAATAGTTTTAACTAACATAATTAAATCGACTCTCTTAACCTTTTTGCTAAATTATGTCAATAATTTTATGTCATTAATGGCAGGTCATTCATTGCTATAGGAGTTAGTTTTATTTATACATATCTTATTATTTAATTTATATACCGCATATTAATTTATTAAGAATTTACTATTTCACCTCTATTTAGTAGGGTGGATACAGCTATATATATATATAGACCGAGAGATTTTACAATTTTTATTTTTAAACTAGTTTGAATACTTTTTCAGTTTAAAACGTTTTAGCCCTTTAGGGAGTCAAAATGAGATTTTCTTTTTTTTCCTTTCTCCTTGGCCTTTCTTCCTCAGCTCAGTTCAGCTGATAGTCAGTGTCATACATTTCCTCGTCTCTCGATCACTCTGCCGAGCCTGCGGATATGATGGCGCTGAGGCTGAGAAGATGTGTTTTCTCCTCTCCTTCCGTTGCTTCAGCGGGTCTTCCTAGTCTTAAACGGCTTCTTCTTCTTCTTCTTCAACAGCCCGTAAGCTGCCCTCTCTTCCTTTGCGAACCTAATCTTCCCCTTTCGTCCCCCTGCTGTAGAAATTTCTGCACCAAAACTGCAATTTCTGATGCGAAGAAGGCTGAGTTATTCTTGGATGAAGTGAGGTACAGATGCAAGAACGGTGGATTTAGAAACCTCGACGAAACTTTGTCTTGTTTTGAAGGGATGATCAGAATCCGGCCCTTGCCTTCACCAGCTGATTTCAGCCTGCTGTTTGGGGTCATTGGCAGGATGGGGCATCACGCTGCCGCTATTGGTCTAATCAAAACGGTGAATGTTGCCGGTGTTAACTATGACCTCCATAGTTTCAGTATTTGGATGAACTGCCTATGTCGATCGAAAAGGGTGGATCTTGGATTTGCTGTTATGGGCAGAATGCTCAAACTCGGCTTTAAACCAGACGTGGTGACCTTGACCACTCTGGTCAATGGACTATGCATTGTGGGAAAACTTTCCAGAGCTGTGGAGTTAGTCGATGTTATGGAGGAGAGAGGGTTCGAGCCCAATGCAGTCACGTATGGAGCGATAATTAAGGGCTTAGTTAGGACAGGCAAGACGTCTCTGGCCCTCGGATTGCTCGAGAAGTGGGAGGGCAGAAGAAGCTGCAGGGTGAGTGTTGTTACATACAGCACTGTACTCGAGGGTCTATGCAAGGAAGGAAGGTTGATGGAGGCTTTGAAGCTCTTCCACAGGATGATTGATCAGGGTGTTCAACCCAATGTCGTCACATATACCACCTTGATTCATGCTAGGTGCTTAGAAAGACAATGGGAAGAGGTTGAGTTGCTCTTAAACGAAATGACTCAAAGGGGCATCACCCCAGATGTTCGAACCTTCAACACGATACTAGATGCATTTTGTAAGGATGGGATGCTTTTTGAAGCGGAGTCCATTCTTGATACTATGATTCGAAGATATATTGAGCCTACGATTGTCACGTACAATTCTCTGATTGCTGGATACTCTCTCCAGAATAGAATGGATGATGCTGAGAATATATTTCGTTTGATGGGGGAAAGGGGTTGCTCCCCCGATGTTTTTACTTATAACACACTGGTAGATGGATGTTGTAAGGGGAAAAGATTGGACGAGGCAGTGATTGTGTATCGTGAAATGCTTCACAAGGGTTTGGTTCCAAATGTCGTGACATATAACATTCTTATTGGCGGCTTCTGTCATATCGATAACTTCCGTGCTGCTGAGGAGCTTTTCAAGGAGATGCAAGATGCTGGTCATCATCCAAACCTTCAAACGTATGCTATCCTCTTGGATGGATATTGTAAACACGATCACCTCAATAAAGCATTGGCATTGTTCCGACAAATGGAAGAGCAAGGGGTCAGTCCCAACATTGTAATCTATAATATCCTCCTACACGGCATGTGCAATAACGAGAAACTCGAAGATGCCAAGAGATGCTTTAGAACCTTGCTTGGGAAAGGGTGTCAGCCAGACGTGGTGACGTTTAGCACTCTCATAAATGGATTATGTAAGGAAGGCCATGTATACGAGGCCCATACGTTGCTCCAAGAAATGGGAGAGAGCGGATGTTCTCCGGATTCTGCCACTTTTAACATTCTAATTAGGGCTTCTCTTAAGAACAATGAAGAGTTAGTTGCTCTAGAGCTTATCCGAAAAATGCGTGATAGTGGCTTTGCTGTAGATTTGTCGACAATGGAATTGCTCTTAGACGATAGATTAGATCCGAACATTCTAGAATGCATTAAAGAGCTTCTTCCATAAACTCCTTCTCTACTTTATTGGTTTTTGCGGAAACCAATGGGATTTTTTGTTATATTTACTTAATTATATTATTAATATCTATTGGAAAGCATGAGACTGGCTTGTCACATTTTCTTGTTTGTTGATAAAAAGTACTAAGATAGTTCTTTTAGAGGTGTTATGTACTCGACAGTGTTGTCAGCTCTTTCGAATTATATCATATGCTGCCGAAGCTGATGATATAATTAAATAATTAATACCAAATTTATGCGAGAATTGTTGAGGATATTTGAGGCTATCGAAGCCATACTTACCCATATACCTGAAGAAGTTCAGCCATAACACTTTTGGAGATATATTCTGCAGACACGGGTTGAGGTTATTGAAGCCATACGGGTTTTAATGATTGAGCATGAAAGTTTCGTTTTTCCTCAGCAATATATCCATGTGAATATAACAAAATTAATTCAACAGAAATGGAGAGGAATGGGAAAAGAGCCGAAGGGATGGAATAGAACCGAGAGGATACAAAAATGGACTAGGGACAACCACCCTACTACAATAACACCTCCTAATAATGCTTTTCCGAATTTTGTCAATTCAGGGGGACAAGGATTCAATACAGCCAATCGAATGGCTGCCGGCCTGTCGAATTCGGCTCATCCACGAGTGATTGCAACATTGACATCCACAAAGTTGTATATAACATAACAACCATTATATATATGCAAAACTTCACTGCTAATAAGCTCTGCTAGCAGCAGTTCCCCTGTACCTCGGCCCTTGATCAGATAAAGTTGCTCGCCCGAAGCTCACCCAATGACCTACAACTCAAGATGAGCCTTGCGGCGACACGCGGATGTTCACCATGCAGCGGTTCCTCCAGTATCACCTCCAGATCGTCATCCTACTGAGAAGCAGCCACCACATGATAGAGCCATCATGCTTTACGCTGTATAAATGCTTTGGTTTCTTCTATTTCTTCTATTTCTGTATGCATTCCACCGGTGCCGCCTTTTCCTTCCCTCAAAGGGTGTTACATGCAGCTTCTGCTTCATCCCGTCCGTTCTCCCTAAGTTTGACACTTCAAGAACTACTCTGGACAAAATTAAATTTATCATGAATTCATAAACCCCTTTAGAAGAAATTTGATTAAAAAAGGGCATAACTGAAACCACATTTCCAAAACATTTCAAGCGCGTAACTTGTTCTGCGAAAATACTAAAACTCTCAATCAAGAAGTGCATATTTAGTCGAGTGCTTTCACCCGAGCCCTAATTGAGGAACTATTTTACCTGAGGCAATGGAAAATAGTCATCACCTTTCTACGACAAATAAAGGGAATGAGTGTCAAACGATATAGTCATGTTATGGTTCACTAAGTAAACATTTTCAAATTGGACTTTCAATGTAGAATCCTAAGATGCCTCGTAATCAGCAAGTGATCTCACAGAACTGCATCATTAGAACTTGGTTAATAGGAAAGACCTAGAACTTAGTTAACAAGTGCAAGATATTTTCTACCCAAAAAAAAAAAATGCAAGCGGAAAACATTTTATGAAGAGAGAGAGAGAGAGAGAGCAAAATAGTGGTTCCTCAGAGGATGTTAGCGTTGCTTCAGTTGATGCATGTCGAAAAGCACCTGTGGCACTGGTTTTGCCAAAGAGCTTGTCAGGTAACGCGTAGTTCTCGCACCCTTTTTGACCTTAACCTGCTATATACCTTACCCCTCTGCAGAAATTCACAGTTACACCATCATATGGGTATTATGTAATGGGATAGAGTTAAACAAGAGAGCACGCATTGATACCTGACAGAAAGCAGTCCATACATGATCAGGAGCCGTAAAGGTGTTGCTCGCTGAATCCCAGCCTATACCAGTACGTTGAAGCAACGTTGTAAAGGCATGCATAATACTTTTGCTTCAGTCAGTCTACCTCCTTCAAACCTCTCAACACCCAATCTAATATGAAGCTTATTCGCCAACTCTGCGTCTATTTCCTCCCAGTCACACCTTCTGAGCGACGGTGTCAGTGTCTTCCTAAACCTCTCAACCAAAATCTCAAGGAAGACAAGCTCCATCTCTTTGGTCCACTTCACCCTATCGCTTTTTCCCCCACCCTGTGAAGCCATCCACTACTAGAGAAGTGAAACTCCATGGATAAGCATCAATTGGATATAAGCAAATGGGAACTATCATCATAGTACCAGCAGCGTAGGGAAGCTGTAGTAAAACTGAACCATGCCAAGCAATGATAATCCCAACAGGGCAGCAAAATTAAAAAAAAAGCAGGAGCAGAAAGGCAGAGCTGTCGAGAAAAGCAGGAAGGAAGAGATGAGGTTCCGACAGGCGTAGCTGCGGAGAAAAAGCACGGGGCTGAGTTGGGTTCACCTACGCAGACTGGGCCTTTAATTCAAAATTTGTCTCTTTGCCTCTTGTACGGAAAAAGCCTGTTCTCTACTTTTGTCCACATGCAGCTTCTGCCTTGGGGAGGCAAATGGAGTGGGAAAGGAGTTTCCGCCGGAAGGCGAGGAAAGGAGAGGCGGGGCTGGCGGCCGAGATGGATGTTGACAAATTCTCGACTTTGCCCGAGCATGTCCAGCATCACATCCTCTCCTTCATACCGAGCATCGAGGAAGTAGCGAATACCAGTTTGGTGTCGAAGTCGTGGTTGGGGACCTGGCGATCGTTCCTGATTACCGACTTCAAACCATGGCTCATCCTACCGGACGCGGATGTCAGCGACTTCATGGAAACCGGGCTCGGCGAGTACGGTAAGAGTTTCGTCAAGTTCGTGGACGGTGCCCTGATGAGGTCCCGCGAGGGGATGCCGAGGTTCGGGTTCTTTGTGAACGCGGAGTTGGCTCCTCACCTCGATCGATGGTTAGGTATGGCCTTAGACTGTCACGTTAAGGAGCTAAGCATAAACATCATGTCCGATTTGCCATACTCGATTCCCGCAAGGGTTTTATCTGCTCACTTCATCAAGACCTTAACATTGACTGGTGGGGTAGAGATTGATGGGATTAGTGCCGTGAGCCTTCCGTCTCTGCGATTGCTTCATTTGGTATGTACTCTTATTGACAATCAGATGTTTCAGAGACTCCTCGGCGGCTGCCCTTTACTTGAAGATCTTTCTTTGTGCTCCTGCGGTCTCTTATCTGAGATCAAAGTTCCAAATCTCCATTATCTCGAGAGAGTAACGGTGGCTGGGATGGGCCCTGAGATTAAGGTTGTCAGTATTGAAGCCCCGGGCTTGGAAAGCTTTAAGCTTGATCGCGGATACCAATATGTGCGTGTACGGGACATTGGTTTAGCAGTTCATGTAAGTCCAAATGTCAGGTGCTTAGAACTACTGGGCCTTGACCAGACGGACGAGCAGTTCTGTCAATTCCTTTCCAAATTACCTCTGTTGGAAAGCTTGATTCTGCATAGATGCATGTTGTTGAAAAGAATCGAGATTTCAAATCCACTTCTGAAAAAGATCTCGATAGAGAATTGTGACAACTTGGTGGACATAAGAATGGACACCCCCAAGTTATTGTCTTTCTACTATGAGACGGCTGACACACTGCCCTCGATATGGACAGAGAATTCTCCTTACAGTTGTGCCACTGGATTCAAGTTTCTCTTGTGGCGAGATCCTAGTGCTTCCTGGTTCCAGAAGTTCCAGGAGTTCGTCGGTAGATGTTCTACAGCATTTAGATGCCTCGAGTCAACTGTACTTCTCCTTGAGGTACGTGTCAGACAGTAGCATTTTAGCTCACTTATGTGCTATCGGTTTTTTTTACTGCTTTTGCTTCTTCACATTTTTTTTTGCTGTTGTTTTGTTTCTCGCTGTTGTGTGCTTGTAGCGGGATGATGAAATGGAAGATGAGATGACCAAGAAAGTGGTTTTATCAGCACCTGGGATACAACATCTGAAACTCATGCTTGTGGCATCTCAGTCGAGCTACCCTCTTATCCTGGATGGCTTATTTTCAGCTTGCCGACCTACAACTTTTCTCTGAGGGCTGCAAAACCTTTACTAAAGGTACAATCTCTTGCCATCATTTCAGGTCTTTGACCAATGAAAAGTGCTGATGATCGGCAAGATAGTCGACACGAATCTGAATATATTGTAAGCTGTTTGCCTTTTAGTCTTTGTGCTGGCTGTAATCCTTAGGCTTGGAAAGGGATGCTTCTTTTGACTTAATTCTGATCCACCAGCAACTCGTTTGCCCTTGTAGTGCATATGCAATGCGCTCGCAAACGGGGAAGAGAATATCGAGTGCTGTTCGGGTGAGCCCAGGTGTTGGAGGCACAAGCTTAAAGATGCGAAGATTGAAAGGGTTGGGGGTATCCAACATTATGGACCTTTAGACTGTTACACCTTGTTCAGTTTGTTGCCTACTCTATCTACAAAAAATGAAATTTGCTTTAGATTGCGGTGGTGAGATTAGCAACGGGATGATTATTTCCTTATACGTAGTGCACGCCTGTGTAACTGTAGTACTAAACGAACATTTAGATGTGTCGAAAGAAATGTGCATATGCGAGATTGTATTTGTGATAGAAGAGATGAAGAACATCATCATATACAAGGGCTGTCAAGCTTTTGACCATTCATCTATCATCATTTTTGGAAACTGTTATGATGGTGCTCTTAGCAAGTAATCTCAGTCAAGCTAGACTGAGGTCCTTTTTTGAAAATAAAAATTCGTAAATTAATGAGTAATTTTTCCTCCCTTTAACTACGTACATCCCCCAGTCCATTTGCTCTTTCCTCTCTTTGCTATAAGCAATTCCATCAAGTTAATGCAATTGCTTTTTAATTAATCCAACGTAGTGGTTGCTTTAATGATCCAGAAGCTCCGTTTCATTACATGATTCAATACGTAGTTGTACTCGAATAATAAGAAATAAATTAGTGAGAGAAATTAGTGGTCTTCTTTTTATCTTATATTGTCACTTAGCTCAATCCAATCCAACGAGTTGAGTTTACACAGGCGTGTAAAATATATTCTAATACTATCTTAAATTTTCATTGACCGTACAAGCTAGTAACTAGAGTCATATTTTATTTAACTAAGCTAAAGGCCCGCACATCTATGACAATCAAGTGATCAACTATCTCTGTATAAGGTAAGTATACGACCTGATCAAGATAATTAATAAGAGAAATAAATTCATTCATGTCGATAGTTTCGTGTTGTAGATGATCATTTCAACTCCTATTGAAATGGAATGACCAGCTACGTTTATCAAGGTATCATAAACTCGAAAGAAAGTATTATAATAACAATAATAGAAATAGTAAAATATACTCTTCTCCCTTATGATTTTGCTCAATGATACTTCACCCCATTCTTAGACAAAATAGATACTGCTCTCCATTAACCTTGTTGACTTAATAAGATAAACTTTTTTTGACTCTCAACCTTTATTTTCTTTTCATTTTCATCCTAATTCTTTGTTATTTTGAATTATTATCATCTTCAACATTACACAGTTTATTCACTTTGGTTTTATTGTTTGAATTTTCGATAAACTTATCAATGTGCAATATTTTTAAAATAAAAAATATTTTGAAATAAAAAGAGAAGAGAACAACTTGTCAACAATCATTGAAGCTCTTAACGGTCTACAGCAAGGGTGTCCGACAGCCAAACATCCACTCTTAGAGATCGATATCCATAACCACTATATTTGACACTAAGAGATGATGCCCATACGGAATACTCGTGTTTTGCACTAAATGCCACAGACTCCCACGAAGTTATGAACTATTTTCACGGTTCATAATCTTGGCCCAATAATGATACTTTAGATGTCCTAATTTAAGATATCAATGTTTCAAGTAGAGGGCCAATGGCAAATACTCCAACATAGGTAACCGAAAACCTTAGTGATCACTGATGATCTCGAATAGAATAGTTACAAGCATTATTTTTTTATGTATTTTTTCTTAGTTTCAAACTTTTTTTCATCCACAAGAATTTGCATGTCAACAGATTTAATGATGATCTAAATAATATGACCAAACGTAGACTAACCGTCTCACCTTGAAACAATATTGAAAAATAATATGAATTAGGAAAAAATTGAAAAATAAGCTAAAGATTAAGGACCAATTTTTTTTTTCAACTAGGTCAATATGGACAAGGGGTGGAATATCAATTTTAGTATTAAGATGGGAATGGAGTGTTTATTTTGATCGGGTTAGAGTTTTATTAGGCAAAATCTCAAGGGAGATGAGTGTATTTTACCCTAATAGAAAATATCTCTATCATCTCCTTTATTTGACGAAAACATTAAGTCGTCTGTTGAAAATGGAGAAGTTTATGACTAATAAAATCAAGATAACAAATCATAACCTCATCATCTTAAAAGTCGTCATCAAGGAATCAACCAAACCCTTTTTCATATGAGTATCTTGGTGGTCTATCAGCAATGACAAATCCCAGAGAGCAAATCTTATCATCGTTTAGTAGCAAAAGAGAATATTCATCCTTTATATATAGAGAGACTTTTCAAGTTCCAATAAATTTAGATGTTTGGATTTCCATGAGTTAGGACCATTGGATTTCCATCTATTTGAATCTTATTTTCATAAGCTTTATACTTATTCAATCTGTGGGCTTTTGGACTTCCATGAGCCAAATGGCACCATAATGTTGTGGCATTTGTCCTAGTTTGGTAGGACTTAAAAGTCGCTCAACTTAAGCATACCTTTGTCTTAGTGGAAGTCTCTTATGCGTTGCTTCTCTTTTTTATTATTGTGTATAGATAGTGCCGATTAATAGAAGGTGGTTTCAGTGTTACTAACATATAAATTCATTATTTCCTATTTAATTTTTTCGTACTTGAAATCTATAAGTATAAGTTGAAATGGGAAATAATTTTCACCAGAATCATGTTTAGTGCAATAAGTTCGTTGAACAATATTCATTTACAACCTTGAAAATCAATTCTAGTTTTACATGTGTTGACAGAAAAGTCATGACACGGGTCACGTGATGTGGGCGTGCTAGAGACAATTATTCTCCAGATTGTGTAAGCGCACTAAATTGACTTCTAAACAAAACGATTGATTCGAGGTCTAACAATGCAAAAGGACTTAGAATGAAAAAAGTCGAGAGATGTGGAAATTTAACTTCGTGTCGAAAATAAAGCGTAACTAAGCAGAATTGTGCTGCAAGAAATTGATTGCATTGAAGTGGAAAGAAATACAAAGGAAATTGACATTTGGACCAACTGAAACACGGAAATATAGTTGAAACAGCTTGACGAATCACAGGAATAAACTATACATTAGGCTGTACATTGACGGAACAAAGATTAGGCTAGAACTTGAGAACTAAATGTAAAGGCAACATTTTGGCAGAAATTTGGTTGATGTCTTATTGAGTATGCCTCATATTCAGTGGAGAACCCGAAGACTTGAAACGGTAACGAGATCAAACGAAAAAGAAATGGGCAAGATCTCAAACTATTCTTAGATTATATTTCCTATTTTGTAAGGATTCCGTTGTATCTCTTAAATCTCTAAATAAGAAAATTATCTTTAGGGGATGTTAAAGATTATTTTAGAGTATTTTAAAGGAAAAATATCCTACGATTATATTAGGATATCTTTGAGATATTGAGAAGGTATTGTATCTATTTAAATGAAAGATGGTCTTGTATCAAGATAACACGTGTGAGAATTATGGGTAATTTTCTTGGAAATTCTCGGGTTTACTTTATTGGAGTCTCTAGGGTTCATAGAATGAGAGAGTGGTGAGAATTGAGATGATTGTGAGGCTCTTCTCTAGTGTGAGTCTTGTAATGGGGGCTGAAAAACACGAGTGTGAACCTGAAGTTGTAATCTTCGTTTTATCGATCTAGTGGAATCTTCTACTTTGTCCGTGGACGTTTCCCTTACTCATAGAGTTTTACCACATATATCCCGGTGTTCATTGTGCTTTCTTCTTGCTCTAAATTCCTCGAATTCGGCATCTCCCACAACAAATTGGTATCAGAGCTAGGGTCTCGGAGCGGGTGAAGATGTCGGGATCAAAGTTCAAGGTGGAGAATGACGGTTCGAATGACTTTGGGCTATGGAAGATCAAGATGAAGACTTTGCTGGTGTAGCATGGTCTTGAGGGAGCACTAAAAGGAGAGAAGCTACCTGTAAACTTATCACCGGCGAAGAGGAAGACAGTGATGTCAAATGCTGAGCGCCATCCAGTTGAGCATATCCACAAAACTCGAACCCGAGACATTACTTAAGGGAAATAAGTGCCGAACCAGTTGAATCAACCCACATTGGTGCTAAAATCATTGTGCAAAAATCATTCAATAATGATTTGTCGGCTATGGCAAATGAGAACTTAGATCACCCATAAAGCATTATAAAAGCTTATCAAAATTTTTTAAATATATATATATATATAGATAATGCGTAATATCTATTTGGTACTAATATATAAAGGGTGAATACTTTTGTGGCAATTTTACAAAACTACCCTCATTAACTCCAAGACTGTGTCCAGCGGGGGATCTCTCCCTTTTGAGAGACGCTAATGTGGCGTCTCTATCAGAAAGACCCCCACTGGGGCGCTTCTCTCTACGTAGAGACGTCTCTCTTCGCGAGAGACCCAATTAGTGGCTGCCGCGTGATAGCCATAGGCCCCACGCTGCAGCTGCATCCGCGTTTTTAGTTTTTTTAAATTCAAATTGTGGGACCCAATCAGAAATTAAATAACAAAGACTATGATTAAAGTTGTGAGTCTCTCTTTTTATTAAGTTTGTATCTGAATGATGTAGCGATTATGTGGCAATGAGGAGCCCACTTTAAAGACACAAATCACAAACTAGGGATGGACATTGTCTAACTATAATATTGAAAGAGGAAAAAGTAATACATTAAATATATGAATAAAACTGTAAAATCATTACACTTATTATTTCCCTGCAAAATTTCTCCTTTTACTCTCCACATCACTTCATGAGTCCCACGAACTCCCTCTATTCGTTCACTCCTTGGCCACTTTTTCTTTAAGTTTTCTATGTTTTTAGTTTTTTGTTTATTTTCATTTTCACTACTTATACTTGTCAAATTATTTACAATCTATCTATGTACATGAAAGCAAGAACAAAGTGGGCCTAGTCATATAGCCGCAGAATGCTCGATTTTTTAATGTAATTTTCTCGAATAGTTTGAGTTTTTTTAATTTTAAACTTTTTAATGAATTTTTATGAATAACACATATCTTTTATGATATTTTCTAAAATATCTTTATTTAATGATTTGATTGATAAGGCATATATGTACATGTGAGAGAAAGTCTATGAAAATATCTTTATATATAATACAATAAGAATAATGAATTTGTGAGTGATTCTTAGATATAATAAATATATAATAAATTGATATTATGATATTTGGATTAATGATATACAATTTAACTCTCAACAAAGTTAAATGATATTTGCTTTTCTTTTTTTTTTCGGTGAAAAGGGGGGCTAATGCTCGGTATAGTGAAAAGAAATCAAGTTACACAAAGACGGGGTAAGGAGGCCCTATATAGATCTCCTAGTAGAAGTAAATGAACTCCTGGCAGCGGGACGACATGAAGATGAGAGCCCAAGGAACAGTGTAAACTCCACTGGGCCATCAAGTCTGCGCACATGTTGCCTTCTCTGTAGGTGTGACTGACCTTTACTTGCCAGTCTCTCTCTCGAGAGAAACTCTCGAATTCCTCCAATGAGCGGGTCAAGTTGTAAGTTTGGCGTGGTCGGGCACCGAATGAGTCGCACGACAACCTCCGAGTCAAGTTCCAGGATGATCCTCCGTAACCCAAGATCCCAAACGTATTGCTCCGCTACTACGAACGATGCATAGCCGATATTCCGCATGTAACAGCCCAGCCAAAGTCCATCTACATCACGAACAATCCCTCCGGCACTTGACAACCCTGGATTTCCCCGCGAGGCACCATCAATGTTTAATTTGGCCCACCCGAGAGGAGGACATTGCCACCCAATACACTTCCAGTCCCTTTGCAGCTTTGCAAGCCCCCGTCCACTGTTGCCCATCGCCTTCCAACTCTCTACCACTCTCGATATTGCTTGGCATTCGTCAGACAGTCGCACAAAACCTTCCTCGAATAAATCCTTGTTCCGCCAATTTCATAAAAGCCAACAAGCTATTCCGAATGTCTCTACCAAGTGATCATCCCTGCTTGACAGATTGCAGTAATGCCATCGTTACAATAGCATAGTGAAGAAATCATGTTGGCAACTTTGCGGGACAATTCTCTACCATATCGCCTGCGCCCTCGAGCAGTCTCAGAGTACGTGTAAAGTCGTCTCTTAACCACAGGTACATCTCTCGCAGAGGGCCAAGCTAGTCAGGTGGCGACGTGCCTGATGCTCGTTTGTTAGAAGGCGCGCATGGGCATCTAACCATAGGAAGGTTCGAACCCGCTGTGGTCCCCTCCAACTCCAAATCAATTTCCACACGCAGTCATCCTCAGCCCAGCCAGCATGAGCGAGAAAGCAGTACGTTGTCTTGACAGAGAAATTACTGGTGGGTTCAAATGTATAATAAATGGAGTTTTCACCCTGATCCCTCGTCGGAGGTCAGTGCAATGCAATGTGAAGCAACTTTATGTGACTAAGGTAGTCCTCCATCAATCTATAGTCCCAATTCGCCGCGTCTGTCACAAGCTCACAAACCATTCGCCCTTGGATAACCGGTTCGACTACCCCGGCCGTATCATCTATCAAGGGCCCGCATCCTCGGACCCATTTGTCCTCCCAGAACCAAACCTTTGTCCCATCACGGATGGCCCAAGCTGCCCCACTCGCCACGCAGTTCCAGGCTCGACCTATTCCTTACCACTACCAAGAATCGGTCACCAATACTCTAAGTTTCAAGGAGGCATTGAGTCTATCCATGTACTTGCCCGTGAGTACCCTTACCCATAAGGAGCCTTGATTTGTAATTACACTCCATGCCCTTTAGCTAAAAGCTCGTCCACTTGCCTTTGAAGTTCCTTTGTCTCCTCCGGATTACTTCGATAAGCTGGCCGGTTCGGAATCTTGGCTCCTGGCACAAAGTCGATTTGATGCTCTATTTCCCTTATTGGTGGCAAATGATTTGGTAACTCCGTGGGAAAGACATCTCCAAACTTTTGCAAAAGAGAGGTAACACAACTTGGCAAAGAATAATTAAGGTGAGATAAATAAGCCTCCTTGTAAATGAACAAGATCATTGGGCGATTAGCTTTGAATGCACTCTTGATCTCTCTTTCTTTTGCATAGAAACTCATTTTTTTTTCTCTTTTCTCTTAACTAACTCTTTCCTCTCATCTATAGCTGAGCTCTCTTTCTTTTCACTCTCCCGATTTTCTTCCTCTCTAGTCTTACCAATTTCCTCTCTCACTTGCTCACTCTCTTTTTTGCTTTCAATCTCAGCTTCTACCTCACTTTTCTCACAAATTGATCTCTTGATTCGGAGCAGATCCTCATACACCTGATAAGGTGTCAATGGAACAAGTGTCACCTTTCTACCATCCTTGACAAAAGAGTATCGATTCTTATACCCATCATGTATTGCCTGTCTATCGAACTGCCATGGCCTCCCAGGCAACATATGATTAGCATGCATGGGCACTACATCACAAAGAACTTCATCCTTGTATCTCCAAATTGTAAAGGAAACTAGAACTTGCTTGTTCATCTCCACTTCTTCACTTTCATTCAACCATTACAGCTTATATGGCCTAGGATGCTTTAATGTACGCAATTCCAACTTGTCAACAAGTAACTTACTAGCTACATTCACACAGCTACCCCCGTCAATGATCAAACTACATACCCGATCCTTCACGTGGCATCTAGTATGTAATATATTCTCCCTTTGCACATCAACTCTTTATTCTTCCTTAATTTGTGCATTAAGAGCTCGCATGATTATTAAGGCATTCCCCTCAGTAGCATATTCATAATCACTAGAATCATCATGTGTTGGCATTGAATCACTTTCCTCTTCTTCAGTTTCAATTTCCCCACTATCTAGCATGATTATTGCCCTTTTATTTGGACATTGAGAAGCAATATGCCCAGACCCCAAACACCGAAAACATTTGACATCCCTATTCTTTTGAGGTTAGGATGTTGAGTTATCTCTATCCTTGTTGTCCCATTGGCTCTTGCTCATGCTCCTTTCAGCATTCGATTTGGGTTTTTCTACAGATCTTGAACTGTCATCCCATTTCGACTTCCAATTTAAAGACCCCGAATAAGAACCACCCTCTTACTTGGCTGGTTTCCCTCTCTTGAGTTGTTGTTCTACTTTCATGGCCATGCTAATCATCTCTTTTATCTCCACATAATGTTGCAACTCCACCACATTAGCAATTTCTCCGTTCAAACCACATAAAAACCTGGCCATAGTTGCCTCATCATCTTCTTCAATGTTTGCCCGAATCAAAGCTATCTCCATCTCCTTGTGGTAGTCTTCCACGCTCCTCATCCCCTGCTTTAGACTCTGCAATTTTAAATGCAAGTCTCGATAGTAATACGAGGGAACAAATCGCCTCCGCATGACAGTCTTCATCTCTTTTCAGGTCTTAATATGCCTTTCGTGGTTCATTTTTCTTTCCGTAACCAATTTGTCCCACCAAACAATGGCATAATCAGTGAATTCCACCGCTGCAAGTTTCACTTTCTTCTCTTCCGAGTAATTATGGCAATCAAATACAAGCTCCACCTTCCTCTCCCATTCGATAAAAGCGTCAGGGTCATTCCTCCCTTGAAAAGGTGGTATCGTCATTTTAATACTCCCAATATTCCTATCTACTCCATCTTTAATTGCTTGATCTCGCCTACCATGTCTTCGTCCTTCATTCATAACTCCTCTGGCTCTCCTCACACTTCCCACGGATGTCATTTCATCCTCTTCCTCATAATCTTCATCTTCTTCATCGTGAGGATTCGGCGGCTGGCGGATTAGTCTCCTTGCATTGGGAACTTGCACATGCTGCCTGGGTTGCTCCCTCTGCATTTGATCAATTCATTGATCTTGCCGGTCCATTCTATCACAGATATCTCCAAAAACAACTTCTAATCTCTCGAATTGTTGCTGCATGGCTTTCAAAATAAAAGCAACATCTTGCTAGCCGGCATTACTTCCATCCCCAGTTGTAGATTCATTGCCTTTTCTTGCGAAGCTCATGTTTGCACTGCGAAAAGAAAATTGATGTTAGGACCTCACAACCACTCGCTCACGTGTTTGCCCTTAAATTATCGTCACTCAACACTTGTGTTTCACTCAGTTCAATGGCTTTTTTTCCCCTCTGATACGCTCACCACTCTTGCCTCTTTCCACTCTAATTTCCTCCTCAAAGTTCTTTAAAGAACTCAGCAACTTACAAATCAAAGGCAACTAGCTCGTAATAATCCAAAACATCAATTAATATATTGGCCCTAACTTGGGCACAAACTAATAGAGAAATAAATGGTTAAATGAAAGTTAACCAAGGAAAGATTTTAGGAATGAAGAAAGGAATATATCAGAGTAATATATGGATAGAAAGATATGAAGGATGATATAGGGAAGGATATATGGAAGATCAGGTATTGGGTAATTATGGGAGCAAAATCAACGAGGATCAACAACAAGGTAATAGCAACTTTAGAATGATCTGATGCAAAGAATCCAGATCAAATTGACACCGACAGCTTCTTTCTTTTCTTTTTATCTTTTTTTTCAGCTCTATTTTTTTTGGCCGAATTTTTTTTCTCTCTCTTTTTTAAAAGCTGGAACTTCGTTTTTTTTTTTTTGCTACTAACAATCCAGAACAAACAAGCTAGATGGAATGAAATTCAACGAATTGAAACGTAAAGGATAGGATAAACCTAATTTGGAGCCTGATGCTCTGATACCAAAATGATGCAGACCTCGCGAAGGATTGTGAAACTTGATGACCAACTTGAATCGATTCCTAGATCGCCAAAAACAGATTTAGATAAAAGAGGATTATTGACCCGTTGTTAATAGAGAAACAATAACCAACAATATCAAGACAATGATTATTGACCCGTTGTTTATGAATAAACAAGAACCAATAATATCATAGTGTACCGAACAATCACAAGTTGTCACACTTGTTCGTTTGAAGGAGTTAAATGAAGAATAAAGGAGAAAATCTCACCAAAATACTAGAATAGTCTACCTATGATTAGCTACTCAGCCTCATTTATATAAGCCTAGGAGAAATTGGAAACTAATAAACTAGGAAACTAAATAAAGGTTATCTGGAATAGTTGGCAGTTTTTTATTCCATCTTCAGTATCTCATGGCAAGTCAGTTGAATAAAGGCCTTTGGAGACCCAATTGAATTAGACTCCTCTTGGCCCAAAAAGCCCATTAGCAAGCTCTCCATAACTTGTTGGATTTGTTTGGCCTTCGCCCGTGTGATTGACCTACTCGGAACATGCAAGCCTCCAAGATCTTGTGCTTCAGCTCCCTCTTCACGAGTTCGACTTCCAAGCTCGTGTGCATCAGCCTCATTGTCATGCCCATGATCCTCATCATGGTTGATGTAGAATATTGAGTGGAAGAGGTACCTGGTGAGTATGAAGAAACCATGGCTGGGGGTGAGATTTCTCAAGTAGATGATGATGTGATAGAGGATGATACATGCTTGCAGTTACAGTTAGAAGCTGCAGATAATCTACCTAGAAGATCTGACAAAGTAAGACAACCTTCTACAAGATATCCGCCTTATGAGTATGTGTTACTGATTGACGGGAGAAAACATGAGTGCTATGATGAAGTCGTGGCACATAAGCCCAAGGTGCACTAGTTAAAGGCGATGAATGAAGAGATGAACTCCTTGTCTGAGAATCACACGTATAATCTAGTGAAACTACCGCCAGGTAAGAGAGTATTGAAGAACAAATTGGTCTATAAGTTGAAGACAGAGAACTCAAGGCCTCGATACAAAGCTGAACTAGTAGTGAAAGGATTCAACCAGAAGAAATGAGTTGACTTTGAGGAGACCTTCTCGCCCGTGGTCAAGATGTCATCTATCCGAGTTGTTCTCGCATTGGCAGCTAGTCTGAATTTGGAAATCGAGCAGCTTGATGTTAAGACTAGCTTTCCTGCATGGTGACTTGGAGAAAGAAATATATATATATAGAGCAACCTGAAGGATTCAAAGTTAAAGGTAAGGTGCATTTGGTGTGCAGGTTGAAGAAGAGCTTGTATGGGCTTAAGCAAGTACCTCGGCAGTGGTACAAAAAGTTTGACTCTTTTATGTTGAGCCATGGCTATACACGGACCACTTCAGATTATTGTGTGCTCGTGAAACAATTATCTGATGGTGATTTTATCATTTTAATATTACATGTGGATGATATGTTGCTTGTTGGTCCTAATATGAGCAAGATTGCAAAGTTAAAGAAAGAGCTCAGCAAGTCCTTTGCTATGGAGGATTTGGGATCAGCGAAGTAGATCCTTGGGAGACATATTTCTCATGACGGATCAAATGGAAAACTTTAGCTTTCTCAAGAGAAGTACATCGAGAAGATTTTGGATTGGTTCAATATGGGTAATGCTAAACCAGTTTCATCACCACTTACTTCTTATTTCAAACTTAACTCGAAGCAATGTCTTATAAATGAGAAGGAGAAAGAAGAGATGAAGAAAGTCCCTTACTCATCAACGTTAGGGAGTTTGATGTATGTCGTGGTCTGCATAAGACCACATATCGCTCATTCTATTGGTGTGGTTAGTCGTTTTCTCTCTAATCCGAGGAAAGAACATTAGAATGCGGTTAAGTGGATCCTTAGATATCTTAGAGGAACATTCAAGGTGTTTTACACTTTGGCATGGGTAAGTCGGAGTTAGTGAGCTACACGAATGCGGATATGGGAGGAGATATCGATGCTCGAAAATTCACTTCGGGATACTTGATGACTTTTGTAGGGGGAGCTATCTCATGGCAATCAAGGCTTCAAAAGTGCATCGCTTTGTCTACCATGGAAGCGGAATACATTGCGGTGACTGAAGGTTGCAAGGAGATGTTGTGGTTGTAAAAGTTTTTGCAAGAGTTGAGCTTGAAGTAAGAGATGTATGTTCAATACTGTGATAGCCAAAGCGTCATTCTTCTTTGCAAGAATCTCATTTTCCATTCAAGGTCGAATCATATCGATATTAAGTTTTATTGGATTAGAGATGTGTTGGAACCTAAGTTAGTGAAACTAGACAAAGTGTACGCTGACGAGAATGGAGCTGATGTGATGACAAAACCTCTTGCTAAGGAGAAGCTCCATGTTTGCCGAAGTATAGCTGGTGTGTTTGAAGCCTCCAAATAGTCAGGAATGAGAGTTTGTTGGGTATTCCTCCAATTTGGAGGAAGTTGGACTCAAATCGTATTGGACTTTTATAGGACTTTAATAGGCCCAAGGACCCACCTTTGTGAGGGTTAATTTTTAGCACAAACAGAGGCTGATCGGCATAAGAACAAAGTAGAATTTGGATCGAACTGGGCAGCGCGCAGGGCGAGATCAAACGCCGATCGGAAGGGAAAACGAACTCCGATGGTGATGAAACTCTGGCAACGGCTTCACCACACGCGGAGCTATGTTCTAAATGGTCAGAATTTTTATTCGAACTCTGTAGATGTTGTTTCAACTGACTTTTTAATCCACCTGTTATGAATGACGAATTTCGGTGTTTGGGTGATACAACAGAGTGTGTCTCTTGAGTTTAGTGATCCAAGAATTTACCCTTAATGAAAAACATTATTTAATCTTCATTAACAATGGATCATTAATTTTGAGTCGGTGCGTGATTTTTTCCCACACCCTTCCCAACGGGTTCTCCTACGCAGACTGGGCCTTTAATTCAAAATTTGTCTCTTTGCCTCTTGTACGGTCAATTTTTGTCCACATTGCAGCTTCTACCTTGGGGAAGCAAACGGAGTGGGAGAGGAGTTTCGCTGGAAGGCGAGAAAAGGAGAGGCGGGGCCGGCGGCGGAGATGGATGATGACAAAATCTCGACTTTGCCCGAGCATGTCAAGCATCACATCCTCTCCTTCATACCGAGCATCAAGGAAGTAGCGAGGACCAGTTAGCTATCGAAGTCGTGGCTGCGGACCTGGCGATCGTTCCAGATTTCCGACTTCAAACCATGGCTCATCCTACCGGACGCGGCTGTCAGCGGCTTCATGGAAACCGGGCTCGGCAAGGAGTACGGCGAGAGATTCGTCAGGTTCGTGGACGATGCCCTGATGAGGTCCCGCGACGGGATGCCGAGGTTCAGGATCTTTGTGAACGCGGAGGTGGCTCCTCACCTAGATCGATGGTTAGGTATGGCCTTAGACTGTCACGTTGAGGAGCTAAGCATAAACATCATGTCCGATTTGCCATACTCGATTCCCGCAAGGGTTTTATCTGCTGAGTTCATCAAGTCCTTAACATTGACCGGTGGGGTAAAGATTGATGGGATTAGTGCCGTGAGCCTTCCGTCTCTGCGATTGCTTCATTTGGTATATACTCTTATTGACAATCAGATGCTTCAGAGACTCCTCGGCGGCTGCCCTTTACTTGAAGATCTTTCTTTGAGCTCCTGCGGTCTCTTATCCGAGATCGAAGTCCCAAATCTCCATTATCTCAAGAGAGTAACGGTGGCTGGGACGGGCCCTGAGATTAAGGTTGTCAGCATTAAAGCCCCGGGCTTGGAAAGCTTTAAGCTCGGTTGCAGATGCCAATATATGCGTGTACAGGACATTGGTTTAGCAGTTCATGTAAGTCCGAGTGTCAGCTGCTTAGAACTAATGGGCCTTGACCAGACGGACGAGCTGTTCTGTCGATTCCTTTCCAAATTCCCTCTGCTGGAAAGCTTGATTCTGCAGGGATGCATGTTGTTGAAAAGAATCAGGATTTCAAATCCACTTCTGAAAAAGATCTCGATAGAGAATTGTGATAACTTGGTGGACATAAGAATGGACACCCCGAAGTTGTCATCTTTCTACTATGAGATGGGTAAGACACTGCCCTCGATATGGACGGAGAATTCTCCTTACAGTTGTGCCACTGGATTCGAGTTTCTTTTGTGGCAAGATCCTACTGCTGTCTGGTTCCAGGAGTTCCAGAAATTCCTCGATGGATGTTCTACAGCATTTAGATGCCTCGAATCAACTGTACTTCTCTATGAGGTTCGTGTCAGATCGTAGCATTTTAGCTCACTGATGTGCTGTCAGTTTTTCTTACTGCTTTTGCTTCTTCACATTGTTTCCTGTTGTTGTTTTCTTTCTCGCTGTTATGTGCTTGTAGTGGGACGATGAAATGGAAGATGAGATGACCAAGAAAGTGGTTTTATCAGCACCTGGAATACAATATCTGAAACTCGTGCTTGCGGCATCTCAGTCGAACTACCCCCTTATCCTGGATGGCTTATTTTCAGCTTGCCAACCTACAACTTTTCTTCTAAGGGCTGCAAAACCTTTACTAAAGGTACAATCTCTTGCCATCATTTCAGGTCTTTGACCCATGAAAAGCACTGATGATCAGCAATATAGTCGATACGAATCTGAATATATTGTCAGCTGTTTGCCTTTTAGTCTTTGTGCTGGCTGTAATCCTTAGGCTTGGAAAGGGATGCTTCTTTTGACTTGATTCTGATCCACCAGCAACTCGTTTGCCCCTGTAGTACATATGTGATGCGCTCGCAAACAGGGAAGAGAATATCGAGTGCTGTTCGGGTGAGCCCAGGTGTTGGAGGCACAAGCTTAAAGATGCGAAGATTGAAAGGGTTGGGGGTATCCAACATCAGGGACCATTAGATTGTTACACCTTGTTCAGTTTGTTGCCTACTCTATCTTCAGAAAATGAAGTTTGCTTTAGATTGCGGTGGTGAGATTGGCAACGGGACGATATTTCCCTATACGTAGTGCACGCCTGTGAAACTGCAGTACTAAATGAAGAACATGAGCCAGCTCCTTAGCATGTAGGAGGAATGCTTTTGGAGATGAATGGTATGGTAATAGCTAGATGGTTGCCTCTCTTGGTGCCTATGGAAACTCCTTTTGCATTTAAGCTGAACCCTTGTGGTTGCTGTTATCAATACAAGATTATGCTTGGATTCATCAACATTTGTTTGGTCCGAAACATTGAATACCAAGTCATTTACGAATTTTTTTAAAATAAAAATTCGTAAATTAATGAGTAATTTTTTCTCCCTTTAATTACGCACATCCGCCAATCTATTTGCTCTCTCCTCTCTTTGCTACAAGCAATTCCATCAAGTTAATGCAATTGCTTTTAAATTAATTCAACGTAGTGGTTGCTTTAATGATCCCAGAAGCTCCGTTTCGTTACATGATTCAATACGTAATTGTACTCGAATAATAAGAAATAAATTAGTGGGAGAAATTAGTGGCCTTCTTCTTATCTTATATTGTAGCTTAGCTCAATCCAGTCCAGCGAGTTGAGTTTAACACAGGCGTGTAAAACATATTCTAATACTATCTTAAATTTTCATTGACCGCACAAGCTAGTAACTAGGTCATATTTTATTTAACTAGGCGAAAGGCTCACACATCCATGACAATCAACTGATCAACTATCTCTGTATAAGGTAAGTATACGACTTGATCAAGATAATTAAAGAGAAATAAAATTCCTTCATGTCGGTAGTTTCGCGTTGTAGAAAATCATTTCAACCGCTATTGAAATGAAATGACCAGCTACGTTCATCAAGGTATCATAAACTCGAAAGAAAGTATTATAATAACAATAATAAAAATGGTAAAATACACTCTCCTCCCCCAAGATTTTGCTCAATGACACTCCACCCCATTCTTAGCCAAAATAGATACTCCACTTCATTAACCTTGTTAACTTAATAAGATAAACTTCTTTTGACCCTCAACCTTTATTTTCTTTTCATTTTCATACTAATTCTTTGTTCTTTTGAATTATTATCATTTTCAACGTTACACAATTTATTCACTCTGGTTTTACTGTTTCAATTTTTGATAATCTTATTAATGTGCAATATTTTTTTTTAAAAAATATTTTGAAATAAAAAAGAGAAAGAGAACAACTCGTCAACAACCATTGAAGCTCTCAACGATCTAAAGCAAGGGTGTCTGACAACCAAACATCCACTCCTCGAGATCAATATTCAAAACCACTACATTTGACACTGAGAGATGATGCCCATATCGAATACTCGTATTTTGCAATAAATGCCACCAACACTCCCACGAAGTTATGAACAACTATATTCACGATTTATAATCTTGGCCCGATAATGATACTTCAGATGTCCTAATTTAAGATGTCAATGTTTCAAGTAGAGGGGCAATGGCAAATACTCCAACGTAGGTAACAGAAAACCTTAATGATCACCGATGATCTCAAACAAAATAGTTATAAGCAATATTTTTTTATGTATTTTTTCTTAGTTTCAAACATTTTTTCATCCACAAGAATTTGCATGTCAACGGATTTAAGATGATCTAAACAATATAGCCAAACGTGGACTAACCATCTCACCTTGAAACAATATTGAAAGAATATGAATTAGGACAAAATTGAAAAATAAGGTAAAGATTAAGGACCAAATTTTTTTTCAACTAGGTCAATATGGACAACGGGGTGGAATATCAATTTTAGTATTAAGATGGGGGTATAGTGTTTATTTTGATTGGGTTGGAGTTTTATTAGCCAAAATCTCAAGGGAGAGGAGTGTATTTTACACTAATAGAAATATCTCTATCGTCTCCTTTATCTGGAAAAAACATTAAGTCATCTGTTGAAAATAGAGAAGTTTATGACTAATAAAATGAAGACAACAAATCATAACCTCATCATCTTAAAAGTCGTCATCAAGAAATCCACTAAACCTTTTTTCATATGAGCATCTTGGTGGTCTATCATCAACGACAAATTCCAGAGAGCAAATCTTATCATCGTCTAGTAGCAAAAGAGAATATTCGTCCTTTATATATATATATATGGCATTTGGATCTAAGAGACTTTTTCAAATTCCAATAAATTCAGATGTTTAGATCTCCATGAGTTAGAATCATTAGGCCTCTGTCTGTTTGACTTTTTAACTTATGCAATTTATGAACTTTTGAACTTCCATGAGCCAAATGGCACCATAATATTGTGGCGTTTGTCGTAATTTGGCGGGACTTAAAAGTCGCTCAAAGTGAACATACATTTGTCCTAGTGGCACTCTCTTATGCTTGCTTCTCTTTTTTATTATTATATAGATAGTGCCAACTAATAGAAGGTGGTTTCAGTGTTACTAACATATAAATTCATTATTTTTTATTTAATTTTTTCGTGCTTGAAAGCTGTGAGTATAAGTTCACATTGGGAAATAATCTTCACCAGAATCATGTTTAGTGCAATAAGTTCATTGAAAAATATTCATTTACAACCTTGAAAATCGATTCTAGTTTTACATGTGTCGACAAAAAACTCATGACGCGGGTCACGTGATGTGGGCGTGCTAGAGACAATTATTCTCTAGATTGTGTAAGCGCTAAATTGACTTCTAAACAAAACGATTGATTCGAGGTCATACAATGCAAAAGGACTTAGAATAAAAAAGTCGAGAGATGTGGAAATTTAACTTCGTGTAGAAAATAAAGCGTAAGTAAGTAGAATTAGGCTGAAAGAAATTGATTTCATTGACCTGGAAAGAAATACAAAGGAAATTGACTTTTGTACCAACTGAAACATGGAAATATAGTTGAAACAGCTTTGACGGATCACAGGAATAAACTATACATTAGGCTGTACATTGACGGAACAAAGAGTAGCCTAGAAACTAGAGAACTTGATGCAAGCCTCGACGAACTTACCGCGAGACCCAACAACAATAAAATGAGATCAAACCCGGGATCGTCCGATGAAGGTTTCAAGGATAGGAAATATTGACCTAATGACTGGGCAAATTACAAAAAAAAACCCAAGTTTTGTAAAATGTCTCAGTTTTGTCCTAAATTTTGTTTTGTAACAAAAAAAACCATAAGTTTTCTAAAATGTCTCAAAAATGACCTCCGTTATAACTTCCGTCAATTTTTTCCTACGTGTGACCTACGTGGATTGTTAAAGGGACCCACTAGCCTACGTGTGACCTACGTGGACTGTTAAAGGGACCCACCATCAGCAGCAAAAATTGACGGAAGTTATAACGGAGGTCATTTTTGAGACATTTTAGAAAACTTATGGTTTTTTTTGTTACAAAACAAAATTTAGGACAAAATTGAGATATTTTACAAAATTTGGGTTTTTTTTGTAATTTACCCCCTAATGACTATAAAGAGCCACAAACCAAAATTATAAACGGAATATTGACCCGCTAGCTATAAAGAGCTAGAAACCAATATTATAAATGTCGGGAATCACAAGTCATCACACTTGCAATATCGGCGAAGTTGCTGCAAAACAACTCAAAGAAAACCTCTCTCACAAAGTTCAAGGAAAACTGATCTCTCTTTTCTAGGAAGGCCACATGCCTATTTATAGAGAGATACTAGCTGATAACTAAAATGGGCTAATGGGCTTGGCTAAAATAAATCCTAAGTATAATAAGCCCAAAATAAAATAGGCCTAAGTTATTGAAAAGCAACTGAATTCAACCCTTTGAACTGGGATCATTTTCTAAATAGATTTCTAGGATATGAACAGTCGTGGCTTGTTGTTCAACATGTAGCCCGCCCAAGAGCTCGACTTCTCCTCCATGAACATGCAATAACAGCCTTTGCATAGCTTGTTGGATTCGCTTGGCTCGTACTCTTGTACTTGCTCTAGTTGGCACATGCTTATCCCAAAGCTCGCCTTCATGCCCGGCCCTGTCATCCTGGGATTCTTCCTCAAGCCCGAACGAAGGGTCCTCTAGCTGGATCATATCATTCCCCCTCTCTTCAAAAGGATTCGTCCTCGAATCTATGACAACCAACTTGATTGGTGACTGTTCTAGTGGCATTTGCTCGAGAAAGACATTCTTGAATTCCTCACTTTTCTCGCCAAAGGAATGCTTGCTTTGAAGCTGCTCTTCATCCATTTGGTTGGGTGGAAGCGGCAATAGTATTGCGTTTCGACCATTGCTGTCCAGGAATTGAGAAGCAATATGACCATTCTCTTTGTCATTGGGTTGAAACTTGTTTGTGAGTTTCTCTTTTATTGGCTTCAAGGCTATTTTCTCTTCCTTCTTCATCGAAGAACCCCACTTCAATTTGCAAGAGGATGAACCGGAAGCTTCATCATAGCCATCTAGCAACTGTTCAATCTGTTTGTCTCGCCGTTCCAACCGATCGTAAATCAAATCAACCATCACATTCATGCGCTCAAATTGTTGCTGCAAATCTCGGATCATCATGTTGTAATCAGTTCCTCCGTTATTCTGATCATTGCCACTGCTTTCTTGTGGCATGATGAAATCTGCAAGTGAAACTTTAGAAATAGAGATGGACCTCACAACCACTCGCTCACGTGTTTGCACTCAAAATTAATGTCACTCAACACTCATGTTTCATCAATTTTACGCTTTTACCCTCTGATATACTCACCACTCTTGCCTCTTTTTTTTCTCTCTAGATTTTCTCCTCAAAGTTCCTAAGAAACTAAGCAATTCAATCGCAAGAGTAAAATCAGTTGATTTTAGGATCCAAACCTAAATAAGAAATGAAATAATGTGGTAGATAAAGTTCACTAAACAACTGAGATGTACAAGGAAGATTTGTGGGAATAAGGAAACAAGAGATTTATGGAAAGTATCGAAATGGAAGGAATGAATTATTCTAAGAGACAAAAAAAAAATATGATAGGAAAATATGCGATTGAAAGGAAACAATATTAGATTTCCCAACTGCACTTTATATGCCAATTGTTCATCAAAGTAAATAAGAATATATAAAGGAAAGTAATTTAGGGATAATGGCAGGTATAAAAGAAAATAACATGAAACTTTTGGAATTCCCTACTTCATTTGATTAGCAGTGATATCTAAGGAAGCTTCTTCCACCCCAAAAGTAAAGTAAAGATTTTACAAATAATTGCTCTTTCCTTTCTTCTTCTTTTTTTCAACTTTTTTCCTTTTTTTCCTCTGTATTTTTTTGGACGAAATTTTTTTTTTGGGATCTCCAATAAGATAAACTGAAACTTTAAGGTTCTTCAGGATAGTTGGAATCAGCCAACAAAAATCACAACTTCTATCAACGATTTACAAACCCTAAGGACAATGGATAACAACAGAACAAAACAGGATAGGTGAAACCTGGATTGGAGCCAAAGCTCCGATACCAAATGATGCGAACCTCGACGAACCTGCCGCGAGACCCAACAACAATAGAATGAGATCAAACCCGAGATCGTCCGATGAAGGTTTCAAGGATAGGAAATATTGACCCAATGACTATAAAGAGCCACAAACCAATATTATAAACGGAATATTGACCCACTAGCTATAAAGAGCTAGAAACCAATATTATAAATGTCGGGAATCACAAGTCATCACACTTGCAATATCGGCGAAGTTGCTGCAGAACAACTCAGAGAAAACCTCTCTCATAAAGTTCAATGAAAACTGATCTCTCTTTTCTAGGGAGGTCACATACCTATTTATAGAGAGATACTAGCTGATAACCTCAATGGGCTAATGGGCTTGGCTAAAATAAATCCTAAGTATAATGAGCCCAAAATAAAATAGGCCTAAGTTATTGAAAAGCAACTGAATTCAGCCCTTTGAACTTGGATCATCTTCTAAATAGATTTCTAAGATATGAACAGTCGTGGCTTCTTGTTCCATATGCAGCCCGCCCAAGAGCTCGACTTCTCCTTCATGGACATGCAATAACAGCCTTTGCATAGCTTGTTGGATTCGCTTAACTCGTACTCTTGAACTTGCTCTAGCTGGTACATGCTTATCCCAAAGCTCGCCTTCATGCCCGACCCTATCATCCTGGGATTCTTCCTCAAGCCCATGCGAAGGGTCCTCTAGTTGGATCATATCAGAACTAAATGTAAAGGCAGCATTTTGGCAAAAATTTGGCCGATGTCCTATTGAGTATGTCTCGTATTCAATGAAGAATCCAAAGACCCGAAGTGGTAACGAGATCGGACGAAAAAGGAATGGGCGAGATCTTAAATTATTCTGAGATTATATTTCCTATTTGTATTATATCTCTTAGATCTTTAAATATGAAAATTATCTTTAGGGGATATTAAAGATAATTCTAGTATATCTTTAGAATATTTTACAAGAGAAATATCCTAAGATTATATTAGGATATCTTTGTGATATTGAGAAAGTATTGTACCTATTTAAAGGGGATAGGGTCTTATATCAAGACAACACGTTGTGTGAGAATTACGGGTAATCTTCTTGAGAATTCTCGGGTTTACACTCTTTGAGTATCTAGAGTTCACAGAGTAAGAGAGTCGTTAGAATTGAGAGAATTGTAAGGTTCTTCTATGGTTTAGATCTTGTAACAAGGGCTGAAAAACACGGGTGTGATCTCGAATTTGTAATCTTCAACTTATCGATCTAGTTGAATCTTCTGCTTTGTCCGTGGACGTTTCCCTCACTTAGAGGGTTTTACCACGTATATCTCGGTATTCATTATGTTTTTCGCTCTAAATTTCTCGAATTCAACATCTTCCACAACAAATTGGTATCAGAGCTACGGTCTCGAAATGGGTGAAGATGATGGGAGCAAAGTTCAAGGTGGAGAAGTTTGGCGGATCAAATGACTTTGGGCTATGGAAGATCAAGATGAAGGCTTTGCTAGTGCAACATGGTCTTGAGGGAGCACTAAAAGGAGAGAAGGAAGCTACTCGCAGACTTGCCACCGGCGAAAAGGAAGGCGGTGATGTCGAACGCTCTAAGCGCCATCAAGTTGAGCCTATCCACAAAACTCTAACCCGAGACATTGTTTAAAGAAAAAAATGTCAAACCGGTTGAACTAACCCACGTTAGTGCTAACCAAACATTTTGGCAGTCATTTATTTGTGCAAACGTCATTCAATAATGATTTGTCGACTATGGCAGATGAGAACTTGGGTCACCCATAAAGCATGATAAGAGATTATCAATTTTTTTTTAAAATAAATAAATATATAAAGATAATGCATAATATCTATTATATACTACTATATAAAGGGAAAACTTGGTGTCTTTTAACATTTACTTTTGTGGTAATTTTACAAAACTACCCTCATTAACTCTGAGATTGTATTTAGCCGCGGGGGGTTTGTCTCTCCCCTCTAAGAGACGCTGATGTGGCACCTCTATTAGAGGGACCCCCGATGGGGTGCTTTTCTCTGCACAATGATGTCTCTCTTTGCAAGAGACCCAATTAGTGGTTGCCGCGTGGCAGCCATGGGCCCCATGCTGCAATTGCAATCCCTTTTTCATTTTTTTTTAATTTAAATTGTAAGACCCAATCAAAGACCAATAATTAAGTCGTGAGTCTCTCTTTTTATTGAGTTTGTCTCTGAATGATGTAGTGATTATGTGGCAGTGAGAGGCCACTTTAGAGACATAAATAAGAGACTAGGGATGAACATAGTCTAACTATAATATTGAAAGTGGAAAAAATAATGCATTAAATATAGGAATAAAACTGTAAAATCATTAAACTTATTATTTCCCCTCAAAATTTCTCCTTTTTCTCTTCACGTCACTCCACAAGTCCCACAAACTCCCTCTATCCATTCACTCCCTGGCCACTTTTTTTAAAGTATAACGTATTAGGTAGTCCAAAAACATTAAAACTCATCAAAACACATATCTTCCTTTTCCAAATATCAAATATGCGTGGTGTGTGTGTCTATATATACATAAATTCCAGCCATATAATCAAATCAAACTCACGGTTTACTTACTCAATCTCACTATCCAATTAGTAAACCACACCTTAGACTAAACTGTAGTGGGAAAAATATGCATAAATCTTCCTGTAAACATCAAAGTAAGTTTTGTTTCGAAACCTATTCTCAGCTGAATGAAATCGGACCAGCTATGCAACCCATGAAATTAGAAGAATCAAACTACGTAATGAGAACTAAGCCACATCCGAACCTACTCGATTTGTGAGTACATCTAACCTCAGACCGAACTGAAAGGAAGAGGAAAATGGCTTAATTCGCACCTAAACTCAGTGAATAAGAGTATCTAAGGTTAGGAGAATCAACTTACTAATCAAGAACTCAAAGCTTATTGTTTTCCTCCTTTTCTTCCTCCATTCGGTTTCTTCCCCTAGTGTACTTCTAGTCGCCTCACGGTGCTCTGATCTACCTAGGACGAAAGAAAACAACAGAGCTCTTGCTCCATTGCAAAGCTCCCCGAAGTTCAGCCTCTTCGCCTTCGAATTTTCTCAACTCCGTTGTCTCTCTCTCACTCTTCTTCTTCTTCTTCTTCTCTCTATCCCTCTCTCTCTGTTTCCTCTCTTTTTTTTTGCTCGACGAACACCACCCGAAAATCAAAACCCAAAGTGAAGCAAAAAGCAATGAAAAAGACGGTGGGAAGCTTCAAGAAGCAGATAATTAAAAATTAATTAAAGTATTATGGGCTAAGAGAATATTGGAGGCCATGTGGGCTTACTAATTCCAAGTCTACACTAGCATATCAGCCCATTAGTATTTTTTTTTTCGTTTCGAGCCACCTGCATTATAATCATATGTGTGTGTATATGTATAGATATATATGAATACCTATATAAGTCAGCAGTGTCAACCAGCAGCAATATATAGACATATATACATATAAAATACATATCACGTATATGATTAGTTATATTCGAGTTGAAATTGCCGGATTTCACAGGTGCCTACTCTACCTACAAAAAATGAAGTTTGCTTTAGATTGCGGTGGTGAGATTAGCAACGGGAAGATATTTCCCTATACGTAGTGCACGCCTGTGTAACTGTAGTACTAAATGAAGTACATGAGCCATCTCCCTAGCATGTAGGACGAATGCTTTTGGAGATGAATGGTCTGGTAATAGTTAGATGGTTGCCTCTCTCGGTGCCTATGTTCAAGCTTTTGACCATTCATCTATCATCATTTTCAAAATGTAGGTTGGATGTGAAAATATTAGTCTTTTGTTCTGAGTGAAAGAGAAGTTGATGGAAACTGAGGTCCATTTTTTTTAATAAAAATTCGTAAATTAATGAGTAATTTTCTCTCCCTTCAATTACGCGCATCCGCCTATCTATTTGCTCTCTCCTCTCTTTGCTGTAAGCAATTCCGTCAATTTAATGCAATTGCTTTTAAGTTAACCCAACGTAGTGGTTGTTTTAATGATCCCAGAAGCTCCGTTTTGTTACATGATTCAATACGTAGTTGTACTCGAATAATAAGAAATAAATTAGTGGGAGAAATTAGTGGCCTTCTACTTATCTTATATTGTCACTTAGCCCAATCCAACCCAACGAGTTGAGTTTACACAGGCGTGTAAAACATATTCTAATAATATCTTAAATTGTCGTTGATCGCACAAGCTAGTAACTAGAGTCATATTTTATTTAACTAGGCGAAAGGCCCGCACATCTATGACAATCAAGTGATCAACTATCTCTGCGTAAGGTAAGTATACGACCTGATCAAGATAATTAATAAGAGAAATAAAATTCCTTCATGTCGGTAGTTTCGTGTTGTAGATAATCATTTCAACTACTATTGAAATGGAATGACTAGCTACGTTCATCAAGGAATCATAAACTCGAAATAAAGTATTATAATAACAATAATAGAAATGGTAAAATACACTCCCCTCCACTAAAATTTTGCTCAATGACACTTTACCCCATTCTTAACCAAAATAGATACTGCACTTCATTAACCTTGTTGACTCAATAAGATAAACTTCTTTTGACTCTCAACCTTTATTTTCTTTTCATTTTCATCTTAATTTCCGTTCTTTTGAATTATTATCATTTTCAACATTTATTCACTTTGGTTTTAAAGTTGGAATTTTCGATAACCTTATTAATGTGCAATATTTTAAAAAATATATATTTTGAAATAAAAAAGAGAAAGAGAACAACTCGTCAACAACCATTGAAGCTCTCAACGATCTAATGCAAGGGTGTCCGACAACCAAACATCCACTCCTCGAGATCGATATTCAGAACCACTACATTTGACACTGAGAGATGATGCCCATACCGAATATTCGTGTTTTGCAATAAATGCCACCAACACTCCCACGAAGTTATGAACAACTATTTTCACAATTTATAATCTTGACACAATAATGATACTTTAGATGTCCTAATTTAAGATGTCAATGTTTCAAGTAGAGGGCCAATGGCAAATACTCCAACGTAGGCAACAGAAAACCTTAATGATCACCGATGATCTCGAACAAAATAGTTACAATCAATATTTTTTTTATGTATTTTTTCTTAGTTTCAAATATTTTTTCATCCACAAGAATTTGCATGTCAACAGATTTAAGATGATCTAAATAATATGACCAAATGTGGACTAATCGTCTCACCTTGAAACAATATTGAAAAAGAATATGAATTAGGACAAAATTGAAAAAGAAGCCAAAGATTAAGGACCAAATTTTTTTTCAACTAGACCAATATGGCAACAGGGTGGAATATCAATTTTAGTATTAAGATGGGGGTAGAAATGTATTTTGCACTAATAGAAATATCTCTATCATCTCCATTATCTGGCAAAAACATTAAGTCATCTGTTGAATATAGAGAAGTTTATGACTAATAAAATCAAGATAACAAATCATAACCTCATCATCTTAAAAGTCATCATCAAGAAATCGACTAGCATCTTGGTGGTCTATCAGCAACGACAAATTTCAGAGCACAAATCTTATCATCGTCTAGTAGCAAAAGAGAATATTCGTCCTTTATATAAATGTATGTATATATATATATGGCATTTGGATCTAAGAGACTTTTCGAGTTCCAATAAATTCATATGTTTGGATTTCCATGAGTTAGAACCATTAGGCTTCCGTCTATTTGAATCTTTTAGATATTTATAACCTTTATACTCATGCAATCTATGGACTTTTGGACTTCCATGAGCCAAATGGCACCATAATATTGTGGCATTTGTCGTAATTTGGCAGGACTTAAAAGTTGCTTAACGTGAACATACATTTGTCCTAGTGGCACTCTCTTATGCTTGCTTCTCTTTTTTATTATTGCATATAGATAGTGCCAACTAATAGAAGGTGGTTTCAATGTCACTAACATATAAATTCATTATTTTTTATTTATTTTTTTCGTGCTTGAAAGCTGAAAGTATAAGTTCACATTGGGAAATAATCTTCACCAGAATCATGTTTAGTGCAATAAGTTCGTTCAAAAATATTCATTTACAACCTTGAAAATCGATTCTAGTTTACATGTGTAGACAAAAAACTCATGACATGGGTCACGTAATATGGACATGCTAGAGACAATTATTCTCCAAATTGGGGAAGCGCGCTAAACTGACTTCTGAACAAAACGATTGATTTGGGGTCTTACAGTGCAAAAGAACTTAGAATGAAAAAGTCGAGATATGTGGAAATTTAACTTCGTGTGGGAAATAAAACGTAAGTAAGTAGAATTATGCTGAAAGAAATCGATTGCATTGAACTGGAAAGAAATACAAAGGAAATTGACTTTTGTACCAACTGAAACACGGAAATATATTTGAAACAGCTTGACGGATCCCAGGAATAAACTATACATTAGGTTGTACGACGGAACAAAGAATAGCCTAGGAACTAAAGAACTAAATGTAAAGGCAGCATTTTGGCAAAATTTTGGCTGATATCCTATTGAGTATGTCTCGTATTCAATGGAGAACCCAAAGACCCGAAGCGGTAACGAGATCGGACAAAAAAGGAAGGGGCGAGATCTCAAATTATTCTGAAATTATATTTCCTATTTGTATGGATTTCATTGTATCTCTTAGATCTTTAAATATGAAAATTATCTTTAAGGAATATTAAAGATAATTCTAGAATATCTTCAGAATATTTTAACGGAGAAATATCATAAGATTATATTAGGATATCATTGTGATATTGAGAAAGTATTGTATCTATTTAAAGGGGAGAGGGAACACGTTGTGTGAGAATCACGGGTAATCTTCTTGAGAATTCTCAAGTTTACACTATTTGAGTCTCTTGGGTTCACAGAGTGAGAGAGTAGTGAGAATTGAGAGGATTGTAAGGTTCTTCTCGGGTTTAGATCTTGTAACGAGGGCTGAAAAACACTGGTGTGATCTCGAGGTTGTAGTCTTCAGCTTATCGATCTAGTTGAGTCTTCTGCTTTGTCCGTGGACGTTTCCCTCACTCATAGGGTTTTACCACGTATATCTCGGTGTTCATTATGCCTTATTCTCGCTCTTGATTTCTCGAATTCGGCATCTTCCACAACAAATTAGTATTAGAGCTACAGTCTCGAAATGGGTGAAGATGTCGGGAGCAAAGTTCGAGGTGGAGAAGTTTGGCGTACAAACGACTTTGGGTTTTGGAAGATCAAGATGAAAGCTTTGCTCGTGCAACGTGGTCTTGAGAGAGCGCTAAAAGGAGAGAAGAAGCTGCCCACAGACTTGTCACCGGCGAAAAGGAAGGCAGTAATGTCGAACGCTCTAAGCGCCATCAAGTTGAGCCTATCCACAAAACTTTAACCCGAGACGTTGTTTAAAGGAAAAAGCTCCAAACTGATTGAATTAACCACATTAGTTCTAACCAAACATTTTGGCAATCGTTTATATGTGCAAAAGTCATTCAATAATGCTTTGTCGGCTATGGCAAATGAGAACTTTTGTCACCCATAAAGCATGACAAAAGCTTATCAATTTTTTTTAAATATATATATATATATGTAAAGATAATGAGTAATATCTATTATGTACTACTATATAACAGGAAAACTTCGTGTCCTTTGATATTTACTTTTGTGGTAATTTTACAAAACTACCCTCATTAACTCTTAGATTGTGTCCAGCGGGAGCCTCTCCCCTTTGAGAGACGCTGATGTGGCATCTCTATCAGATAGAACCCCGCTGGGGCACTTTTCTCTACACAAAGATGTCTCTCTTCGCAAGAGACCCAATTAGTGGCTACCGCGTGGCAGCCATGGGTCTCACGCGGGCAACCCGTTTTTCATTTTTTTTATAATTCAAATTGTGGAACCCAATCAGAGACTAAAAAATAGAGATTATGACTGAAGTTGTGAGTCTCTCTTTTTATTAAGATTGTCTCTGAATGATGTAGCGATTATATGGCAGTGAGGAACCCACTTTAGAGACATAAATCAGAGACTAGGGATGAACATAGTCTAACTATAATATTGAAAGTGGAAACAATAATGCATTAAATATAGGAATAAAGTTGTAAAATCATTACACTTAATATTTCCCTGCAAAATTTCACCTTTTTCTCCTCACGTCACTCCATAAGTCTCACAAACTCCCTCTATCCATTCACTCCTTGGCCACTGTTTTTAAAGTTTACTTTGTCTTTAGTTTTTTTGTTTATTTTCATTTTCACTACTTATCAAATTATTTACAATCTATCTATATACATGAAAGCAAAAACAAAAATGGGTCCAGTCAGATACCCTCAAATGCTCGATTTTTTAATGCAATTTTCTCAAACATTTCGAGTTTTTAAAATTTTACACTTTTTAATGAATTTTTATGAATAACAAATATCTTTTGTGATATTTAAATATCTTTATTTAATGATTTGATTGATGCGGCATATACATACAGGTAGGAGAAAGTCTATGAAAATATCTTTACATATAATATCGCAAGGATAATTGTTATAATAGAAATATAATGAATTGATATTATGATATTTGGATTATTGTTATACAATTTAACTTTTAATTAAAAGTTAAATGATATTTGCTTTTCAAAAAACAGATCACATCATATAATTCGAAGAATGTTTTAATTAATATTTTATACGATTTAAAGCTAAAATTTCACCCTAAAATTTCAATATTTTTAATTAGAAAAATCATGGCCTTATGTACTTCACTAACTTTAAGTGGACAAACTTTACTTGCGGTATGGATTCAATTTAATTGAAAGTATCTCATGATCATAGCCAAGTCCATGCCCAAGCGAGATTTTGTCTTGATCAATAGGCTATTTTAACCTTGCATTCCACTGAAAGAATACGAACATTTCTAATTAATGTCATGGATAAAAAGAGACAATTTAGAATCCCAGATCGGCATCACTCGAGTCTAGGTTAATCGGACACGTTGGACTTTTCAGCACCGGATGGTGTGCAATAAAAAATATGTAGATTTTATGTAATTAAATTTAAAAAATTTAGAAATAAAAAAAGACCAAATTGTAAAAACACAAAAAATGGAGTAGGTGGGTCCCCGTGGGTGAGAAAACCCACCCCACTTGCCTTATGGGGCCGCCGATGGACCCATAATAATGTATTACTATAATCTAGGTTATTCGAACTCGGTGGACCTTTGAATACCCGATGATGTGCAATAAAAAGAATTAAGTATATTTTATGTAATTATATTAAAATTTTAGAAATGAAAAAGGAAAAATGGTAGAAATTTAAAGAAAAAAAGGGAGTGGGTAGGTCTTTGTGGCTGGGGAAGTCCACCCTACTTGCCTTACGAGCTGATGGACCCGTAATAATGTATTACTATAACTAGACGAACGGATCAGCGCATATGCCCTGGCTAGGATTGTTGCAATAATTAACAAAATTATTATTATAAATTCTTTCATTATTACCTCTAGGAAAATTGATTTTTTTTTTCATCCTACATATCTATAACATTTTTTTTGGTGCAATCTCTACTTGATTAGTTGAGTGATCTTAGTACTCAACCCACTATGAGAATATATCAATTCCCCCCTAATCCAAAAATTCTCAAATGAATAAATTTTATTTCATATACCCAACAAAAAAGTAACAAACTAACAATATACTACGTGATTGTGTCTTATTACATAGTTCATCCATTGTTTGAAACAAATTTCAGTCTCTGCTTGATATGAAATCATTTCCCTCTAATCTTTATACAATATAATTTATTTACCTCCAGACGATGAATAGTCTTATGATTCCATGATATTTTGATTTCTACAGTTAATTAATGATGCTCAAATTTCCCTCCATGTCAGAGATCGTAAAGCGACGAAATGACTTCTTTCTCTGGAATATGAACGTCATTAAGTCCACAATAATCAAAATCAATTTATTATAAAAAATCATAAATATATGATTTATGACTTTTCATAAGTTCAAGCATTTTTAGCTTCTAGAACCGAGATGGCGGTACAATATTGCACCAACTATCATGTCCTCGTTGATGGTGACGTGAAAGGTCTCTTTGAGACATGCTTCGTCTTATGTGATCCATTCTGGAACATTGCTTTGGCTTTTATCTATACTATTCTATATGGGAAAAGAAAGCTGTTAGTGTAACTTTATCTTTCCTATATTGCCCATGGAAACATATCGTTGAAATTTAGGAGTCACTGGATTAGAAAGAATTAGAGATAAATTAGTCAATTCACTTTTTTAGCCACGTACTTCTCAACTTCTCTCACAATTTTCTCCCTCTCCCTCTTTCTTCCCCTTCTCTCCCGTCTCTCACTCTCTCTCCTATCAGCCTTCTTTAATCTTTCACATTGCTTTTATTAGTTTACTAGTTAATCCGTCCCATGCATTCCACATAATCTTTATAAATCTATATATCATTTTTATTATAATTATTAATTTTGAAACACTAATTTTCTTATAAAGAATAATAATATATTCAATTATTAAGTTTAGTTTTTAAAATAACTATCTTCAATTATTATTTTTTTACAAATTAGAGTAAGTTAATTATTACAATAATAATTTGAAGCTAATTGCTTCAGTTAATATGCATCATATATTTGGGTTAATTATTAAGTAGATTTTTCACATATATTTAGTAATCAAACTAAATAAGCAATTTGCTTAACATATTTAAGTTTTATCTTTTATTTTATTTGGGTTATATCATGAATTTTTTTTATAGGATCATAATTTTTGTAAGTTCTTTATATAATATGATCAATTACATTTTGATTATAGTTTATATCCTTTGAATTGTGTATGTTCAATTTAATACGTTTATATATCATACGTATAGAAAAATTTCCTGTAACACTTATTCTAGTTTTTTGAGCACATATTGTCTTTTAACACAATAAAATATTTTCAATGATTAATTTTAAGTTTTATACAGTATTAATTAATATTAATAAAATTAGATTAATTTTGAATGATTACATAAATATTTTGCAATGGTTTCAATTAGTATGCACTGTACAAATTTATCTTAACATCTTGTATTTTACATAATTTTATAAAAGCTCACTCAAACTTGATGCTGCATTTTCTTAATAAAAAGTTTTATTACATCCTTACTAAGTGTATAATTTTTAATTTTTATAAGTATTATAAGTTCATATTTTATAATAAAAAACTTATTATAGAAATTAGGTTAACTGTCAAATCAGTACTTATTGTTAGTGCACTTATTTATCACTTATTTTTTGAAGTTGGTTTAATAGGTCAAGAAGATATTGAATTTTCATAAAACAGTTTTAACTAACATGATTAAATCAAATCTCTTAACCTTTTTGCTAAATTATTTTCAATAATTTTATTTCGTTAATGTTAGGTCATTCATTGCTATAGGAGTTAGTTTTACTTGTATATATCTTATTATTTAATTTCTATACCGCATATTAATTTATTAGGACATTTCCTATTCTATCCCTATTTGTTAGTGTGGATACAACTTCATGTGTGTGTGTGTATTTCACAATTTTTATTTTTAAATTAGTTTGATTAATTAAAAATATTAATTAATGAAAATGCTTTTTAATTGCTCCAAAAAATCTACGTATATATATATATTAAAAATAAAAAATAATGATATTTTTAGAGATTTTAAAAGACAAGAAAAAAATTATATAGAGATTTTAAAAGTTTTGGGGATGGGATTTTCAGTTTAAAAAGTTTTAGGGAGTCAAATGAGATTTTCCCTCTCTTTTTTTTTCCCTTATTTTTTCCTCTTTTCCTTCGCCTTCTTCCTCAGTTCAGCTCATAGTCAGTATCACGCATTTCCTTGTCTCTGGATCGCTCTCATCACTCTGCCAAGCCTGCGGATATGATGGCGCTGAGGCTGGGAAGATGTGTTTCCTCCTCTCCTTCCGTTGCTTCAGCGGGTCTTCGTGCTTTTAAACGACTTCTTCTTCTTCTTCTTCAACAAGCTGCCTTCTCTTCCCTTGCAAACCTAATCTTCCCCTTTCGTCCCCCTGCTGTCGCAATTTCTACACCAAAACTGCAATTTGTCAGGCGAAGAAGGCTGAGCTGTTCTTGGATGAAGTGAGGTACAGATGCAAGAACGGTGGATTTAGAAACCTCGACGAAACATTGTCTTGTTTTGAAGGGATGATCAGAATCCGGCCGTTGCCTTCACCCGCTGATTTCAGCCTGCTGTTTGGGGTCATTGGCAGGATGGGGCATCATGCTGCCGCTATTGGTCTAATCAAAACGGTGAATGTTGCCGGTGTTAACTATGACCTTCATAGTTTCAGTATTTGGATGAACTGTCTATGTCGTTTGAAAAGGGTAGATCTTGGTTTTGCTGTTATGGGCAGAATGCTCAAACTCGGCTTTAAACCAGACGTGGTGACCTTGAACACTCTGGTCAATGGACTATGCATTGTGGGAAAACTTTTCCAGAGCCGTGGAGTTAGTTGATGTTATGGAGGAGAGAGGGTTCGAGCCCAATGCAATCACATATGGAGCGATAATTAAGGGCTTAGTTAGGATAGGCAAGACGTCTCTGGCCCTCGGGTTGCTCGAGAAGTGGGAGGGCAGAAGAAGCTGCAGGGTGGATGTTGTTACATACAGCACTGTACTCGAGGGTCTATGCAAGGAAGGACGGTTGATGGAGGCTTTGAAGCTCTTCCACAGGATGATTGATCAGGGTGTTCAACCCAATGTTGTCACATATAACACCTTGGTTCATGCTAGGTGCTTTGAAAGACAATGGGAGGAGGTTGAATTGCTCTTAAAAGAAATGACTCAAAGGGGCATCACCCCAAATGTTCGAACCTTCAACACGATACTGGATGCATTTTGTAAGGATGGGATGTTTTTTGAAGCGGAGTCCATTCTTGATACTATGATTCGAATATATATTGAGCCTACGGTTGTCACGTACAATTCTCTGATTGCTGGATACTCTCTCCAGAATAGAATGGATGATGCAGAGAATATATTTCGCTTGATGGGGGAAAGGGGTTGCTCCCCCGATGTTTTTACTTATAACACACTGGTAGATGGCTGTTGTAAGGGGAAAAGAATGGATGAGGCAGTGATTGTGTATCGTGAAATGCTTCACAAGGGTTTGGTTCCAAATGTCGTGACATATAACATACTTATTGGCGGCTTCTGTCATATCGATAACTTCCGTGCTGCTGAGGAGCTTTTCAAGGAGATGCAAGATGCTGGTCATCATCCAAACCTTCAAACGTGTGCTATCCTCTTGGATGGATATTGTAAACACAATCATCTCAATAGGGCAGTGGCATTGTTCCGACAAATGGAAGAGCAAGGGGTCAGTCCCAACATTGTAATCTATAATATCCTCCTACACGGCATGTGCAATAATGAGAAACTCGAAGATGCCAAGAGATGCTTTAGAACCTTGCTTGGGAAAGGGTGTCGGCCTGACGTGGTGACATTTAGCACTCTCATAAATGGATTATGTAAGGAAGGCCATGTATACGAGGCCCCATAAGTTGCTCCAAGAAATGGGAGAGAGCGGATGTTCTCCAGATTCTACCACTTATGACATTCTAATTAGGGCTTCTCTTAAGATAAATGAAGAGTTAGCTGCTCTAGAGCTTATCTGAAAAATGCGTGATAGTGGCTTGGCTGTAGATTCCTCGACAATGGAATTGCTCTTAGATGATAGATTAGATCCGAACATTCTAGAATGCATAAAAGACCTTCCGTAAACTACTTTCTCTACTTTAATGTTTTTTGCGGAAACCAATGGGATTTTTTCTTGTATTTTTGCTTAATTATATTATCAATATCTATTGGAAAGCATGAGACTAGCTTGTCACATTTTCTTGTTTGTTGATGAAAAGTGTTAAAGATAGTTCTTTTAGAGGTGTTATATATTTGACAGTGTTGTCAGCTCTTTCAAATTATATCATATGTTGTCGTAGCTGATATAGAGTCCCATATGTTGAATGAACAAATATTCATATGCATTGCCCCTTACAAGATAACAAAATGGAGCTTGTTTGTTATCATTCAGGATAACAGTATACTGAAATAGATTGGAAACCTAACATATGCATTTTCCGGATTTGTTATCAGACAAACTGGTGGAGATCAATTCCCCCTACAGTTCCAACCTCCAAGAACTGTCCCAACACCCAATCTCAATCTTTTACAAAAATGTCTTCTTCTTCTACTTGCAATGCCTCCGTTTCTGTTCAGCAATGCTATAGGGGCAATCAACGGGACAAGTAAGTTCAGTAAAGTTCGCAGGATACAGCTCGCCATCACATCTTGCCATCCTTGTAGGCGTATCTTGTTGTGGAGTGTGGCTTCGTGGGCCCGGTTCCTCCAAGTAAGTTGGGCGTGGGTCTATTGCACTTTTTCAATCCGAGTCTCCTTATCATAACGCTTATATTTGACAACTTACGACAAGGACATAATCTCCTATCTATTTACCCGAGATAAAATATCAGGTGCATTGTTCGCCAATATATCTGTTTACGCACGTGGTCTATGGATCTCTTCTTTGGCTTTACATTATATCGATCTCCTCTGCAGATATTCCTCCAGCGATCTGTCTTAGCATAAAATCTATTGTTATATGTTTGTCGATATCTACTATTCACATTTGTTCCATTCTCTAAATGTTGCGTCGTGGTTTTGTAGATCTCTGCTTTGTCTCTTACATAATGAATTCCGCTTTTTTAAATACAGGCTTAAGAGAGTGCAAATGATGATATTAAGGACATCTAAACAACTTTTTGGTTCAAACAAGGTGGTGTCAGCATTTGAGTGCCCACAATGTGGTTACGGGTTTTAAATAATTAATACCGAATTTATGCGAGAATTGTTGAGGATATTTGAGTGCTATCTCGGCACTCTGCAAAAATTCGTAAATTAATCAGTAATTTTCTCCCTTTAGTTATGCACATCCGCCTATCTATTTGCCGTCTCCTCTCTTTGCTATAACCAATTCCATCAATTCAATGCACTTGCTTTTAAGTTAATCCAACGTACTAGTTGGTTTAATGATCCCAGAAGCTCCGTTTTGTTACATGATTCAATACGTAGTTGTGGAATGGAAATCGATTGCATTGAACTGAAAAGAAATACAAAGGAAATTGACTGTGGACCTACTGAAATAGGGAAATATAGTTGAAACGGTTTGACGGATCACTGGAATAAGCTGTGCCTGTCGAAAGGAAACGTGCATCAGCCTTAACAAACCAATATCTCCACATCTCCTAAGTTGATATATATATACTTGAATTACTGTTCGAGTGCTCCAGTTATGATATCCAGAGATGTATCTGAATATTTCCGTGGTTCATGTCAACACCGCAATGATAATAATTTAAATATTAAAAAAAGATATTTTAGATCGATCAAATCTATCATCCTGAGCAATCTTCACAACTACATGCCACTAATTTTCATCATGTTCCGTTTGAGGTGTTCGTATGTATGTACCACCGAAAATATGCAAATGTGTTATAGTCCGTGCACAGATTGTAACTCTACTAAAGAAAGAAACCGACGATGAATAGTTTGTGCAAACCATTTTGGGTTATGATTCTCGGTTTGATGAATACATCCCGTAACGCTATTTCTTCATTAATCTATATATATATATATATATATATAAGGTTGCATCCCTTGCAATAAATAGGGATAGAGAAGTAAATTTCTAATGATTTAGAAGTAAAAATGTCAATATCTATGAAATAAATTTGGTAGAAAGGTAAATGTCTATTGAAATAGGGTATCTCAAATTTAAAACAAATTTAAATTGAAAATAACAAAATTAATGAAGAAACTTTAGTTGTATTAATTTATATAGGCATCTTGGCTCTTACTCTGGAAAATTCTATTCGTAAAAAATTAATTTTTAATTTCTAGGTTAACTGTACAATCTATAAACGAACTAAAACTTATAAGTACAAAGTTCAATATATTATTAGATTACTGCAATACAAATGTCCTATTACTTTAAATTTATGTTAGAAAATTAATTATTGCATATAAAGTTTATATCATATAACAAATAATTAATTAATGTACATAAAACTTCAATTATATGTAGTTTGAATCCCGCATAAACTTTACTTGAATTAATTTATGCAGGTATTTTCACCCTCAATCTGGAAAATATTATTTGAAAAAAAAATTAATTTTCAAGTAATAGGTTACTATACAATTTGTATAAACGAACAAAAGCTTATAACCATAAAGTTCAATTTATAGGGTAGGAGGTTAATGTCTATTGAAATAGAGTTTAAAAGATCAATATCTAAATAATATTTATTTCTATGTCAAATTTAAAACAAATTTCATTTAAAAATAACAAAATTAATAAAGAAACTTTACTCGAAACAATTTATATAGGTATCTTGGCTCTCATTTTGGAAAATCTTATTTATAAAAAAATAACTTTTAATTACTAGGTTAACTGTACAATCTATAAACAAACTAAAACTTATAAGTACAAAGTTCAATTTATTTTTTTTTTTGCTAACCCGGGATGTTCAGGCTTCGCCCGACTAATTCCCGGGGTTCCGTGAACCCCCGGCGATGCACGGAGCGGGTAATCACGCCAAAGGCGCTCCGGTGGCTCCAAGGGATTTAGATATTAGACTATTGCAATACAAATCTTATATCACTTTAAATTTATGTTAGAGAATTAATTATTGCAAATAAAATTTATATTGTGCATAACGAATTATTTAATTTATGCACATAAAACTTCAATTATATGTACTTTGAATCTTACATAAACTTTACTTGAATTAATCTATGTATGTATTTTCTCCCTCAATCTAGAAAATATTATTTGTAAAAAATTAATTTCTAAGTAATAGGTTAACTGTACAATTTATATAAACAAACTAAAACCCATAACTATAAAGTTCAATATATTATTAATATGTTGCAATACAATGCTCCTATCATTTCAAATTTATGTTAGAAAATTTATTATAGCAAATAAAGTTTATATTGTATATAACAAATTAATTATTTGTGTGAATTACATGTATTTTAAATCTTGCGCGGTTTATGAAAACTACTTTATTCAAATAAAATTATAATTAAATTTGAAAAGCATAAAAAATTCTCAACGAAAAAATAAAATTATAATCACATCCAAAGTAAAAAGTTCAAGAAATCTCTATAGAAAAATTACCCATGCAGCGCAAGGTGAAAGAAGATTAGTGTATAGTAATTTTGTGATCCCAGAACACCATATATAAAATAAATAAAGCAAAAGAAGATATCTATATTTGGTTTTTATTGTTATGTCATGTTCACCGATCCCCATTCTCCCAAAAGTATATCGAATCATACGGTTTTTTTTAAAAAAATTATAAGGGAGCTATGAACCTAATACAACAAAATAAAAATCTTAAAGTCTAGTAAAGGGGTAAGGATAATCCCACCAAATATCGAATCTAGAATGTCCTAATTATAGAGCGAGAGCGTACGCTAATATATTACACCCTCTTAGTTACTGAATTTTACCGTATCTTATAATTAGAAAAACCGGAAGGTTCGTAAAGTTACATACAATTTCAAAGATAAAAAATTCGCAAGTAATTTTGGCAAAGTGGCACATATGTGCTCGTATATCAATGGTTCAGCAAGGTCCCCTCGGAGACGATTGGATCTTCGGGCGACGTCAGCAATGGCGGCTGAAGCTCCGATAGATTCTTCAAAATCGACTAACGGAAAAACATCGATAGCTTCAAATGTTTCATTGTACTAAATTAATACTTCTACTACACCGAGTCAAGAAGTTTCAAATTATCGCTGCTTTTGCCCATAAAAGGGGTTCATCTCGAAGCGGGTACAATCAGTAGAGATAACAGAGGAAGCGCACTTTGACCAGGCCATAGTGACCACCAACCGTGTCAGAGAACATACAGGATTTTAGTCGGTACAATCAGTAGAGATAAAATAGGAAGCGCCGGAGAAAATCAGGTGGTGATTTACTGACTAGTAGGGATGATGGATCTAAATAATTAACAAGCCACCCCTCTAAGGCATTCTCATATTAGGGGCATTTTCTCTGTATGTACGAAGCCCCATGCTCTTCGTACCTGCATATACATTAAGCAAAAAAGAATTGGGAAAAAAAAAAAAGAAGAAGGAGGAAAACCAATGCCCATAAAAGATTTAGCAATCACAGGTCATGAAAATTTGACTGAAAATGAAGGTAACGAGAGAATGGGAGAGTTAATCCCCAAATATCTAAAACCGGTGAAAAACTGAACGAATGCAACTTACTCGGACTTTGAAAACCACATTTGCTGGAATGAACCGAGCGATGCCAATATACTTCCTCCAATCCAAACACTAGCATTCAAAAAAAGAATCCAGAATGTTATATATATATATAACTTAAAAATTTCACGGATAAGAACCTCAGAAGAGTGTTCTGTCCAGCCCACCTGTATCTCCGTTCTGTCGTGTTTCCGCTCGCCAGCACTTTGATTCTAGCGGCTTGAGGAGATTCCTAGACATGAAATTTCGTAGTATTCCATGAGATTCTTACTTTCAGATTTTTTTTTTTTATCACAATTAGAAATGGAAAGAATTATTAATATTATAACTCTATTTGTTTAGCAGAACGTTACCTCCAGCAAGTCCTTCTCGAGACGCTCCTTCAACTGTTGCATTGATGCGGTGCCACCAGCAAGCTTTCAACCGAGGATGAAAGAGCATCAGTCTCAATACATTATGTTATGAAACAAGAGATGCATGAAATCACAGGATCATTTTTACAAGAGATGAATGAAATCAGTGGATCATTTTACTTCAGTTATTCCAACTAGTTGAGTTTATTCTCTATCAGAAAACTATTATGGTAATTTTTTTAACACTGGAAACGGTAGACGAATAGACTAGAAGTCCTAGCAAGTATGTAGAAAGAGTTTCTCAAACATGGCAAGCTGGGAATATGACACATTATAAATGCCCTCTTCATAAATATCGACTTGTCATTGCTGCACTGGAATGAATTTGAGTGTAAATCAACAGGAAGAGTGATATCTATGAAAAGGGGGTGGTGAGTCAACAAAAGGACAAAAAACAATTATTTGGTCATTAGCCATCATACCAGTATGCTGCTAAAAAGTTCTCTCCTGATGTCCACGTCGCACTTATTAATGCTCTCAATAACCTGCATGCATAAGAAGAAAATTAAGGAAAGCGCTTCACTAAAGCTTAAAGCGAGTATCAAATGAAAAATTAACAAAGAAAGGAGATTCACCATCTGCGATAATCCACGAGTTGAGGGAGCAACCTCCGAGAAATTCTCCATACCAGGTATTGTCTGACATAAGAAAAAGGAACACGATTTGAATTGGCAAATTAAGAAACATAATAAAAGATACATTTGATAATCATGATCAAAAAGTTGGGGAACAAGTAAAGAAAATCCAAATCAAGCAAATATGCTACCTATTGGCACCTACCTGAGCCAATGATGGATTGAACAGAATGTTGGGTATCTTAAATCTGTCAGCCCCAATTTCAATTGTTCTGCATTCAAAACAAAATGCAGATGAAAAGTTTCGCAATATCATTTCTATGAGTACCCACAAGAAAACATATGCTGTGCCAAAATTCATCACTAAATTTTATTCAACATGGTGAAGTTTACTTGAGAGAACTCACTGGCCATCAGGTAACTCGTATGGAGTCATAGGAATGTTGGCATATGCAGTTTCTGTTCAAGAAAACAGATAAGAATAATTGTCAGCCACAATGCTATGAGTTAAATACCTTAAAAACATTTATATAGATGAGAAAAGCATAGTAAGGTGGAAGAAAAAATGATGGATGTGTTTGCATGAGACATCAATAGTGAGCAATACCATCATAAGGAGTATCAGGGGCTCGACAAACAGATTCTTTGATATCACTAGCAATCACCCTGTGTCACAAAAGAGACAGCATTTAAACGAGGGATATTTCAAAGAGAAAGGAAACATTTCAACAAGAAACAGTGAATAGATTTAGACCTGTGAATACAGTTCGTAACTCTCTGTTGTATTTGGCAAATCAAGATCTACTGTCTACAAAACCACAGGTAACAAAAAGAGAAACAATCTCAGATGAAACCGGAAGAGATCCCAAGACCAATTATTACTCGAGGAATCAAGATAGAAGCAGAGTAATAAGAAAACATAAAACCTGAAGAAATTGAATGTTCCAACAGAAATTGTTGAAGCACAAAAGGTAAGATGACATGATGCAAACATTACGACGACATCATTATTATAAAATTAACCTGAAACTCTCCTGCACGTATCTCCTTTCTCTTGAAAGAGTATCTGGGTTTTATCTGAAGCATCAATTGCAAAGAACTTTTCAAATGCCATGGAGATTGTTGAAGAGCTAAATAGCTGGGAAGAACCATGATAAATATACCTCGATGCCCTTGCTTTCCAAGCTCCTCATCAAGCAATCCGTAAGAAATTCTCCTCCAATCGGAGAAGAAGCAACAGCCTGCAAAGACAAAGAAAAAGAGATCAGAGAAACGGATTCCAAGTATGAATCATTTGGCAATCCATATTTTTGGTTGGCTTATGCAAAAAAATGGGGATACCCTTTGAAGAACATAACCATCATGTACTGGGGCAACTGTAGTCGATCCTCCACCACTGTACACATAGGGAACAGAACATCATAAAGCGAGGATAAGGGACAATGCAAAATAAGTGATAAATTGATGTCACTAAAACATGCCAATGTATAAGGGGAGAAAAACCCATAACTCAATCAATACATTTACCAGTCAACAACCAATGATGTAGCACGTCCAGATGCAAACGAAGTGAGGACCTGGCCAAAGAACAAACCTTCAATGAGATTTATGCCAAAAACAATGATAAATGATCCAAAATGAAACTTATAACAAAATATAGTTCAGTATCGATTCTTGTCAAACAGCATGGAACAAGATGGCATACAGCATTCTTTGCCAAAAATAATGCAGGAACCTTGTACTTTTCGAACATAAGCTCCACTGCCCTGTCAAATCCTAAAACGTCATACTCAACCATTATAAACAAAGTATCCTGTAATCTACAAAACATATACTTGAACATTTAAGAATCACAAATCATGGAGGCAATCAGCCTATATTAACAGAAATATTTTGAAGCCACAAATAGGATAAATAACAAACCTCTTCTTTTTCAAATCTCAATAGATTTATCAATTAGACAAAAAAAACCTTCCACTTTCCAAGATGTCCACAAAGAACAACAGATTCAATTGCTTGATCTTCATAAAACATGACGTTTCTTCAAATGATAAAATGCCGAGGCCAAAATATAGTGTTGTACTAAGAATGCATAAACAATGTGAAATCACCTCTCCCTTTGTTGTTGAACGTTAAAAGATGGTTCCGCAAGGAGAATTGGATGTTCTTTAGGATCAATTAAGAGGCACTCCCTAAAAAGAAAGGAAACTTATTATAATGGATGAAATATATATTACATAGACTAATGGCCCTTTTGGTACGAATGGAATGAAAAAGAATTTGGATGGAACAATAAACTAGATACAATGTTATAGAAAGGCGCTCTTTCATACTATCACCCCAGACAAGCCATAAATCAGGGCAGAACCCAAGGCTGAACAATGTGAAACTTAATTCAAAAGTAGAAGGAAAGAACTTAGGTGAAAAATCTCCAAACAATACTGACCCAATATAAATAGGTTAAGCTGATGAATTCAACGTGGAGATAGAGACAGAGACAGAATCTCTGAAGTTATGATAAGGAAGTGAGGAAGTTGTTGGTAGTTTGTACCACACAGCAAAAACTACGTGTGGTACTTGAACTGAAAAAATCAGTTGTCAATCTTTCATCTTTCTCAAAAGCCATGATATGTACGTCTACAAAATCCAATTACCTGAAAGCATGATCCCATATACTGTCGACAATATCCCAATCTGCAACTATTCCATCCTTAAAGGGAGATATGACCTGATGAAGATTAGGGGTGACTAGTTAAAATCAGAACTGGTGATACCCTATTGTTTCATGGAAGCCAACAGGCATACCCTAATGTATTATCTGAAATTCCTCTATAAAAGCAATTTCATCCTATAGAGAAAGTATCTTGATTGCACCCTGTTGCTATCTAATTTAAAGTGTTGCATAGTACACAGACGATGCTAACCTCCATGTGATCTCGGCGGAGACCAAGGGATTGAGATCCTACGTACAACTTTCGCTTTCCTTTACTCCTTTCAGTTTCAGGGGTTTTACTGGCCTTCGCCTCCCCAGCTGAACCGGAGTTAGCATCCGTACTTGCAGGCTCATCGACTTCCATTTGATCAATTGATCCAACAACCTCAAAAGTAAAAAACACCGCTGATCAACAAAATAATCCAGCAAAGAGGAGAATAATCAAGGAATTCATGACCACTTATCCAGAAAGGTCCGTAAGTTATATTACTCCTCAATTTCTCACCTTTATTTAAAACTTGCAGTGGCAAAACCAAAAGCTAATATGATCCTCCATGACTACTTTTCCATAGAGGAAGACGAGACACTTTATTAGACCTCATCACAAGAGAGGTATTCCAACTCGAAAATACAATCTAAAGAATCGAGTATTTACTAATAAGACACCGACCCTTCTCGAACAAGGAGCAAGCTTACTGCATTATGCACACTGTCCACATGTTCCTCACTTATAACACTTAGGCCTCTGATAAATTTATCCCATCCCCATTGATTTCAAAACCATTCCGTGCTTCTTCCTCGACGAATGCCAAGAGGGCGTCCTCGAGAAGTGAAATCTAAAATAAACTATACACAATGCCGTGCTTGCTTGCAACTGGACAGAGTTTTTCTGGCCAAGAGGCAGAGATTCTGACTACAAGAACTCAAATTCTCCTGGAAAAAAAAATTTACAGAGAACTCACAGAGGGGAAGACAGCCTTGGGAGCATCTTCACCGGCGTAACCAGCTTTGCAGGTGTGGAAGCCCAAGTCGACAACTATAGCCGATACTTCGTCTGCACAACAGGTATAGAAAGAGTTCCCGAATGAATTAAGAGCCTTTCGAGCAAGAAGCGACCATCGATGGAAGTCAGAAAACAGGGAAGTCCCTGTCGTGAGCTTGAGTTGACGGAGTGCAGAGTCCAGCGTGCTCACCTCCTCCGTACATGGTTGCAGGCTTAGGGTTTAGAGACTGGTGCCGGAGGGAAGAAGATCAGGTAAGGGTTTTTAGCGCCTTTGGGGAGAGAGGGAGAGCTGAGTCGGAGCTCGAGCTCGGCTCCGTTCAGCGCAATCAGTTCAGTAGGCTAAGGCCAGCAAATCCTATTCTGCTAAGGGAACAAGAGAGATAGATGGCCACTTTGATTTATTATTATTATTATAGGAAAAGTACTCCACGTTGCACCAGATTTTGTCAAGGATGGCACAACGTTTACAGCTGTATTTGGTTTTTAAATAAAAAATTTTATTTTATCCAACTCAATTTTATTTTTTCTTAAATTCAACATTATAATTAATACAGTTTTAATTTTTCATTTAATAATTTTTCACTTATATTTTTTTCTAATTATTTTATAATTAATTTTTAATAATTTTTTTCTTAAATTCAACATTATAATTAATACAGTTTTATTTTTTCATTTAATAATTTTTCACTTATATTTTTTTCTAATTATTTTATAATTAATTTTTTAATAATTTTTTTAAAAATTCAACATTATAATTAATACAGTTTTATTTTTCATTTTATAATTTTTCACTTATATTTTTTTTAATTATTTTATAATTAATTTTTTAATAATAAATTTATCATATGTTATCGCATCTATATATACATATATATATATATATATTCTTACTCGTACATATATTTATCAATAGTTATAAACATTACACAAAATCAAATTAATCGAAAACCAAACACAAGCTAAAATTGCACAACATGACACAACATTTGAGGTTGGTGCCTATTGAGGCAAGCCATTACCAATTCCGTAAAAACGAATGGAATTGCTTAGGTGGCATACACGTGGCATAATTTTTAGGACCCAAGCCCTGCCATGTGGAATTCACCCGGTTATTCCACCCGCCCATTTGCCCTTCCGACCCGATCTCATTTTCCCTTCACTCCCATTCCCCCCCCCCCCCTCCCAAATTTGTCCTTTCCTACCTCTTCACCATTCTTACTTTTGCTCCTTAAATCGACAATAATCCTAATCTAAGAAATTCCCATATTGTCAAACCAGCAGAGAGAGAAGGAAATCTAGTGATTGTGTATAATTGGTGTGCATCCATGATGTGAGGTTGAGGTTGAGGTTGAGCTCCGATTAGTGTTTCTATGAGGAATTTTTAGCTTCAATTGTGTAGCTTCTCCTGTGAGTTCTAAGGATACAAGAGATTATGCTGGTATGTTGACCCGAGACTTTGTATGAAATACTTCGAATTACCCATATGGGGCAAAGGGAAAGCTCACTGCGTTCAAACCCTCATAAAACTCGGATGAAGATTGCAAAAGGGCAAATAGGTGGAAGAGAGAGGCGTATAGAGGGCATGACAAAGATTGGGTAATGGCATGAGCCAAAGAAGGGGCCAAATTGGGGGGGAACCCTAAAATCGATTGACGGAGGGGATGAAAAATAAGATCAGAGCAAGGGTAGATGGGTTAGGGGATAAAAGGGTGAATTCCAACTCGAGTCCCACAATTTTGTCATGTGTGGCACGTCAGCAATTTCATTCGTTTTTTTTACGGAATTGGTAACGACGTGCTATATTGGCGCCAACCTCAAATGTTATGCCATGTTCTGCAATTTTTAAATGTTATGCCATAGATGAGAAAACCTTAAAGGGGTGCTATGGCAAGTACTTTCCCTTTTTTTTTCCTTTTTTGCTGTAAAATAATATCTATTAATAATGGAGTTAAATATCAATCTTGTCTGTAAGATAGTCAACTTACACAAATCGAGTCTCTTGCATGAAATTTACATCGAATTGGTCCTTTGTATCATCAAATTTGTCCTCTGTAACATCAAATTTTCCTTCGTAACACCCAAGTCGTCCTTTGTTACCTCAAATTGGTCTTTTGTCATGTCAAATTAGTCATTTTTTACATCAAATTAGTCATTTGTTACATCAAATCAGTCCTTGAGATCCCAACTTCCTAAATTTACCGACTATAACAAAGGTCCTTCACTATTTGATTTTTTTTCTTTTTTCATCACGCGCTCTCCTCACTCTCTACTGTAAATGGTGGTGGAAAGCTCTATTCAAGTCGTTTGTTCTATTCGCTTGGACCTCTGATGAACGAGTTATTTGCTCCCATGGAAAGCTAATACAACAAGCTACAAATAAGAAACAAGAGTTGAGTCAAAAGTAAAGAACTTCAAAAACTTAATTTGAAATTCAGTCTTTTATCACAAAACCGTAAACATTCAAACAACTATACCTTACAAACCATTTAATGGGAACAGCTAAAACAAACTCTCTATTCAAAATCAGAATCATCATCGACATCGGGAGAGGGGGATGGGTTGCTCTCACCAGACATTCGGCCATAGTTGATAGGAGAGATACGGTGGTCTTCATCAAAGTCAGAGTCATCATCATCATCACTAGAGGGGTGCTCTCAACAAACATTCGGCCATAGGCAATGGGAGGGATACAATGGTCTTCATCGAAGTCATCACTGAGTAAGGAGTAGGAGCTCGTTGACGAGGAGGAAGTAGTGGAGTCGTTCGACCCTTCTCCATCTTTTATTTCTTTCTTCTCTCCCTCTTCAATCACATCTTCCTCTAGTAGATCAACATTCATCTCTTCATCTGTCAGGGCCTTCTTGGGTGGAGGAGAGGAGAGCAAGAAGGAGAATGATCTTTGACCTTTCGTTTTCCTTTGTCCATCTTCTTGTAAGTTAGAGTCTGAATAAGAAAAATGAGGGGTAGGACAATATGAATCGTGGGGAGAAAGTATGCCATTTATAGGAAAAAATACAATCATTACTTGGCTTCGAAAGAAATAAGGTGGTGCATGAATTTGAGCGCATGTATTCATTGACAGATGACTCATCGTTTCCCAATGAGGTATGAAATAGTTGGGCAATTCATGGTGAATCCTTGCTTTGTCTTCCGAAGGTGAAAGGATAAGGACTTAAAAAGTTTGGCTTACAATTTTAGGGGCTTTTTTTTATTTATCAAAATGGCTTGATGCTTCAAATGGCTATAACTCTCAAACCATTCAAAGAAATCACAAGCCATAAAAAGCCTATTGCTTTCTTTCGATCCAAAGAGTCTGAGCATATGAAAATTTTAGACAATATATGACCCAACTTGAATCCACCATTAATGCCCGAAATCAAGATTTCTCTCTCTATAATTTGAAAACGATGAAAGGTCAAGGTAAAGCTCCGATTTTTTCATGAACGCTTTCTCTCTCTATATGTCTGTGTGGTCTGCCAAAATGTCTTAGTTTCCTGTTGGCTTGGCAACTCGCGGTCAAATCTCTGAATTTTTTTTTACGAAAGCTCCCCCTCTCTATGTTTGTGTGGTTGCCAAAAATGGTCGAAGTCAATTATGTGGAGATTGCAATCTTTGTCTCTGTCTCTATCTCTTGTACGCCAATATCGACCTTTGTCTCTCATTGCTTGACATTCTTCCGTACCATAGACCATGCAGCTCCCAAATCCGCCACCGCCGTGGCAAGAGGAATGAGACCCCCGATCATTCTCCCTATGCTATTCCCTTGGTCAGAGAAAAAGAAGAGATCGGAAGGAAACTATGAGAGAGACAATTTTAAGAAATGGGCTAAAGGGATGGATAGACAAAGTTCGCCCAGGAAAAGAGAGAGAGAGAGAGAGAGACGAGACGAGACAATAAAAAAAGAGAGGAAGAAATGAAAATAAGAAAAAAAAAGGATGAAAGTGGCCTGGAAGGACGAAATTGATGCAAACACGTACTTCCCTCTTAGACTAACTATCGATTGGACATAATGGCTAAATTGATGTAACAAAGTACCAATTTGATGTAACAAAAGACGAATTTGATGTAATAAATTACCAATTCAATGTAATAAAAGACCAATTTGATGTAACAAAGGACGAATTTGATATTACCAATGACCAGTTTGATGTTACAAAAGACCAATTCAATGTAAATTTTGTGCAAGGGACTCGATTGATGTGAGTCATCCATCGTAAGGACAAAATTGATATATAACTCACTAATAATGTATGGGTGGGCTTATTAATTAAAGGGTGTAAATGGGTGGGTGGGTCGAATTTTTCATTAAAAAACTCGTTACTTGACTTTTTTGGGTAGTTTTTTCTAGCCAAAAAAACCACCCAAAAACTATTTTGGAGTAAAAAAACCAACGCTAGCAGTGTCAACTTTTTCAAGTGGTTTTTTAGTCCCCAAATTCAAGATGACAAAATCTCAAATAACAATATTAAGTGATGAATTATAAATACTCGATGCCTAAACAAGTCCATTAACATAGACTAAACAGCTTTCAAGTCCAAAAAATCAAAAAAAAAATTATAATACAAGCACCACAAAATTAAAAGGGTAAATAACACAACATGTCACACTTATTTCCCAATAATTTCACAGTATATCACCGAATTTCTTTTTATCAAGGCATGTCATTTCGTCAACAATTCGTCAAAAATCAGACGGAATGCTGAGATAGTCTGATTTTAGGAGATACCTTGCATAGCTGAACGCACATGTCACTTTAGTGGGACCCACATGCCATCATCTTCTTCTCTCTTTCTTCTTTGCTCCCTATGCACACACAAACTCATACAGCTCCATCCTTCATATGTCTCCTCCACCCAAAACCCAAAACCCAAAACCCACAATCCATTTTTATGTTTGGAGACACCCTAAACCTACAATGCACTTTTATGTTCGGAGACACGACACGTCCATTTTTATGAAGAGGATGATGTGGTTGAGTTCCCTCCCTCGAAAAAAGAGGATGAGAACAGCCCATGAAAGGCCACGGAATCGTGAACTTCTTCCCACTGCCTCTATTGTTGTCTCCAGCTGCATTGCTGGTCTCAAGAACAGTGGGGCTCTCCCTCTCACTCTCCCTATTGTTGTTCCTATTCCCATTGGATGACTCGAACTTGGTCTCCTCTGCAGGCAGTTGGAACCTGCAGACACGGCAAGAGCTATGGAGCTCAAGCAAGGGGAAGATGCACCTACTATGAAATTTGTGCTTACAGGGCATTCCCTTTGCCTCGCCCCTGGTCTCTAAGTCATCTTGGCAAATAAAGCACTTAGGTGTCTCCTTCATGGCCAGAGTAGGCAATGCCTCGATCTCCTCCTTCTAGGCTAATGGAGTACCAAACCGATTAGAGTCATTCTTTGCTAAGTACTGCAACAGTAACTCCAAGCTAGGCCCGATGAAATAATCCCCGAGCGAGCACTTGGTCTCTTTCCCTATCCCTTTCCCTATCCAGGTCTCAATCTGAATAAGGATTTTCCAACTCTAATGCCATACTTGCTCGAATGCCCTGCAACAAATGCAAGAACGTCTCCCTATAACGGGACCGCATATCGTCATTCTCATTATCGTCCTCATCATCGAACCCCTATCTATTAATTACATAAAATAAAAAAGAAATTAAATTTTTTTAAAAAAAAGAGTTGCAGATCTGCAAGTCGAGAGGAAATGAGGGGCGGTCGTGGCACCCCTGGCGCCAACTGCCTCCCCTTCAAATCTGGTCGCTAGCAACATCTTAGAGAGGGGAGATTCGAGAGGTGATAGCCTCGACATCGGCCACCACCTCCCAGACATGGTCGCCAACGACCTCTGATATCGCCGGCAACCAAGTATGAGAGGGAAGTAGTCAGCATTGGGGGTACCATCACCTTCCCCTCCCTTCCTTGCTAGTTATAGATCTGCGAATGTATTTTTTTAAAAAAAAATTCCTTTTCTTTTTCTGTGATTTGGATTTCCGAACCGGTTTAATAAATCGGTTTGTTAGGTCGGTTTAGTCATTGGTGATGTGCCATACTGTGATTGGTACACATGTCGGGATGTATATGGACGTGGCAGAAATCGGTACCTGTGGCAGGAAGATTCGAGAATGGTGGTATGGTATTGTGGGTGGAAATTGTTAATTCCAAATATGAAGGATCAGAAATACTATGGGCAAAATATGTAAATAATGTATGCATGAGATTAAAAGTTGATGAGATGTTGATATTAGTGTTCTACCATGGATTACAAGTTAGTGTTCCATCCTAGAATCACCCGTAGATATAATGATTGTAAAAGGTGATTGCATTTAACATATATATATATAAGAGTAAACTAGCAATTTGGTCCTTGAGATAGTCAAATTGCATCGATCAGGTCCCTTGGATGAAATCTGCATCATCTTAGTCCCTAATAACACCAAATTGGTTCCTTATAACATCAAATTAGTTCCTTATAATATTAAATTTGTCCCTCGTAACATCAAATTAGTCTCTTATAACATCAATTTGGTTTCTCGTAACTCTAGCAGCGCCTGACGGAGGGATCAAAGTGAAAAAAGTAGGGGCATTCAATTGATGTTACGAAGGACCGAATTGATGTTGCAAAAGGACCATGATGCTCGGGGACTAATTTTATGTTATAAGAGACCAATTTAATGTTACAGGGGACAAATTTGATGTTACTAGGGAATAACTTGATGTAGATTTTATGCAAGGGACCCGATTGATGCAATTTAACTATATGATAAACCAAAGTGCTAGTTTACTCGATATATAAACAAAAAGATTTACTCAATTAGAGATAAATTTGCATTCGCCATCATAAATAACTTTCATCTAATAATACATATAAATAGGATAGTATTCATATATATTTAATATTTAACATAGATATAAATATACATATAGTTATATCTATGATATAATATAGTTATATATTCATATGGATATTGAGATAGGCACATCAACATAAAGGGGAAGATAGGATTGCAGCTGGGAAGGATAAAAAATATTTAGTTAGGAGGAAGATAGAGGACAAATGAAATTTAAGGGTAAAACGCGCTCATTACCTTTTATGTTTTTTTTTTACCTACTCATCACTTTGAGGTTTCAAGAAATAATACTTAATCCCATTTATAAAGAAAATATGCACTTAGTACTACTTGACTTATTTGACTAAATCATTATTTTTGGAAAATACCAATTGAGATCATAACTTTTGGATTTCCTTCTTTTAAGGCCATATTTTGTTTTTTTTTTTACTAAATAAGGCCTACATTACATAAAATTCTTACTTTTAAAATATTTTCTTTATTTTGAAAAATAAAAGGAATTAAAGTACAGTAAAAAAGCTAACAATTGCCAATAGGGAAATGTAAAGAGAAGAAGGGGCGATTGGGGCATCTCCGGCCACTGTGCTTAAGGCGATGTAATTGTAGGATGTTGGAAACCTCGTCTTGGCCAGTAGTGGCTAGCGGCGAGTCACTTGGAATGAAAGCGACACAACAAAAAATGAATCACATCCATAGATAATCACAATGGTTTCGAACTGCACAATCGACATCAAATAGTTATGAGATAATAGTGACTGTCGTCAATGACCACCATTTGAAGCAACGTTGTAGGAGGCCTTTTCTCCTCTCTCTTCATCCACCTTTTTTTGTTTACTTTATTTGATTTTTTATTTCTTTATTTGTGAAAGTAATAAAGAACATATTTTATTTAACACGATGGCCTTATTAAGTAAAATATCAAATATATGAGAGTTAATTGCACTGGTGATCCAAAAAGTTTTTTTAATTGTTACAGGTTGATCCAAAAAGTTTTTTTAATTGTTACAGGTTAATCCAAAAAGTTTTTTAGTAACTTTTTGATACATTAAGTTTCAAAATTGTTTCGATGTAGTGCATTCTGTCATATGTATTTGACGTCATTTCTACTTCAAACTTTTTAAAATTGCAAAACGACTCAAAGTTTTAAAATTTTTCAAAATATACCCCACATTCTCTCTTTCTTCCTTCTCGACTTTTTCTCTCTTATGCAAGTTCTATCTCTCTCTCTCCTTCTCACCTAATCTTTCTCTTCCTCCTCCTCGGTCACACCGCTGCCGACTCCGACTCCGACTCCTCTTTCTCTCTCTGCACTCTCTCTCTCTATACTTTCTCTCTCTACTAAGGGCAATCCATCCACAAAGGAAGGATGGAAGGAGAAAGGGAATTTTTTTTGGGGGGGGGGGGGGGGGGGACGACCTCTACATCACCGTGCTGTAAGTAAAACCGAGCACGTACGCAGCGGAAAGTTTAATTACGGTAAAAATCAAATTTTATCGCGTGCTCGTTTAATCAAAAACTTCAAGATCACATCTTGACATAAGAATCGCCTTCTAAACAAATAGATAACATCACTCAATGAATCCATAAGAAAAGTTACGAACTTTTCACTAACCTTATTGATTCGAGTCGATCAAATTAGCCGTCCAAGTGTCCGGCCTCTAGCTCGTCCACACGAACACGTCTCCACCGAGATTAGACTCCTCTCGACCCGTACACTCCGATCTAGGTCACCGATCTCGAACGGAATCGTCACGGAATGAAAAGATCTCTTCAAGGACGCCAAGGACAACACCGAAACGCCGAATCGGATCCGAGAAGAACTCCGATAAGCCTTGGGAGTTCACGGCAACAATTGTTCAGCCGTCTCTCCTCTTCCTCTCTTTCTAATATTAGGGTTTTCGATCAATTAACCTATCTTGTTAATCGTAAGAACATATCTATATATATTCTTACCCTAGGGACTAAAATGCAATTATTAATTAATCCGAATTAATTTATAAATCACAAATGAGTCCTCACAATTTAAGTCATCCAATGACTTACCCTTATAGTTAGAAAGAAAGATTAAATAAGTCCTCGACACGAGTTTCCATAAATAGACGATCTATTTACAGAAACTCTCCAAATAAGGAAACTATCGTATTTCCTTAATTAGATTTATCCTTGATATTGAACTCGGCTTCAGGATGTGCTAGCACCCTTGCAACCACATTGCAAACCTCGTTCGATAATTAATTTCTAATTAACTTCCTTAATTAGAATTAATTCTTTTCTCGGTTTAGACACGCTCAATGTGTGTGACTAACTAGGTTCATCATCAAATGGCAATGGGATTATAGTATCAACTCATTTGATACTACCAGAAACTCTTTCTATAACCAAAAGCATAATTCCCAAAATGCCATTGGTTCCCAAAGTTCACGAGTGACACCTAGCAGCATATCGTGACAATCCAAATAATGACGAATGTATAATTGGAACATTCTGATGAACCTTTGATCGTATATACCATGCACTGAATCCTTTCACTACAAGATCCCGATTTAGCTAGAGCTACGGTAAATGCCGAACTCTATAGCTGATCATATGGACTCTCTAATTTCATTCTTAGATCCGTAGCACTTGAACAAAAACTCCTTTCTATTCAAGTTTATCTACCCCGGCCGAGGATTTCTCAATCCAGAATAAAACTCATATCCATAGGACATTTTCCCTGTTTACTCAGGTTAGTGAATCTCGTCTTGATCAGATACCTAACTCCAAGTATAACTAACTAGGACCACTATCTGCCGAATACTCACGCTAAGCACAAATACATTAGCAGTAGCAAATCCTAATTACCTATACTTGAGATAGCGTTCCATCTCAGGTCTAAGGACTATATGCACTAATACGATCCAGACAATATTCATTGACATTAGTAAATTACCGTATGAATGTTATATGCACGTCACGTTCGACTACTTATCATATAAGTATCCACATATCTGTCATGATAACAGTTATCAAATAGTATGAGACTCACTACTCCATCTTCATTAGTATCTGTATACTAATCATGGAAACAGATAGAGGTGACGATCTATCTGGAGAAATAATGTCCAGTTAAGTCTCCTACAATCGTGAACAGTTTAAAGATATTCTTACCGAATTACTTCGTCACTCATATTCTTAACTCTTAAGAATGAAGTATTCAAAATATCTTAAGGACTTTATTCTAATAAACATAGACAATATACGAATAATAGAATAAACTTTATTGCCATAAAAGGAATTATTCAAATACATAAATCAAGCTCTAGGGCATATCACTAACACGTGCCTAGCTTCTTCCGTTGCCCCATCAACCTCGACATCATGACCTCCCCCGCCAACCTCTCCACCGGCGTCACCTACAACCGTTCCAGCATCCAGCACTGGCTCGACACCGGTAACAATACCTGCCCCGCCACCATGCAGGTCCTTTCCTCCACTGACCTCGTCCCCAACCTCACCCTCCAGCGGCTCATCCGCATCTGGTCCGACTCCTCCTACCCCTCCGCCCCGCCTCCTCCCTCGCCTGCCCCTGCCGACTCCCCCCTCTCTCCTCCGATGACGCCCTCGCCCTCGCCAACTCCCTGATCTTCGCCTCCTCCGACCTTGAGCCCTCCTCACTCTTGAAGCTCGCAAGGTTTGCCGCGGAATCAGACGATAATTGTATTTTCCTCGCGAAGATCAACGGATTCGTCGAGCCCCTACTGAATCTCATGATCCACGCTAATGATGATGAACCGGAGGAGAGGAACCTCAAGTTCTCCATGTACCCCAAGCTCGGATTCGCCGAGCTCCTGCTGAACCTCAAGATCGGAGTGGGAGTCGGCGGTGGTGTGACCGATGAGGAGGAAGAGGAAGATCAGGTGAGAGGGAGAAAGAGAGAGAACTTGCAAAAGAGAGAGAAAGTCGAGAAGGAAAAGAGAGAGATGGTGGGGTACATTTTGAAATTTTTTAGGGGCCGTTTGGATTCAGAATTAAAGTTACTTTGATTTTGATTTTAATTTTGATTGTGGAAAATGACAAATGAGATGTGATTATAAATTTGACTTGGGAAACGTGTATTTTTGTTGTGTAGTGTGTTGAGTTAAAGTTAAAGTTAAAATTTTTGAATTGGAAAATGTGTATTTTTGTTGTGTAGTGTGTTGAGTTAAAATTAAAATTAAAGTTAAAATTAATTAACTCTGAATCCAAACGGGGCATTAAAATTTTGCGTCATTTTGCACTTTTAAAAAGTTTGGAATCGAAATGACGTCAAATACAAATAACGAAATGCACTACATTGAAACGGTTTTGAAACTTAATATACCAATAAGTTGCTAAAAAAATATTTGGATCAAGTTGTAATATTTATGAAATTTTTTGAATCATTAGTGCAATTAACCTAATGTATGATATAAGTAAGCAATTCAAAAGTTATGGCTCAAATATTTTCCTCAAAAAATAATTATTGGTCCAAAAAGTCAAATGGGTTAAGTACCCACACAAGTGGTAATCTACTTTCCTAGGGGAGGGGTGTCTATCTACTTTCCCGCCAAGGTGGGAATCTTTTTTTTTATTTTTTAATCGAAAATACCCTTTACTTCTCCCTCCGCTAAGCAGCTCCTCCCCATCGCCTGCTCTTCTTGGTTGCCGGCTCCCCATTGCGGTTTTTTGCACTGCTCCGAGTCCCGCTAAGTAAGATTTCCCATCTCGCTTGCTATGTCAAACCTTCTCGGCCATATAGTAATGGTAACATGAGTCCGTAAAGCAGTAGCATGATAAGTTCAGTGTCAGCGCTGCAAGTAAAATTCTGCTTTGCCTGCAAGAATGTTTTCTGCTGCAAGCAGAACTTTTCATTGATATCCGGCTTATCTATTGCTTGCTAAAATATACAAAATTTGTATGTTCTCCTGTCATTAAGCACTTTGTTGGAGAAGCGAAAAGGTCCCATTCGATATGATGAAGACTATCATCTAGTTCATCATCACTCGAGGATACTTTTAGCTTGAGGTTGATTTTGCTACGGTCCATTTTATAAACTTTCTGCATCTTGTTCCGTGTGCTGATACTTAAAACATGTCCCTGAACAGAATCTCGTCAGGTTCAGCTCAATGTCTCCGCGGATATACCGATCTGTTTTACTTCCTACAGCCACTTGGGCAAGGAATCTCATGGAAGTTTATTTTCTTTCTCAGATAACACCAACGTGGACATCGTGAGCCAGACTAGCATTCGCCAAGCTCCTAACGTACGCTTCAGAGAAGATGCATCCCAGAAGTGTTTCATGGTTATGTGTCGTCCATGAAGATTTTGAGCAGTTCCCCAAAATTGGAGGCACCTGCTCTGTTCAGGAAAACAGAGGAAAGGAAGATGAGAGAACAACTTCTGTACTCAAACTATACATATATGTATATTTATTTATATATCAAAATGTATATATACATAATTATCCAAAAAAATGTATATATACAAATATATTTATATTTTGCCAAAATGTATGTCTATATATACACATTCTCAGGAAGTTGTTCCAACGTGCTGGTCAGGGACACAACCATGGCTTCGTTCTCATGCTTCAAGCAGCTTGTGGGTCATGGACACGATTCGATCTTCCTCATATAAACACATACAGTGAGGGTATTTTGGGAAAAAATTACTATTTTTTCCAATAATCTTCTTTTTATACCAAACAAGGTAAATTGTATTACTAGTCATACCAAACATGGTAATGTAACATTCCCAATAATTTAATTTAATAGTGGGAATCTATATGTGTGGAAATTCAAATTCTTAGTAATCTTAAATGGCAACGTAACACGCCACCTAAGGAAGATGAGCGCATTTTACCCTTTAATTTATTATAACTTAACTAGTAATAATAGTTATATTTATAGAACTAAAATTTATGAAACTAAAATTTTCAAAAAATAGTTTAAAAAAATCACATAGTTCCGTCTACGAGGCAGACGGATACGGAGTCAAATGCAACGAAGTTATCAAAAAAGAAAAGAGTATAATGTATGTAACTAAAATTTTCTCTATACAATAAGTGTTTAATTTTAATTGGCATCAACAAAAAGTTCAATAATGCTACTATATGTTAAATAATTATCATAACAATAGGGGTGTGCATGAATACTGGGTATACCCGGAACCGGTTGAAATCTACCCGTTAGGGTAGGGTCTTGGTGGTTCGTATTGAAAATTGGATAGGGTCCGGGTATTAAAATAAGGAACAAGTAAAAACTGATTCCGGTTCCGATTCTTGCATATAAGGTACCCAAATCCGGAACCGGAACCGGTACTCGAAACCGAATAATATTCACTAATTTTTTTTTAAAAAAACCTACTAATTACCCTTAGGTGAAAGGCTTTACTCTCTTTCTCTTATCTTTGTCAGGAGGTTTCCCCTCTCTCTCTCTTCCTTAATAAACATAACAAAAAAGCAGTCTCAATTATTTCGATCCCGTCGAACAAAGAAGGGAGGAAAAAAAAAGAAGGAAAGAAAAGAAAACACGATAGAAGGAAGAAGAATCCCTAGAAGAATTAGCCGATCATAGTCTCGATCATCTTTGCGAGCGGCGGCCGCTGTTGAATTGGACTATCAGGTGTTGAATCCCGAGGCAGGTGTTTGCCTCCCATTCTCTCCTCTCGAGTTGACTGGGTTGGAAGACAACATCAGCTGAGCTTTAACTATTGCGAAAATGGTGGCGGCAAATCGGGAGATGGTGGTCTACTGCTTCGAAGAGGATGTATGTTGTTGGAAATTATAATCTCACATGAAAAAGATGAAAGAATAACCATTGGTTTATATGAGACTTGGGTATCACTGCTTATCAGCTTAAGCTTTTAAGTGAATATGGGCCCAGGTCCATATAAGTCCATGAGAGTTTAATATGGTATCAGAGCACAGGTTACGCGTACGCGCATGCATTCGCACCCGCACCACGTCAAGCCCAGTACACCCAAGAGCAGCCAATAAGAGCGCCTCATGGCTAGTCTCCTCTCGCACGAGTACTACTTCGAAGATGATGTATGTAAAGTATTATTTTGTGGAGATGGGATGTATGGGGCTTTTGGTTCTTCGATCGACTGATCTGATCGCCATTCTTTGATTAGGTGAGACATTTTCGAGTTTATTTAGTGAGACAAAAGAAATTTACAGGTTCTGTGATATAATATAGGTTCCGGGTAAGTTCCGATTCCAAGATTCAACAGGGTATGGTCCGGTTTAAAAATCTTGGAACTTGTCCCTTACAGGGTATGGTCCTTTTATCGTGAAAAAAACAGGGTGCCCGGACCCAATCACTCCTAATAACAATAATGTATTTGTAAAAGTTGTAAACTTACATAATATATATAAGTATAGAAAATGATACAATATATATGTATATAATTTTTTGATTATCTCATAAAAAAATTGCCATGAAATTTTCAAGTGTAATGATATATGTGAAGTGAATACGGGCCGAGCCCCTAATTCCAATAGAAAAACTTAAGTAATACAAAGGCAAGGCATGAATGGCCTAGACAAATCACTAAATAGTAGAGTACCCAGTCTAGGAAGTAAAATAATTACTATTCAAATAGTTTTTATTTAAATTTGGAATCTCTTCTTTGCAATTGTTTAAAAAAAAATCCATACAATTGCTTAATGAGGGACAAGTGAATAAATCTTCAGTATTATTCGATCTAATGTAGTTTATATGATAGAGTGCTTTGTTGTACAATGAGAGAAGCAACCAACTTAAACCTAGTGTTAGAAAATAAGTTAAATTGAAAGTGAGACAATAAAACTTGACTTGAAAGAGATTGAATAGGAATATGAGTATCAAGATTTTGAGAAGAGTTTTGAAGAATCCACTCATTTGTTTTTTTCTTTTTTTTTTTTCTTTTTTTTATGTAAAGGACTGTGAGGAGGATTGAAAGAAATAATTGAGAATATTTTGTATATGATGCCGTATTATGAATTTTTAGTATTTGAACTAAAACGATAGATAAAAATTGGGCCAGAATTATATCTTTTTTTACCCTATATTTACTTAAGACACTTCAAAATTACAAGGTAAATACAAAATAATGACACATGATAACACATCTCTTAAATTTTCTAAGTTTCAAGTGGGTTTAATTGACCCCACTTCCTATTAAGTAAATCCGCCCCAGCTCTCGCTCACTCCCGCAATTTCGACTTTCCTGCAATTGACCGTGCTGCTGCAAGTTCCACTTCAAATTTAACAATTTGGGTGTGTTTGGTTTTTAAGTTGAGATTTTAACCCAATTCAATTTTAGAGAATAAGAAAAAGTAAAAAATAATTATTACGAATGTGAAAAAATATATGAATGTGTGAGAATATATATGTCTATATATATAATATAAAGTAAATAGAGAATTTATTATTAAAAAATTAATTATAAAAATTGTTAGAAAAAATATGAGTGAGATATTATTATTAAAATAAAGAAAAAAGCAAAACAGTAATTATTGTAATATTAAATTTGTGGAAGAATAGAGTTGAGCTAGGTATAGTAAAATTTTTATTCTAAAACCAAATAAGCTAGGTATTCTCTCAAAATCTAATAATAGCCTCTGTCCCGAATTCTCATGACTTAATGAAGTAAATAATGTTGTGTTTGGTTTTAAAGTTAAGTAGAGTTGAGTTTTGATTTAAATTAGGTTGTAATTGATTGTGTTGTGGAATTATGAGAAAAAGTGTTAAAAAAGTAATGAATAGTTTAGAGAAAATAATGATTGTGTCATTAAATTTTAGAAAAAGTAATGAATAGTTGAGAGAAAATAATGATTGTATTGTTGAATTTTGAAAAAAGTAATGAAATGTTAAGAAAAAATAATGATTGTATTGTTGAATTGAAGATAAGTTGAGGTAAGTGGAGTAGAGTTAAAATTAAAGATAAAATTTATTTGTGAAACTAAATCAGATATTTATTTTTCTTATGACGACACAATTTCTCACCTATGGACAATCCGGTTGTCACAACTTTGTCTCCATTTCAGATTGAGAACTCGTTCTAATCATTACCGTGATCAATGAATTTATTTTGGTGAATTATGTCTTTTATTTATTTATTTATTTATTTATTTTCTTTTCCTAAAAGGCAAGAAAGGGTGATCTACTGAATGCAGCAAAGCCAATGTTAAGCCGATACTTCTAAACGAACAGTGCTGCAGCCTACAACTGCCTTTGTTTGGTTAAAGATTATAATCAAACTCTAGTATAATTCACTTTATTTTTCTCTCAATTCAACAATATAATTATCACCTTTTTTTATCTTTTTCTATAATTTAAAATAAATTTTCTCATATATTTTTTATTAATTATTATTACAATTAAATTTTTAATACGAAGTTCTCCTAATTATTCAATTTTTTTTGTCATGTTCTCCAATTTTGTAATAATTTCATATATATTTTTTCTTAACTATTATTACAATTAATTTTTTAATGATAATTTCTTCCAACTATTTTGTATTCATTTCATGAAATAGTATAGAGTATATCTCTACACCGAAACGAAATACCCAGTGTGCTTGGTTTCTAAGATTTTACATTAGAAACCACTTGATCATATGGTCTCTCTGATCTCATGCTTCATTCATATGATCATAACATATGTCGTCATTTCGCTTCAGATATTGTCAATCCCATATTCCAAACTTACATAATCGAATTCCTAAGGACCCGAGGGTGCCCGGGCTTCACTGACTAATTCCTCGGGGCTTTTTGAATCTCCGACAACGCACGGAGCGGATAATCACGGCAAAAGCACTCCACTGGCCTCACGGGATTTTGAACCCCTTGAGATTAGGACAATATCCTAAGATTAGGACAGCAGAACTGATACATGCTCATAGGGTCAAGCATAACAAGCCTATGCATCCTCAATTCGAGGACAGCGCCTGCGTGTTGCAAGTGTTGCTCAGGATCATAAAGACGGGAAATCAATGCCGGATCGGAAAGAATTGGCAACAAACAGATCGAAAAGAGAGTGCAATTAGTGATGTATCAGCACAACAACTTTTTTACAGTTCCTCCTTCCCCTCTGCTCGATTTACAGCTTTCTATCTCACTTCCAACACTTCTTGCTCTTCTTCCCTATAAAACTCAAGATTTGAGGTTGTTATCCTTTGCGCTTCGCTTGATTTCTCAACTTCATCGGCACAATGATCCTCTTCATGATCTTCGATTTTTTCTTGGTGCCTTCATCCCCAGTTCCCTGCACAGCACTTGCCAATGCCACTGGCTCTGCATCCAAGCTCCCCCAGCTGCTCTCCCGTCTAAGCAATTCCGGGCTGGGAATCAGGCCTAAGCTATCGTTCTGAGCCAGAACTGGCGTCTCGGGCTTCAAAGCCTCGATTTCCCCATTCGACTCGTCATGGCCTTCGATGCCCTCCGGTGGGCTGACCGAATCGCGCCCTCCATCAGCTATCTCTTCCTCCGCAAAATGCCACTCCTCTGTCCCCTCGAAAATGAATGCCTCCCTCTTGGATCGATAATTGCGGATCTCCCGAGCCCTCCTCGCTCTAGGGATTTCCTTGCTTATATGCTCGAGCAACAAGAGAACAGCGGTCGAGATTGTGATCCCCATCACGAACCCCTTCGTGCACAGGGCCAAAACCACCACCGTAAAAACCATCCAAACCACGGAAGAAACCCGATTCCGGCAAGACCCACCGAGACCCCCTCGATCGGGAACCTCCGCGACAATGGGAAAGCCGCGAACACCTTCGGTCTGAAATTCTCGATCGCCGCCCTCGACCTGGCCCTCCGGGATGTCAGCCAGGAGTTCCAAAGCGGGGCCGGCGTGATCCTCGGCCGGTGACGTGAGGCGGGGATCGTGGGTCGGCGGATCGAGCGGTGTCGAGTCGATGGCGGGGGTGTCGGGGCGGTCGCGGCTATCGCTGTGCTTGGTTTTCTTGGAGGACTTCTTGAGGCGGTCGCGGTTCTTGACGAAGAGGTCGATGAGGGAGGTGGGGAAGCCGGTCTGGACGACGAGGGATCCACCGCGCTTGGGCGGCGACTGGAGGTCGGCCACCAGGCGGGAGATTCGGGCGGAGGACGACCTCGATTTCTTCTTCCATGGGAGGGGCATCGAGGTCTGCGTCTGCGACGATGATCTCTTCTCAGTAAGCTAAGTCAATTAATTAATTTCGCTAATAAGGCATGAACGAGGAGAAGAAGAAGAAGAAGAGACACAGACACAGACAGACAGACAGGGTTTTCGATTTGGGGAGAGGTTCGAGGGATTGGGGAGTGAATAAATATGTAAGGAAATTATTTATTTTTAATTTTGGAAAGGGTGATATAATTAACTAATTAAATTTAATTAATTAATTTTTTACAGTTACAAAGGAGAGATGTAAATCTAGTAAAATAAAATAGAAATCAGACTAATTAGTAACAGGAGCACTGAATATTGAACTTAGAACGTATTGATTATCAAGAGAGCGTGCACCATTACTTTATATTCTCTTTCTATAATTTAATTAATTAATTAATTAATTAATTTTAATGAAAGTGGGTGTGAAAATTGGAAATAAGAGTAAGTTATCCCATGCTTTCTTTGAGGTTTCCTGTTTGGTCTCCAGCGAGTAAGAGAGGTTTCCTGCTCAGTTTCATCGTTTCAATTCAACGCGGTGAGAAAGAATGCTATTCCCTTCGTTTGTTTCCTTTTCCATGGGGACGTTTTCCACGTGAGGATCTACGCCCCCATATAGAAAATGATGGTTATAACTAATCAACAACACGAATTCTGTTGGATCGATTGGATTCGCTGTTGATCGATCGACTTGCGCACATATTTCAGTTCTCAACATTAAAGTAACAACCGATTAGAATTTCTATAAGTGCAAATTCGTATGGAAATATTATAGTACTAATTTTTCACTTATAAGAATTTTAATTGAATGTTATCCATCTAAGTACTTTTATTATAAATTAATTTAGTTAGCGAATAACATTATATATTTTTTGGATCAATAGTTAATAAATTATTTTATCATAATTATTCCCATTTTCATTGATAAAAATGAACCAAGCCTAAAGATGAACCACCTACGATTCTGCAAGTAATTGGAGGTCACATTGTTATTGGAAAGATATATCTCTATATACTAAAACTCTTGTTTGAAAAGTAATGTGTGTTACTCCCATATTTTTTTCCTTTTTTATTTTATAAATAAATTAAAAAAATTTCTTTTCCTTTTCATTTCTCTAAATTTTTTATTAAATCTTTTTCAGTGTGCATCTATGTATTCGAAAGCCCAATAGACCACCAACTAATCCATTCAAGCCGGATCGATCCACTAAGGTTTCATTTGGGAGTGTGGTGGCCGTTCAAAACTATAGTTTGGCAAATTTCTACATTTAGAAACGTAATTTTCTCAAGTAGGTTAATAGGCATTTATAAAAATTACTTTTGCTTATTTTTTATTTTAAACATTAATTTTAATTTCAATAGTTTCAAATTGTTATATTCCAAATGTTTTAGCTTATTCTAAATTCAACACTTATTTTTCAGTAATTATACTTCCGCGCATTTATTTCAACAACAACACTTCCAAACCAAAGTCTAAGGGGGTAAAGCTCTCCAAACATGATTTTTCTCTATCTACAAGACTCGAACTCGAGATTTATGTTTTATTAAATTTAAGTTTATTAATATATTATTTTAGGTGTGTACCACTTGATATTAAAAAATCTACTAAATCAGACTAATCTAGGTTTGAGCGAGCTCGACCCACTAATGGATAAACCTTTCCTGATCTTGAATTTTATCCAATCTAAAAACTCACCCGATTCTTTACCTAAATTGCTACTCACCTAAAATCAGCCTACATTGATGAAAGTCCATTTCAAATTTTTACAATTTAAATAATCTCTTTATATTTGTAATTTTCTCAATGAGTATCACTTGATATTTGAAAATCCTCTAGGTCTAGTTAATCTAGATTCAAACGAGATCGACTTACTGAGAAATAACCTTCTCCCAATCATATTTTTTTGAATCACAAGACTCACTAAGGTTGATAACAAGCACCTTCTCATCTAAAACCAACCCACATTGATAGGAAAGTCTATTTCAAATTCATATTTAAGTTGTCTCTTTTAATTTGTGACGATAGAAATGCCCTTATTTTTACAGTGAAATGCTATGTTAGAATAACATATTGACTGAGCTTAATTATTGTTTAGATATTAACTTGGCATAGGTTACGATATGCTTTTAATAAATATCTAAGTTTGTCCACCTAAAATTAGCATACTACTTAAAGTCTATTATATTGCGATCATGATATTGTAATTGAAAATATTAAAAATTCAAATTTAAAAAATTTGATAGAAATTTTAGTTTTTATATCATAAGAAATATTAATTAATACTATTAGAGTATATTTCAGTGATTTACTTATCTTGTATAGTCTTTCTAGCAAGAATATCATGTAGATAATTGGGTCACAACCTCAATTATCTACATGGTATCAGAGCCATGTTACAAACACTCCTCACAAACCTTGGTGTGTTTGGTTTTAGAGTTAAACAGAGTTGAATTTTGATTTTAATTAGTTTGTAATGATTGTGTTGTTGAATTATGTGAAAAAATATGAAAAAATAATGAATAATTGAGAGAATTTAGTATTAAAAATTGAATTGAATGGTTAAAAAAATTGAAGAAAATGGAAAAAGTAATAATTGTGTTGTTAATTTTTGTTGTGTAGTGAGTAGAGTTAAAGTTAGAGTTAAAATTTTAAAAACATAACTCACAAACCAAACAGATCAATATGGCCACTGAGTGTGATCCTTCCAGCACTGGTGGAGACATCCTTCCTAACCTGACCCTCACTACTCCTCTCATGTTCCGCCCCCCGCCCAAACACTCAATCCTTCTTCCTCGGCTGCCGCTCTACCTACTGGACCTGTCATGGCTCCGAACATCTCGGATCTCACCCATGTTCAACTCAAGGAGTCCAATCATACAGTCTAGAAAAAATTTGTTTTCCACCTTTCTCAGGTCTTATGGTCTCTTTGACTTTGTTGATGGAACCCGTCCCGGCCCTCCCTCTACTGACCCTCTATTTTTTGCTTGGAGTCGGACCAATGAAAACATTTGGTCATGGCTCTTTGCTACTGTCTTAGAACAAATGCTTGAGGAAGTCCATGATCTTCCTTCTACTCAACATGTTTGGGATGGGTTGTACAATAGGTTTGTCGAGCGCTCTCATTCTCAAGCTCTCGATATTAAGGTGGAGCTGACACGTATCAAGCTAGAAGAAATTGGGCGGCCCATTGATGATGAGGATCTTATCACTTATACTCTTGCTGGACTCAGTCCCCAATATGAGTCTTTTATTACCTCTCTGAATAACGATCGGGATCCTCTTTCCTTTGGTATTCTTCGTAACAAGTTGATGTTCCATAAGAACCGACTCTAAAGGCTCTATCCTATTGCTCTAGCTCTTGTTCCCGCCGCCCTGCAAACCGTGACTCAATTTGGTGGCCGAGGAGGAGGAGCTCGTGGAAATCAACAAGGAGGAGGCGGCGATGGTGGTCGTTCGAATCGAGGGGGTGGTCATGGAGGCCACTCCAACAATAATGGTGTAAAAGGAAGGAATGCACAAACCTCTATATGAGTACTTTACTCTTATTCAGGTGCTAAGCTGGAAAGAGTGCAGGAAATCAAAGAGGAAGCGGTCAGCTTTTATTAGGGCCTTCTGGGAAGTAAGGATGATTGCGTTGCGGGGATCTCAGCCGCACAACTTTCCACTATTCTTAAAAGGAAGATCTCTCGTGCCCATTGTCAATCACTTATGTCTCCTATTACTGAAGAGGAGATCAAATCAGCCTTATTCTCGATGGGGGACGACAAGTCCCCTGGTCCTCATGGCTTCACGGCATACTTTTTCAAACACGCTTGGAAAATTGTCCATAAAGATTTTTATTGCAGCTATCCAGCACTACTTTTCCACAGGTGAACTGCATAGGGAAGTAAATTCCATGATAATAACCCTCGTTCCAAAGAAAGAAAAAGCTGATCGTATGAAGGATTTTCGTTCGATATCATGCTGCAATGTGGTATATAAATGCATAACCAAGGTGATTGCTAATAGATTGAAAGTGGTTCTTCCTGATATTATTAGCTTGCCCCAAACAACCTTTGTGCAGGGAAGGAGAATATCACATAATGTCTTGCTTGCTCATGAGCTCGTGAGGAATTATCACAGACAAGGAGTAACACCTCGTTGCGCTATCAAAATTGATCTCATGAAAGCGTTTGATTCCTTAAATTGGGAATTCGTTCTTAATAGCCTGGAAGCCATGGGAATCCATTCCACCTATCTCAAGTGGATCAAAGGATGCATCACCTTTGCTTTGCCGATGATATGGTCCTATTCACGAATGGCTCTAAAGAGTCTCTCCTTGCCATTTTGGATGTGTTGAACACCTTCTACAACTGGTCTGGTTTAAAGCTGAATCCTGAAAAATCTGAAATTTTCATGAGAGGCATTAATGAGGAAGGTATTTCTGAACTGGTGAACTGCTCTGGCTTTAAGAAAGGAACACTTCCAGTTCGATACTTAGGGATTCCCCTTGTTTCTGGAAAGCTCTCCTTGAAAAACTGTGATGCTCTCACTGAAAGAATTGTAAAGCGAATCAGGAACTGGTTTGTGAAACACTTATCTTAAGCCGGTAGGGTACAATTGATCAACTCTGTTCTCTTCAGCATGGCCAGCTATTGGTGTTCCCATTTCATTCTTCCCAAGAAGTTATCAAATTGGTACAGCAGAAGTGCCGCTCCTTCCTTTGGAAAGGACTTGAGCAGCATACAGGTAGAGGCAAGGTCAGTTGGAAAACTGTGTGTCTTCCGAAGACTGAAGGAGGACTCGGCGTTAAGGATCTAGCTTTGTGGAATAAGGTATGTGTGTTAATAAACCTGTGGTCTCTCCTAGTGAGTTCAGGGTCCCTTGGGTGGCTTAGGCTGCTAAATACTTAATCAAAGGTTGAAGTATTTGGTCTCTAAAGTTGCATGGAGACTGTTCTTGGAATTGGAGGAAACTCATGCAACTTAAGACTTTGATGGCTCCTTATATCCGTTATAGAGTAGGCACTGGCACGAGTATGTCCTTTTGGTATGACACTTGATTACTGGTTGGACCTTTGATCAACTACTGCACTAGGGGATTTCAGTACTTCCCCTCGCTCAAAGAACATGCAACCGTCAGTATGGTTCTTGTAGAAGGCTATTGGCATTGGCCTAGAAGCTCAGACCCTCAAGCCGCTTCAATTAGTGACTTAACAGCAACAGTCCAACCCTCTAGTCACAATAGAGTCATGTGGACTCCTCACAAATCCGAGACATTTTCCATTGCTAATGCCCGGAAGTGCTTAAGACCCAGGAATTCGAAGATGGAATGGAGGAATGCCGTTCGGTTTGAGGGACAATTTCCTCGTTTTTCTTTTATCAGTTGGCTTGGGGTACATAATAGATTGAATACAAAAGACCGGTTTCTTAAATAGGGAATCTCGCTTGCAGCAGCTGAATGTGAATTTTCTAGTATGGAATTGGAGACTCGTGATCGTCTCTTCTTTGAATGTTAGGTCACTCAAGGAATTTGGAGAAGTCCACTAGGTCGAGTTGGCTTGACCAGGCCCCGTGTCGATTGGAACACATAACTGTACTGGATCTCCTCCCTTCGTGGAAAGAAGCTTGACGTCATTTGTCTCAAGCTCCTTCGGACTCATTACATTTATTACATATGGAGGGAGAGGAACGCTAGGATTTATCAAAGACAAGTTTCGTCACCAACGGCTATAACTCGGAAGGTCTTTTTAAATGTGCAAGCGAAATTGTCTATTCTTCCCCGCTTCCCATGCAAAATTGTACATTATGTCCTAGTGGGGCATATGTTTCGCCTTTTTGATACTGCCCATAGCTGACTTTGGGATAGACTTTAGGCTTTCTCAGTTTGACTGTTTTGTATAGGGGTAAATGGTGTTGTTCTCTCATGTAAATTCATTTTGTTATCAATGAAGGTATCGCCATTTATCCAAAAAAACAATAATGGTGCTGGCCTCAGCTATACCCAGCATTAGGGTGCTTCTGGTCAGTCCTCTGGACGAGGAAATGGAACTGCATATATACTTCTTCTCGTGGTGGTCACGGTCCGATTGTCTATGGTCATGGGCAATAATCTAACTTTCGATATCCGTAAGGTCCTCTAGAAACTTTTCTCCAGTTTATGAAGGCATATTAGGGCATGGACTTGTAGTCGTTATTTGTCACTGGTGTAACACAGCCGAACACACTGCCCTTCACTGCCTCGACTATTACTCCCAAAATCAAGCTCAAAACTATCGCAAGTCTTTTACTGCACTGAACCTTAATGATGTGCCACCATCTTATGCTTGCTTAGACTCTGATGCATCCTCTCACATGATTCAAAATGAAAGTATTCTACGTAACCTTATTCCATACTCCGGTTCTGACTTTGTGGTTACTGCTAATGGTTCTTTACTGCCTATACTTAACATAGTTCCATTACTATTCCTATCTCCTTGAGGCCACTTCAACTTATTGACGTTCTTCAAGTTCCGTCTCTTGATTTCAATTTAGTCTCAATTCAACAATTATGGCATGATAACAATTGTCACATGGTTTTCACTAATTCTAGTTTTTTTTTTAAAAAAATTAAGGATAACCTTTCGAAGAGGACTAAACTCAGCTACCCCTCTAGTGGGCATCTCTACCCAATCCAGTTATCACGGCCGCGACACTCCTTACCACCACTTCCGTCTCTACATTATGGCATAATTATCTAGGAAACCTGAATAAGTCGGTCTTGGAAGCTCTTAGGTTTAGAAAGTTAATTTCGTACTTTTCCAATAATAAAGATATTTGTGTTTCATGTAACTTGGGAAAATCTTCTCGATTGCCTTTTACTTATGCGAACCATATTGCTAAGTTTCTTTTGGAATCAATTCATGCCGATGTGTGGCATTCTCCAACTCTCTCTCATTTAGGATAAAAGTACTATGTTATCTTTGTTGATGATTTTTCCTGATTCAGTATTTTATTTCCTATTAAACTAAAATCGGAAGTTTTTGATACTTTCAAAATATTTCAAGCAAAAACATAAAATTTACTAAATAAGAAGATCAAAAATTTCCAATGAGATGGCAGCCTAGAATTTAATAACTCAAGATTTCGGGAATTATACAATCAATAAGGAATTCACCTTCACATGTCATGTCCACATACTCCGCAACAAAATGGCCTTGCGGAAAGGAAACATCGTCATATTTTAGACATGGTTTGTACTTTCCTTATTCAAAGCAATTTACCACAACGTTTTTGGGTCGATGCTTCACTTGTGGTTTTCACAATCAATAGTCTTCCTTCTCCAACAATAAAATTGATGTCCGCCTTTTGAAAAATTATTTGGAAAAGTGCTGGGCTATAACTTTCTTCATACCCTTGGGTGTGCCTGCTATCCTAATTTGTCACCATATGTTTCTAATAAGCTCTCACCTAGATCAAAACCTTGTGTCTTCATTGGTTATGCTAGTGAATATAAAGGCTATAAGTGTCTAGAGGTGTCTACAAATCATGTCTATATACGGTAGTACCTCAAGAAAACTCTCACAGTCGGCCTCGTCCTTTCTGGTCCTTATGCCCAACTTAATGGTCAAGGGCACTGTTCACTTTGGTCCCTTATCTTTTGCAGATTCAGCTCAGCCAGCTCATCAAGCCCAGATGCCAATCCTTGGTTCAACTTGTCCAGCCCGTCTGAGGCCCATGACACGGACAAATCCAATTCCAGCTAATGTTTCACTCTGTCTCTCCCTACCTGCAGCCTAGTAGCACCTCTCCACACTCTGTCGCCCTAGTTCAGTCCACCGATTAGTTTGCTGATTCGTTAGGCTCGCTAGGTCCTCAGCCTATGTCCATGCCTGTTCATCCCTAGCCCACTAATAAATCACCAGATTCCGATCTAAGCTCCAATCCACATCTGATCACATCCTCCAATTATTTATCAAATTCTGCTCCTAGAAACAATCATCCTATGGCGACTCGTGGAAAATGAGGTATAGTAAAACCAAATCCATAATTCACTTCCATGTTAGCTACATCTCCCACATCGGTTTTTGAACCCAATTGTTACTTACAAGCAATAAAAGATCCAAATTGGCAAAAAGCCATCGCAGAGGAGTTTAATGCTCTTATTCAAAACGATACTTGGAATTTGGTTCCTCCGAATCCTAATGTTAATGTGGTAGGTAGTACTTGGAAGTACGAGATCAAGTATCAAGTTGATGGCACTATCGATCAATACAAGGTACAATTGGTGGTTCAAGGGTTTCGACAGCAGCCAGGTATCGACTATCATGAAACTTTTAGTCCAGTTGTCAAGACCTCCACTATTCGTCTTATACTTGCCCTTGCTCACTCTAATTCTTGGGATATCTGCCAGCTAGATGTTAAAAATGCATTTCTTCATGGTCACTTAAAGGAGGAGGTCTACATAAATAACCTTATGGTTTCGTTCATCCTTCTTTCCTTAACCATATTTGTCGTCTACATAAATCTGTGTATGGTCTTAAGCAGGCTCAAAGGGCATTGTTCACTCGCTTCAGTAGCTTTCTTCGTTCTCTTGGGTTTGATTCTAGTCCAGTGGACTCCTCATTTATCTACCGTAATGGTTCTCACACCATCCTACTACTTCTTTACGTTGACGATATAATCATTACCGGTAGCTCTACATCTCTTCTATACTATTTTGTCTGAATTCTATGTGATTGGTTTGCCATGAAAGACTTGGCTCCTTTACACTCTTTCCTTGGTATTCAAGTCCTGCGTTCATCTGATACTCTTTTTCTATCTTAGCAAAAATACATCTCTGATGTCTTGGCTAGGTTTGGACTTGACAAATCGGCTGCAGTTAAAACTCCTTTGTGGACCCACACTAGCCTATCATTGACTGATGGGGAGTTGTTAGCGAATTCTACTGAATATAGGAGTATGGTAGTGCATTACAATACATAATAATCACTCGACCTGACATTTATTTTGTTGTGAATGTAGTTAGTCATTTTATGCATACACCACGTACAGCTCACCTGTAAAGTGCTAAGCTTATCCTGAGGTATCTCCAAGGCACTGTCTCACATAGTCTTTCCTTCTAACGCTCCTCCGATCTTCAAATCATTGCCTACACCGATGCCGATTAGGCTAGTTGTCAAGATACTCAGCGTTCCACCATGGGCTATGCGGTCTATATTGGACCAAATCTTATCTCATGACGCTCCAAGAAGCAATCCACAGTATCCAAAAGCTTTACTGAAGCTGAATATCGTGCACTTGCCTATGTTGTTGCTGAGACCCTATGGCTTCGACAACTCATTCAAGACAATGGCCATTTCTTGCCAAGCCTAATTATTGTCTATTTTGACAACATCAGTACGATTTACTTGGCTTCAAATCCAGTTCAACATCAGCAGTCGAAACATATTGCAGTCGACCATCATTTTGTACGAGAGAGGCTACAACGTGGGGATTTGCTTATCTGTTATGTTCCGACTTCGAGTCAATTAGTGGATATCCTCACCAAAGACTTATCGGTGTCCCCATTTCAGTGTCATTGTCATAATTTGTCAGTGTCTACGCCCCCAACAAATTGAGGGGTGTATTAGAATATATTTCGGTTATACACTTACCCTGCATAGTTTATACTGTATCGGGACACTTTCACTGTACCTAGTTGTACCTATATATACATGATACGATGACCCAATTGGGTCACGGCCTCAATTATTTACAAGTACAAAAATTTGGAGCATTTACTATCAATCAAGTGTTCATAATTTTACTCATAAATATTTTTATCATTAATTTCAATTATATTATTTATTAGTTACTACACAAACTATTAGGACAAATTAACATTTTTCAAAAAATTATTTTGACCTACCCTAGTTATGTTATAAAATGGGTAGTCAAGCAATGTTGAATCATATTGAATGCATCAATCTTTCCCTTTCACGAAGGATTGGTCCGAAGTAATGAGGAGCACATCATTCTTCATCTTCGATTTGGCTTCAAAGTCTCCTGAGAAATTCGCCCCCTTTTAGCTCAGTGGTACCTTGCATTTCAATTTGGGTTTATGGAGCCACGACATGCGGCGAGATGTTAAGTCCCAAATTGATACAGCAACCAGCAATGTTATGAGCAAATTTATTAACCGATTGATGAATAATAAATACAAATATGCCAAAGTGCTGCAAGTTTGAGCAACTACTTCACAATCTGCAAATTCCAAATTAATTAGACAACTCTCTCTCTCTTCACTTGCAGTTAAGTTTCCAACTCCCGCTGCCAATATCCTAACACTCCTGTAATTATTCTTCCTTAATATTTGGAAGCTCATTATGCAATTTTTATCTCATTCTATCCTCCTTTCGATTGACTTTGCTTGTCTTCATTTACATTCATCAAATCCTTCATTACAGATACATAACATAGAATATAGTGCAATATCTCAAATATATCCGTAAACATTTCAAAAGGAAATTCCCACCAGAAATACTCATGACAACACTTCATTTTTTTATCTGCCACCTACTACTATCTACATGGCACATCTCATAGATCCATACACTTATACGACGGCATGGTTGACGCTTGATATGTTTCCTGTGCGACTACATCGAACTTAGTTGCTAGCTCGTATCTGATGGACATGTGTTAAATTATGCTTTTTTTTAATAAGATCCTAATTAGGGTTAAAAAGTAATTTAAAACATAACTACTCACTATCTCATTTACATCCCTATTTCCTCTCCATTTGCTCTATCTTATACTCTTTTATATCCTACTTTTGACTCTTGATTGTTATAACTACTTTTTTAGCATTTATTTGGGAAAATCATATTTTTTTAGCCCACTATCTTTGGATTTTTTTTTGCTTTAGTCAACTTTCTAGTTTTTTTTTTCATTCAACGCACAACTGAGGTGGTTGATGATTCCCCGTTATGTCCCGCCTCTTCTCATTCGGTGCAGTAATATGGCCACCACACGGCCCGCTGTCACGATTGTTCTTAGATCTATGGCTCTCTCTTGACCAACTAGCAGCTTTGTCAAATGTGAGCTTCTGACAACCTCGCACTGCATGGTGATCATAGATGTTGAGCCTCCATTTCCTCTTCTCTCTTACTCCAGTATATTTTTTTTAAAATTTTTAATATTTAATTTTTTTTATCTTCGCACAAAGAGAGGAACATAATGGAAGGTTGCCAATGACCTCGTCTATGCGATCCTATTCACAATTAGGCCCAGATCTCTCTCTTCCTCTCCAGCTTTCATCATCTTTTTTCTTTTATAAGTTAGTTCAATTCTTTCGAAAATAATTTTTTATTTGTAGAATATCATTTCGGCATATATGACCAAAAAATTAATGAAGAAGACTGAGATAAATATAAAGTGTAATGTGAAGAACATAATTGAAAAAGGAGATTAGCACGAAATTGAAAAGGTAATTAAAGTACGAAATTGAAAAGGTAATTAAAGTTAAGGACAAAAAATTGACTTTTCTCTGATGAAAAATTGAATAAAATGATGAAAATAGAAAAGCAACCGAAGGCACAGGACGAAAACAGACAAACAAAAAGGAAATGAGCTAAAACAAAAAATTAAGTAAAACTATTAGATGAAAATGCAAAAAACTAAAAGTGGACTTCAACAAAAAAAGCATCCAAAGATAGTTGGCTAAAAGTACAATTTTTCCTATTTATTTTTAAAATTTTTTTGGATTATTTATGGCTTTTCTTTACATTATTTTTCTTTTGTTCTTCCCCAATTATTGTCATATTATAATAATTAGAAATTGTACTATGACGGTGACAATTGAAATGGGTTTAATGTCCCATGTAGTACGAGTACTTACTCAAAAAAAAATCTCATGCAATTCTCTTTCTTTTTATTATGTTAATTTGGGAAAAACTAAAAACTAATAAAATATTAGAAGTACATGTAACTATAGAAGTACGTATATTATCATGTGTGGCGCGGATACGAACTCTACTAGGAAATAAAGCTGAATGAGTGAAGTTCCACCGATCACAGGTCGCCCGAAAGGGTAGGTTGTGACCGTTGCAACTCAGCCCAGCGGGTCTGGTTGCTGCCGCCCTTCCTGTTAGCCCACTGGGCCAAGCCTTAGGCCCAATGGGGTGACCCAACCCTTTTTCTTTTCGCGAAAAATGTAAAAACCAGTCCGAATGTTTTATCCTCGACAAAATATAATTTGACACTATTTACGATAATTAAAACTCAATCTGGCAAGTCGTGGTATTTTCTCGGTCTTTCACTACGAGCCGAAAGGTAATTCAGTCCGTGGAATTTAGGCCCTGGGATTCGTTCATTTCATGTTTATTTGGTATTATCTGTGACATAAATAGAATAGGTGGGAAGAGATAAGAGGCGAGTGAATTTGTACACCAGGGTGCATAGTTAGGAAGTGATGACGATGACGAGAGTTCGAGATAAGTTGTAACTAGTCACCAAGCTCGCGTATTGCGCGGACCGCCCTTATTTTATTTATGAAATTGTTTTTTTTATCAATAAAGAATTGAAACCTTTGTTATCCCGATTTATGTTATTTATAATCTGTATATTGTATTATATTATTTATGACTGTAATATTGAGCGTAGTTATGAATTTATTATAATCATATTATTTTTATTTTTATTTTATAAATTATAATTTTGAAATATTTGGTATGCATTCATACAGATTGCGTTAGAATTACTATAAAAAAGAATAAAATACAATTTGTCGCAAATGCTGTAGAGCCTATACTTGTAATCGTAGGATTTTCCCTGGAAAATCCAAAGATTGCAAGTTATTCTACGTCATTTGGACGTAAAATGAATCCTATAATTATTTTTCCGAGTTAAGCTTTTAGGGCCGTGGTTGGAAAATTCTTTACAGCTGAGAACACTTGGTATTCTCAAATTATAATCCTAGATCTCACGTTCCATCTCTTTTAAAATAAATCATATAATACTTTATCACCAATATTTCTCGTAATTCAATATATTTACTGAACACAACAATCTTAATTTTCAATCTTTAACCCACATAAAATGATTCCACGGTTAAATTTTTCTTATAATTTTCGAATTGCCTACGATCAATCTCCGAACCAAACACCCCCACAATAGGATATATGTAACTAAAACATGACGTCTCCATCTTCCGAATTGCGTCTGCTTTATCGCGTTTTAGAGCTTTCCCTGCAAGTTCAAACATGCAACAATAATACAGTTTAAATGCCTCTTTACTCGTCATCCCTTGATCAACATTGAGATGGATACACATGACATACAAAAAAGCCTCATCTTCTCTTATTAGCTTTTCTAATCTCGCAGCAAACCATGAAAGCAAAGAAGATAAACCATATGTATATACAGAAACTTGTGCAAAAAGGGCATTCTGATTCTCATGCGAGGGGGGGGGGGGGGGGGGGGGGGGGGGGGGGGGCGGCGGCAAGGGGAAGGAATTGTAAACGTCTTCCTACAGTGGAAAATGGGAAAGCAACACACAAAGAATTTGCTACGGATAGGTAGCAGCATTTGTGTAGGTCCATCATCAATCAAAATACCATAATCAATCAATTTTGAGGAAAATATTAATTTTGTCATCACCAAACATACTTCATATTACTAATCCAAAAAAAGAAAAAAAATCACATAGTTGATTAATCCAAAATTTAGTAGACCCAAATAAAATCAAAACAAAATATAATGAAACATATTCATTGTTCTAATGTAATGTTGCTGAAATTGATAAATCTAAGCATTTCAAAAATTCAGAAACGTGGGAGTAATCTATTATTCCAAAAATTAATGTTTTGCTTTCTTCCGTCTCAGACCTTTTGCATTTGAACCTCTAGCGTTTGATAACTAATCCAGATGAGTTCGTCAAAAAAACTAATCCAGAGGAAGAGAAGGGAACAAAGTAATTCATCGGCATCAACAACAAAATAGAATTATCATAAGCCTGTTAGATTCCTTAATTATTTTACCGTGATTATAATTTAGGAGTTTAAGACACACTCACACGGGGTCACAAGCGGCTGAGACTCCTACATTCAAGAAAATCAATAGAAAATTAAGCAATGGGTAGGTGAGGAAATACTGGAGATGTATGAAACAACAGTGGATAAATCGGCGAAGATTCTGCATAGCATTGATGTAGTTCTCGCATGCACTTCTCTGGGTCAAGGAACGGAGAGCCGAGTGAAGGGGATGATCAACCTGGAATTCGTAAATTTTTATTTTCCTTTTATCGCAGAAGATGAATTCGGGCAAGGCAAAAGAGAGACGGAGGTAGAGAGTAAACAGAGAATATTGAGGGAGGATGACATAAGATTTCTTCTAAGAAATTAAGAAGAAGACGAAGAGACACAGACAATTGCATGTCTCAAAGATGAAAGTGCAAAAATAAAATTACATAGTCAAATTACGTGCTCACACATGAAAAAGAAGTCAATTAATTACTATCCACATTCATTTGGAAAAATAGTTGTCGATCAACCACCAGCCACAGAATTGTCAAAGAATCCTACGTGACAAACTCTCATCACGCGAGCGAGGGTTCCTCACTGCACAAGTCCAGAGAGTCTATTTCAAATACCTATAATAGATAGATTAATTGGATTCAATCACTTGTAAAATCCCGGGCCTAGTCTTTGTGAGATCTCAAGGGACACGGGAATTGAATTGGATAAGCAAATCTCATCTTGTGGAGCGGCTAGGATGAATAAAATGATTAGAAGTAGGTTAAATCACTCAACTCGTGAGAATAATGATAGAAAGACGCATGTAGATTTGGATGCATGATTAATCGGTTATATTAGATTTCATACCATGGAAAATAAAGAAAAGACGCTTTCTTGAACTGATAAAACATTTGCACGATCATAAGGTTAAGTTCGAACATGAGGAAATCAACGAAAATGGGAGAAAATGGATTGGGCCCGATAAAGGCCAACAGTACATTTAGTAATATTGATGAATTTCTATTATTAATAGAAGATATAAATTATATTAATATAATATACAGAAAATCTAGTATATTTTATATTGTCGCTTCTTATTGGTTGAAAGGATTAAACAGAATCTGCTGTCACGGTAGGACCCTCTATTAAGGTTGGTTTGCATCTCTAAAACATTATTGACTCTTATGAGGATAAACAAATATAACTTTATCTTGCGTTTGATTTGTAAGTAATATTTTAAAATTAGATTTTGATTTTGAAAAGGGTGATATAAATGGTTATGTATGAGACTCACTCTCACTTTTTGATTTTGTATGAGTTATATTATTTTAATTTTGAAAAAGAGTGGTATAAATGAGACATACCTTTTGACTTTGTATGAGTTATTTTATTTTGTTGTGGGTAAAATTTTCATTTGTTGTGGGTAGAATTAAGTTAAAGTAAGATTTTAAAATGCAACTTTGAATCCAAATGGAGCCGGACGTTAAAACAAAAGAAATTTTACATTACGTATTTTAATTAGTCTGTCTGATGAAGGTCACGGTTGTTTTGTTAACAACTCTTGGTCGCGTATTGCTGGGACTTTTCACCTAATTTTTATGGATTTATCCCTCCTCCGGACGGATCCGCCCTTCGTGATCTTAGGAGGGCCGGGACACAGGACGGATTCTTAGAAGTTCCATTGACAATTGGATTTGCATTCTTACCATAAATTGAGGAATCACCACTAGTATAGTGCCTGAACTAAGTTCTGTCCAATATGGTCTTATGGTGGCCATCACCTGTAACATTTGGAAGATTTAGATTGAAGTTGATGACCGAGTTATGTTTTTATTGGATTTTGGGGCGATGATGCTCATAACAATGTTCTTCAACCTCTAATTAACCACTGCAAGGCATTTTTCCATAGATTCCAGATGATCCACCCAGCTCACATCCTAAGAGAGAGGCCAACAAATGCGTGAATATCCTCACTTGGCCATTTTCTGTGTTTCGCAATCTCTTTCTTTTTTTACTTGCTCGGAAAAACTACAATCACGAAAAGTTGGCGTATCACTTCCCATTTCCCCATTAAGTTTCGAATAAGAGATATCGAATAGAGAGCATGCTCACTTAAGCTAACCATTTATAGGTGATTGAATTTTCAATCTCAACAACTAAAAACTCAACTTCTAAATTACGTTAAGTGCGTAAAAAATCATGAACTTTTTAAGTTATTTTGAAATCTCATTATATTTTATTGAATAAAAAGTATATCACTTAAGTTCCAAATCTACCATCCATTAAGTTTTCCGTTAATTTTTCTGATGTGGCAAACGGTCTGATAACATGGTACTAGAAAAATTCAAAACATATATAAAATGTACAAACAATTAAAAAATAGAAAAAAGTCAAGAAAGATAATAAAAATTCACAAAAAAGTACAATAAAAATAAAAGGATCATAAAATAAAATTCAAATAAAAATAAGTAGAAAATTACAAAACTAAGTTTAAAAATAAAATAAGTTTAGAATAAAATGCCTGAAGAATTTTAAATTAAAAAATTAAAAAATTCATAAAAATACAAGAAAAATGCAGACAAGTGGAGAAAAGAATGAAATCAAATCAAATTTAAAATTCAGAAGAATAATAAAGAATAGAAAACATATAGCTAAAATATAAATCAGTAAAAAAATTTCAAAATAAAGTTTAAACATAAAAGGGATTCATAAAAATTTTCAAAAGTACCAACGAGTTTCAAAATTAAATAATTCAAAGAGATTTGAAGATAAAATAGGAAGAAAAGGTTTTCTCGACGATCTTACTGCTATCACCTCGGCGAGAAACAACTGTTGTAAAAGACTTGTCTACCTCACTAGATGTCTGTAATAAAAGTTCATGTTTAGAAATTTGTCATAACAGCAAACTTTAGTTTTAATATTTCATAGGTACATATAATTAAGTTTGAAAATATTAGGATGGTAATTACCCCCATGAGATCGGCTTAACCCCCTCTTTGCCTGAGGCAACCCTTGTCTCCACTACAATTATCCTTGGTTCGCCTCCTAGGTTGTGCCCGAGGTAGCTCATTTCTTAGATTTAGCCTCAATTGAGGCTAGTTCAATCTCAATATCCAATAAGTTCATAACGACTAAGCTAATATAGCCTCTAAACCTCCCCTCTACTAACAAACCTGTTGGACTTCATTGAGGCGAGTATGGTCGGCACATCTTTCCCGCATTTATTTCCCCTCATACGTTATCCAAAGGAGTGCCGAGATCAGCTTCTATTTGCTCTTTTGTATTTAAGTTTGCTTGAATTATTTAATTTTAAAATCTTGCAAATCTTTTTAAAATTATAATAAATTTCTTTTGTGTTCAAACTTTATTTTTGAAAACAATTACTAATTTATATGTTTAAATTTATTTTTATTATGTTATTTTTCAAACTTTTGTTTATTTTTCTTGAATATTCCTATTTTTTCTTGAAATTTACGTGAACTGTTTTGAATTCTTATATTTTTGAATTATTATGCTTTTTATTCTTAATTTCTTTTGTTTTGATATTTATTTTTGCAAATTTCTATTATTTTTTTATTTTTATTATTTTACGATTCTACTTTTTTTTGAAATTTTTTATTTCATTTCATTTTATTTTTAATTTATATTTATTTTTTATTTAATTTACTACTTTCGAATTATATTTTTTTTCTAAATTCTGTGTTCCTTTTCATCTTTTTTGAAATTTTCTTTTAAAATCTTTTGACAATTTTTTTTTTTACATTGAGTGCCAAACAATCAGTTCGTTTGACAAGTGAGAAAAAAATTAATAAAAAGATTGAAAAATAATAGATTTGGAGTTTAAATAATAGTTTGTACATTTTTATAAAAAATAAATTTCATGTTAAATTTGAAAAATATGATTAGTCCATAATTCTTTTATGTGCTATTAATTAAACCTTCCTAATTCAATGTGAAGATATATGACCAATGCAACCACCCCACATCAAACACGCATGAAAGCATCATCAACAACCATGTTCCTATCCAATCCAAACATTCTTCTTCTACACACAAATAAAACCTTTTTTTGGATAATTGTCCAAAGTAGTTCTGATTGGACAATGTAACCAGGGGAAAAAAAAAGACAACGACAATTTCCCTCCCTTTTTATTATTATTATTATTATTATTATTATTCTGAAAGAGGTTCTAGAACCATCTCACAACTCACCAATCTGAAAAAACACAAAAATAATTTATTTCTCGTAAAAATTCCTTTTTTTAACAGAAAGCCCCATTTTTAATTCCCTCCACAGCCCTCTATTCCTCCCTAGTCCCTGTCCCATTTTTGCCAACGGCGATTCCTCTATCTCCCCACCTCTCTCTCTCTCTCTCTCTCAGATCTTCAATCAATCCTCTCTCGGGAAGGAAGGAAGAGGAAGGTGAGAAGAAGAAGAAGAAGAAGAAGAAGAAGAAGAAGACGAAATGAGGGAAATTCTGCACATCCAGGGCGGCCAGTGCGGCAACCAGATCGGGGCCAAGTTCTGGGAGGTGATCTGCGACGAGCACGGCATCGACCACACCGGCAAGTACAACGGCGACTCTGACCTCCAGCTCGAGCGCATTAACGTCTACTACAATGAGGCCAGCGGCGGCCGCTACGTCCCCCGCGCCGTCCTCATGGATCTCGAGCCCGGCACCATGGACTCCGTCAGATCCGGCCCTTTCGGCCAGATCTTCCGCCCCGACAACTTCGTCTTCGGCCAGTCCGGCGCCGGCAACAACTGGGCTAAGGGCCACTACACCGAGGGCGCCGAGCTCATCGACTCTGTCCTCGATGTCGTCCGCAAGGAGGCCGAGAACTGCGACTGCTTGCAGGGTAAGTCTCTCTGTCTCTCGCTTTATGACCACACTCTTTACGTTTCTATTGGATCCGGCAATCTGATGTTAATTTGCTGCCGAACGTTGTGATGTCCTCATGGATCTTGTCATTTTAACGGAAGTATTGATTGGACCGCTATGGTTCGCTTTCAGATCTACCTTTCGTTTTCGCATTTGATGGTTCACTTTTGGTCGGAGCGCTGTTTCGTGCTCTGACAGTTAATGCAGTTACGAGAATTGGTTCCTATTGAGCACAAAAGCGACGTTTTGATACTAGTCAATCCAATCGTATGAATAGAACAGTTGTATGCGTATCAGTTATCTGCCATATGAATTGTTTGTCATTGATCAATTATGCAGTTGTCGAATGCCAATATGTTTGCTGGTCACATCGAGTAGGTTTTAATATTCCCCGTTTTATAAAAAGCTTTGAATGTTATGGATCGGTATTGCTGCGGGATATTGTGTGTCTTAGTGCAATTTTGACAACTATGTAGACCTGTTGTTATTTTCTGGGGTTTGAGACCTCTGATCCCAACTTGGCAAAATTTTAACAGGATTTCAGGTCTGTCATTCTTTGGGAGGTGGCACGGGATCTGGGATGGGAACCCTTCTCATTTCTAAGATCAGGGAGGAGTACCCAGACCGCATGATGTTGACGTTCTCCGTCTTCCCTTCACCCAAGGTATCCGACACAGTTGTTGAGCCGTACAATGCGACCCTCTCCGTGCATCAGCTCGTCGAGAATGCCGATGAATGTATGGTGCTCGACAATGAGGCCCTTTACGACATCTGCTTCCGGACATTGAAACTTGCCACCCCAACTTGTAAGCTCAGATCCTTATCTTTGTAGTATGAAACTCTGCCTTGCTTGTGGTGAATACCTGTGGTCCATGTTGCACTAAGGATTTTCTATTTCTAAGTGACTGTTTTAATAAAATACAAGAAAATTCTTTTGACATATACGCCAGAACTGAAAATTTTAAGATTTTTTTTCTCAGCCTTTTTTTTTCTTGCGAAGAAAGGGATTTCTGCAGCTTTATTCTGCTACAGAGCACGGTCGAGTTACTGTTTTTTGAGAGAATGAAGATGTTATCCTGCTTTTATGTAAAAGCACATCTTCATATTTATCCTGTGCTAATCCTGTGCCTTGTTTTCGATCAGTTGGTGATTTGAATCATCTAATCTCCGCTACGATGAGTGGCGTCACCTGCTGCCTCCGATTCCCAGGACAGCTGAACTCTGATCTCCGCAAGCTCGCCGTCAACCTCATCCCTTTCCCACGTCTCCACTTCTTCATGGTCGGCTTTGCCCCGCTTACCTCCCGTGGATCCCAGCAGTACCGGGCTTTGACTGTTCCTGAGCTGACCCAGCAGATGTGGGATGCCAAGAACATGATGTGTGCGGCTGATCCCCGCCACGGGCGCTACTTGACTGCTTCTGCTATGTTCCGTGGAAAGATGAGCACGAAAGAGGTTGATGAGCAGATGATCAACGTCCAGAACAAGAACTCTTCCTATTTCGTGGAGTGGATCCCCAACAATGTCAAGTCCAGCGTGTGCGACATCCCCCCCAAGGGGCTGAAGATGGCCTCGACCTTCATCGGGAACTCGACGTCGATCCAGGAGATGTTCAGGCGGGTTAGCGAGCAGTTCACGGCCATGTTCAGGCGCAAGGCCTTCTTGCACTGGTACACCGGCGAGGGTATGGACGAAATGGAGTTCACCGAGGCGGAGAGCAACATGAACGATCTTGTGGCGGAGTACCAGCAGTACCAAGATGCCACTGCTGACGAGGAGTATGAGGAGGAAGAGGAGGAGATTGATGGTTGAGTCCCTGAGCCTTTCCCTCGAGTTTGAGGGAGAGTTAATACATACAATGTGATGTTTGTCGGGTCTCTTAGTAGCTATATTGCTTCTTGTCTGTGGAGGTGGTCAAATGGATGATGACCAAGTTGTGTATGAATTTGTGTGCTTCAATTGTATTGCGGTGTTGTCGGGAGTTCTACTGACAGCTCTTTTCTCCTTTCTCGATTGATTGAAGATGTCTGTATTGAGTAGATGGATGAGTAAAGCGTGTACCATTTGAAAGATTCATTAGCTTTACGTTTGTAAGAGTTCCTTTTAGCCAGCCACCATTGGTATTGTCATTTATCACTACTGTTATTTCCACTGTAGGTGACGTTGCCCGGATAGGAAATGCCTCATCTACTGAATGAAACCGTAATGGCTCCGATTACACCAATATCTTTTTCCAGGTTTTGCAGTTATGGACACTGGTGGCATCAAGGTTGGGAAATGCATAAGGAGTTACAATTGGACTTGTATAGTAAGTACATTTGAACCATTTTTATTATTGCTGCAGTATGATAGGACAATGAAATGAGTTCTTGAATTTCGAGACGGATTGATTATAGAAGTTTCATGCATTATGTAGTTGATCAATCAAGCCGCGATGATTCTTGGTCGCTCTCGGTAGAATTGACGGGAATTGACGGGAATTTCCTTGGTCGCTCTTGAATTTCGAGACGGATTGATTATAGAAGTTTCATGCATTATGTAGTTGATCAATCAAGCCGCGATGATTCTTGGTCGCTCTCGGTAGAATTGACGGAAATTTCCTTGAGCGGCCTATAAGTGCAGCCCAGTTTCTGCAGCTTCTCAGAACTCTCTCAGTGGTCGAATTCATCCTCGCCAAAACTGCTAAGCATGAGATGACCAAGAATCCCATTTACATCTCAGGACATGATGTCTTTATATTTAGCCAAGAATTACGGAAAGCTCGGGACCAAGCTGGTTATTTTGGCAGTAGATTGGTTTCATTTAATTATATGGGA